>NC_064624.1:147887962-148567834 GCF_023898315.1 Schistocerca nitens | reverse complement strand
GGTGCGCCCGCTAATTCGGCCGTCGCTCTGCTGGGACGCCGGGCGCGCCCCCCGCGCCGTCCTCGAGGAACTGGCTGTTGCGGAAGGAAGTGCTTTCGTCAAATGCGGCCGAAAACTAACATTTCGTGTGTTGGGAGAAAAGCCGAACGCGAATTCTGCCGTGCTCCTACATTAGATGAGCGCCAACGGCCATACCATGATGAATACACCGGTTCTCGTCCGATCACCGAAGTTAAGCATCATCGTGCCCGGTTAGTACTTGGATGGGTGACCGCCTGGGAAACCCGGGTGCTGTTGGCTGTCTTCCTTTTTTTTTTTTTGTTATTATGTCGCTACCCCTGCCAGCCCAATTTTCAAACTACCTTTCTGTTGTGACAAAGATGCTTCCTTAAGCCTTTTAAACTACTGTAATGGTACGAAAATGCAGTAATTAACTCTGTTTGAGGGAGAATGTGCTAACCAAGTTTGCCAAGAAGACTTTGAAAACGACAAAACAGTACGAATCGGCAGGTGATTTCTGAAATACGTCACCGCCTATTTTTGTGTAGGAGTGTAGAGTTCCAAATTTTTGTAATCACGAATTTATTCCTTGTCGTCTCGTCTCGTCTCGTCCCGCAGACGTTTGTCGTGCTTGCGCTGTCATATGGACCACGACCCGAGCGGCAGCGAGCGGCAGCCGAGCAAAGTCGGGACAAGTCGGGACGCGGACGGGGACAGGGATAGGAATGGTGCGAATGCACTGCAAACTACGCACACACCTGGTGTGAGGCGAGGCGAGGCGAGGCGAGGCGAGGCGAGGAAGCCCACATGCTACCAGTGGCGCCCTCCAGCACGACACTGCCACACCACGCACAGGCCCTCCGCTGGACACCAGGGACAAGATGCGTCCTCCGCTAGTGTCGAAGGCTGCACGCGCGCAGCGAATGACAGGAGGTGCAACGAGCAGCAGTGCGTCTGACACACGCGGCGGTGCGCCCGCTAATTCGGCCGTCGCTCTGCTGGGACGCCGGGCGCGCCCCCCGCGCCGTCCTCGAGGAACTGGCTGTTGCGGAAGGAAGTGCTTTCGTCAAATGCGGCCGAAAACTAACATTTCGTGTGTTGGGAGAAAAGCCGAACGCGAATTCTGCCGTGCTCCTACATTAGATGAGCGCCAACGGCCATACCATGATGAATACACCGGTTCTCGTCCGATCACCGAAGTTAAGCATCATCGTGCCCGGTTAGTACTTGGATGGGTGACCGCCTGGGAAACCCGGGTGCTGTTGGCTGTCTTCCTTTTGATTTTTTTTTTTTTGTTATTATGTCGCTACCCCTGCCAGCCCAATTTTCAAACTACCTTTCTGTTGTGACAAAGATGCTTCCTTAAGCCTTTTAAACTACTGTAATGGTACGAAAATGCAGTAATTAACTCTGTTTGAGGGAGAATGTGCTAACCAAGTTTGCCAAGAAGACTTTGAAAACGACAAAACAGTACGAATCGGCAGGTGATTTCTGAAATACGTCACCGCCTATTTTTGTGTAGGAGTGTAGAGTTCCAAATTTTTGTAATCACGAATTTATTCCTTGTCGTCTCGTCTCGTCTCGTCCCGCAGACGTTTGTCGTGCTTGCGCTGTCATATGGACCACGACCCGAGCGGCAGCGAGCGGCAGCCGAGCAAAGTCGGGACAAGTCGGGACGCGGACGGGGACAGGGATAGGAATGGTGCGAATGCACTGCAAACTACGCACACACCTGGTGTGAGGCGAGGCGAGGCGAGGCGAGGCGAGGCGAGGAAGCCCACATGCTACCAGTGGCGCCCTCCAGCACGACACTGCCACACCACGCACAGGCCCTCCGCTGGACACCAGGGACAAGATGCGTCCTCCGCTAGTGTCGAAGGCTGCACGCGCGCAGCGAATGACAGGAGGTGCAACGAGCAGCAGTGCGTCTGACACACGCGGCGGTGCGCCCGCTAATTCGGCCGTCGCTCTGCTGGGACGCCGGGCGCGCCCCCCGCGCCGTCCTCGAGGAACTGGCTGTTGCGGAAGGAAGTGCTTTCGTCAAATGCGGCCGAAAACTAACATTTCGTGTGTTGGGAGAAAAGCCGAACGCGAATTCTGCCGTGCTCCTACATTAGATGAGCGCCAACGGCCATACCATGATGAATACACCGGTTCTCGTCCGATCACCGAAGTTAAGCATCATCGTGCCCGGTTAGTACTTGGATGGGTGACCGCCTGGGAAACCCGGGTGCTGTTGGCTGTCTTCCTTTTTTTTTTTTTGTTATTATGTCGCTACCCCTGCCAGCCCAATTTTCAAACTACCTTTCTGTTGTGACAAAGATGCTTCCTTAAGCCTTTTAAACTACTGTAATGGTACGAAAATGCAGTAATTAACTCTGTTTGAGGGAGAATGTGCTAACCAAGTTTGCCAAGAAGACTTTGAAAACGACAAAACAGTACGAATCGGCAGGTGATTTCTGAAATACGTCACCGCCTATTTTTGTGTAGGAGTGTAGAGTTCCAAATTTTTGTAATCACGAATTTATTCCTTGTCGTCTCGTCTCGTCTCGTCCCGCAGACGTTTGTCGTGCTTGCGCTGTCATATGGACCACGACCCGAGCGGCAGCGAGCGGCAGCCGAGCAAAGTCGGGACAAGTCGGGACGCGGACGGGGACAGGGATAGGAATGGTGCGAATGCACTGCAAACTACGCACACACCTGGTGTGAGGCGAGGCGAGGCGAGGCGAGGCGAGGCGAGGAAGCCCACATGCTACCAGTGGCGCCCTCCAGCACGACACTGCCACACCACGCACAGGCCCTCCGCTGGACACCAGGGACAAGATGCGTCCTCCGCTAGTGTCGAAGGCTGCACGCGCGCAGCGAATGACAGGAGGTGCAACGAGCAGCAGTGCGTCTGACACACGCGGCGGTGCGCCCGCTAATTCGGCCGTCGCTCTGCTGGGACGCCGGGCGCGCCCCCCGCGCCGTCCTCGAGGAACTGGCTGTTGCGGAAGGAAGTGCTTTCGTCAAATGCGGCCGAAAACTAACATTTCGTGTGTTGGGAGAAAAGCCGAACGCGAATTCTGCCGTGCTCCTACATTAGATGAGCGCCAACGGCCATACCATGATGAATACACCGGTTCTCGTCCGATCACCGAAGTTAAGCATCATCGTGCCCGGTTAGTACTTGGATGGGTGACCGCCTGGGAAACCCGGGTGCTGTTGGCTGTCTTCCTTTTGATTTTTTTTTTTTTGTTATTATGTCGCTACCCCTGCCAGCCCAATTTTCAAACTACCTTTCTGTTGTGACAAAGATGCTTCCTTAAGCCTTTTAAACTACTGTAATGGTACGAAAATGCAGTAATTAACTCTGTTTGAGGGAGAATGTGCTAACCAAGTTTGCCAAGAAGACTTTGAAAACGACAAAACAGTACGAATCGGCAGGTGATTTCTGAAATACGTCACCGCCTATTTTTGTGTAGGAGTGTAGAGTTCCAAATTTTTGTAATCACGAATTTATTCCTTGTCGTCTCGTCTCGTCTCGTCCCGCAGACGTTTGTCGTGCTTGCGCTGTCATATGGACCACGACCCGAGCGGCAGCGAGCGGCAGCCGAGCAAAGTCGGGACAAGTCGGGACGCGGACGGGGACAGGGATAGGAATGGTGCGAATGCACTGCAAACTACGCACACACCTGGTGTGAGGCGAGGCGAGGCGAGGCGAGGCGAGGCGAGGAAGCCCACATGCTACCAGTGGCGCCCTCCAGCACGACACTGCCACACCACGCACAGGCCCTCCGCTGGACACCAGGGACAAGATGCGTCCTCCGCTAGTGTCGAAGGCTGCACGCGCGCAGCGAATGACAGGAGGTGCAACGAGCAGCAGTGCGTCTGACACACGCGGCGGTGCGCCCGCTAATTCGGCCGTCGCTCTGCTGGGACGCCGGGCGCGCCCCCCGCGCCGTCCTCGAGGAACTGGCTGTTGCGGAAGGAAGTGCTTTCGTCAAATGCGGCCGAAAACTAACATTTCGTGTGTTGGGAGAAAAGCCGAACGCGAATTCTGCCGTGCTCCTACATTAGATGAGCGCCAACGGCCATACCATGATGAATACACCGGTTCTCGTCCGATCACCGAAGTTAAGCATCATCGTGCCCGGTTAGTACTTGGATGGGTGACCGCCTGGGAAACCCGGGTGCTGTTGGCTGTCTTCCTTTTTTTTTTTTTGTTATTATGTCGCTACCCCTGCCAGCCCAATTTTCAAACTACCTTTCTGTTGTGACAAAGATGCTTCCTTAAGCCTTTTAAACTACTGTAATGGTACGAAAATGCAGTAATTAACTCTGTTTGAGGGAGAATGTGCTAACCAAGTTTGCCAAGAAGACTTTGAAAACGACAAAACAGTACGAATCGGCAGGTGATTTCTGAAATACGTCACCGCCTATTTTTGTGTAGGAGTGTAGAGTTCCAAATTTTTGTAATCACGAATTTATTCCTTGTCGTCTCGTCTCGTCTCGTCCCGCAGACGTTTGTCGTGCTTGCGCTGTCATATGGACCACGACCCGAGCGGCAGCGAGCGGCAGCCGAGCAAAGTCGGGACAAGTCGGGACGCGGACGGGGACAGGGATAGGAATGGTGCGAATGCACTGCAAACTACGCACACACCTGGTGTGAGGCGAGGCGAGGCGAGGCGAGGCGAGGCGAGGCGAGGCGAGGAAGCCCACATGCTACCAGTGGCGCCCTCCAGCACGACACTGCCACACCACGCACAGGCCCTCCGCTGGACACCAGGGACAAGATGCGTCCTCCGCTAGTGTCGAAGGCTGCACGCGCGCAGCGAATGACAGGAGGTGCAACGAGCAGCAGTGCGTCTGACACACGCGGCGGTGCGCCCGCTAATTCGGCCGTCGCTCTGCTGGGACGCCGGGCGCGCCCCCCGCGCCGTCCTCGAGGAACTGGCTGTTGCGGAAGGAAGTGCTTTCGTCAAATGCGGCCGAAAACTAACATTTCGTGTGTTGGGAGAAAAGCCGAACGCGAATTCTGCCGTGCTCCTACATTAGATGAGCGCCAACGGCCATACCATGATGAATACACCGGTTCTCGTCCGATCACCGAAGTTAAGCATCATCGTGCCCGGTTAGTACTTGGATGGGTGACCGCCTGGGAAACCCGGGTGCTGTTGGCTGTCTTCCTTTTTTTTTTTTTGTTATTATGTCGCTACCCCTGCCAGCCCAATTTTCAAACTACCTTTCTGTTGTGACAAAGATGCTTCCTTAAGCCTTTTAAACTACTGTAATGGTACGAAAATGCAGTAATTAACTCTGTTTGAGGGAGAATGTGCTAACCAAGTTTGCCAAGAAGACTTTGAAAACGACAAAACAGTACGAATCGGCAGGTGATTTCTGAAATACGTCACCGCCTATTTTTGTGTAGGAGTGTAGAGTTCCAAATTTTTGTAATCACGAATTTATTCCTTGTCGTCTCGTCTCGTCTCGTCCCGCAGACGTTTGTCGTGCTTGCGCTGTCATATGGACCACGACCCGAGCGGCAGCGAGCGGCAGCCGAGCAAAGTCGGGACAAGTCGGGACGCGGACGGGGACAGGGATAGGAATGGTGCGAATGCACTGCAAACTACGCACACACCTGGTGTGAGGCGAGGCGAGGCGAGGCGAGGCGAGGCGAGGAAGCCCACATGCTACCAGTGGCGCCCTCCAGCACGACACTGCCACACCACGCACAGGCCCTCCGCTGGACACCAGGGACAAGATGCGTCCTCCGCTAGTGTCGAAGGCTGCACGCGCGCAGCGAATGACAGGAGGTGCAACGAGCAGCAGTGCGTCTGACACACGCGGCGGTGCGCCCGCTAATTCGGCCGTCGCTCTGCTGGGACGCCGGGCGCGCCCCCCGCGCCGTCCTCGAGGAACTGGCTGTTGCGGAAGGAAGTGCTTTCGTCAAATGCGGCCGAAAACTAACATTTCGTGTGTTGGGAGAAAAGCCGAACGCGAATTCTGCCGTGCTCCTACATTAGATGAGCGCCAACGGCCATACCATGATGAATACACCGGTTCTCGTCCGATCACCGAAGTTAAGCATCATCGTGCCCGGTTAGTACTTGGATGGGTGACCGCCTGGGAAACCCGGGTGCTGTTGGCTGTCTTCCTTTTTTTTTTTTTGTTATTATGTCGCTACCCCTGCCAGCCCAATTTTCAAACTACCTTTCTGTTGTGACAAAGATGCTTCCTTAAGCCTTTTAAACTACTGTAATGGTACGAAAATGCAGTAATTAACTCTGTTTGAGGGAGAATGTGCTAACCAAGTTTGCCAAGAAGACTTTGAAAACGACAAAACAGTACGAATCGGCAGGTGATTTCTGAAATACGTCACCGCCTATTTTTGTGTAGGAGTGTAGAGTTCCAAATTTTTGTAATCACGAATTTATTCCTTGTCGTCTCGTCTCGTCTCGTCCCGCAGACGTTTGTCGTGCTTGCGCTGTCATATGGACCACGACCCGAGCGGCAGCGAGCGGCAGCCGAGCAAAGTCGGGACAAGTCGGGACGCGGACGGGGACAGGGATAGGAATGGTGCGAATGCACTGCAAACTACGCACACACCTGGTGTGAGGCGAGGCGAGGCGAGGCGAGGCGAGGCGAGGCGAGGCGAGGAAGCCCACATGCTACCAGTGGCGCCCTCCAGCACGACACTGCCACACCACGCACAGGCCCTCCGCTGGACACCAGGGACAAGATGCGTCCTCCGCTAGTGTCGAAGGCTGCACGCGCGCAGCGAATGACAGGAGGTGCAACGAGCAGCAGTGCGTCTGACACACGCGGCGGTGCGCCCGCTAATTCGGCCGTCGCTCTGCTGGGACGCCGGGCGCGCCCCCCGCGCCGTCCTCGAGGAACTGGCTGTTGCGGAAGGAAGTGCTTTCGTCAAATGCGGCCGAAAACTAACATTTCGTGTGTTGGGAGAAAAGCCGAACGCGAATTCTGCCGTGCTCCTACATTAGATGAGCGCCAACGGCCATACCATGATGAATACACAGGTTCTCGTCCGATCACCGAAGTTAAGCATCATCGTGCCCGGTTAGTACTTGGATGGGTGACCGCCTGGGAAACCCGGGTGCTGTTGGCTGTCTTCCTTTTGATTTTTTTTTTTTTGTTATTATGTCGCTACCCCTGCCAGCCCAATTTTCAAACTACCTTTCTGTTGTGACAAAGATGCTTCCTTAAGCCTTTTAAACTACTGTAATGGTACGAAAATGCAGTAATTAACTCTGTTTGAGGGAGAATGTGCTAACCAAGTTTGCCAAGAAGACTTTGAAAACGACAAAACAGTACGAATCGGCAGGTGATTTCTGAAATACGTCACCGCCTATTTTTGTGTAGGAGTGTAGAGTTCCAAATTTTTGTAATCACGAATTTATTCCTTGTCGTCTCGTCTCGTCTCGTCCCGCAGACGTTTGTCGTGCTTGCGCTGTCATATGGACCACGACCCGAGCGGCAGCGAGCGGCAGCCGAGCAAAGTCGGGACAAGTCGGGACGCGGACGGGGACAGGGATAGGAATGGTGCGAATGCACTGCAAACTACGCACACACCTGGTGTGAGGCGAGGCGAGGCGAGGCGAGGCGAGGCGAGGAAGCCCACATGCTACCAGTGGCGCCCTCCAGCACGACACTGCCACACCACGCACAGGCCCTCCGCTGGACACCAGGGACAAGATGCGTCCTCCGCTAGTGTCGAAGGCTGCACGCGCGCAGCGAATGACAGGAGGTGCAACGAGCAGCAGTGCGTCTGACACACGCGGCGGTGCGCCCGCTAATTCGGCCGTCGCTCTGCTGGGACGCCGGGCGCGCCCCCCGCGCCGTCCTCGAGGAACTGGCTGTTGCGGAAGGAAGTGCTTTCGTCAAATGCGGCCGAAAACTAACATTTCGTGTGTTGGGAGAAAAGCCGAACGCGAATTCTGCCGTGCTCCTACATTAGATGAGCGCCAACGGCCATACCATGATGAATACACCGGTTCTCGTCCGATCACCGAAGTTAAGCATCATCGTGCCCGGTTAGTACTTGGATGGGTGACCGCCTGGGAAACCCGGGTGCTGTTGGCTGTCTTCCTTTTTTTTTTTTTGTTATTATGTCGCTACCCCTGCCAGCCCAATTTTCAAACTACCTTTCTGTTGTGACAAAGATGCTTCCTTAAGCCTTTTAAACTACTGTAATGGTACGAAAATGCAGTAATTAACTCTGTTTGAGGGAGAATGTGCTAACCAAGTTTGCCAAGAAGACTTTGAAAACGACAAAACAGTACGAATCGGCAGGTGATTTCTGAAATACGTCACCGCCTATTTTTGTGTAGGAGTGTAGAGTTCCAAATTTTTGTAATCACGAATTTATTCCTTGTCGTCTCGTCTCGTCTCGTCCCGCAGACGTTTGTCGTGCTTGCGCTGTCATATGGACCACGACCCGAGCGGCAGCGAGCGGCAGCCGAGCAAAGTCGGGACAAGTCGGGACGCGGACGGGGACAGGGATAGGAATGGTGCGAATGCACTGCAAACTACGCACACACCTGGTGTGAGGCGAGGCGAGGCGAGGCGAGGCGAGGCGAGGCGAGGCGAGGAAGCCCACATGCTACCAGTGGCGCCCTCCAGCACGACACTGCCACACCACGCACAGGCCCTCCGCTGGACACCAGGGACAAGATGCGTCCTCCGCTAGTGTCGAAGGCTGCACGCGCGCAGCGAATGACAGGAGGTGCAACGAGCAGCAGTGCGTCTGACACACGCGGCGGTGCGCCCGCTAATTCGGCCGTCGCTCTGCTGGGACGCCGGGCGCGCCCCCCGCGCCGTCCTCGAGGAACTGGCTGTTGCGGAAGGAAGTGCTTTCGTCAAATGCGGCCGAAAACTAACATTTCGTGTGTTGGGAGAAAAGCCGAACGCGAATTCTGCCGTGCTCCTACATTAGATGAGCGCCAACGGCCATACCATGATGAATACACAGGTTCTCGTCCGATCACCGAAGTTAAGCATCATCGTGCCCGGTTAGTACTTGGCTGGCTGCCCGCCTGGCAACACCTCGGTGCCTCGCGTGCAGTGTTTCCTTGTGCGACTTGGCCGGCGGCGCCTCGGCGTTCGTCTGCTTACTTTGCCACGTGGCTATACTTCTACTGACTGTAAGTAATGGATATACTTTACGATGACAGTGAAGAGCGACAGAACAATGTTCAGTGCGAGTTTGATCGTTCTGTAGAGAAACCTTCGGCTTTTGAGATCCATCGTTGGTTAATTGAGGATTTGTTGTTGTCTACTAATGATGTACTCGGTATTCAGTTCGATACGTTTTTAAATTCTGTGTTCTTAAAACTGAAATCTTCCGATCTGTGTGATGCTGTTGTTTCTGTTAATGACGGTGTTCGCAGATTTCGACACCTTAACGGAAATATTAGTAATGTCACTGTGTCTCATGCTGGTTTTGGTCTTCGGCAAATACGGATATTTAACCTTCCGTTTGAAATTCGCAACGACACTATTTCTCGTCACTTGCGGCCATATGGCACTGTTTTATCTGTTGTGAAAGAGAAATGGTCGTCTGCGTATATATTTCAAGTCGAGAACGGTGTGCGCAGTGTTAAGATGGTGGTTAGGCAGCATATTCCGTCTTTTATTTTGGTAAATGGTCACCGTGCGTTTGTCACGTACAGTGGCCAGCCACAGACTTGCTCCTTTTGTAATGGTGTAGGACATTATCGGCAGGATTGTCCGAAGCGAAAACGGCCTGTTCAGCTACCACTTGAGGCCAATTTGCAAGGAGCTGGTTTTGCTTCCGTCGCGGCTACGGTCTTGGGTTCCGCCCCCCCCCCGCACTCGCGCGGCGTGCGGCAGATGTTAATCTTGCTGCCGCCGCGGAAGCGATGGATATGTCTGCTGATGCTACTGTCTCTGTTCTTGCGACTACCGGCCAGGAATCTTTGTCCGCGGTTTCGGAAAACGTGCCTGCTGTTATTCCACCTGTTGTGGGTGCTGTTGTGTCGGAGACTGTCTCTGACTCCGTGCCGCAATCGGTAACCGATGTTGTTTCGCGCCCTATTTCGGACTCTGTTGCACCTATTGTGTCGCAGTCGGCACCCTCTCTTTCTGTGCCTGCACCCGTCGTTGTACCCTCTGATGTTCCTGAGCCTATTCCTGTTGCGGACTCACGCGATGTTTTTGTGGAACCGAAACCGCAACGGAATGAAGCTCGTTCTCGGAGTTCCAGTAGGCAACGCTTCCGCAGTGCAAGTAGCTCCCCTTCTTACGACAGGGGTTTAACGCGAGGTGACCGTAGTCCGTCCCCGGTAGGGCGCTCCCCCGCCTCTTCTTGGGCGTCGCAACGCCGTGCCGCGCGGCGCGACCTAGACGTGGAGCTACGGCCGCCTCAGGCTTCCGGCTCCGGGCGTCAGCCGCCGCGCAAACAACAACAACAACAGCCGCCGCGTGCCTCCTCTCGCCACGCGCAATCAGCTGATGTGAGTGTTGCAGCGCAGCAACGTGACGTTGCCGTTCGCCATCTGCGGACTGTGTTGAGTCAACCCGCCTCTATAGACGTGCCTGTTTTAGCGCCAGACACAGTCTCGGCTGTGACTGCGGCACCTATGTCGACGAAACGTAAGGCTGAGGATGTACACCGACGTCGCGCTGGTCCGTCTGTCCACGACCGCGCGTCGGTGCCTTCCTCCGACGTAGAGATGCCCGTCAGGGATTCTGTGTCGGGCGCCTCTGACGTGACGGCTACTGCCACCCTGCCACCCCTCTCCCCCTTCGAACCTTCGGAGTGGGCGAAGGATGTTGTGGAGGGTGAGGAGACGTAGTGTGTGTCCTGCGCCCCCTCCTCTTTTGTGCATATGCCCATTCCGTGTTTTATGTGTGTTTTTACTTTTGTGTGTGTCTCTTAATTGTGTGCGTCTATGACTTACGATTTTAGCCAGTGGAATATTGTCACTTTTAATCTAAACAAGTTGAGTCACCACTGCAAGATACTGGCTTTTAAGGACTTTTTGCGCGATCACCACTGCCATGTTGTCTTTTTACAAGAGGTGACGCGTGATGCACTTGTCTTTTTACACGATTTTAGTGACTTTATTGTTATTGACAATGTTTTACCGGATCACAGTACAGGAACTGCCATTTTAGTACGTTCTGACCTTGCTATTTCCAATGTTGACATTTTACCTAATGGTCGTGCTGTTAGCTGCACTATACTGGGCGTTGTATTTGTTAACGTTTATGCTCCGTCTGGGAACGATAAGCCGGCGAGGGCTGCTTTTTATGGGTAGGAATTGTGTGCGCTGCTACACCGCAATGTAGATGCTTTAGTTGTAGGCGGCGATTTTAATTGCGTATTAGATGTTGTCGATCAGGTGCCTCGTCCTAACATTTGTCGCGAGCTCGGCGACTTGATTCGCAGTTTTCAGCTCGTTGATACGTGGCGTGTTTTCAACCCTGACGTTACGCACTTTACACATTTTTATCCCACGGGGCACAGCCGCCTGGACAGAATTTACGTTTCTGCCCCGCTTTCTGCCCGTATTTGCCGCACGGAAATGTTTCCCGTGGTGTTTTCTGATCATTCCGGTTACCTTTGTCAGCTTTTATTGCCTCGGGTTTGTGTTCCCAGACGAAGGAATCTGTGGAAATTTAATTGTGCTTTATTGAACGACGCCCATTTTGTGACATGTTTTACCAATCTGTGGCACAAATTAATCGAGTCTCGGCGAGGTGCCTGTAGTGTGCTGCAGTGGTGGGTCGGGGAGGCCAAGCCGGTGATTAGGCGGTTTTTGATGGATTTTAGCCGCGAGGCGGCTCGTTGGCGTCGCGCTACGGCCCGCTTCCATCAGGCGTGTTTACAGGACCTCGCGCTGCGCGTGACGTCACAGCCTGCCTTGCTGCCCGCTTTTAAACAATTCCAGCGTAAGCTTCTCGCCGATTTGCGTGCTGTTAGTGACGGTGCCGTCGTCCGCAGCCAGCCTGCGGGGGTTGTGGATGGCGAACCTTTGTCGCTTTATCATCTGACCAGGGAACGAAGGCGGCGCGCCCGTCTGCACATCGGTACCTGGAAAAAGTCCGACGGTGGACGGACTACTGTCCAGTCCGACATTGAGCGGGATATTTTTAATCATTTTAGTTCCCTTTTTCGTGCGCTGGATGTTGATTGTGATGCGTTGCGGGATTTTTTGCAAGTCATCCCTCATGTTTTAACCCGTACGGATAGGACGCATTTAAATGCTGCTTATGTACCTGACGACCTGTACGACGCTATCCGACGAAGCCCTAAGTGTAAATCGCCTGGTCCCGACGTCATTCCTGCTGAATTTTATTTGAAATTTTATGATCTTTTTCGTGATGTTTTTGTGGCTCTTTTAAATGAAATACGGGATGGTGCTGTTATCCCTGCTGCGTTTGAGGAGGGGGTAGTGACATTAGTTCCTAAATCGACTGCGACGCCCTGTATTGACGCTGTTCGGCCGATCACTTTACTTAACGCGGACTTTAAGATTGTGACACGCTGTGTGGCTCAACGCCTTAAGGTTGTTTTACCGTCGGTCCTCAGTGACGGTCAATCATGTGCGGTGCAGGGACGAAACATTTTTGACGCCGTCCTCGCCTATCGCGACTGTATCGGCTTTGTTAAAAGTGCGCGACTGCCGATAGCTGCCATCTTATTAATTGATTTCAAAAATGCTTTCGACCGCATTAGCCATGTCTACCTCCGCCAGGTTCTTGTGCGGATGGGCTTCGGTCTTAAGTTTACGACTGTGGTAAAGCATCTTTTACAGAATGCGACGTCCCGTGTTAGTGTCAATGGCCGCTTGACGCCGGCTTTCCGTGTTGGGCGCTCGGTGCGGCAGGGGTGTCCCCTTTCGATGGCTCTTTTTTCTGTAGCTTTAGATCCGTTGCTGCGAATTATTGGCCGGGAATGCCGCGGCATTCAGATAGGGACGACCCGCCTCATTTGCAAAGCATATGCCGACGACCTTGGTGTTTTTCTTAGCCGTTCTGAAGACGTTGACACTTTATATGGCGCGCTGCAACGATTTGAAAAAGCCACAGGTGCCATTGTTAACCCTGCTAAGACTGTTTGTTTGCCTCTTACGCCCCGCGCACGGTCCTTACAGCGGAACTGGTTCTGTGTCCGTGAACAGCAAAAAGTCCTGGGCGTGCTTTTTTCTTCTCACCCACAACGGATGGAAGCGCTTAATTGGCGGTCCACGCTGCACAAGGTGCGTGCTGTTGCCAAGATCTATGCGGCTCGCACGTTGGCGCTTCGTGATAAGGTCGCCTTGATCAATACTACCATTCTGGCCAGGGCGTGGTATCTCGCGCAGGTCCTTCCACTGCCTCGGCAATTGGAACGTGCCCTCAAGCAGGCGGTGTATTGGTTTTTATGGCGAGGTGACATTTTTAAAGTCTCGTATGACACCTGTACTCTAAGCCCAACAGATGGTGGTTTGGGCCTCGTAGATCTTCGCGCGAAGTGTTCTGCTCTCCTTTGGAAACGGACCACTGTTGTTATGGAGAGGGCCCCGAATGGTACTACTGCGGCGGTCTTTAATATGTATCGTCCTACGTCTGCAGCGGCGCCGGTGAATGTTTCGCACATTCCCTTTTATCTTAATTATGTGCGTCGCTACTATATGGACAACAGCTACCTGGAGCTCTGTGACGTTCCCAGCCTTCGAGTCTGCGACGTCGTTTCTGCTTTCCGTGGGTCTCCTGTGCGTTGTAAGTGGGAGTATCGGCTACCGTGGTATAACTGGGCCATGGTATGGAGAAATCTTGCCAGCAATGTTCTTCCTCCCTCTGTACACGCCGTGTGGTACAAGGTCGTGCATCGTACCTTCCCTACGAATGAGAAGCTCCACTCCATTAATCTCATCTCGTCTGGAGCTTGTGACTTGTGTGCTGTGGACGATACACTTGAACACCGTTTTGTGTGTGGCCATTATTCCAGTGTTTGGAATACCGCCAGCGATATGATTCGACTTATCAATCGGGTGGATACGCGTTCTGTCCTGCCGACCGACGCTTTAATCCCACAGTGCGCCGCCTACCCGAATACTAAGAAGAATGCCACGGTGTGGCTCCTGGGTCATACCGTTTTTGCATTATTTTTCCTGAAATTGACAACCGATTTGGACTTTCTTACTTACTTGTGGACTCAGCATGAACAAGCTGAAGCAATGCCTGGCTATCATGCTACTTTCGCGAATTTTTTGAAGGTTGCCCTTGCTCATGCTTTTATCCGGATGTCGATGGCTACGTAACATGTTTTGGTCTACTTTTTTTACTGTGACCGCTCGAGCTGTGTTTTCCTGGAACGACCAATTATAGAAATACATGTAATCAGAGGAACTATACTTTCTTCTTTTTGTGTCATTTTCTTTACTGGTATAGTTAGTTTCTCCTTGTTTTTGATTATTTTCATGCTGTGGATCGCGGCACTTTTTTTCTTTCAGCAGCATTGACTTCCTCATGTAGGTCTCCCATATGGCGGCAGTGATGTTTTGAGTCTCCTTTTAGTATTACCACGCTGTGCCTTTAATGTTCTCCTTTTTAGCTTTATTTATCCACTTGATGGACTTTCCTCCTCAGCTTTACTGATGTGGGACTTTTCCAGTAATAGAGCACCTGAGAAAATGGCTTAATTTTTATATTTTTCTATTTTTATATTTTTCTATTTTATATTTTTCTATTCTGGCACCTTGCTTTTTCTGGTGGCTTCATTGTTTCCATTTAGAATATTTCATGGTTTATGGATTTTTTTTGGCTTCTGCCGCTTTCTCCCGACGGACATCGACAATCTCACAGCTACCTGCAGAGGATACTATTTTTTTTTTCATCCGTTCGTCATGGGACATGGAGTCAACAGCACCTTTATAGCTCATGAAGCTCGCCAATAGAAGGCGTTTCGTGGAGAGCGATACGGCCGGGCTATAAGGGGAGATGGGAGGCCCGTAACAAAAAAAAAAAAAAAAAAAAAAAACGTGCTGTTGGCTCCCCTTCATTGACTTTTTTTTTTTATACCGCCCTCTTTCCATACCACCGTTCTGTTGTGACAAAGATTCTTGCTTAAGCATTTCGAACTACTGTAATCACCATAAGGTACTAAATTGCAGTAAATATCTCAGTTGAAGGAGAGTATGTGCTAACCAAGTTTGCCAAGAAGTCTTTGAAAACGACAAAACAGTACGAATCGGCAGATATGTTCTGATATGCGTCAGCGCCTGTTGTTCTGTAGCGGTGTACAATTCTTAATTCGATATGTAATCATAAATTTATTCTTAAATCGTCTCGTCATCTCCTGCAGACGTTTCTCGTGCTTGCGCTGTTATAAGGGCCACGACCCGAGCGGCAGTCGAGCAAATACGGGGACGGGGGCAGGGATAGGAAATGCAGTGCAAATAACGCCAACATCTCGTGTGAGGCGAGGCGCGGAAGCTCACATCAGGGTGCTGTTGGCTCCCCTTCATTTTTTTTCTCTTAATACAGCCACCCCTGCCAGCCCCGCTTCCATACGACCCAAAATAAAATGAAAAAAGGGTGCTAAAATACAGAAGACCAAAGGAAATAATTTGACATGGACACTAACAGAAAAATAAAAGCACAGAACGGATGGTCTTATCTAAACGAGTAAAAAGTAAAATGTTTTTGTAAAACGAAAATTGTTATTTTGTAAATAAAAGTTTATAAACGTTAAAAAAAAAGATGCTATTGGCTCCCCTTCATTTTCTCCTTTTTATGTCGCTACCCCTGCCAGCCCTCTTTTCATACTACCTTTCTGTTGTGACGAAGATGCTTCCTTAAGCATTTTAAACTACTGTAATGGTACGAAAGTGCAGTAATTAACTCAGTTTGGGGCAGAATGTGGTAACGAAGTTTGCCAGGAAGTCTTTGAAAACGACAGAACAGTGCGAATCGGCAGGTGTGTTCTGAAATACGTCAGTGCCTATTGTTGTGCAGCACTGTACAGTTCGAAATTTGATTTGTAAAAATAAATTTATTCTTTAGTCGTCTCGTCTCTGCAGACGTTTCTGGTGCTTGCGCTGTTATATGCGCCACCATCCTAGCGACGGGAAGTCGGGACATGTCGGGACGGGGAAAGGGATTGTACTACTGAGAGTAGTACAATACGTATTCATCTGACTGCAACTCTCCATGTCCATTACATCTTACCTCAGCAACTCTTACGAGGACATATGATTCTTTTTCATCTGTCTTTTAAGATTCTGTAGTTTTCCTGCTTGTAGCGGAGTTCTAACTTTCCAGGTACCATTTTTTTCCCTTCTTTTAAGTTGTAACCCCCTCCCCCCCCTCCGTCCGGACATAAAGTGGAGACTGCATTATGCAGGAATAGTACGCACTGAGACCAATAGGTGGCACGCACGTAGGCGCGAGTGGAGTGACAGTCTGTTCGCCACCTCTTCACAGTTTCTGACATCCTGGCCCTCCATAGCTAAACGCGACGTCATCCGGGAAGCCTGGAGAGAGAGGGGGAGAGAGAGAGAGAGAGAGAGAGGGAACTTATTTTATTTTTCGCTGTGATTCCCTCCTCCCCCCCCCCCTCCCTCAGATTCAAGAAACCTCACTCAGAGGCTAGATGCTTTTCTTCTCGTTAAAAAAAATAGTAGTAATAATTATACGATGAAACAGTATTCCATGAAAGGAAAGTACGACGACGATATAGCCAGTCGTTACACACACACACACACACACACATAATTTTTTGTTCTAAATCATCAAAAGGACTAACCTTTATCGATTTTCAATCAGGTTATTGTTATCTTTTAACTGTTAAAAAGTTCTTTCCAAATATTTTAACATGATGTAACTGGAGAGTGTGGAAAACAACATAAAAAAAGCACCATCGTGTGGGGGATTAAGCGAATGAGTTCGGAAACAGCAATGTTCGAGTGCGCATATTTTTGGGGGTGGTATTGTCAATTGGAAGGCGGTTTACTGGGAGTAAAGAAGAGCGCATATAGGACGTTGGTGCGACCTGCTTGAGTGCTTGGGATCCGTACCAGGTCGAATTGAAGGAAGACACCGAAGCAATTCAGAGGTGGGGTGCTACATTTGAGGATGATTATTGTATCAAGCTTATTTTATTATTCACACGAGTGACTGCTTTTTATTAAGTCAAACCTGCCACCTTTCAAATAGAACACCACTCTTTTTTTTAATAAACATTGTATGTTATAGATAGGTATGGTTGCCTCCTAATTTGGTGCAAGCAGTTGACACCACTTATGATTTTTTTCCGTTTGTGTAATATATTAGGATATATCTGCCGGTGTAGATACAATGATGTACTTATGCCTAATAAAAAGTCTGGTGTCATTTCATTTCACTTCATTTGTTAACACGCATTTCATCACGTACATTATGTAGGTAGGAAATGTAGGGGAGAGAGAGAGAGAGAGAGAGAGAGAGAGAGAGAGAGAGAGAGAGAGAGAAGGATCTGCAATATAAATACACAGTATTTACCAGAATACAAACATTTCACTGAATCGTTGTGTGTCACAGATAGACACAACAAAACAAAATTATTTCGCATTGTCACTAATACGCTGAATTCTTCTTTTTTTACACTCTCAATATATTTGTGCAAGGAGTAATCTTATTTTAAAAAAAACCTCTGCCTGTATTGCCAATTCCTCAATGCCGTAGAAAGTTTGAATTAACGTCATTGCCTTCCCAAAATACTGCCATATTACTGTCAGTGATATCGAAGACTTTTAAGCGGTTTTTCTTTTCCAAGATACTCGTATGTCCTGACCTGCCGAGGTGGTGGTCAGGTTGTGAGCACACCTTAAATTATCGCAAATACACTCCTGGAAATGGAAAAACGAACACATTGACACCGGTGTGTCAGACCCACCATACTTGCTCCGGACACTGCGAGAGGGCTGTACAAGCAATGATCACACGCACGGCACAGCGGACACACCAGGAACCGCGGTGTTGGCCGTCGAATGGCGCTAGCTGCGCAGCATTTGTGCACCGCCGCCGTCAGTGTCAGCCAGTTTGCCGTGGCATACGGAGCTCCATCGCAGTCTTTAACACTGGTAGCATTCCGCGACAGCGTGGACGTGAACCGTATGTGCAGTTGACGGACTTTGAGCGAGGGCGTATAGTGGGCATGCGGGAGGCCGGGTGGACGTACCGCCGAATTGCTCAACACGTGGGGCGTGAGGTCTCCACAGTACATCGATGTTGTCGCCAGTGGTCAGCAGAAGGTGCACGTGCCCGTCGACCTGGGACCGGACCGCAGCGACGCACGGATGCACGCCAAGACCGTAGGATCCTACGCAGTGCCGTAGGGGACCGCACCGCCACTTCCCAGCAAATTAGGGACACTGTTGCTCCTGGGGTATCGGCGAGGACCATTCGCAACTGTCTCCATGAAGCTGGGTTACGGTCCCGCACACCGTTAGGCCGTCTTCCGCTCACGCCCCAACATCGTGCAGCCCGCCTCCAGTGGTGTCGCGACAGGCGTGAATGGAGGGACGAATGGAGACGTGTCGTCTTCAGCGATGAGAGTCGCTTCTGCCTTGGTGCCAATGATGGTCGTATGCGTGTTTGGCGCCGTGCAGGTGAGCGCCACAATCAGGACTGCATACGACCGAGGCACACAGGGCCAACACCCGGCATCATGGTGTGGGGAGCGATCTCCTACACTGGCCGTACACCACTGGTGATCGTCGAGGGGACACTGAATAGTGCACGGTACATCCAAACCGTCATCGAACCCATCGTTCTACCATTCCTAGACCGGCAAGGGAACTTGCTGTTCCAACAGGACAATGCACGTCCGCATGTATCCCGTGCCACCCAACGTGCTCTAGAAGGTGTAAGTCAACTACCCTGGCCAGCAAGATCTCCGGATCTGTCCCCCATTGAGCATGTTTGGGACTGGATGAAGCGTCGTCTCACGCGGTCTGCACGTCCAGCACGAACGCTGGTCCAACTGAGGCGCCAGGTGGAAATGGCATGGCAAGCCGTTCCACAGGACTACATCCAGCATCTCTACGATCGTCTCCATGGGAGAATAGCAGCCTGCATTACTGCGAAAGGTGGATATACACTGTACTAGTGCCGACATTGTGCATGCTCTGTTGCCTGTGTCTATGTGCCTGTGGTTCTGTCAGTGTGATCATGTGATGTATCTGACCCCAGGAATGTGTCAATAAAGTTTCCCCTTCCTGGGACAATGAATTCACGGTGTTCTTATTTCAATTTCCAGGAGTGTACATAAACAGTAGCCAGGTTTCGGCGTCGGGCGGTGTCCACAGAGGCAGTGACATGGGCACTATAGACTCTGTCCTCAGTTATTGGAATCACCAGACAAGTTTTGCGAATGTGTGAGATGGAGGGACACAAAAGCTGAGAACGCTATAGCTCTGTGACGCCATTTTCCTCCTCCCACCACCAGTCAGTGTCAGAAGCGACCGTTAATCCTCTCCCTCTCTTTTACTTTTTTTCTATTTCTTTATTTTGGCTTTGGGTTAATACGACCGTACAGCCAACAACGGCTATAAAGTGTCAAAGAAACAATCGCAAAAAAGCAGAATAGCACAAAATGACGAAGTTAGCATAGAAACACACTCTTAAGGTAAAAAAAAAGCGCAGTTTCACAAAGACCGCACAGTCGACGGCAGTGATGATAATGACATTGGAGCAGAATTCCAAATACCACTATACAGCAACATTATGACAGCATACATATGCTCTTCTATAAAACACAAAACGTTTATTTATTCATTTTGCGTTCGATATGCCAGATACCTTACAGTACTATACACATTCAGCATGGGAAACTTAATTAACATGCAAATGTAACAAAACATTATTCATTATAAATTTAGTTAAACATATTACAGCACTTATAAACCTATGTGCATATATGCTGGAATCTGTCTAAAACATTAAAAATCAAACAGAAACACTTAAATAACAAAGCCACGAAATGGCACAGTTTGTGAGTCTATGCAGATCCTCTGGTGAACCATGATTTTCACTATTATGTGCTGCATCGTCTGTATTTCACGGCAATCACAGCGAGGATCTTCCACGTAGCCCCACTTGGCCACCAGCTCGTTGCACCGTCTGACACCAGTTTAGTGCCACCCAGGTTCTCGGAGGGATGTTGAGGCCAGGAACACGGTCAGCTGGGTTCTTAATGAGATGTAGATTGTTAACATTTGCTTGCTGCCATAGGTGTTTCCATTCTGCTATGGTGTCCCGATTGTTCGAGGAGTGGCTCCAGAAGGAATCAAATGGTTCAAATGGCTATGAGCACTATGGGTCACTTAGAACTACTTAAACCTAACTAACCTAAGGACATCACACATATCCATGCCCGAGGCAGGACTCGAACCCGCGACCGTAGCGGTCGCCCAGTTCCAGACTGTAGCGCCTAGAACCGCTCGGCCACTCCAGCCGGCCCAGAAGGAATCGTTTCGGCGATATCATATCCTAATATATTACACAAACGGAAAAAAAATCATAAGTGGTGTCAACCGCTTCCACCAAATTAGGAGGCAACCATACCTATCTATAATATACAATGTTTGTTAAAAAAAGAGTGGTGTTCTATTTGAAAGGTGGCAGGTTTGACTTAATAAAAAGCAGTCACTCGTGTGAATAATAAAATAAGCATGATACAATAATCATCCTCAAATGTAGCAAATGGCTCTGAGCACTATGGGACTCAACTGCTGAGGTCATTAGTCCCCTAGAACTTAGAACTAGTTAAACCTAACTAACCTAAGGATATCACAAACATCCATGCCCGAGGCAGGATTCGAACCTGCGACCGTAGCGGTCTCGCGGTTCCAGACTGCAGCGCCTTTAACCGCACGGCCACTTCGGCCGGCCAAATGTAGCACCCCACCTCTGAATTGCTTCGGTGTCTTCCTTCGATTCGACCTGCTACGGATCCCAAGCACTCAAACAGGTCGCACCAACGTCCTTTATGCGCTCTTCTTTACTCCCAGTAAACCGCCTTCCAATTGACAATACCACCCCCAAAAATATGCGCACTCGAACATTGCTGTTTCCGAACTCATTCGCTTAATCCCCCACACGATGGTGCTTTTTTTATGTTCTTTACCACACTCTTCAGTTACATCATGTTAAAATATTTGGAAAGAACTTTTTAACAGTTAAAAGATAACAATAACCTGATTGAAAATCGATAAAGGTTAGTCCTTTTGATGATTTAGAACAAAAAATTATGGTGTGTGTGTGTGTGTGTGTGTGTGTGTAACCGAGACGTGTAACCAATGACACCCCATACCATCACACCGGGTGATACGCCAGTGTGGCGATGACGAATACACGCTTCCAATGTGCGTTCACCGCGATTTCGCCAAACACGGATGCGACCATCATGATGGGGTAAACAGAACCTTGATTCATTCGAAAAAATGACGTTTTGCCGTTCGTGCACCCAGGTTCGTCGTCGAGTAGACCATCGCAGGCGCTCCTGTCTGTGATGCAGCGTCAAGGGTAACTGCAGCAACGGTCTCCGAGCTGATAGTCCCTGCTGCTTCAAACTCGTCGAACTGTTCGGGCAGATGGTTGTTGTCTTGCAAACGTCCCCATCTGTTGACTCAGGGATCGAGACGTGGCAGCACGATCCGTTACAGCCATGCAAATAAGATGCCTGTCATCTCGACTGCTAGTGATACGAGGCCGTTGGGATCCAGCACGGCGTTCCGTATTACCCTCCTGGATCCACCGATTCCATATTCTGCTAATAGTCATTGGATCTCGACCAACGCGAGCAGCTATGTCGCGATACGGTAAACCGCAATCCCGATGGCCTACAATCCGACCTTCATCAAAGTCGGGAACGTGGTGGTACGCATTTCTCCTCCTTACACGAGGCATCACAACAACGTTTGACCAGGCAATGCCGGTCAACTGCTGTTTGTGTATGAGAAATCGGTTGGAAACTTTCCTCGTGTCAGCACGTTGTAAGTGTCGCCACCGGCGCCAACCTTGTGTGAATGTTGTTGATGTAGCATTCTCAACGGCGACGTTTTTGAGAATCCAGATTCTCGCGCAATTTGTCTGCTACTGATGTTGCTGGCCGTGGTTGACGTTTCACATGTGGCTGAACATTTCCTGTGTCCTTAAATAACGTAACTATCCGGCGAACGGTCCGGACACTTGGATGATGTCGTCCAGGATACCGAGCAGCATACATAGCACACGCCCGTTGGGCATTTTGATCACAATAGCCATACATCAACACGATATCGGCATTTTCCGCAATTGGTAAACGGTCCATTTTAACACAGGTAATGTATCATGAAGCAAATACCGTCCGCACTGGCGGAATGTTACGTGATACCACGTACTTATACGTTTGTGACTATTACAGTGCAGTCTATCACAAAGCAAAAAAAATGGTCCAACTAAACCAGGGGTCTCCAAACTTTTTAGTCCGCAAGCCACATTGACTCCTCCACGAAGTCATAAGGGCCAAAATCTACCTAGTGGGATTAAAGCACCCTTGCACTACATTATAACCGTAATGTAAGGCTAAAGGAAATATGAAATCGCACAAATCTAAGGTTATGGGAATAGCTAGCACTGAAACGAACTACAATTTTTATTTAATTACATGATTTTGATTGGTGGACGTACCTGACCGAAATTCTGGCGAATTTCACCGACAAAAAAGTATGTCACTGCACATTCTTCACGAAATCTCAAAATCATTGTTAGCAACACTATTACTGCAAGGCGTAACAGAGGTAGAGTATGTCAACGCATTGTTATTTCAAGCGGCGCAACAATAAGTTTAGTTATGTAGTCTTGCAGCGAGTAGCAGAGCCAGAGCATAATTATATTTGATAGTTCTGTTGCGTGATTGTGTCTATGTTGCGAGTGTGTCAAGAGTTTTTTAGTGTTTTATGCGCTGTACTAGTAGGTGAGACGACGAAGTGTGGGACAACTCAAAGTTTGAATTCGAAGAGACAAGGAAAATCTGATAATCGAAATACCTATAGCACAACTTGAGTATTTTTTTACTGTATTTTTAGTGGAACTACACTGTAATTGTATTTAATTTAGTAATTAAAGTACCTTAAAAATAAATTCATTGCATTTTGTTTAGGCAGACTACTCCCTAGTTATATTAGTATTAAATAGCACAATTTTATTTTCAGCTTACAATCTTTTGTGAAGTTCTGTATAAATATGGAAAAGAAAGGAAAGGTTGACAGTGCACGTCGAATTTTTGAAGAGCAGTGGGGATGTCAATATTTCGTGGTGGAGTCAAGCAACAAACCAATGTGTATTATTTGCAATGAAGCAATATCAGCCTTCAAAGAATACAATATAAAAAGTCATTATGAGACTAAGCACTCTCAGAATTACTCCAAGTTTACGGGATGCGAACGATTAGAAATGTATAAGTCTCTGAAACGCCAGCTAAAACCCGAGCAGTTGCTGTTTAAGAAAGTAAATGCTGAACAACATGCAGCTGTGAGTTTTAAAGATATAAATTAGTTGCAGTTATTTTTATACATCAGTTACAAGTAAAATATCCAATATCATTATGTACACCAGGTATTGTATTTTCTTTAAATTGCCTTTAAATAAAAATATTTTATAGGATTTACTTGCTATGCTTATTTTACAAAGTAATCAAAAGAAAGTGAAACCTCGCTTAAGAAGCATCTTCCATAATGATTGTTTACTAAGGCTAGTCGCCGAAGTGGCGTCCATTTGAAAGACTTGCACCAGACTCGTGATTAGAATAAAATGCAAAGAATTTTTTTACTTAACCCTTAACTACTATCGACCGTCTCTCAGACCGCTGCTAATTTTTGTGTCGAGATATTTCCCACACCCCTGCAAAGCCAAATGGACTCTTCCATGTACCTTCCTATTGGCTGTCAAGCTACACGTGCCAGCATTCTTGCATTGTTGCTGCTCTTTGTTTCGTAATTATTAGCCTTGAGAGGTCTCACAGACGTACCATGGTGTTTGCGTGCCGCGTTTTTATTGCATGCTACTGTTTCTCCATGGCGGGGAAAGGTGGGCCTTCTGTGCAACATGTGTTGTGTGAGACAGATGTCTTCACTTGCAAGATGAGCCTCAGACACCGAAAGAAGAATTCGAAAATCGAAAAACGTGCACCTTTTGCCCTCCTCGTCTGAAGAGCAAAACTAGGTATCCACGTCAACAGCGTGGTGTTCAGAGTTCTTTGGAGTTTTCCAGGAAGGTCTATGTGAAGTGTTTGCAGGTGGAAATTGACTAAAGTATGATTCAGTGGCACATGAGAACAAGTATTTAGTTTTTACTTGTAATTTTAGAAGTAAAATGGTGGCAAAGTTTCTCCATTCATAGACTTATGGACTGAAATATTCGCTCTACATTGCAAAGTGAGTCGTAAACTGAAGGCTGACTTCGCACACAATTTATCGTAAGTCATGTCGGATTTTTCCACCTAGTTATATTGCCAATTTGTAATATAATCCCTCTCATGGAAATCTGTGTGTGAGTAGAGAGCTAACTATTTGCTGTTATTTTCGTAACTCATACAATAAAAATATACTCCAGATTTTGCTTTCTTTTAATTGTCGAAGTGTTTAAAATACTGCAGTGCTTAAAAAATGAAATTTCTACAAAAGCCACCTCTAAGAAGTGTAATGAATGACTGGAAGTCAAGAAACTATATATATATATATATATATATATATATATATATATATATATATATATATATCCAGCAAAATTCTGGTTTGATATATAAAACAGAAAAATGCGGTCTGTGAGACCCCTCCATAGTAATTGCTAAACAAACATTCACAATGGGAAGGAGAGGTGTTCATAAAGTCATATTTATTAAAACTTTGCATAAAATACTTCCCAACAACTGAACTGACAGCCACAAAATTAAATATTGTAGGAACATTTCTGCAGGGAGAGCTCCACTGTGGGTTTCCAAAGTCTGAGATAGGTAACACATTGTGAAATTTTCTCTAAAAAAATACTGGCCTGTGGGAATATAGTAAAGATAAATGGAGGAGGTAATTTAATTTGTGTGAAGGCAGTCTCCAATGTTATTATGAAAATTTTTTGAATAATGTCAGATATTGTGAACAGCAGATTCTGCAAACCTATATCTTGAAAATTTTGAAAAACTGGCTCCTCAAAGAGACAAGAGAGAAGTTATTGACGGTACTTGACGAAGATATCGAAACAACCCGCTTCTTTGTAGACTCTTTGGACGTGTTAGAAGATGATTAATGGTTTTTTAAAGGGAAAAAGCAGGGAGTGTATTTACACGGAACAAATGATACAACTGCCAGAAATGACGACCCTTGCAGATAAGGCAGATGCTCTATTAAGGGGCTCCGGAACGCCCTATACTTGCAATGTTAAAATAACGCTTATAAATTACATCTTTCCTCACAAAGTATTTGAGGTAGGAAGTTGAACTTCTTACAGATTATTTATTGGAATATGGGCTACAACTTAACACAGGGATTTTACAAAATTTTAGTTCAGTTATTAAAGATGATTTTTTTCAATTGTAATGAAAATTCACATTTTTTTGCAATTTTTTATTTATATATTCAAAAATATACAGTTTTTTTTAAAAAGGCTGTGTTAAATTATGCAGAAGGTACTGTGTAAGATTTACTGAAAGTTTGAAACAAATATGTTTGGAAGATCCTTAGTAAACATGTAATTAGTATGAGAAAATAAAAGTTTTGGGAATCGAGCGACAAAGATTGGATTAACTTTTTAGTGCATTCCAGGTCCATAGGATGGATTATCTTCATCCTCTGCAAACTCCTCCTCCAGCTTCCTCTTGTTCCTCCTCCTGTTTACTCTTGCTTGTATTTCTAGACTCTTTACAGCCCTGTCTGCAGCCCGAAGGCGTTCCTTGTCTAAAGCAAGCATCGCTCGTACCGTGTTAGAACCTATCTTCATTCCCATATTTCTAAATACCTTTGGCTTTCCAACATTTCTCCTTTTCTTAAAAGCCTTCGGAGGATTTCTAATAACTTTACTTTTACTCATTATTATACTTCAACAAAGCAGAGACTCAAGAAACAGAATTAATTACGAATATTTTCGAGATAACGACAGAGTAAATAAACATGAAACAATCAACAATCACACCAGCGATATATATTGAACCATCACAGGTTAGCCACAACACATACTTTATCTCACATCACTAAAATGTACCTGATGAACACGGACGTTAATAATAACACCATTTGACAGCAGTTTAACAGCGCCACAGTGGGTCACGCCCATGTAGAACACATTTCAAAAAAAATTTAAAAATAGTTGTAGTCTTCGGAATTGTTGTTGTTGTTGTGGTCTTCAGTCCTGAGACTGGTTTGATGCAGCTCTCCATGCTACTCTATCCTGTGCAAGCTTCTTCATCTCCCAGTACCTACTGCAACCTACATCCTTCTGAATCTGCTTAGTGTATGCATCTCTTGGTCTCCCCCTACGATTTTTACCCTCCACGCTGCCCTCCAATACTAAATTGGTGATCCCTTGATGCCTCAGAACATGTCCTACCAACCGATCCCTTCTTCTGGTCAAGTTGTGCCACAAACTCCTCTTCTCCCCAATCCTGTTCAGTACCTCCTCATTAGTTATGTGATCTACCCATCTAATCTTCAGCATTCTTCTGTAGCACCACATTTCGAAAGCTTCTATTCTCTTCTTGTCCAAACTATTTATCGTCCATGTTTCACTTCCATACATGGCTACACTCCATACAAATACTTTCAGAAAAGACTTCCTGACACTTAAATCTATACTCGATGTTAACAAATTTCTCTTCTTCAGAAACGCTTTCCTTGCCATTGCCAGTCTACATTTTATATCCTCTCTACTTCGACCATCATCAGTTATTTTGCTCCCCAAATAGCAAAACTCCTTTTCTACTTTAAGTGTCTCATTTCCTAGTCTAATACCCTCAACATCACCCGACTTAATTGGACTCCATTCCATTATCCTCGTTTTGCTTTTGTTGATGTTCATCTTATATCCTCCCTTCAAGACACCATCCATTCCATTCAACTGCTCTTCCAAGTCCTTTGCTGTCTCTGACAGAATTACAATGTCATCGGCGAACCTCAAAGTTTTTATTTCTTCTCCATGGATTTTAATACCTACTCCGAATTTTTCTTTTGTTTCCTTTACTGCTTGCTCAATATACAGATTGAATAACATCGGGGAGAGGCTACAACCCTGTCTTACTCCCTTCCCAACCACTGCTTCCCTTTCATGTCCCTCGACTCTTATAACTGCCATCTGGTTTCTGTACAAATTGTAAATAGCCTTTCGCTCCCTGTATTTTACCCCTGCCACCTTTAGAATTTGAAAGAGAGTATTCCAGTCAACATTGTCAAAAGCTTTCTCTAAGTCTACAAATGCTAGAAACGTAGGTTTGCCTTTCCTTAATCTTTCTTCTAAGATAAGTCGTAAGGTCAGTATTGCCTCACGTGTCCCAGTATTTCTACGGAATCCAAACTGATCTTCCCCGAGGTCGGCTTCTACTAGTTTTTCCATTCGTCTGTAAAGAATTCGTGTTAGTATTTTGCAGCTGTGGCTTATTAAACTGATTGTTCGGTAATTTTCACATCTGTCAACACCTGCTTTCTTTGGGATTGGAATTATTATATTCTTCTTGAAGTCTGAGGGTATTTCGCCTGTTTCATACATCTTGCTCACCAGATGGTAGAGTTTTGTCAGGACTGGCTCTCCCAAGGCCGTCAGTAGTTCCAATGGAATGTTGTCTACTCCGGGGGCCTTGTTTCGACTCAGGTCTTTCAGTGCTCTGTCAAACTCTTCACGCAGTATCGTATCTCCCATTTCATCTTCATCTACTTCCTCTTCCATTTCCATAATATTGTCCTCAAGTACATCGCCCTTGTATAGACCCTCTATATACTCCTTCCACCTTTCTGCTTTCCCTTCTTTGCTTAGAACTGGGTTTCCATCTGAGCTCTTGATGTTCATACAAGTGGTTCTCTTATCTCCAAAGGTCTCTTTAATTTTCCTGTAGGCAGTATCTATCTTACCCCTAGTAAGATAAGCCTCTACATCCTTACATTTGTCCTCTAGCCATCCCTGCTTAGCCATTTTGCACTTCCTGTCGATCTCATTTTTGAGACGTTTGTATTCCTTTTTGCCTGCTTCATTTACTGCATTTTTATATTTTCTCCTTTCATCAATTAAATTCAATATTTCTTCTGTTACCCAAGGATTTCTACTAGCCCTCGTCTTTTTACCTACTTGATACTCTGCTGCCTTCACTACTTCATCCCTCAAAGCTACCCATTCTTCTTCTACTGTATTTCTTTCCCCCATTCCTGTCAGTTGTTCCCTTATGCTCTCCCTGAAACTCTGTACAACCTCTGGTTCTTTCAGTTTATCCAGGTCCCATCTCCTTAAATTCCCACCTTTTTGCAGTTTCTTCAGTTTTAATCTACAGGTCATAACCAATAGATTGTGGTCAGAGTCCACATCTGCCCCTGGAAATGTCTTACAATTTAAAACCTGGTTCCTAAATCTCTGTCTTACCATTATATAATCAATCTGATACCTTTTAGTATCTCCAGGGTTCTTCCATGTATACAACCTTCTGTCATGATTCTTAAACCAAGTGTTAGCTATGATTAAATTGTGCTCTGTGCAAAATTCTAACAGTCGGCTTCCTCTTTCATTTCTTAGCCCCAATCCATACTCACCTACTACGTTTCCTTCTCTCCCTTTTCCTACTGACGAATTCCAGTCACCCATGACTATTAAATTTTCGTCTCCCTTCACAATCTGAATAATTTCTTTTATTTCATCATACATTTCTTCAATTTCTTCGTCATCTGCAGAGCTAGTTGGCATATAAACTTGTACTACTGTAGTAGGTGTGGGCTTTGTATCTATCTTGGCCACAATAATGCGTTCACTAAGCTGTTTGTAGTAGCTTACCCGCGTTCCTATTTTCCTATTCATTATTAAACCTACTCCTGCATTACCCCTATTTGACTTTGTGTTTATAACCCTGTAGTCATCTGACCAGAAGTCTTGTTCCTCCTGCCACCGAACTTCACTAATTCCCACTATATCTAACTTTAACCTATCCATTTCCCTTTTCAAATTTTCTAACCTACCTGCCCGATTAAGGGACCTGACATTCCACGCTCCGATCCGTAGAACGCCAGTTTTCTTTCTCCTGATAACGACGTCCTCTTGAGTAGTCCCCGCCCGGAGATCCGAATGGGGGACTATTTTACCTCCGGAATATTTTACCCAAGAGGACGCCATCATCATTTAATCATACAGTAAGGCTGCATGCCCTCGGGAAAAATTACGGCCGTAGTTTCCCCTTGCTTTCAGCCGTTCGCAGTACCAGCACAGCAAGGCCGTTTTGGTTATTGTTACAAGGCCAGATCAGTCAATCATCCAGACTGTTGCCCTTGCAACTACTGAAAAGGCTGCTGCCCCTCTTCAGGAACCACACGTTTGTCTGGCCTCTCAACAGATACCCCTCCGTTGTGGTTGTACCTACGGTACGGCTATCTGTATCGATGAGGCACGCAAGCCTCCCCACCAACGGCAAGGTCCATGGTTCATGGGGGGGGGCTTCGGAATTGGAATTGAATAAATTATATATCTATTAAAAGGTAATAGTCTGCAGATTCAGAAAACGCAAAAAAGTGAAAATTGAACTTTTCATAATTTTGAGCCTTTCCGGAGCCCCTTAAAGCAGAAATGAGAGGAAAGACTTTAACTAGGGAAGAGCATGAATCACACACGAAGACGGAATGGGAAGATGATATGATGGATGAAATTGGACAGAAACCATACAGTATTTACCAGTTATTTAAACAATTTATCATCTTGTGACATGTGTGAGATTCGAAACACATTTTAGTGCTGTTACTTGCTTGTGATTACTGCCTTTGGTCACCACCATTCCTACAACTGCATGTCCACTACTGATGAAGGTGTTGATAACAGTTGATTAGTACTTGAAACTTTCTGGCAGATTAAAAATGTGTGCCGGGCCGAGACTCGAACTGAATAGTACTTCTTTACTGATGTGGATGAGTGAGCATGTGGCATGCATATGAGATGTTAACCCCACTTCTCACTGTTGATACCAGTCAATCACAGAGTTATTTTAATCAGATTACATTTCTCATGTTGTACTGGTGTCATGCAGCTCACTCACTACGAACCAAAGGGCTGTGAATCACCTTAGTGAGCCAGTCTTATGATGGGATAGTGTGGAAAAGCTTTTGACTGGAAAGATTGCCTGTAGTTCTAGCTTATTAAGTGTAGGTAGTTGTCTCGTTAGAGAGTGTACAATCTGAGTGAATTAAATAAACACTACAATTCACACACACAGAACTGTGCATTCGAGATGTCGACTTAGTATTTAGCACACACCTGGTGGCAGTCATTGTGATTTTTTATATTAAAATACCACATAACTATTTTTCAAGATGTTTACTTCAATTAGCTTGTGAATTTGGACCTGATGAACAAACTTTGAGCAGACCAACAGCTAACATTATGCAGAATCTAGAGACGAAGATTTAAGTGATGGTTTCCTACAGCTTTTCTTGACCAAGTGATACTGTCGTCGTCCTACACCAGGAAGTGGATTTATGGAGAGAGTACAGAGGTCAGTGCACACAAGTAAAGCAAGCAAAGCCAGCCAGCCGGGCCCCATGATAACGTCCACATGTCTGACGTAGCCATACCACTTCATGTGTCTCCTTTCAACTCTCTCTACCAATGACGTGTATTTCCACCATTCTTTTGATATTTTCATTTCCTGCCCTGTACATTATTGTGGTTCTGCAACACAGTGTCTGGTATATAATTTCGACTGCATAGATCCTTTCTTGTACTTTCTTTGTCATTGTCGAAGTTCATGCCCCGTATAACAGAGCTTTCCACACAAATCTTCTAGAGCAGGGCTTCACAACTGGCCGGTTTTGAGCGCGAGTACTCGCGTCTGCTCAGGCACGTGCTCGCGAGCAGGTGCAAGGTCATGGAGTAGGGAGGGAGAGGAGGGAGGGGAAATGCGCGCGCACGTTTGAATAGGGCCGCAGCGTGCCTATTGAATTCGCGCTGACTGTGTAACGTTTAAAGTACTACGATCAGCTCTTAAGTCACTTCGCTGGTTAAGAATCATGTGAAGTCGCCGTTGTGTAACCCCAACCATGATTTCGCAGTTCAACCCCCATTGGGAGGAATTTTATCTGTTTACTGAAAAAGATGGTGTTGCAAAATGTTTAGTATGTCACAAAACGCTGAATTCTTTTACGAAATTTAATTTGCAGCGACATTATATGTCGTACCACGCGAAAGACTACGGACGTGGAAAATGTGATTGATCAGATCGTGCACAGGAAGTTATTAAACATAAAAGGAAGCTCTCCGAAGAAGATCTGGACGACGAAGAAAAATCAACTGAGGCAGCTCTCAGAGTGGGTTACAAAATTGCTTTGCTTTTAGCAAAATCCCTGCGCCTCTTAACTGATGGCGATTTAATAAAAGAATGTTTGGTAGTTGCAGCGGAAGATTTGTGTCCATCTCAAGTTGAACAGTTTCGGATTTTGCCATTATCTAACATGACCATTACGCGTCGCATACAGGACATGGCAGACGACGTCCAGAGCCAGCTTGCAAATATCTGTTAGATTTTATGGCGTATTCTCTAGCTCTGGGCGAAAGTGTCGATATCACTGGAACAGCGCAGCTTGCCATATTTATTAGAGGTGTTAACAGAGACCTTCAGGTGAGGGAGTAGCTCCTCGATGTAGTAGCCATGAATAACACTACAACCGGGGGTGATATTTTAAGTAGTGTTGAAAGTGTTGAAAATATAGGATTGTCGTGGAATTCTTTAGTTCCAGTGTCTACAGATGGTAGAGGCATACACTAAGCTAATAAAATTATGTGGCACGTGTACATTCTCCTTTATTTGTTTCATTTGTCGCAGTAATAATTCGTGAGTGATATCCCTGCAGCTGGCCGCGGATTTACATCGACTGGCGGCAGCTGTTGTGTACCCCACGTGACTCTCCCCACTCTCCGCTCGGTAGTGGGGGTAGCGTGCTCGCGCTGCTCCGTGCTCGCGCCTTGCTGCTCACAGCTTGCTCCGCGAGCACGTATGTTGTGAAGCCCTGTTCTAGAGTATGTGTACCTTGATCGTAAGCACATGACGACATTGTGGCTATGCAAGCTGGTGTAAGGATATCCATTATCTACAATCCTGGAAATTGAAATAAGAACACCGTGAATTCATTGTCCCAGGAAGGGGAAACTTTATTGACACATTCCTGGGGTCAGATACATCACATGATCACACTGACAGAACCACAGGCACATAGACACAGGCAACAGAGCATGCACAATGTCGGCACTAGTACAGTGTATATCCACCTTTCGCAGCAATGCAGGCTGCTATTCTCCCATGGACACGATCGTAGAGATGCTGGATGTAGTCCTGTGGCACGGCTTGCCATGCCATTTCCACCTGGCGCCTCAGTTGGACCAGCGTTCGTGCTGGACGTGCAGACCGCGTGAGTCGACGCTTCATCCAGTCCCAAACATGCTCAATGGGGGACAGATCCGGAGATCTTGCTGGCCAGGGTAGTTGACTTACACCTTCTAGAGCACGTTGGGTGGCACGGGATACATGCGGACGTGCATTGTCCTGTTGGAACAGCAAGTTCCCTTGCCGGTCTAGGAATGGTAGAACGATGGGTTCGATGACGGTTTGGATGTACCGTGCACTATTCAGTGTCCCCTCGACGATCACGAGTGGTGTACGGCCAGTGTAGGAGATCGCTCCCCACACCATGATGCCGGGTGTTGGCCCTGTGTGCCTCGGTCGTATGCAGTCCTGATTGTGGCGCTCACCTGCACGGCGCCAAACACGCATACGACCATCATTGGCACCAAGGCAGAAGCGACTCTCATCGCTGAAGACGACACGTCTCCATTCGTCCCTCCATTCACGCCTGTCGCGACACCACTGGAGGCGGGCTGCACGATGTTGGGGTGTGAGCGGAAGACGGCCTAACGGTGTGCGGGACCGTAACCCAGCTTCATGGAGACGGTTGCGAATGGTCCTCGCCGATACCCAGGAGCAACAGTGTCCCTAATTTGCTGGGAAGTGGCAGTGCGGTCCCCTACGGCACTGCGTAGAATCCTACGGTCTTGGCGTGCATCCGTGCGTCGCTGCGGTCCGGTCCCAGGTCGACGGGCACGTGCACCTTCCGCCGACCACTGGCGACAACATCGATGTACTGTGGAGACCTCACGCCCCACGTGTTGAGCAATTCGGCGGTACGTCCACCCGGCCTCCCGCATGCCCACTATACGCCCTTGCTCAAAGTCCGTCAACTAAACATACGGTTCACGTCCACGCTGTCGCGGCATGCTACCAGTGTTAAAGACTGCGATGGAGCTCCGTATGCCACGGCAAACTGGCTGACACTGACGGCGGCGGTGCACAAATGCTGCGCAGCTAGCGCCATTCGACGGCCAACACCGCGGTTCCTGGTGTGTCCGCTGTGCCGTGCGTGTGATCATTGCTTGTACAGCCCTCTCGCAGTGTCCGGAGCAAGTATGGTGGGTCTGACACACCGGTGTCAATGTGTTCTTTTTTCCATTTCCAGGAGTGTAGTTCTATGGGAAACGCCTGAAGATAATTCTGTTGATGCCTCTCCATCCAATATAAGATGCCACTTCCTCCCCTCTAAGAAAACGTCTGTGCAGACGCAAAGATCCCACACGACCGTACTTTAATTAATGAACATTGCTGCGACTATTATCGAAATTGTTTTTTAATGTCAAAGTACACTCTAAGACAAAAACAAAAAAAAAGAAAAGAAAACGACACACTATGAAGGAATTATCCAAATCTGATGAAAATCGACAAATGTGGTGCACAATTTTAGAAAATTTGTATGATTTATTCAAGGCAAGGACCTTTACCTATTGAGCACGCCAGTAAGGCGCTGGTCCACCTCTGGCCCTTATGGAAGTAGTCATTCAGCTTGTCGTTGATAGACAAAGTTGTTGGACGTCCTCCTGAGTCGTTCTGCTATGAAATGAAGTAGCATCCGAGGATGACTCCTGCGTCAGTCGATATTCCACCACCGTCTGGGGCATCTCTAGACACGTCTTTGCTGGCCACTGGGGCTCAGTACAAGAGGGGACCATAACGAAAGACAATTCTACTGAAGCCATGGGATTCTAGTCCAAAGACGTGTCCAGAGACGCTGCAGACGGCAATGGGATACCAAACTCACTGTTGCCAGCCACGTGAACTGACAGCTTGGAGTGAAGGCGCCATTTCTTCTCATAGCAGGACCTCTTTGGTTGTCATCCACGGCACCCTTACACCACAAACGTATGTTGACGATATTCAAAAAACGGTTCAAATGGCTCTGAGCACTATGGGACTCAACTGCTGAGGTCATTAGTCCCCTAGAACTTAGAACTAGTTAAACCTAACTAACCTAAGGACATCACAAACATCCATGCCCGAGGCAGGGTTCGAACCTACAACCGTGGCGGTCTTGCGGTTCCAGACTGCAGCGCCTTTAACCGCACGGCCACTTCGGCCGGCAATGAGGTGGTCGCCAATGATTCCGCACCATACATTTACAGTCCACGGTCGCTGTCGCTCTACCTGTCTGAGCCAGCGAGGATTGTCCACGGACCAGTAATGTATGTTCCGCAGATTCACTGCCCCGTGGTTTGTGAAACCCGCTTCATCGGTAAACAGGTAGAACTGCAACACATTCTCTGTTAATGCCCATTGACAGAATTGCACTCGATGAGTAAAGTCATCACCATGTAATTGCTGATGTAGCGACACACGAAACGGGTGAAAGCGGTGACGATGCAGTATGCGCATGACACTACTTTGACTCAGTCCACCGGCTCTCGCAATGTCCCGTGTACTCATGTGTGGGTTCATGGCAACAGCAGCTAACACACCAACTGCACCCGCTTCTCCTGTGACGGGCCTGTTACGGACCCGTTTTCGTGCTACGACCATACCTGTTGCATACAGTTGGCGGTAGATGTTTTGCAATGTGCGGCACGTTGGATGCTCTCTGTCCGGGTACCGTTCTGCATACACCCTGCAGGCTTCAGCTGCATTTCGTCGACACTCGCCATAGATGAGTATCATCTCCGCCTTTTCAGAGTTCGAATACACCATGCTCACAGTTCCTACAACACTACACTATCACAGACGTCTCGTAACACGGTGTACTACAGTTGGTCTGCGTGCTGTTGACGATATTATACGGCCTGTTTTGTTGCCCTTTATGAGAAGACATCCTGGGCTTACATTTCAGCAAGACAATGCCCACCTGAACGTGGCGAGAGTTTCTATGGCTTGGCTTTGTGTTTGCCAAACGCTAACTTGGCCATCAAGGTCGCCGGATTTCTCCTTATTTGTGAATACCTCGAAAGAAAAAAGGGAGATTTCTGCATGTACATCTACGTGATTACTTTGCTATCCACAATAAAATGGCTGGCAGAGGGTTCAGTGAACCACCTTCAAGCTGCCTCTCTACCTATCCCCCTCTCGAACAGCACGCGGGAAAAACGAGCATTTAAATTTTTCTGTGCGAGCCATTACGCAGAACTGTTCAAATTGCGTACAGGGAACTCTAGAACTATAGCATACCAATCAAGAACTCTGAAAAAAATATTCTCGAAAGATGGGCGCCAACTCCACCAGACTCAGCGCCTCGCCAAACATGGAGCGCCCTGGTTGACGTCACACCCAGCGCGCTGCGGCTTTGTCTTCAGGTTGCGGCGGTCGTAGGCGTCGTTCACCGGGCTCTGTGATAAAACCGTGTCGGCTGTGTGCACTGCAGCAAGCAGCGTGGTACCAAGTGTTCGAATGTGCCAGCGCGTCGTGGCGACTGCGGAGACAGGAAGCCAGACCGACTGAGGAGGTGGCGAGCGGCGCATGTCGCAGCCAGTGCCATCTGTCGGACGGGTAGTACACTGAGTAGCCGCGAGGTTGTGCCAGCAGCGGCACTCCGCCATGTCAGGTGTGCGCGAGTAGGGAACTGCTATACCGGCATCCACAGGTCTTCTATACTCAGCCGCGAAGCCGTTCCGTACGCCGGGAACTCTTCACTGTCGGCGTCCGCCAGGTCTGACTTTTGGTCTGGAGACGACGCACTTCGTAGTTAGCACTCCCAGGGACGCTTGGAGAACACTTCTCTCAACAAGCAAGAACATTTCATTTGCCTTCGAAGTACGTCTCCCTCTGACACAACTTTCCTTTCTTTCGCCTCGCGATAAGACCTTTAAAAATAAGTACAAATCTAGTGATCGTCGAAGTGGGTTGTTTCTTTCTTTTAGAATAAGTACTACAAAGATTCTCTGTAACAGAAATTAATTTCGAAATTTTATTGCATTACGAAATACTAACAAGGGAACATCCCCATCGCACCCCCTTCAGATTTAGTTATAAGTTGGCACAGTGGATAGGCCTTGAAAAACTGAACACAGATCGATCGAGAAAACAGGAAGAAGTTGTGTGGAACTATGAAAAAATAAGCAAAATATACAAACTGGGTCGTCCATGCGCAAGATAAGTAACATTAAGGGCAATGTAATGGGAGGAGCACCGTGGGCCCGTGGTTAGCGTGATCAGCTGCAGAACGAGAGGTCTTCAGTTCAAATATTCCCTCGACCGAAAATTTTAACTTTTTATTTTCAGTTTATGTGAAAAACTCTTATGTTTTCATCACTTTTTTTGGAGTGATTATTACATCCACAAGAAAACCTAAATCGGCCAAGGTAGAAGAATCTTTTCACCCATTCGCCAAGTGTACTAGTTAGGTGGGTCGACAACATATTCCTGTCATGTGACACACATGCTGTCAACAGTGTCGTATACAAAATATCAGACGTGTTTTCCTGTGGAGGAATCGGTTGACCTAAGACCTTGCGATGAAATGTTTTCGGTTCCCATTGGAGAGGCACGTCCTTTCGTCAACTAATCACACGGTTTTGCGGTGCGGTCGCAAAACACAGACACTAAACTTATTACAGTAAATAGAGACGTCAATGAACGAACGGACAGATCATAACTTTGCGAAAATAAAGAAAGCAAAAATTTCAATCGAGGGCAGATTTGAACCTCTCGTTCCGCAGCCGTTCACGCTAACCACGTGACCACGGCGCTCCTCACCTCACATTACCCTTAATGTTGCATATCTTTCGCATGGACGACCCAGTTTGTATATTTTGCTTATTTTTTCATAGTTCCACACAACTTCTTCCTGTTTTCTCGATTGATCTGTGTTCAGTTTTTCAAGGCCTATCCACTGTGCCAACTTATAACTAAATCTGAGGAGGGTGCGATGGGGATGTTCCCTTGTAAGAAACGAAACAATCCATTGCCATTTAATGTATTTCCTTGAAACTTTTCGTAAAAAATGTTTGCAATTATCGATACGGAACAAGATGTCACGCGTTGTAGCTGGTTTGCTCCAATCAGAGCGCTGAACGTCACGCCCGAACGCTTCGCCTCAACAATTAGTCCACATCCAGTTCCTTGTCTGAATTTCTTTATTGATGATATGTTTGTATCCCGAATCCTGCATCCGGCTCTTTCATTTCGTAGTTCATCCCACATGATAAACACACCAAAAACACAGGGACGCAGGAATTAGAATCTGATCCATTAAATGCCGAATAAGCACTAACAGTGTTCGGCCGTGGCCACCAAAGAATGCGCCAGGAACTTCTCTTCGATGCTGCCTGATACTGGACGAAACAGTTGCGTAGAAAAGTCACATGTGTCATGAATAGCAAGGGAAGCGATCTTCAAATGAAACACGGCTACTAAACATAAAATTACCGTCATTATTCAACAAAAGCGTAGAGTTTACACAAATGACATGTGCACAGCATATCTCGGTAGCGGAGGACAGAGGAGAGAAAGAGTGAACAAGCCGCGTTCCGCTTTTTTATATCGTTAGAGAAACGAATGTGCCTCCTTCATTTTGTTTCACATAATTTTCTTTACACATTTAACTCTTAGAAACTTCTTCACAAAAAAATTCACGAAAATTAAAAATTAGTACAACGTTTCTTTTAATTAATGTACAGTTTAGGGAGCAGCCTGATGAAACATCGGATACTGTTGTCGATTATTTGAAGGAACTATTATCGTGCAATGATTTAAAGTAAGAAAATAATGGCATTTTGTGAAAATGATACTAACTGCAATTTTTGAGGATAGAATAGTAAATGGAGTTATAATGTTTAAGCAAAATTCAATCTATCACTGTCGCAACTCACTGGGATTGGGTATGGAGCCCATATATTTCACGACGCGATTAGAGCAGCTGCAGATTGTCTCCCTGCGGACTTCGAAGATATGATGGCTCACGTTAATGGCGGCGCTTGAAAGAATTTTCTAAATATTTATGCCATGAAAAACCTATCTTCTGAACAAAAAATTTCATTCTCCTGCAAAAAATAAAAAAAATTAGATGTCTGTGCAAAACTTTTTGAACCCCCTTTGTTTTTAACCGCTCATATCTAGTAGATGATGGGGTTAAAATGGACTTTTCTTATAACGAATTATTGCTGATTTATTTAGGAACAATGCACGAAGTCTGTTCAAAGAACTCTGGAACATTCGTAACTTCGCGCCAATGGTATGTTGGAGCGAAATGCGGTAGGCATTCCAGCACATGCCTGTGTTTAAGGGGACCACACCCTGCCTATCTAACCCATGTTAATTTAGGCAAGTATTTGACCCATTTCTGAAGAAAACTATTTGATGCAGGACCTTAATATTTTACTGTACGTTACATGATTCTAATAGAGTCCACTGTACTAAAATCTACTTTTTCCATTTTATAGTTTTTAAGAAATACTTTTTTAAATTTATTAACAAAAAATATTAATTTTTCTTCAGAAAATATTTTTTTGTGAACTTCCTATTGGGGGAATATTAATGAATGTAGCACCAGAGGTGGATTTTTGTGTTGTGCAGAGTCTCTGAAATTTTCATTCATTTATTTATGATAGTTTCTGATATAATGAGGTATATGTACTGAAAATTTTATTTTACGGGAAATTGATTTAAAGAAAAAACTTTTTAAATTTGTTACTTACAGGTAATTAAAACTGTCCTGCTGCATATGATGGCCCTTCTTTGACCTCTAACAGGTCTTCCAGCCTCTTTTTCACCTTCCTGGATGTTTGTCTTGCTTTCTTGGCCATATTTGATGCAGACCTGTCTGCATCGGCTATCCTCATTTTATCGCAATGTTGCGATGATCATATTTTCATCAGGATTAATTCCCAGCTTTTTGAGTACCCAACTCTTTCCAATATTACCACAATTGCATGTAATAACAGCATCATGAACTCCTCGTTTCATTGTATGCATGCCTACAAATACAGTTTTAGGAAGGTGGTTCCAAATTATGCTGTTGAAACATTCATTTGGGTTCTGTGTCATTTCCTTAAAAGGTCAGGATGAGCCAAGTCTCTGAAAATATGTTTAATTGCTGTAATAACAGCAGCAGGAAGAGAATGCTTGTGAGAATAAGATTTTCCAGTTGCCTGAGCCCTATTCTATTTGCACCACGAATTTTCTCCTGATGGACACAATCCATGATGTGCTTTATCATCAGCAGAGGACTTATGGAAGAATATGGCCCAAACATCTCTCTTCATTGCCTCCAGATTTCCTTTATTTCTCCTAATTGCCAGCCCATAGTATTTCAGTTTTAGTTAACTGACCCTGTCCGGTCCACAATTTTCCATCTTCTAATTTTTTCCTCTCATATCAACAGTTAGTTTTCTCATCCTTGTTCCCAAACGTTTTTGAAAATGGCCTACACATTCTATTTTGCTAATAATGGCATCTCCATATGGCTTAGAGTTCACCACATTCACCTTACTGTCACCATTGCCAAAATATTTGGTGTTCCGTATGCCTCTTGTTTCTAGAGCGATGAGATATTTGTTGTACTCCATGAACTACCATACCAGCACTTGTTCCTCTAAAATTAGCCACACTGTTGTGTTCTTTTTGCCGGCCGGGGTGGCCGAGCTGTTCTAGACGCTGCAGTCTGGAACCGCGTGACAGCTACGGTCGCAGGTTCGAATCCTGGGATGGATGTGTGTGATGTCCTTAGGTTGGTTAGGTTTAAGTAGTTCCAAGTACTAGCAGACTGATGACCTCAGAATTTGAGCCCCATAGTGCTCAGAGCCATTTTTGTGTTCTTTTTGTTCATTGACTTTACAACATTTGCAACATTTAGACATTATCTCCACATCAAACATTTTACAGGTGCCTACATTCGTTGCAGTCACTACGACATTCAGAGAAGTATGTCCTCTTTTCTGCCAACTTCCATCAAGTGCAACTGCAATATCCAAATATCCATCAGTTTCTTCCACTGCTTCCCTAGCAGCCAGTTTCATACTTTCCTCCCTGACCTCACATACAGCTTTCTCTAATATTGCAGTCAGTTTTTCAAATTTATTTGGTGGTTGATGTAAGTTCATCACTGAACAAAATGTTCTCCCTGCAGCCATTCCCTTTGAAATGGATCGTAAGGCATAAACTAATCTAGTATTGATTTCATAAGGGCCACTTGCATCTGGTTTTGAAAAACTCATAAATGAAATCACAGCAGAGCATTTAGTGCAAATTAAATCCAAATCAATTGCTAGGCCTTTTCTCCCACTAGCACTCGCACACATTTTCACACTCTGTGACTCACCACACTGTCTACATTGTACAAATTTAGAAATTACACCTGACAATGGTCTCAAATTTATAACATGTTACTGCACCCATTGTCACTTACAGTAAATTAGTTGTAACTCTCTTGAAATCGTGAGAGCTTCTTTGATGATGCACTTGTTGAAGAATTACAATTAGAAACATCGTTGCCAGGCTACATAACTTCTTGTACAGAAAGCTTTCTAAACTTGTTTCCTCTAAACTGTCGTTTTGAAAATGCCTTTACGTTTCGTCATCTTCGAAAAACACAACAAAACACACGTAAATGAGCACTGCAAACGTAGGGATAACAACTACTCACAATCACACTTGAACAAAACTAACCATGTGTTTGAAAGCGTGTTGTTTACAAACAGCAGAAACAAAGAAATACCGACCGTTGCATTCCAAGGATAGCCAACGCACTCGGGAGTACAAAAAAATCCCTAACATGCAATGTAGGGGATACAAAGATCTAAAATATATGCAGAAAAGTGGATGACATAAAAGTGGGCATTGCACATAAACACACATTGTAGGGAAATGCTCTTTAAATGCGCGAAAAAAAAATTTTTCAGCAAAATTCTTTTCAAAGCACATAAATAAAACCTTAATCTATCGAAATATGATGAAAACCGAAAATCGATTTTTTTCGACCTGAACCACTGTGTGGTCCCCTTAAAGAGTCCTTCACTCTGAAAACCAACTCAAACAAACTCAGCTGACAACTATTATCAACTCGAAGTTTGTCTTAGTTTTCAACTGTTGTCAACAGTTGTTTAAAGTCGCGATTCTGAACAATTCTTGAGGGAAGTTTTGTCTCGAGTTTGTAGTTGGTCAGTGAGCAAAAACACGTCAGAGTTGTGTGACTTGAGCATGTGCATCTGCCGTATCGTCCGCTGTGTTCCTTTCTTCATCTGCTGTGTTTGTTTCGACAATGGCAAACCAGGAGCCATCAACAGATCTAACAATTCAGTTCTTGTTAGAAATTGAAATGCACAAATCTCTGTATGACCCTTCTGATTCTGCATATAAAGACAGATATAAAAGGAAAGATTTGTTGAAAGAAGTTTCGGATAAAATTCATGTACTGCTTGTGGTGTGTGAAAGGAAATAGACAAATATGAAAACGCACTACAATCGTGAGCATTGTAAAATGGTCAAAACTAAAAGTGGGTCTGGGACAACAGAGATCTATGTTCCAAAATGGATATTTTACGAGCATATGAAGTTTTTGGAAGGCGTGGACAAGCCAGGGAGAAAAATACACTCCTGGAAATGGAAAAAAGAACACATTGACACCGGTGTGTCAGACCCACCATACTTGCTCCGGACACTGCGAGAGGGCTGTACAAGCAATGATCACACGCACGGCACAGCGGACACACCAGGAACCGCGGTGTTGGCCGTCGAATGGCGCTAGCTGCGCAGCATTTGTGCACCGCCGCCGTCAGTGTCAGCCAGTTTGCCGTGGCATACGGAGCTCCATCGCAGTCTTTAACACTGGTAGCATGCCGCGACAGCGTGGACGTGAACCGTATGTGCAGTTGACGGACTTTGAGCGAGGGCGTATAGTGGGCATGCGGGAGGCCGGGTGGACGTACCGCCGAATTGCTCAACACGTGGGGCGTGAGGTCTCCACAGTACATCGATGTTGTCGCCAGTGGTCGGCGGAAGGTACACGTGCCCGTCGACCTGGGACCGGACCGCAGCGACGCACGGATGCACGCCAAGACCGTAGGATCCTACGCAGTGCCGTAGGGGACCGCACCGCCACTTCCCAGCAAATTAGGGACACTGTTGCTCCTGGGGTATCGGCGAGGACCATTCGCAACCGTCTCCATGAAGCTGGGCTACGGTCCCGCACACCGTTAGGCCGTCTTCCGCTCACGCCCCAAGATCGTGCAGCCCGCCTCCAGTGGTGTCGCGACAGGCGTGAATGGAGGGACGAATGGAGACGTGTCGTCTTCAGCGATGAGAGTCGCTTCTGCCTTGGTGCCAATGATGGTCGTATGCGTGTTTGGCGCCGTGCAGGTGAGCGCCACAATCAGGACTGCATACGACCGAGGCACACAGGGCCAACACCCGGCATCATGGTGTGGGGAGCGATCTCCTACACTGGCCGTACACCACTGGTGATCGTCGAGGGGACACTGAATAGTGCACGGTACATCCAAACCGTCATCGAACCCATCGTTCTACCATTCCAAGACCGGCAAGGGAACTTGCTGTTCCAACAGGACAATGCACGTCCGCATGTATCCCGTGCCACCCAACGTGCTCTAGAAGGTGTAAGTCAACTACCCTGGCCAGCAAGATCTCCGGATCTGTCCCCCATTGAACATGTTTGGGACTGGATGAAGCGTCGTCTCACGCGGTCTGCACGTCCAGCACGAACGCTGGTCCAACTGAGGCGCCAGGTGGAAATGGCATGGCAAGCCGTTCCACAGGACTACATCCAGCATCTCTACGATCGTCTCCATGGGAGAATAGCAGCCTGCATTGCTGCGAAAGGTGGATATACACTGTGCTAGTGCCGACATTGTGCATGCTCTGTTGCCTGTGTCTATGTGCCTGTGGTTCTGTCAGTGTGATCATGTGATGTATCTGACCCCAGGAATGTGTCAATAAAGTTTCCCCTTCCTGGGACAATGAATTCACGGTGTTCTTATTTCAATTTCCAGGAGTGTATATACAATCGTAAGCAAAATATCAAGCATATGAAGTTTTTGGAAGGCGTGGACAAGCCAGGGAGAAAAATATTTACAATCGTAAGCAAAATATCATTCACTAACGTAACTGAGGCTGTAAGACTTTTGGTCGGAAAATCTGTAATTACAGCTATATTTTCGCGCGGAAATTTATTTATTTCTCTTGCCATATCATTTTGTTAACATCTGATACAAAATAGTTTGCAAATTAATGGCTTATATTGTTAATAACTAAAGCTATAAGGGTTTTGTTTGGAAATTTTTAATTACATTTGTCTTTTCACTTGATATTTATTTATGCATATTTCTCTTGCCATTTCACTTTACCAACATCCGATACAAAGTAGATTGCAAATTCATCCCTTATGTTCTTCGCGGTTCTTCCTTCATTGCCTCCCTTTCTCTGAAGTCATTTTTTTTGCGGAGACATCCTCCTACTGTCATCTGAAACCCTGCCTGTTTCTGGATCTTCCACATCGAAACTGCCAGGTGGTGAGTAAACGGTGGCACTTTCTTTATTTCTTCTAAGATAACTGTACAAAGACACAGTTGCAGAAGTCACGTGGGAAACATAGGTGAATTTGGATAACGCTAACCACCATCTTTTATCTCCGCTTTTCCAAAAAATCTATGAAATGACAGTAAGTAATGGAATTGTAAGTTTTATAACTAAATTTTTAGTAGTATACTTGTCGGAACTTGATATCAGAGAAAGGAAGTCAATGATAGTCTCATTAACAGATTTAGCTGAACATATTCTGAGCTCTTCTGACTGACAACAGAAGACTTGGGATCTTCATGGTTCTTTCTAAATCATCCTGATCTAATGGAGAAACTTTACCAGAATGGGTTTCAAAGGAAATACAAAGACATAACGAAAAAGTTCAGAAATAGTACATTATGAGTTGGAAACAGCACATAGAAATCAAACATACTAGAGGGTGTTAGTTGGTTGATTTGGGTGTAGGGGACCAAACAGTAAGGTCATTAGTCCGATCGGATTAGTGGAGGATGGGTAAGGAAGTCGGCCATCCCCTTTCAAAGGAACCATCTTGGAATTTACCTGAAGCTATTTAGAGAAATCATGGAACCCTAAATCTTGCCATATCCGGGTTTGAACCTTCGTCCTCCCGAATCTGAGTCCAGTGTGCTAACCACACCTCGCTCAGTAGTAGAGGAGGAAACAGAATCAATCACAGACCTGAATTATACTGTCCAACATGGTGTGCTACAAGGTTCCATAGTCGAGTCATGGGATTTATTCCCTACATAAATCATTTAACACTCTGTCATTGCAGATCATGTGTTCCTCACGAGGGCTATTTGTATACCTGTGTTTCGACTCTGCAGGCCGTAACTCTGCTTGTTTTGAGGTGTAAAGTATTTTAAAGATGCATTTTATGGTACAACCCTTCCCCAGCGAAGAGTACATATTCTTGCTGAAAAACTACAGCCTACAGGAAGATGGATAGATGTATCAACAGAGTGCTGCACACGATGTGTTTGTTATATGTCACTGCTTTCATCAGTGGGCCATGGAACATCCCACACCTGTAGACCACGATCTTGTCTTCAGCTTTGTAGAGATGGACATCAGTATCGATAAAGTGTATGAAGAGTGGTAGCCAGCCAATCATCATTAAGCGAAGAAATCTGGGCTCATGTTGCATGTGCTGTGTCGTAAGGGCATCATTGGGAATGACCTGCTTACAGCAGGATAAAGCCAAATATGCCTCTGGCCAGGTTACCACAACCTCCATGAAACCACCAATCATGCCTACTTGTACTCAGGTGTCGTGAAGGTGTTGACTGGAGAGCGGAATGGCACTGTTGTCTTCAGTGATGAGAATAGGTCGTATCTGTGCGCAAGTGACGGACATAAACGTGTAATATGCAGGTCTCGTGACTCACATCGGTCCCATTCCAGACTCCATGGTGGGGGTTGGGGGAGGGCGATCAGTTACAATTCATGGTCATACTTGGTGTTTCTGTGGGGTAAAATAATCAGTGCCCAATACATTGCATAGGCGCATTCCATTTAATGCTTTTCTTCAGCAGGACAATACACGTCCACATAAGGCTTCTTTGATGCAGCATACTCTTCGTGGTGTGCAACAACTGCCCTGACCAGCAAGATCACCACATCTTTCGTCATTATGAGATGTGTGAGATATGATGATGCAGTGATTTACTCATTGTCCAGGGGTTGCAAGAGCCATTGCCGAATTACAATAATAGGCAAAAGGTCCTTAGGACAGTTTATTGCAGCATACCATTTGGCACCTTTATGATCGTTTGCATGTGGGTGTTCACACCTGTGTGTCTGCCAGAGGGGGGCACATTGTGAATTGATGCCGCTGTTTGCGCACCATTTACTGCGACATGTGTCTTCATTTGATCAAAAGTTATCATATACTCCTACGGTGAATAACTAACCGCCTGTCAACTCACTTATCATTAAAAAGATTTTGTCCTTGGGGTGCTGCATTTTTGTACCATCAGTGTATGTCGACAATTTACTTACTGTAGGTATAAATATAAAATGCACCTGGAACACAAATAAATATACACTCCTGGAAATTGAAATAAGAACACCGTGAATTCATTGTCCCAGGAAGGGGAAACTTTATTGACACATTCCTGGGGTCAGATACATCACATGATCACACTGACAGAACCACAGGCACATAGACACAGGCAACAGAGCATGCACAATGTCGGCACTAGTACAGTGTGTATCCACCTTTCGCAGCAATGCAGGCTGCTATTCTCCCATGGAGACGATCGTAGAGATGCTGGATGTAGTCCTGTGGAACAGCTTGCCATGCCATTTCCACCTGACGCCTCAGTTGGACCAGCGTTCGTGCTGGACGTGCAGACCGCGTGAGACGACGCTTCATCCAGTACCAAACATGCTCAATGGGGGACAGATCCGGAGATCTTGCTGGCCAGGGTAGTTGACTTACACCTTCTAGAGCACGTTGGGTGGCACAGGATACATGCGGACGTGCATTGTCCTGTTGGAACAGCAAGTTCCCTTGCCGGTCTAGGAATGGTAGAACGATGGGTTCGATGACGGTTTGGATGTACCGTGCACTATTCAGTATCCCCTCGACGATCACCAGTGGTGTACGGCCAGTGCAGGAGATCGCTCCCCACACCATGATGCCGGGTGTTGGCCCTGTGTGCCTCGGTCGTATGCTGTCCTGATTGTGGCGCTCACCTGCACGGCGCCAAACACGCATACGACCATCATTGGCACCAAGGCAGAAGCGACTCTCATCGCTGAAGACGACACGTCTCCATTCGTCCCTCCATTCACGCCTGTCGCGACACCACTGGAGGCGGGCTGCACGATGTTGGGGCGTGAGCGGAAGACGGCCTAACGGTGTGCGGGACTGTAGCCCAGCTTCATGGAGACGGTTGCGAATGGTCCTCGCTGATACCCAGGAGCAACAGTGTCCCTAATTTGCTGGGAAGTGGCGGTGCGGTCCCCTACGGCACTGCGTAGGATCCTACGGTCTTGGCGTGCATCCGTGCGTCGCTGCGGTCCGGTCCCAGGTCGACGGGCACGTGCACCTTCCGCCGACCACTGGCGACAACATCGATGTACTGTGGAGACCTGACGCCCCACGTGTTGAGCAATTCGGCGGTACGTCCACCCGGCCTCCCGCATGCCCACTATACGCCCTCGCTCAAAGTCCGTCAACTGCACATACGGTTCACGTCCACGCTGTCGCGGCATGCTACCAGTGTTAAAGACTGCGATGGAGCTCCGTATGCCACGGCAAACTGGCTGACACTGACGGCGGCGGTGCACAAATGCTGCGCAGCTAGCGCCATTCGACGGCCAACACCGCGGTTCCTGGTGTGTCCGCTGTGCCGTGCGTGTGATCATTGCTTGTACAGCCCTCTCGCAGTGTCCGGAGCAAGTATGGTGGGTCTGACACACCGGTGTCAATGTGTTCTTTTTTCCATTTCCAGGAGTGTAGATTGCACAAGAAAGACATTTCAATCTCTAAAACCAATATTTATATATTTGTTGTGGATAATAGCCACACCAACAAATTAATTTTCCAAGCAAAACCTGTATTTTCTCACCTGTCGTCATAGGTTAGAGGGACTATCACTTCACTCTGTTGATCAAATGACAGGAAATGCAGATTTCGGCCGGAAATACGAAGTAATTTATTAATGTAAAAACTGTGGCGTATATCATTTACCGATCGAGTATCGTATATAAAAGCAAAACTGTATTGTTCCTTAATGTAAAAGGCGAGACTTGAGTGGAGTATATTTAGATATAGATTGCAGCAATAAAAATACGTTTCAGTATATAAATTGGATATCGGGATATTATGGCTCCTATAATAAAGACATACATGAGCATAACACAAGAAATTATTACACGAGACAGCCAAAATTGAATCCAATGGTGAGTGTACCACGTGAAACAGTCAAAAGACTTAAATAAGCAACCGAAATCAGTTATAAAAAAATTAGATATGTCTGTAAAATGAGCAGGTATTTAAAATTAGACTAAATTTGTAGAGATTACTTTGTAACTGAAAATATTTAATAACTTTTTATGTGCATGTTACGTGTAATTCTCTTTTCTATAATTGAACATTTCCCACATTCTGGATATATATTGTATTTCAGTCCTGTTATAATATAACCTGGTACATGCTGTCAGAACACATATATTACATCTGTCTGAGTGCGTCTGCCTTTAAATTTGTATAATGCATCAACACTCTTATTTGAAAATTATCAGGTGGCCTTAAAGCCCGGTCCACACGCAACTATCTGTCTGCGCATTGGCGCAGATGTCTGTACATGCAAAAGATCGCTGCAAATGTGGTGTGTTCACACGACACAAACCCCAATCTACTACTCGCCCGCCATCTGTCGGTGTAGAAAAGAAATATCAGTGGCAAGCGACTACGCTCACCGTAAACGTCAAAAAACTAATTCAGTTATTTTGAAATATAGATATGGAGGAAGTTCTGTTGCGGTCTGTGTTCGCAACTTGTGTTGCAAAAAACATTCAGACCAACCGCAGGAAACAGAGAAAGCGGTCAAAATGGTGTAGACAGTGGCTGATAAAGCGAAAGCAGTTTTCTCACGTAAATTTGCTGCGAGAGTTGCAGGGCGAACCTAACGACTGGCGAAATTATTTGTGGATGGATGTCGACACATATAATTATCTCTTAAAGCTTGTAACCCCTCATATTATGAGAGAAAAATACTTGTATGAGAAGGGCAATTTCTCCTCATGAACGGCTGGCGGTAACATTAAGATTCCTAGCAACAGGAAGCAGCTACAAGGATTTGGAATTTTCAACTGCAATATCGAAACAAGCGTTGAGTGAAATAATACCCAACACATGTGAAGCTATTTACGCTGTCCTGAAGGATGAGTTCATGAAGCAAGTCAAGTAAATTAAGTCTGTCAAGTTACAGATAATATTTTTCGTGTTGTAGACGTGTTTGAAACACAGTAGGCTTATATTATTAGAGATTATATACCTACATGGCCAATGAGCTGCGGTTTACTTTGTTTCTGAGTAGGCATTTTCAGTTCGCTACTGTGCAGAAGTAACCTGTTACAAACTTTTGTTCCAGGATACAAAACTCCACTCTGAATTCTAGACAGAGATTCGTTATCTGCCTGAAAAGTTTTATTTGTAGTACTGTGGTGGTGAATACTATAGTTAATCTCTAAGTTACTATTGTTATGAACCACATGTTAGGTAGTAAAACAAGTGTAACAATCCTTCTGTCCAGAACACACAGTTGCAAGACCTTCCAATATTAGCTTAACACAATCTTCTGACTGCACTTTCTTCAGAACAGATAGGGCATGCTTTTTCACATTGCTACAATGTCACATAACATTACGGCATAGGACAGTACTGAGTGGAAGTGTGCTAACAATCCCTGTTGCAGGTAAACATAATGAAAAAGTTTTCAAAGGGCAAAGCAAGCAAATCTTACAATTTTGTTTAAGTTATCCGAATCGTGGTCCCACCTAAAAATTTTGATGCATAAGGTACACCTGGATCCACAGCACATACTTTCAGTTTTGAGTATGCCTTGGTAAAAAAGAAAAAATTGGATGAAATTTAAACATTTAATAAGGATTATTGCTATCCTTTTAAACCTACATTAATCATTTCTGGTCATATCTCATAGATGTTATTTAAAAAAAGGCAGTGAAGTACATAAAATATATAATGTGAAAAATATGGTGTACTTCTCCAAAGTCCAACTCATCAGCTACAAATAATAAGCTAAACTGAACACATTTAAACACAAAATAGAATAATCTTCAAATAAGTATACCAAAAGAAGAGTGCAAATTCAGTGTATAAATTTCTGCAGGGATAACTTATGGGGTGATTTTATTGCAACGTTTTCAGCTGAATGACTACATGATTTATGAAAACAGTACACAGCAGTATAAATTGCTGTAAAATCTTAGTTTTTGCTCATTCAGTTCATTCCAGTACTTTTAATTCACACTTGCTACATACACTTTTAGGACACAAAACAATGGAGCATTCCAAACACAACAGTGCTCAACATCTGGTCTTTCTCCTCTTTGACTTTGTCATAGAAGCTTATGTCACCAATAACAGTCTATTGGGTTGTTTAGAGTATCCATAATATCTTCCTCATTCATTTTTCATAAGTATGTTAGCATTAATCCAAAATATTTAATATGATACTGGGGAAAAAAAACCTTTCACTAATGGACACCTGGCTCCTTGGGACCCTATCAACTTAACAAAAGTCAGACTAGCAAAGGAACACCTGCAACAAGGTTGAGCTGGTAGCCAACTGACTGCTGGGGAAGTTCCAGGGGGAGGGGCGGGGGGGGGGGGGGGAGAGATTGTGGCATTACAAAAATAAAAATTAATAAAGGAGTTTCCCGCAGGTGAATAGGACCTAGGTGTACCAGTTGTGGATTAATATCTGCAGCAAACTCAACCAGTTAAGACTTGTATGTTTTCTATCTTGTAGAGAAGAGAATAGTAGCAAAAGTCAAGTAATAGTGTTATCTACAAGAGAAATCTTAAACTGTTTCTTATGATCCATCTTCAGTGGAATCACTATTCCTGGAACTTCTGTGGTGGTACAAATAAGACATCACATTGATTATTGATAATGCACTGCCTGTGATGAATGAATTATTTGTTGCCAGAAATTGAAAGATCTGAGGATTTCTTCAGATCATTTCCTGAATAACTAATTATTATATGACCTTTATTATAGCATATCTTTCTATTAATTTCTCAAATACTCTAAGGAACAACTATAAAAGTTTATGTCCCTATAAGGGACACAGTCAGGTTTCAATGATACAATAAAAGAAATGAAATTAGTCTCTCCCCAGGTACTTCATATATAAGGCAACAGCTGTACACCGCAATTTACACAAGACACTACCATAATTGGGTATTCTAGAAAATATGTGATACAATAATAACAGGCAAGGCACAAAAGATTTGAGGCAACAAAACATGTTTTGAAATAGAACTTTATTGTCTATCAACTGTTCACAGTATGCATCACTTGCACTTATAAAGTGACATTAAAAACAACATATGGAAACATTTTGCATTATTGAAAACCTTTAAAAAACTGTCAGGTTCTGGCTTTCCATGTTTGAAAGTGTCTCAACCTCAACAACCTTAAAGTTTCTGTTTAAAGATTTCATGTCACCTTCAAATAGCACATCATTGATTAATTTTTGTGCAATGATATTCTGTTGAGAGGTGAGTGCACGTAGCTTGTCCGCCACATGCTGGCCGAATGTGTCGAATAGATCTGGTGGCTGCATTGTGTTCAATTTTTTGCCCACCAGTGACAATATTTCATCTGTTTTATCCTCCATTGAACGTTTTCGCTTCCCACGAGGAGCGTTACTCAAGCTGTTATTGGAGTTTGATGATTTCGGAGTAACTGGTGTCATTGGAGTTGACTATCCAGTTACTGGTGTCACTGGATTCGAGTCAGTATCTTCAATGGCTACATTTTCTATGTCATTCTCTCCTTCACACTGAAAAAATAAGAAAGACTGTATGTTAGTGATTTTTGCTTTGGATTTTGTTTCTTATATCTTTATAGAGCTTATGAATAATTTTTGTAAAAAAGTATGCATATTGGAATGTACAAAACTGATACATTGTGATACGAGCCAAGCTGTAAGTATTGTGGTGGTATGTGATATGACATGGTGTAATGAAAAACTTAAACATGTCTAGCTAACAAAAACCGAGAAATTGTTAATAAAAGGCCTTATAGAGTTCCATAATCTCACATCTTAAAACGAAAACAGGAATGCTTACGAAACACACACTGCACTGAGCAACTAACTCTTTATCCACATAAAATTCTGAGACAGTGTAGAATGAATACTGAGCAAAAACACTTTCAGACAAAGAACAACTCGATGGAGTTTCATTTTTCTGTTATTGTTGTGATCATGTACATTAACAATTAGCTGAATGTTACTGTTAACAGAAACTTTACACAAATTTATTTTAATTCTTTTTTTCATTGCAGTTCCCAAAATGTGAAGAAGACTTGCTGAGAATTGCAAGTGATTTTGAAAGCAAATGGCAGTTCCCTCACTGTTTAGGAGCTATTGATGGGAAACACATCAGAATTGTACCTCCTAAAGAAAGTGGATCGTTTTTCTTCAATTATAAGAAAACAAATAGTGTTGTCTTAATGGCTGTAGCTAATGCAAATTATGAATTTGTGTACTGTGATGTGGGAACAAATGGGAGAGTATCCGATGGAGGGGTTCTGCAGAACACTAAATTTTACGAACTTCTTGTTAATAATAGTTTAAAAATTGGAAATACGGAAGCGTCCGATCCCGCCCGTCTGCTTTGACCCATGACGTCACAAATATGGCGGAAACAACAACAAACACACACACCCTTTCCACAAGAAGCCTAATGACACTAACGGGACACGCGCGGGAAATGGGGTGTTTTGGGTGGGGGGGCAAACTAAATATAAACAAATTTAGACGCCTTACGTAGCTACAACGTGTAAGTGAAGACAGCCAGGCATGAATACCCACCCACCTCCCCAGGGGTCGTAACCCCTGCAACCCATAGAAGATAAAGATGCTTCAGTAGCTGATTAGTGTTTTTTGTCTTTTTTTTTTTTTTAAATTACGGGATAGAACGAACAGATCAGAAAGATAAATATAATAAACTAAAACAGAAATTGGAGGAAACAGATAATTAAAATAAGTAATAAGTGTTTTTAAATTTAAAAAAAATCTCACGAGATACAACGAACAGATCAGAAAAGTAAATAAAATAAGATAAAACAGAACTGGAGACAGCCACACTCAAACCAAACTCCGCGCCGTCAAGACGTCACACACAACACCCTTACGTCACGGGTCAAAGCCGACGCGTGGGATCGGACGCTTCTGTCGACCCCAAAGATTTAATGCAGCCATATCGTCAAGAAAAATTATCAAAGGAAGAAAGAATCTTTAATTACCGCCTCTCTAGGGCACGCAGAGTTGTTGAAAATACTTTTGGAATACTGGCATCCAGGTTCCGTATTTTCCATACAACCATAAACTTGAGGCTGGAGAATATTGAGACTGTGGTATTAACTTGTTGTGTTTTACACAACTTTTTGCGCAGAAGAAACCCGCAATTTTACACACCATATGAGTCACTGGATCGCGAAAATATCAACGAATGTTCTCTTGAACTGGGCGAAAGATGTGACGAAGAAATTATGCGCGCCCTGCAACGTGGAAGAAGTGGACAAATTTTTGAAATCGCAAAAACTGTTAGAAATAAATATAAACATCATTTCAGTACTACTGGAGCTGTTCCATGGCAGGATGGATTTGTATCGTAATAAACTTTGTGTTGTAAAACATGGACAAGTAGTCAAGTATATTCATGTTTCTTTTTATAACAGCAGTTAATTTTCTATTATGTTTGCACACAAATATATTCTTTTGAATAAACTTTTGATAAACATATGTGAAATATATTGTTTTACATTACCTCGTGTTCCATTTCCTCGCTCATTGACACTCCAATTTCATCTTCAATTGTACTCCAGCTTGGTCTTGGCGTTTCTTGATCACTAAGACAGCCAAGCAGATCAAAATACCACAGCGTTGGCTGGTACACCTGATCTACTCCTACACCAGATCTTCTAGATTACTGCACTTTCGACAACTCTTTCCGGTAAACAGTTCGCAACGAATTTATTTATTTTTTTTATTACTGTTTCTCGGTTTGCCGAGGCGTCAACTGCCCACAATTTTACAATTAGAGAATTGTATGCTGCTGCCTTTTTGTCTGTCACTATATTCTTTACCTTTTATCTTCCACAAACATGGGTGGTTTCTATATAATTCAATGAATTCACTAATAAATTCGCGAGAACACTGACGAGTATCAGCCATTTTGATGCCTTTGCGCACAAATACGAACACTAAACTGAGAAAACAGCTGTTTCGCGCCAGATTTGCAGCGATCTCCTGTCCACACGCTCCAACTTGTCTGCGCAGATGTGGTTTGAACCCACAGATTTGAGAGGTTTCGCTCAAACCTGCAACTCCAACTTCCAGGTTTGCACACACCTCATGTTGGTGCAAATCTACTGTCTACACGCAACGATCTGTCTGCGCAGACATCACAGATCTTTGCATGTGTACGGGCCTAAAACCAAAAACCAAAGATGTATGTATTAGTTCGACCACATATTTAGGAAAGAAGTTGGTAGCAATTCGCGTTGTAGCAGACACTCTGGTTATTTCCTCGTCCCTCGTGTTTATTTGTTTTGGGTTGGCGATTTGAGTAGCAGAAGAGGAGTTTGTGTTTGCCGTTCGTTTTTCGCTGCCTGTATTTCTTCATTCATTGTGACTGGTAAGTCCTAATCGTTTTAGTCGCGCTATTAACTTTTTGTCAATGATGCGAAAAAGTGTTTCAGTGGTCTGCTTACAATACATTGTAGATTCGTTCGCCGCAAAAATATTGTGTGTTCATGAAACAGTATGCTTTCCCTTGGATCCACGTCGTGGTAACTGTAGATGTGATGTAAGCTTCAAGCTAACTATGCATTCCAATAGTAGACCTTGGTAAAAATTGTTAGTTCATGTGTGTTTTTTTTAATCGCAGTTATTGTATTGACCATTCTACCAAGTAAGAATATTTTCTCGCCATCGGTAACATTGTGATTGAGGACAGTTACTGTTGAACATATTTTGCAGCCAAATTGTTTCGAATAGCATGTGGTATTCAAATTAGTGTTCGGGAATGAGGTCGAATGTGTGAATACGGCGGTTTTTCGTTAAGATTAATAAGCGTAAAAGAGTGAAGTTAGCTGTAATGTGTTTGCTTAAGGCATTGCATTCATATATAGGTTTTAATGTTTTGATTTCTTAAACATGGGCAGTAGTTGCAAATTTTAGGTAATGGATCTCCCTGCATTTCTCGTAGTTTTAGTTGTACGTACATTATATGCATAAAAATAGTAGTTGGGGTCTTGTCCAGTATTTACTGTGAGTTTTCTGATTTTGCCACGTACGTTTTTTGAATAAGATGTGATAAATAGGCTATGCCCCAGAGTAGTCGGTTACCACTTGTCATCAATACACAAGACTGGTTTGATGCAAATCTCGATGATGCTCTCTCCAGTGAAAACTTTTCCATGTAACTACTGCAACCTATATCTTTCTGAATCTGTTTACTGTATTCATGCCTAGGTCTCCCTGTACGATTTGTATCCTCTGCACTTCCCTCCGATACTAAATTGGTGATCCCTTGATGCCTCAGAACGTATCCTATCAACCGCTCCATTGTAGTCATGTTGTGCCACAAATTCGTCTTCTCCCCGGTTCTATTCAGTAGTTCATCAGTTATGTGATCTACCCATCTAATCTTCAGCATTCTTCTATAGTGCCACATTTCGAAAGCTTCTATTCTCTTCTTGCTTAAACTGTTAATCGTCCGTTTCACTTCTATACACCGCTACAATCAATACAAAGACTTCCAGAAAAGACTTACTGACAGTTAACCTGTATTTGATGTTAAGAAATTTCTCTTCAGAAATGCTTTACTTGTCTACATTTTATATCCTCTCTGCTTCGACCATCATCAGCTATTTTGCTCCCCAAATAGCCAAAATCATTTACTACTTTGTGTCATTTCCTAATCTAATTCCCTCAGCATCACCCAGTTTGATTCACAATTCAATTATCCTCGCTTTGCTTTTCTTTTTGTTCATCTTATATTCTCCTTTCAAGACACTGTGCTTTCAGTTCAACCGTTCTTCCAGGTCCTTTGCTAACGGAATTAGTCATCAGCAGACCTCACAGTTTTTATTCCTTCTCCGTAGGTTTTAATTCATACTCGAAATTTTTCTTTTGTATCCTTTACTCCATGCTCAGTATGTACAGATATATCGGGAACAGGCTACCACTCCCCCCCCCCCCCCCCCCCACACACACACACACCCTGTCTCACTCCCTTTCATGACCTTAACTGGTATTACTGCCGTATGGTTACTGTACATGTTGAGTAGCCTTGTGCTCCCTGTTTGAAGCCTGCCACCTTCAGAATTTGATAATGTATTCCAGTCAACATTGTCAAAAGCTTCCTCTAAGTCTACAGATCCTAAAAATTTAGGTTTGTCTTTACTTAATCTATCTTCTAAACAAATTCGTAGGGGCAGTGTAGCCTTGTGTGTTCCAACATTTCTACAGAATCCAAACTGATCTACCCTGCAGTCGGTTTCCACCAGTTTTTCCATTCGTGTGTAAAGAATGTGCATTAGTATTTTGCAGCTGATATTTTGGTAATTTTCACACCTGTCAACACCTGCTTTCTTCGGGATTGGAATAATTCTATTCTTCAAGTCTGAGGGTATTTTGCCTGTCTTACATCTTGCACACCAGATGGTAGTTATGTTAGGGCTGGCTCTCCTAAGGCTATCAGTAGTTCTAATAGAATGTTGTAAACTCCTGGGTTCTTATTTCAGCTTAGATTTTTCAATGCTCTGTCAGATGCTTCATGCAGTACATCATCTCCCTTTTCACCTTCACCTATGTCCTCTACCATTTCCATAACATTACCCTCAAGTACATCTCCCTTGTATAGACCCTCTGTATACTCCTTCCACCTTTCTGCTTTTCTGTCTGTGCTTAGAACTGTGTTCCCATCTGAGCTCTTGATGTTCATACTTGATTCTCTTTTCCCCAAAGATCTCTAATTTTCCATTAGGCAGTATCTATCATGCCTCTAGCCATCCCTGCTTAGCCATTTTGCACTTCCTGCTGATCTCATTTTTGAGGCGTTTGTATTCAGTTTTGCCTGCTTCATTTACTGCATTTTTGAATTTTCTCCTTTCATCAAATAAATTCATTCTCTCTTCTGTAACCCAAGGATTTCTACTAGCCCTAGTAGTTGTAAGTACTTGATGCTCTGCTGCCTTCACTATTTCGTTTCTCAAATTTACCCATTCCTCTGCTGTATCTCTTTCCCCATTCTTGTCAATTGTTCCCTAATGCCCTCTCTGAAACACTCTATGGGTCAATGGAAGTGTCAGATTCCACCTGTCTGCTTTGACACGTGACATAAGGGTGTTGTGGTGTGTGACGTAAGTATGGCTCGGTGCTAGAGTTGGTTGTGGTTTTGATTTTACTTCTCGTAGTTGTAGGTGCTGATTTTTTTATATCAACAGTTATGGTTGACCTATATGGGTCACTTGAAATGACAGATTCCTATTTTTGTAATTGTAGGTGTTCGTGTTTTGGTATCGTCATTTGTGGTTGATGTATATTGGTCAAGGGAAACGTCAGATTCCAATTTTCATTGTTTTAGTTGTAGGTATTGATGTTTTGGTATCTTCGCCTGTATAGGTCAAGGGAAGTGTCTGATTCCTGCTCATTTTTGTTGTGGAATGTAGTAATTTTTTCTTTTTGTTTATCATTTTGTCTTTTGGGATCATGGTGTGTTCTTTTTACTGTTATATTTAGCTTGCCCTCACCCTAAAACCCCCAGTTTCCCGTGGTTGTCCCCTTAGTTTGATTGTACTTTTGGGGAAATGAAATTGTCTTATTTATGTTTTTTCGTGTTTGTTGCCGTGTGTATGTAGTGGCATCATAGGCGCCACATTGGAGACTCTTGGAATAGCTATTTCCGCCAGGTTCATGACGTAATGGGTCAAAGCAGATGGGTGGAATTGCTCTTCTATAATATCCCCTCTAAAACCTCTTGTTCTTTCAGTTAATCCAGGCCTCATCGCTGACCTTAAATTTCTGACTTTTTGAAGTTTCTTCAGTTTTTATGTACAAATAATAATTGTGGTCAGTCCTCATCTGCCCCTGGAAATGTCTTAAAATTTAAAACTTGGTTCCTAGATCTGTCTTACCATTATATAATCTATATGAAACCTTCCAGTGTCTCCAGGCCAGTTACAGCTACTAGTGCGAATATTTCATTGTGTGTGTGTGTGGGGGGGGGGGGGGGGGTTGCAGCAGTGGCAGTATCACACTATAGCTCACTTGCTGAGAGTTCTGCTGGTTATTAGCAGATTGTATTCTGGATCCTACACGTGCTGCAATGTATTGTAGTTTACTCACAACCAATAATGCTTTTATTATTGAGCTGTAGGTAATAAATGGGTTATCTTCTGTGGCATAGCATCATCATTGTAATTTGGAATAAATGAATGTTTTTAAAGATAGAGCTGGACATTGTGTAACATTTTTTGTCGTTTGTATTAAACTGCCTGTTCATTCCAATTCTTTCAGTACATATTTTCATTCTAAGGGCGTATGCGATTTTTAGGAAGATTGTTTTTCATTCTGAGCAATTTTTATTTTTTGGTTTTGTTTGTAGGTTTGGACTTTATGTATTCCTATCAATATGGAAGACTTAGGGTAGGGTGCGTCAACTGCAATATGGAATACGAATTTTACAGTTGAAGTTTTTTCACCTATGCTAGTATCTTATTCTTTAATTGACCTAAATAAACTGAAATGCGGGTTACACATTTTAGTGTTGGTTTTTTCACTGTCACTAGCACACTGATAATTTTCATCCAATACTAATAGTATCGAAGGTGGAAAAAAATTCATACCACTTACTTCAGCTTAGCTGTTTAGGTCAGTTGAAGTGTGGGATACAGATTTTATGTATATCGTGTTTTTTTTTTTTTTTTTTTTTTTTTTTTTTTTTTTTTTTTTTTTTTTTGCCTTCGCAGTTTTCAACTGCGGTACAGGATGCCAATGTTACTTACATAGATTTTTTGTCTTTACTAGCATTAGCAACCTGGGATACAGATTTTACATCTGTCGATATTTTCACTTCTGCTGGTACTAGTATCAGCTGAAGAATAGGTTGCTAGTAGTAGCAGAGGCGAAAAAAGCAACACCTGTAAAATTTTTATCCCGTACTCCATTTGACCTACATAGGATAATAGTGCTAGCAAAGGCAAAAAAGTTGCAATGCAACTAATTTGATACCGTACTGCAGTTTACCCTGTGAACATCAGCTCAAGTTCGGGATAAAACTCGTATGTCAACAGAGGTTAATGTTACTTGTCTTTTTTCTTTTTTGCACTAGTATCTCATTCTTCAATTGAGTTATGTGGGTCAACTGAAGACTAGGATACTATAAGTTCGTATGAGCAGTTGCCAGTGGGCTCGTGCGCATACGCAGAGCTGAATTAGAGTACGAGTAGTGCCTTTATCCCGCTTGTGGCTCCTTGGAGTGTGGCTGTTTGCCGTATGAGCAGCAGCAGCAAGTAGCCAGATGCTGGCGCACCGTTGCTGCCAGATTTGCGCATGTGCAGTGTGTTATAGTGGGGGGGGGGGGGGGCTCCTTTCCCACGTCAAACAGAAATCAAAACAGATTTCTGTGGCTGGGAGCCATCAAGTGAATTAATATACATTCTCATAACCATGAAAGACCAAATAAGTTAGTATTTTCAATTTTCTGATTTTATATTATTTCCACAATATTAGCAATCAACCATTAATGTTTCAAAGAAGCTATTTGTCTGTTTTATAGATAAATTTGCTTCTACTATCCCCCCCACCCCCACCCCCTTACCCCCGCCCGCCCGCCGCTGAGGCAGTTCGTTTCAAATAAACTGTTTCATTCCGCACTGTTGGCTACTTTCAACCTTGTTCAGTTTCAACTGGAAATTTTAATTTTCTGAGATGAATGACATTATACCATAATAAAGATCCAAACATGAGAATACAGTACTGGACCTCCAAGAAAATTGGCATCCCGAAAACCACATGAAAAGCTGAATATCAGGTACTTCAGAGTGCATCTGGACACAGAAACGTGTAATTAGACTGGAATGAAGCATTTTAATATGGTTTATGAAATTCCGATGTTGCTGGAGTAGTCTCGGAAGTCCTGTTCCTTTTATGACACTGTAAGATCTCTTAATGCTATGTACGTATGAACATGGTAAACATTGACTCGAAGCTGACTAATAAGGCAAATTTGGTCAGTAGTTTCGAACTAAATATTTTGTTTCAAATACAATGACAGCTGTAGCAGAATTGTACAAATCTGCCTTCTGTGAAAGGGTATTTGATCATGAGGCACTTGTCTAGTACTTCCTCTAGGCCTGAAGTTTTCTTAATTTGTGTTTATCTTAAATTTTTAGAAAGCCATTCTATGCTAAATTGTAGACTGGCAGCATATTGTGTTTTATTGTTTTAACTCCCCACATGGCTTCATATTTATTCCTACAGTAGAATATAAACTGCAAGTTGTACAGTTCCTTTGCCTCACAGACAACCGTGTTAATTTTTTTACGCATTTTGAAGTAGTCATGAAATTTATTGTCCATTATTGTGGTGTAAGCTACACAAACTTTTTTTTTCAGGAATTTTGTATTCAGTCATATTAGCTTTTTTCAGTGCTGTGTAGATGTAAACCTGTTGGAAGTGCTACATAACAATATTGCAGAGTACGAATTAAAAATGTCAGTCACCCTATAGACAGACAATATATATATGTGCTGATGTGTGGGTGTGTGTGTGTGTGTGTTTTATTGTCTCTATCAACATACCAACACCTTCGTTTAGTAAGTTACAGCATCTTTGGAGATTGTAACTTACCAAACGGAAGTGTTGATATGTGGATAGAGACAATAAACACACACACACACACAAATTTATTTGAAAGCTTTTGCAACCCAAGGTTGCTTCATCAGGAAAGAGGGCAGGAGAGGGAAAGACGAAAGGGTGTGGGTTTTAAGGGAGAGGGTAAGGAGTCATTCCAATCCCGGGAGCAGAAAGACTTACCTTAGGGGGAAAAAGGACAAGTATACGCTCGGGCACACGCACAAATATTCATCTGCACATATACAGACGCAGGCAGACATGTGTAAATGCAAAGAGGTTGGGCAGATGTCAGTTGAGGTGGAAGTACAGAGGCAAAGATGTTGTTGAATGCAGGTGAGGTACGAGGGGCGGCAACTTGAAATTAGCGGAGGCTTAGGCCTGGTGGGTAACCGGAAGAGAGAATATATTGAAGGGCAAGTTCTCATCTACGGAGTTCTGATAGGTTAGTGTCTGTGGGAAGTATCCAGATAATCCGGACGGTGTAACACTGTGCCAAGATGTGCTGGCCGTGCACCGAGGCATGTTTAGCCACAGGGTGATCCTCATTACCAACAAACACTGTCTGCCTGTGTCCATTCATGCGAATGGACAGTTTGTTGCTGGTCATTCCCACATAGAAGGCTTCACAGTGCAGGCATGTCAGTTGGTAAATCACGTGGGTGCTTTCACACGTGGCTCTGCCTTTGATCGTGTACACCTTCCAGGTTACAGGACTGGAGTAGGTGGTGGGAGGGTGCATGGGACAGGTTTTACACTGGGGGCGGTTACAAGGGTAGGAGCCAGAGGGTAGGGAAGGTGGTTTGGGGATTTCATAGGGATGAACCCAGAGGTTACGAAGGTTACATGGATGGCGGAAAGACACTCTTGGTGGAGTGGGGAGGATTTCATGAAGGATGGATCTATTAACTTCCCCAGAACAAGTGATGCACTCACTGGTCGGGTGTGTGGTTCTCTTGAACATATTAGTTGTTGCTTTTGTAATATTGGTATATGTAATGATACCTGACAAAAGTGAGTTACCTGTAACTTTAAAAATTTCATTCCATTCTGGGTTGTGTTAATAAAGATTGGCAGACATGGATGTTAAGTTTATTGCCAACTAGCTTGTGTATCAGGTGAGATAGAGAATTCTCCTCTCCAGTACCAGTTAGTGGCAGTGCTTTGTAGGCATCCCAAATCCCCTATATAGTTTGTTTCTGATGTGCTGTGTATGTTTGACAGGAATCAAATTATTCTACAGGGACTTGTCTAACATGTTATAAAACTGACGTGTATTAATTGTGCAGTTTATTTGTAACATAAATTGCATTATAAATGGAATTAACACGTATGTGTTCTGTATATCTTACCAAGATGGAAATCCTTCAGAGGTGGCAACAATAGTAAGAGCATATACCGAGGCAACAAGTCGTGGGATACCTCGTAATATTGTTTTGGACCTTTTGCCAAGCACAGTGCAGCAACTCAATATGGTATGGACTAAACAAGTTGTATTGAGCCGTGCTGCCTCTATTGCTCTCCATAATTGTGAAAATATTCCTCGTGCATCATTTTGTGCTCAAACTGACCTCCCTATTAGATCCCTTAAATGTTAGATGGGATTCACATTGGGCAGTCTGGGTGGCCACATCATTAACGCGAATTATCCGCAACGTTCTTCAAACAATTGGTAACAGTTGTGTCCCTGTAACATGGCACATTATCATTCATAAAAAAATCCATCACTGTTCAGGACCATTGTCCTTGACTGGCTGCAAATGGTCTTAAGGTAGCCGAAAATAACCTTTCCCGGTAAGTGATCAGTTCCGTGTAATGTAAACATAGCCCCCACCATTATTGAGCCATCACCAAGTTGCACAGTGCCTTATTGACAACTGTGGCTTCGTAGGCTCTGTGCTACACTAGAACTCCGCCGTCTGAAATTGGGATTCGTCTGACCTTGCCGTGGTTTTTCCAGTCATCGAGCGTCCAAACGATGCGATCACGAGGCTAGGACGGGCACTGGAAGCGATGTACTGTTAGCAGAGGCACTCGCATTGTAGTCTGCTTCCATAGTCCATTTCACCTCACTGTCCTAACAGATACATTCATTGTATTTCCCACATTGGCTTCTGTCGTTATTTCACACATTGTTGCTTGCATGTTACCACTGACAACCCTTTGCCAGTGCCGCAGCAGTGTTGCCCGTGGCAAGATGTAACGGTTGGAATTTGGTACTCTCGGCAGACTCGAGACATTGTGGATTTCGGAATAATGAACTGTGTAATGCTTTCCGAAATAGAATGTGCCGTACATCTACCTGCAACTACCATTCCGCACGGAAAGTTTAATTCCAGTCGTGCGGCCATAATCACTTCAGAAACCTTTTTCACCTGACTACAAATGACAGCTTTGCTCCCTTTATTCCCTGTGTACATGATACTACCACCATCAGTATATGTGTACATTGCTATACCGTGACTGTTGTCATCTCACTGTACAGTAATAAGACGAGCTAATCGTAGTGCTATTAATGCACTAAATATGGCAACTTCCTTTCACTTCATGCTTAATGCTATTCTCAGTACACCAACTAAATTCGAATGTATGAATTTTAACAGAGCTTCTTGACAGGTTTGTCCCCCTGTGGGTCCGGGGGTTAGGATAGCCCTGCGGTATTCCTGCCTGTCGTAATAGTCGACCAAAACAATCTCACACGTTTTGGGTCAGTTTTGATAAAAAAAATCATCCTCTGCCCAGTCACGGTCTTTACTCGCTTGTGACAAGTTGGGGATGTTTCAGTTACAATTGTTCCCCATAAGACCTTAAATATGATCCAGGTTATTATGTTCCACAGGGACCTTCTTTTGCAGTCTGATGACGAGCTGCACGCCAGTTTAGAGTGGTGAGATGTTAATTTCATCTGCCACGTTGATCGAGGTCCGAAGGATAATCGGGTTGCCACCGGTGCCTTCATCTCGGCCTTTGATGGTGATACATTGCCTGAGGAGGTCAATGTGATGGCCTACCACTGTGACGTCAAGCTCTATATCCCTCCCCTGATGCTGTGGTTTAAGGGCCGGAACTTCAGCCGTATGTCTTCATGCTGTACTTCCAGTGTCACATGTTGAGTTTTCGAACACCCATCACATCCCATCACTCCGTGTGCCCTGCCTCCCATCTGTGCCGACAGCAGAGAGCATCATTCACCTTCCTCACCAGGCTGCAGGATTTTACAGAAAGAACAGAAAATCACGTTATAGAAGACCCCGGACTGACTGACCGACACTGAGGCTAAGAGGAAATACGAACGACTCCATCTTGTGCGAATGACTCAGTCTTATGCCGCCCTTATGACAACAGTGGTAGCCCCGTCAAGTTCAGTGAATTCCAGTCGGCACCCAAAGCCGTAACACTACATCTGCCCCCTTGACCTGAGGGGCACGTCACTCTCTGTTGCTCCCGCGCCACCTACTTCAGGAACAACATCCCCCACCCATCGGGGACGTTCATCCCCACTTCTGAGCTGGAGAAGTGTCAAACTTCTTTGGCTCTTCTTGCTCACAGGGGAACCTCCCCATCGCACCCCCCTCAGATTTAGTTATAAGTTGGCACAGTGGATAGGCCTTGATAAACTGAACACAGATCAATTGAGAAAACAGGAAGAAGTTGCGTGGAACTGTGAAAAAATAAGCAAAATATACAAACTGAGTAGTCCATGGGCCACATAGGCAACATCATGGACAATTTGAGCTCAGGAGCGCCGTGGTCTCGTGGTAGCGTGAGCAGCTGCAGAACGAAAGGTCCTTGGTTCAAGTCTTCCCTCCAGTGAGAATTTTACTTTCTTCATTTTTACATCGTTATTATCTGTCCGTTCGTTCATTGACGTCTCTGTTCACTTTAATAAGTTTAGTGTTTGTGTCTTGCGACTGCACCGCAAAACCGTGCAATTAGTAGACGAAAGGACGTGCCTCTCCAATGGGAACCGAAAACATTTGATCGCAAGGTCATAGGTCAACCGATTCCTCCACAGGAAAACACGTCTGATATATTCTATACGACACTGGTGACGGCATGTGCGTCACATGACAGGAATATGTTGTCGACCCACCTAACTTGTACACTTGGCGAATGGGTAAAATGATTCTTCTACCTTGCCCGATTTAGGTTTTCTTGTGGATGTGATAATCACTCCCAAAAAAGTGATGAAAACACAATAGTTTGTCACATAAACTGAAAATTAAAAAAAATTAAACTTTTCACTCGATGGAGGATTTGAACCAAGGACCTCTTGTTCCGCAGCTGCTCACGTTACCACGAGACCACGGTGCTTCTGTGTTCTAAGAGTCCTTAATGTCGCCTATCTTCCCATGAACTACTCAGTTTGTATATTTTGCTTATTTTTTCACAGTTCCACACAACTTCTTCCTGTTTTCTCAATTGATCTGTATTCAGTTTTTCAAGGCCTATCCACTGTGCCAACTTATAACTAAATCTGAGGGGGGTGCGATGGGGAGGTTCCCTTGTCAGAAGTGGTCCCTTGGGTCCCTCTCTTCCCAGGATTCCACCGGTGAGAAGGATGATGCCCGCCAGTGGTGTAAGTGCCCACAAGCAGCTGGTTGTAGGGCTTCACGATCCTCCCCAGTCCCAGAGACTGAATCAGTGAAGCCCTCCCAGCCAGTGAAACCCGAGGAGCAGCGAGAAATGTCCAAGAAGACCTCTGAGATGAAGGAACTTACGGTGGGCCCACCCCACTGGAACGTACGAGCTCTGCCGAGATTCTGGCCTGTACTGAGGTCCTAGATCTCGCAGGACCCTTGGACACCGTGAAAGTCGATCGTACGGGTACTCGGTTGGTGGCAGCAGGTGATCCGGCGGTGTAACCTACCACCTCGATCTCTTCACGACTTTTTCCTCCGTGGACAATGTCGTCCTCCAGTTGAACTGCAGCAGTTTTTTCCACCACCTTGCTGAGGTCTGACTATTTCTCAGCCTTCACCCTTTCTTCTGCATTGCTCTCCAGGAAACGGGGTTTCCGGTGATGCGAACCCCCGCCCTCCGTGGCTATTTGGGTTATTATAAGAATCCGGCAGCTTACGAGAGGGTATCTGGTGGAGTCTGTGTCTACGTCCTTAACACTCTTTACAGCAATTGTCCCTCTTCAGACACCTTTAGAGGCTGTCGCTGTTCGGGTTTTGATGCCTTAGGCTGTTAACTGTCCGCAGTCTCTATCTTCCGCATGGTGATGACCCGCTGCATGTATTGGCCGCGCTGGTAGCCCAGTTGCCACCACCTTTTCTGTTATTGGGGGGGACTTAAACCCCCCTTAACCCTTTGTGGGGTGGATTGGTGGCAACAGGCAGAGGCACTGTCACTGAGAAAGTGTTGGCACAGCTCGACCTTTCTCTATTAAATAATGATGCCTCCACACATTTCAGTGTGGCACACGGCATGTACTCGGCCATCGACCTTTGTCTACAGCCCCAGCCTTCTACCGTTTGTCCATTGGAGTGTGCATGACGACTTGTGCCGTAGTGACCACTTTCCGATCTTTCTGTCACTGCCCCAGCACCACTCACCTCGGCGCCGCCCCAGATGGGCTTTGAATAAGGCTGACTGGGACTCGTTCACCTGCATTGCCACTCTTGAGCCTCTTTCTCGTGGTGCCACTGATGTGGTGGTTCCCACGATCACCACCGGCATCGTTTCTGCCACGGAATCTGCAATTCCCTGTTCTTACTCTCGGGATCATTCTGAACGACGCTCATCAACGTCTGGCTGCAGTGTTTTCACTGCCGAGCTGGTCACCGTGTCTCGTGCCCTAGAGTATATCCGCTCCTGCTCAGGTGAGTCCTTCGTTATCTGTAGTAACTCGCTGAGCGGTTTACGAGCTATCGACCAGTGTTTCCCTCGCTCTCGTCTGGTGACGGCTCTCCAGGAGTCCGTCCACTCTCCCGCCCATTGCGGCCGCTCCGTGGTTTCGGTGTGGACCCCAAATCGTGTCGGCATCCCGGGTAATGAACACTGGCCAAACAGGCTGTCGGTGCACCAGCTTTGGAGATCGGCCTTTCGGAGTGTGATCTCCATTCAGTTTTGCGGCAGAAGGTTCTCGGTACCTGGGCTGATGAATGGCGCACCCTGCCTTCACTCGGCAAACTTCGGATTGTCGAGCCGACTACCGGTGTGTGGCGCTCTTCCTCCGGGTCTCTCGCAAGGACTGTTGTGCTCTGCCGGCTGCGCATTGGCTACACCTGGATGACGCACGGTTATTTATTGTGCCGCGAGGACCCACCTCTGTCACTACGGTTCAGCATTGACAGTGGTCGATATTTTGTTGGACTGTCCACATATAACTGTGCTCCGGCAGACATTTGCACTGCCTGATGTGCTCCCTGCGCTTCTAATGAATGATGCTGTCATGGCAGGCTTAGTTTTGAGTTTTATTTGTGCAGGGGGTTTTTGTCACTCAAAGGGTCTCTCTCTTTTGTTGTTTCTCACCTTTGGCTTATGCTTTTAGATTGGGCTTTTTAGTGTGTCTCTTGGTGGTTGGCTTTTCCCTTAAGTTGCTGGAAAAGAAACTTTTGAACGAAGTTCGAAGTGGTCTTGAATTTATGTTTGGTAGTATTAACGGTGTTTTTGACATTCAGAATTGTCATAGTCGAAAATCCTTATCATTTACATTACTAAGTATGATTCTGTTCCTATTTCCAATTGTAATGACTCGGCTTTATCATTTAATGTTTGTTTGCGTAGGTGGGCCGAACGTACTAATGTAATAGATTACACTGACCCATTTTTAGTAAATAATTGGTCCCGTATTCGATTTATTGAGAAATACTTTGAATCATTCCAGGCTAATCGTTTGGTCATTAGGTGCCTGACGGAGTGTCATTTGAAGTACAATGGCTGGGCGGGCCGCGTTGTACGGTGGTATAATAAGGCCTTTCGGTCCACGGAGGTACGGAAAAAGCAGTTATATCTTTATGGTGATACAAATATAGGTAAGTCTACATTAATTGAGAGAATACTGTCAAGGAAGATACAAATATGACTTTTGAGGTTTTATATATTGAGGCTCTAGTAGTTATACCACAAAGGCCTATAATGTCCGTGGTTGGCCAATTACTGTAAAACACTGTGTGTTTTTAATTCCTCTTTTCTGGTCTTTGTCTATGTTTTCTTGTTCTGTCATCCCTTGTCATCTCTGTTGCTTGTTTTTGTTCCTTGTGGGTGTTTCATGATTGTGGAAAAAGGGACCGATGGCCTTTGTAGTCTGGTCCCTTCAACCACCACAAACCAACCATCTTGACAGGTTTGCGTTGTCTCCAGTTCATTGTAGATCTCACATATCTGTTACTGTGACAAAGATTTTGTTAACTCCCAAACAACTTTGGGGGGGGGGGGTGTCGTCGTTTCTGATTAAATCCTTGACATATGGACTCTAGTTTAATGTAACATTTAGTTTGCATGTCTAACCATTGTGAATAGATGTCACAATACATAGTGCACACAGTCAGCTGCACTTATCTTGTGAGGTAGTGTATTGTTCCCTGTGGAGAATCCTGCATGAATGCCAGACGCACACAGCTAAGTTTCTGTTTGATGAATGGGTGTGTTGTATCCCAGGCTATTTTCTCAAAATCTTTTTGTAAAATATGTATAGCTGGGTGTCAGTGCAGGATATTAAGTCCTGTCAGTTATGCCATGAGTCATTAATAACACAGATAGCTTAAGGTTATTTCTAGGAACCTCCACAACATTTTAAATATGCTATGAACACCATTAGAGCCAACACAGTTACAACTCTCTATTTACCTAATGTAATTTTGAGACTACATGTCGGTAGTACGTGCCTTGCGTCAAAAGTAAAACTAATGCATCTGCATTTGCCAGTTTATTATTGGTACCAATGCTTGCTACTATGTTGAAGTAATTGTTAGTTTGCTGGTCTGTGATGGAATTTTCACTGCTGTCGGCAGAGCTTTTATCTCGGCCAGATTGTTGTATCACTGATTTTGTTTCTTGTTTAAGAATGATCTGCACTGCTCGTGCCTAAAGCCTGGAGTATTATAGATATTGGGTATAATGTAAACATTTTGCTTTTTTAAAGTAAGGCTGGAGGATTTTTTACATTTGTGGTGGCAGTGGACTTTACTCAATACTACAGCTTGTTCTCTAGCTCGGATATCACTGAGACATGTGCAACCTGCTTTCTGTCTTTAATTGTATTTATTTATACGTGCTGAAGGTAAAGTGGTGAAATTGAAGTGTTTGTTTAAACAAACTTCACTTGCCATTATCGAGTTGTGTTAAATTACTGTATCAGAAACTGGGCAGCTTTTAATGTGTCGTTTTTACCTCCCAATTTCAGGTGCTAAGCATGGCCAATAACAGAGGCAGTTTGGTTCACGCGATGTCAGAGCTCCTGACGTCGGGCACGGGTGCCGACGTTACGCTGTGTGTCCGAGGTGGTGAAATAGAGGCGCACAGCTTAATACTCGCTGCCAGGAGCCCGGTCTTCGCAGCTATGTTACTGCGGCACGACACGGAGGAAGCTGCCAGTGGCCGCGTCCAGATACCGGACGTAGAGGCCGCCACTATGCGGCAGCTCGTCCGCTACGTGTACACGGACGAGGTCCCGGAGGGGAAAGAATTTGCGGCAGAGCTGCTGGCGGCTGCCGACAAATACGACCTCCCTCTGCTGAAGGAGGCTTGCGAGGACCGGTTGCTGCAGGATTTGTCTGTAGAGAATGTGGCGGAGTGTGCGGTGCTGGCCTGGCAGCACTGTTGCTCGCGCCTGCTCGGTGCCGCCGTCGAGGTGATATCCCGGGACCCTCCGGAGGCCCGCAAGACGGAGGGCTGGCGAGAGGGAGTGGCCTGCTGCCCGCGACTGATGACGCAAATCTCGCAGTTGGTTGAAGCGAAAATCTGGTTAGTTAAACTTCTAATTTCGTTTGTCTTTGTAAGTAGCACCTACAAAGTAGTGAGCCTTCTCTCGAACGCTTCCCAGAGGAACGGTTGGAGGTTTGTATTTCACTAGTGTAAATCTCGCATATTCCACATGATCCGCACTCGGGACTATCAGTATGCGTATTCTGTAAGGAGACACTCCGTAAGCATTTTTGTGCTTTGAAGATATAATGGAACCTTCACATCCTTTTGCTGTATTTTTGAAGGCAGTGTTGCAGTTTACAATCAGTTGCGGTGAAAATTTAGTGCAGATTTGGGACATAAATGTATACTTGCCTAGTTAATGAGACCCAAAAAACTTAGCAGAATTTTACTTCCTTATACAGAGTAATATTCTTAATCTGACTGCTGTGGGTGCTAAGTATATTTTGCATGTGCACTGTTCTCCATTTTCGTTTTAACTGAATGTAGTGATTTAAAACGTTACAGTTGTCATAGAAAACCTTGTATACAAATTCAGTATGCTGTGCTGGAATTAAATTTTGGGTGACATTAGCTCAGATGAGCAGTTGTCTAAAAGGTTTACGGGGCTGGATATTTCAATATAAAAAAAATACTTCCATATAAGATAGGCTTCAGAATAACATGTTCCCATCTACCACAGTTGCTGCTGTATACAATCCACTTACTTGATATGTTGCTGGGAGAAGTGCGTGCTGTGGGTGAATACACCAAATAGTTCTTCCTGCTCATCTTTTGCTTACTTTTTGCTGTGCTTCTTGCTTAAATCTCTCAAAAGCTGCTCTAATACCAAACAATTTTCAAGAAACAGCGGGAAAGTTTCACGATCCTGTCTAATACCGTCGGATGTCGCTAGTCATCGGGCAGCAGTACTTGCAGAATTAGAGGTGGCGGCAGCCAACAATATTGATATTCATTTCTTTCTTCTGGGCTTTTATTTAACAAATGTCTTCTTTTGTTATGATGAACATTTGTTTTGAAGGGAAAAAATGTTATACCAATAATCATTGTGGTATATTTGGAGACATCTATAGTTGACCTAATAGATCACAATGGAATGAATATTTATCTGTAAATCATGTAGTCAGGTATAACGTGAGTGTGATATGCTCAAGTGTATTGAGAGAAAAATAACTGTCACAACTATTTCTTTAGTCTTGATAGTAACTTCCCACAGGTGTATTTTTTTTATCTAAGATTAAACATCTGTCACAGCAACGAGTGTTCGGTGAAAGGGTAGTGTGAAGGGCTGGACCGATAAGCAGTACGAGGACACGCTGCCGTAATCGGTAGCGTTAATGTAACTTGTCAGATGGCTGGATTTCTTGTGTGGTATCTGACAGGCTAGTAAAATTTATTGACAGTTTCTCAAAAAAGGCTGAGCAGCACTTTGTACCAGAGCAGTAGTTGTCAGATCTGTGTATCTGTCTGGTTTCTGCTTCCTGTGTCGGGTCTAATTTGCTACACCACCCTCTGACGCCCCCCCTGCGGGTTCGGGGGTAAGAATAGGCCCGCGGTATTCCTGCCTGTCGTAAGAGGCGACTAAAAGGAGTCTCAAATGTTTCGGCCTTATGTGATGGTCCCCTCTCGGGTTTGACCTCCATCTTTCTAAATTATTCCGAAGAGCGAGCCAATTGGGGAAGGGCGCCTTACTTGGTGCCTTGTGTCCATGTTGTGTTCAGAACTTTCGCCATCTTCTTCGTCGTTGCATTGCAGTCCTGCCCGCTCTCCATCGCTTGGGCACGGATACGCTCCTGCGTACACTTTCTGCCAAACACTGTGCAGGGCCATTTTCTGCATTGACGGCGACCATGGACCACATGTCACCTAACATCCAGCACGGTAGCCAGTCCGTTGTGGTGGGGCCGCCATGTACCCTCTTGGTTGTAGCCCCCTGACAACACAGGGATCGCTCTACTGATGCCTGCGCCGTTAACTCCCCACGTATGCCAAGGAGTAGATGCCTATCTCCTTGGGGCATCGGGACTCCCGGCAATGGCCATCCTGCCAGGTGGCCTTTGCTGTGGCTGGGTGGCGCCCGTGGGGAGGGCCCTTGGTCGGAGTAGGTGGCATCAGGGTGGATGACACGCAATGAAGCGTGGCACATCTTCTCTTGCTGGTGGCCAGCCACCAGCAGTCTCTAAGCGTTCTAGGGCCCATTTCAAAGGTAACGTTTATGACCCCAAATCGTTCCCCTCCCTCGCCACACCATGGGAGGAACGACAGGCATTAAATGCAAGTGAGCTATATTCGCCCAGATATCTTGTCTGTACCAGAGCTGATGGGGAATCTTTTATGTCCGTGAAGCCTCAGTTCTTTGTCGAGCATTTAGAGGACAAGTTTGGGGAGGTGGAGGGCTTGTCAAAGATGCGGTCCGGATCGGTGTTGATAAAAACGGCGTCCTCCGCCCAGTCCCGGGCCTTGCTCACTTGTACTAAGCTGGGGGATGTCTCCGTCACTATCACGCCCCATAAAAGTCTGAACATGGTCAAGGGCATTATCTTCCACAGGGATCTCCTTTCACAGTCCGATGACGAGCTGCGCGCCAACGTGGAGCGCCGAGGTGTCCATTTCGTCCGGCGCGTCCACCGGGGTCCGAGGGATCGTCAAGTTGCCACCGGTGCCTTCATCTTGGCCTTCGAGGGTGACACGTTACCTGAGAAGGTCAAGGTGATGGTGTACCGTTGTGATGTCAGGCCTTATATCCCTCCCCCGATGCGGTGCTTCAAGTGTCGGAAGTTCGGCCACATGTCTTCACGCTGTGCTTCCGACCTCGTCTGTCGCGATTGCGGTCGACCATCCCATCCTGATCATCCCTGTGCCCCACCTCCAATCTGTGTGAACTGTGGTGCGCACCATCCGCCTTGCTCGCCAGACTGTCCGATTCTGCAGAAGGAGCGGAAGATCATGGATATAAAGACTCTCGACCGCCTGCCGTACACTGAGGCGAAGCGGAAATATGACCGGCTTCACCCAGTGCACATGACGGCTTCTTATGCCGCAACTGTCACTCCTACAATTCCATCTGCTCCAGTCAGCTCTCAGAGTCGAAGTGCCACACCTGCCCCCTTGATGGTGGGGGGCACTAAACCTCCTGTTGCTCCTGCTCCATCTACTTCAGGAGCAACACCCCCCCAACCATCGGGGACGTCAGTCCCCCCTTCCCAGCCGGAGAAGCGTAAGACTTTTCGGCTACTCTCGTCAGGAAGGGGTCCCTTGGGGACCTCCCTTCACACGTTCCGACCGGTTCCAAAGCCGACAGCCACAAGTGGCTCAAACAACCGCCGGTCCCTGGTCGTCGGGACACACGGTCGTCGTCTGTCCCAGAGACTGACCCAGTGACGCCCTCGCAGCCTGAACCACCAAAGGCTCAGCGCGAGAAGCAGAAGAAGAAGAAACTCCCCAAGGCTACCGACATTGCGGTGGCGCCCATTCCACCGCTTCCTACAAGCTCTGCGTCTGAGGATGAGGTGGAGATTCTGGCGTCCGCTGAGGACATGGATCTCGCCAGTCCCTCGGACGCACTGGCTGGCTGTTCTCCAGGTGGTGACTCAGTAGCAGCAGGGGCCTCGGAGGCGTAATCTGCCTCCCCAGTCCCTCACGCCTTTCCCATCCATGGCTAATACCATCCTCCAGTGGAACTGCAGCGGTTTCTTCCACCATCTAGCTGAGCTCCGCCAACTTATCAGCCTTCATCCTTTCCTTTGCATTGCTCTGCAGGAAACTTGGTTTCCAGCACTGCGAACCCCCGCCCTCCGTGGCTATCGGGGTTATTTTAAGAACCGGGCAGCTTATGAAAGGGTGTCTGGTGGCGTCTGCATATATGTCCTTAACTCTCTACACAGCGAGTTTGTACCTCTACAAACGGCTTTAGAGGCTGTCGCTGTTCGGGTGTGGACGCCACAGGCTGTTACCGTCTGCAGTTTTTACCTTCCACCGGATGGTGCTGTCGCACAGCATGTCCTGGCTGCTCTGATAGCACAACTGCCGCCACCTTTCTTGTTGCTGGGCGATTTCAATGCCCACAACCCTCTATGGGGTGGGGCTGTCTCCGATGACCGCGGTCGTGCCGTGGAGCATTTGTTGGCTCAGCTCGACCTTAGCCTCCTGAACACCGGTGCTCCCACACATTTCAGTGTGGCCCACGGCTCGTTCTCGGCCATCGATCTCTCTCTTTGCAGCCCCGGCCTTGTCCCATCTCTCCACTGGAGAGTGCATCCTGACCTGTGTGGTAGTGACCATTTTCCCATCTATTTGTCACTGCCCCAGTGTCATTCATCTGGGCGCCTGCCCCGCTGGGCTCTCCACAGGGCTGACTGGCCGAGTTTCACTTCCGCGGCAACCGTTCAGTCTCCCCCGCAGGGTGACATTGACGATGTGGTCCGTGACTTAACTACGTCCATCATTTCGGCGGCCGAGGCTGCCATCCCCCGCTCTTCTGGACTCCCTCGGAGGAAGGCTGTACCCTGGTGGTCGCCGGAGATTGCTGAAGCTATTCGCGACCGTCGGCGGGCCCTCCAGCGTCATCGGCGGCACCCGTCTGTCGAAACCCTCATTGCCTTTAAGAGGCTCCGTGCCTTGGCCCGTCGTCTTATTACACGGCGTAAGCAGGAGTGCTGGGAGCGGTATGTTTCATCCTTGGGCTCTCGTGTCTCCCCCTCGCTCGTGTGGTCCCGGATACGGCGGATTTATGGACACCAGACCCCTATGGGTGTCGCTGGGATCTCCTTGGACGGCGCTGTCTGCACGGACGCTGCCGCCATTGCTGAACACCTTGCTGCGCACTTCGCTCAGAGCTCTGCGACTGCAACTTATCCCCCTGCCTTTCGCTCTCTCAAGGAGCGTGCCGAGCGGACGCCGTTATCATTCCGCACGCGTCGTTCTGAAACATACAATGCTCCCTTCAGCGAGAGGGAATTCCTCGCTGCCCTCGCCGATTGCCCTGATACAGCACCAGGACCGGACTGCATCCACGCGCAGATGCTGAAGCATCTCTCCAGGGACTGCCAGAGACACATTCTCGCGGTATTTAACCGCATTTGGAGCGAAGGCGTGTTCCCGTCGCAATGGCGAGAGGGTCTTATTGTCCCCATCTTGAAGCCCGGTGCGGACCCACTGGCGGTGGACAGCTATCGTCCCATTACCCTCACCAACGTTTTGTGCAAATTGCTCGAACGTATGGTGGGGCGGCGTTTGTGTTGGGTCCTTGAGTCACGCGGTCTTCTCGCTCCATCCCAGGGTGGCTTCCGTCGGGGCCAGTCTGCAGCGGACAATTTGGTGCGGCTGGAATCTGCAATCCGTACGGCCTTTGCCCGACGTCAGCATCTCGTTGCTGTATTTTTCGATCTGTGGAAGGCGTATGACACCACCTGGAGGCATCATATCCTTGCTACGTTGCATGAGTGGGGTCTTCGTGGTCGGCTCCCGGCTTTTCTTCAAACCTTTCTATTGCACCGCTCTTTCCGGGTGCAAGTCGGTGCCGCCTCTAGTTCATCTTATACACAGGAAAATGGGGTCCCGCAGGGCTCGGTGTTGAGCGTGTCCTTATTTCTGGTGGCAATTAATGGTCTGGCTGCAGCCGTGGGGTCGTCGGTGTCTCCTTCTTTGTATGCCGACGACTTCTGCATCTCATTTAGCTCCACGACTACGGGAGTCGCCGAACGCAGGCTGCAAGTAGCCGTTCGCAAGGCAGCATCATGGGCTCTGACTCATGGTTTTCAGTTCTCTGCAGCCAAGACTCGAGTTATGCACTTCTGCAGGCGTCGGACGGTCCACCCTCATCCTCGACGGGCACCTGCTTGAAGTGGTGGACACTTGCCGCTTCTTGGGACTCGTGTTTGATGCCCGGCTCACATGGGTTCCTCATATTACTCAGCTGAAGCAAAAATGCTGGCGGCACCTCAACGCCCTCCGCTGCCTCAGCCACACGTCTTGGGGTGCGGATCGCTGCACGCTGCTGCGATTGTACAGAGCCCTTGTGCAATCTCGGCTTGATTATGGGAGCCTGGCCTATGGGTCTGCATCACCCTCAGTGTTGAAGTTGTTAGACCCCATCCACCACTGTGGGGTCCGGCTTGCAACTGGTGCTTTTCGTACCAGCCCCGTGGATAGTCTACTGGTGGAGGCCGGGGTTCCCCCGCTGCGGATTCGCCGCCATCGACTGCTCGCCGACTATGCTGTCCACGTGCATTGCTCGCCGGACCATCCCAATCGTCGCCTGCTTTTCCCTGCCATGGTCCTCCATCTGCCCGAACGGCGACCTAGGTCTGGGCTTTCCGTCGCTGTCCGCGTTCAGTCCCTGCTGTCGGAATTGGGTTCATTCCCTCCTCCGCCTCCCTTCCGGGTCCGTGCACCTACGCCTCCCTGGTGTTTGTCCCGGCCGTCCGTCCGTCTGGACTTGGCACGGGGACCAAAGGACTCGGTTCCGCCTGTGGCCCTCCGTCGCCAATTTCTTGCGCTCCTCGCCTCCTTTTCGGAATGCGAGACTGTCTACACCGATGGTTCCCTGGTTGATGGTCGCACTGCCTACGCTTTTGCTCACGCTGCACATGTTGAACAGCGCTCCTTGCCGGCTGGCTGCAGTATTTTTACTGCAGAGCTGGTGGCCATATTGCGCGCTCTTGAGCATATGCGTTCCTGCTCAGGTACGTCCATTGTCATCTGCAGTGACTCCCTGAGCAGCCTCCAGGCCATCGACCGCTGCTATCCCTCATGTCCTCTGGTGTCCTCTATTCGGGAGTCTGTTTCCACCATTACCCGCTCTGGACGTTCGGTGGTCTTTGTTTGGACGCCGGGTCACGTTGGCATCCCAGGGAACGAACGTGTCGACAGGTTGGCCAAAGGGGCGATCGACGCCCCAGTTTTGGAGATCGGCCTTACGGCTCGCGACCAGCAGCTGGTGTTGCGCCGTAAGGTTCTTGGGATGTGGGCTGCTGAGTGGCGTGGCATGACTGCCCCGAATAAACTGCGGGCTGTCAAGGAGACGACCGATGTGTGGCGTTCCTCCCTGCGGGCTTCTCGCAGGGACTCGGTCGTCCTGTGTCGGCTGCGCATCGGCCATACCTACCTGACGCACGGCCATCTTTTGCGTCAGGAGGATCCCCCCCTGTGTCAGTGTGGGTCCCGGCAGACGGTTGCCCACATTTTATTGGAGTGTCCCCGACTGCGCACCCTCCGGCGGACTTTTAATCTCCCGGGCACTTTGCCTTTGATTTTATGCGACGATGCCTCAATGGCTGACAATGTTTTAAATTTTATCCGTGGTAGTCCTTTTTATGGTTCTATTTAGGGAGGTCCTGCACCTTTCCCATTCTGTGTCTTTTGTCCTCGTGTCTCTCCGAATTTGTTGCTGTTTTGGTGTTTAGTCTGCTGGTTGACTCTTTCCCTTTTTTGTCTCGCGGTCAGTCAACCAGTTTCCGGCCATCTTCTTTTCTTCTGTTTATTTCTGTCTGGTGTTTGTCTGTCCTCTTCTTGTCTGTAGTGTTAGTTGCTGCATTTGTGTTCTTTTAGTGCCTGGGGGGAGTCTCGTTCCCCTTGGGGTTTTACCTACTTCGTGCCTGTCTCGCCTGTTTTTGGAATGGGGGACTGATGACCTTAGCTGTTTAGTCCCCCTTAAACATCCCAACAACCAACCAACCAACCCTCTGACGTTTCTTAGAGTTCTAAAAATGTCAAGTAATTCTGTGTAACCTCAAAATCTCCTTCCCCATCCTGGAACAAACTTACAAACCTTAATACACATTTCTCACTGATCGTGTGGGCTTATAGCATTCAATTGGTGTAGTTAATAATTTTGCGACTATCTACTGTGACAGTAAATTTCTGTGGAAAATAATCTCTCTGTTTTCCAGTGCCGCAAAGGAGGACGCCTTGAAGAAGCGGCTGCACGAAGCCGCAGAACGTGGAAATGTGGCCCAACTCGAAGACATCCTGGCACAGGGAGTGGACATAAATTGCCAGTGTGAAAACGGCTACACGGCACTTCACAAGGCGGCGAAGGGCGGCGACGTCTGGGCCGTAAACTGGCTGTTGGAGGCGGGTGCCGATGTCAGTGCCCGGAACAACTGGCAGCAGACGCCCCTCCACGTAGCAGCGGGATACGGCAGACAGGGTGTCGCGCTGGCCTTGCTGTTTTACGGGGCAGACAAAGACGCGTGGGATGGCAGCGGGCAGACGGCTCTGCAGGTTGCTGCCGCGTGTGGTGAAGCGGCCGTGGTCAACCTGTTCTTGCGGCTGGGAGCGGACCGATCTGCTGCCGGATACGGTAGGACGCCTCTACAACTTGCCCAGGCGTACAACAGGAGGGCAGTCGTCGATATTCTGAGTGGGATTCGTCTGGTGTAAGGTGGACCTTTCGTACGATTTTCAGATAAAGCAAATAAACTTCTGGTTTACTGTGAAACGTGTCATTGAATTATTCAAATATTTACCTGCTCTTCCTTTCCACTTCTCTCTTCTCCGCATAGTGGTCTTCCTTCCGCAGGTGAGACCTCCTAAACTCCTACCGTCAACTACCGTGAGATTCCCAAACGGTAGTGTTTTACACTTAGTCTACTGGCAGTAGATCAAATGTTTGACTGGCACAGGAGAGCGGAGTTCTATTGAAACTGCTCCAGAGCAGCAATGATTAAAATTTGATCTTGACTATGTTCCAAATACACATCATTTTCAGTGAGCTTCCGATGTGGTATTCTTGTAAACCAGTTTCAAGAATCTTACACCACATGCTCTTCCCAGAAGCATCCAGTACTTCTGTTAACACAGCCTGAAATTTGTGTGTGCGTTTTCTTGTTGGCACAGACATCCCTATTCTTCGGTGGTCTAAGGAAAACATATTTAACAATCTGTGTAAGGTTCAAAACGAGTTGATCAGAATGAATGTGAAGTCATTGGACAATATTGTGTGTAATTGTTCATATTTGTGACTATAATGACTATTAATCCAATGGTTGGTGAGAATATAGGCACCCATACTTCCGCCAACACTTCATGAACTATGGAGTTGCTGCAAACTTCAGCATATAGGACACTAACGTACTGAAATTTCATCAGTTACTGATAATGTCCCAGGCTGCCTAGTTTGTCAATCTAATTTTGTAACGGTAAATGTAAATACCGTTGACCAAGCATACTGCCGTGGGACGTTGTGACTGTGTTGCTGGAAGGTTAATCAGCAGATTGGGCATAATACATTCTTCAATTGATCATTATATTTATCAAGAGATGAGTTATGGCCAACCATAAACAATTCAGTTACTGGAAATCACAAATGTCATGAAATTTACTCAGACTGTAGAGAAGTTGTAAAATGTGGATCAGTTTGCCAACTTGCTTAACATACTAAATACATTTACACAAGAGAATGAAGAGGGGAAGGTAACACCGAAGATAACATGTCAAATTTAAGAGCTGTTACAATGATATGATTCTAAAGATTGTAAATCATAATGCAGATCTCAATGTTTCATTGCTCGTGAGGCTCTGACACGAGCAGGACCTGGTACTCCTAGAAATATTTCCCACCGGACAACTAAATCAGTAATTATGAATGTTTAAATTTTTCGGTGAACTGCAGTCACTGCATCACCACATTATGCACCTGGAGACATCCTTAATTTCACTGAATCTGACAGTTTGATCATTTGAAATGAGGACCGTATGAATTGAATGCAATTTTAACCCTTGCATGAAACGTATCTTAAATGTAAGTAGAAAGATGTGATGTCTCACAGACCATGTAATATTTTCATCAGGTAACTACAGTAGCTGAATAGTAAACTACTTAATATTAAGAGCAGATGAAATCCTATTTAGCTCTTACGACACAATTGCCACAAGTTCTGTAAATCAGGAAATTTCAAATGTGTCATGGAAATTTGAAGAAAAAAGGAAAACCTCATCTTCGTCTCGGTAAATAAAATGGTTCGTTTACTGAGATGTCGTGCATCATCACTGGCTAGGTGCCGCTTCCTTACCCCCTCATTCTTGCTGCTTCTCCGCTTCGTACCCATTCCCTCAGGAAGCAGTCAGGGCTGCCACCATTTACTGCTACCTTAGCAGCTACCAATGAGAGGCAGGCGGGCACGAGGAGTGGTTTGTCTCGATCTGATTCTCGGAGAGCGGCCAGAGATGGTAATGTGTGTGAGAGTTGTGTGAGTAATTGTGTGAATGGGTGTGTGTGCTCAATTTTCTGACATGGGCTATGGCCAAAAATTTAGTTGCCTGTCTGCAGCTCAGTGGCAATCTTCACAGTGAGTTGCTACCTCTCCTCACTAGTACTGATTCTCAGAGTATTTGCGCAAGTTATCTGTTGCACGGATTCGTCACTGCGGTCTCATTTCATCGACACGGTGTCTGTGACACACGAATAACTGGCTAAACGAGTGGACTTCTGCGACGGGCCAAAACTGCTGGCCATTTCTGAGGGTATCTGTAACAGATTAGGCCTGCCGATACGAAGCGTGTCATTTCCCGCTAACGTGGGAGCCCTGCCCTTCGGGTCTAGTCTCGCCGATCTGGCCACAGGTGCGGGTCTGTTTGTGTGTGGCATAATGGAGCAGATTTACACGGTTTATCCGAGGACTGGGGCTCCTCGGTGGGTGAGAGGCCACACACAGGTTTCAGGAATTGACTCGCACAACAAGTACATTGTACAGTGCAGTGTTTCATAGACTTTTTATACTAGTATGTTTTGGCACCACGAAAGTAGTTTAGAAAATATCAACGATAAGAAAATTGTGTTAGTCACTGGTGGTTCGTATGTTATTGAGTCAGATATCTCGGAGAAAGATTACGCAATACCTGTAAAATAAGACATAACACTGTGGTAATAACTGACAATACGAACATAGCAGAACAAACATCTTACTGGCGATCACCTGTAGTGTTGGTTTACACAATTCTTCCACACTTTACACGTCTTTCTAGACGCCTACATTTTTCTGAGGTTATTTCTGAAATCAGTGAGGGTATTTTAAATCTGGCTTGCAACTCCAAGGAAATGCATATTTTTATCACCAAAGGTTTTGTTTTATTGAAATAAGTGGTTTTGATGACACACATGTACCATTTGGGTTGCTTTCTCCATCTAAAAGCAGTTCCTTACAAAAGATGTTGATGTTAGTACTTAAGATTTTTGCTCACACAGGAGAGAAATACCGAAGTCCTTACATTTTTGTCAACTTGGGTCTTTACTTACCCTTGAGATCTCAGAATGTCAGGGAAAAATCGGGTAATTTCTCTTCAGGAAACTTGCGGCAACCCTGTATAAAGACTTCATTCAGCACGTTAATCAAAATGAGCATGAATATCTCTCTCTCTCTCTCTCTCTCTCTCTCTCTCTGTGTGTGTGTGTGTGTGTGTGTGTGTGTGTGTGTGTGTGTGTGTGTGTGTAGTCACTTAGTACTGGTCTTGAAACACTGAATACACTCCAATCCTCTACATATCAGTCATATAGGGATCATATAATTGGAAAAATTACTGCATGCACAATGGCATTCAATCATTCTTCCTGCACTCCATGCAGGGATAGAATGGGAAGAAACCGAAATAACTGGTGCATTGGGATGTATCCTCTGCGGTGCTGGATGTAGCTGTAGAATTAAATGAAAGACTGCAGAAAGTTTAAACGTTGGTAATAATCAAATGATCTGAAAATATTAATTTGCACAACTTTTGCACAGTGGACGCACATCTTTCCACTACATTCCAGAGAAACTGACTGACCCTGTTTGGTGCATTTATATGCTGATTTCTTTTTCTATGATGCACAGCACTTCGTACATATATTCTTTTCCGTTCTATCAGTTGATATACATATGACGTGTTGTCAGACGATTCTCCTATATTTGAGATTTGGTAGACATCTGTATCAAAATTCAACTTTTGCCTCTAGTCCAAGCATTCCTCCTTTCGAAATACTGTGTTGTGTTTTTCTTGCTCTAACACAACCGATTCTGAATGTCTTCACTTGAAATTATTTTGGCTATAAAAGACTATACCTGATATGAGTAATTATCTGTGGAACTGGTCGTATCAGAATGAAATTATCACCCTGCAGTAGAGTGTGTGCCAATACGAAACTTCGTGGCAGATTGTGTGCCGGACCGAAACTTGAACTCGAGACCTTTGCCTTTGTCTGCCAGTACCTCGTCTCCTGCCTTCCAAACTTCACAGAAGCTCTCTCGTGAAACCTGCAAGAGTAGCACTCCTGAATCCGGCCAATTGACCAACTGGCACTCCCTGAAGTTGGGAAGGTAGCAGACGAAATGCTGGCGGAAGTAAATCTGTGAGCAGCACAGGTCGCGAGTTGTCGGGTAGCTGTCAGTTGAGCCCTTTCCCACAGAAGACAAAGGTCCCGAGTTGTATTGGATTCACACAGCCTGTGTTAATCTGCCTGGAACTTTCAGGTCACAACAGCCTCTTTTACCAAAAAACCATTCTCTTTGCTAGTATCCCTCTGTTTTGTGGTGACCATCAGCTGCAACAAAATCAGAATCGTCAGTCATCATTCCAGTGTTTGATTTCACCTAAATAATAACTGATTTGCTCCTGAGCTTCAAAATCTTGATAAACTGAAGACATCTTTATTTGTCTTAGTCACCCCATGCTATAGCTGAAAAATAACAATTTGATGCACATAATATAATAATGCCTGTTAGGCACCTAATTTCACACTGACTTCTGAACAATATACTTTATCATTAGAGTGACTAAGTCAAGCTAATTCCTTAATGTTACTTTACTCACTGCACGTGTTAAAATGAAGGTACTGAAAGACTGTTTCTCACAGTGCTATGACAGTCATTGTTCGCAATGAGTGACGGGCACGAGAGATCGATGTATTGGTTTGAGGATTAAGCCAGGTTTGTGGTTAAGAGGAGACTGGTCCTGAGAGCATGGTGTACAGGTTAGAAATGAACTGCAGTGTCACACTTCTAGCCAGTGTTGGCAGCTATCAAAGCAGAGGGATACAGCAGGCACGACATGTTGTCGAGAAGTGAAATACGGTGGCACTGGGTAGCAATTTCCTTACTTGCCAGACTGGCAGGGTAGGTGTGATTAGACAGTGTGCCCATTTCCTAATGGGAAAATCTGTGCAACTGAGTCGTTTTTTTTTTTTTTAAGGACTTGCGTATTTATTGGGACAGATTCATTTCTGAAATCTCTGTTTTTTTTTTTTTTTTTGTTAAGGACTTGCGTATTTATTGGGACAGATTCATTTCTGAAATCTCTGCTTGCTTACTAACTGCAGACAACATGAATATTATTGAAATGGGAGACTTGTCTGACTCGGGTCACTACGTCTATTGCTTCCAGACTGTTGTCACTTAAGGCTTTATGGGAATGAAGTCTACAGCCGGATAGTTAAGACAATTCTACTTCTATAGGCCACATCGACACAAGACTAATAACAAAATGCTGATGTTTAAACCTTGTGGATTTATCACAGAGCAGGAAACACATGAAAATAAGCAGCAATAAAACATGTTCAAGCTAAGAATAGCCATCACACACATTCAGATACAACAAGAGAATGTAATTGTTTGATACCTTTACAGCCATACATTTATTAATTTGGTAGGAATTCAGAAAGAGGTGTGAACGTGGAACATATGCTGCACATGTAGAACGATAGGTCTTTAAATGGAAGCGGCCTTCAGATTAAGCATGAGGAGCACTGTACCAAATTCTCTTCAATATTGTTTGATTGGAGCAATTAGTGACTTTTTTTCTTCATTATAATGAGGTGGTTGGGCAGAGCATTCTTCTATCAACTAATGAGCTCTGCATCTCCATCACAACCCTCACCCTGTGGAGAAATATATGTAGAACATTAAAATTTGACGATCTTCAATTTTGGAAAAGATAAACTGTGTAACATTTATTTAGATCTTAAGGCCCGTCCACACGTTACGATCTGTCCGCGCACATCACATCTGCGCAGACAGATTGTTGCGTGTGGACAGAAGATTTGCACCAACCTGAGGTGTGTGCAAACCTGGAAGTTGGAGTTTGAGGTTTGAGCGAAACCTCTCAAATCTGTGGGTTCAAACCACATCTGCGCAGACAAGTTGGAGCGTGTGGACAGGAGATCGCCGCAAATCTGGCGCGAAACAGCTGTTTGCTCAGTCTAGTGTTTGTATTTGTGCACACAGGGCATTGAAATGGCTGATACTCGTCAGTGTTCTCGCGAATTTATTAGTGAATTCATTGAAATATGTAGAAACCACCCATGTTTGTGGAAGATTAAAAGTAAAGAATATAGTGACCGAGACAAAAAGACTGCAGCATACAATGCTCTAATTGAGTTATCCAAAGTTCAGAAATCTAGATCTGGTGTAGGAGTAGATCAAGTATACCAGCCAACGTTATGGTATTTTGATCTGCTTGGCTTTCTTAGTGATCAAGAAACACCAAGACCAAGCAGGAGTACAATTGAAGATGAAATTGGAGTGTCAATGTTACCGCCAGCCGTTCATGAGAAGAAATTGCCCTTCTCATACAAGTATTTTTTCTCATAATATGAAGGGTTATAAGCTTTAAGAGGTAATTATATGTGTCGACATCCATCCGCAAATAATTTCGCCAGTCGTTAGGTTCGTCCTGCAACTCTCTCAGTAAATTTACGTGAGAAAACTGCTTTCGCTTTAGCAGCCACTGTCTACACCATGTTTCCCGCTTTCTCTGTTTCCTGCGGTTGGTCTGAATGTTTTTTGCAACACAAGTTGCGAACACAGACCGCAACAGAACTTCCTCCATTTCTATATTTCAAAATAACTGAATTAAATGTTTGACGTTTACGGTGAGCGTAGTCGCTTGCCACTGATATTTCTTTTCTACACCGACAGATGGCGGGCGAGTAGTAGATCGGGGTTTGTGTCGTGTGAACACACCACACTTGCAGCGATCTTTTGCATGTACAGACATCTGCGCCAATGCGCAGACAGATCGTTGCGTGTGGACCGGGCTTTAAATCTGAGTATTTAAAATACATGAATAATACGTGGTTACTCTGCAAATCAGTTAACTGCCTGGCAGAAGTTCATGAAACCAACCTTCACAATAATTCTCTATTATTCCACTCTCGAACATGTGTATCTTTCCGTGCAAGCCCTGATTTCTCTTATTTTATTATGATATCTGTTTCCCCATGTAGATTGTCATCAACAAAATATTTTCGCATTTGGAGGAGAAAGTTGGTAATGTAAATTTAGGGAGAAGATTCTACTGCAACGAAGAATGCCTTGTTTTAATGGTGTCCATCCCAAATCCTGCATCACATCTGTGACTCTTTCTCCCTATTTCAAGATAGTACAAAACATACTGATCTTCTGTGAACTTTCCCAATGTACTCTGTTAATACTACCTGGTAATGGTCTCCCAGACTACACAACAGTACCTGACGGACAAGTGTAGTGCAGGCAGTCTCTTTAGTACATCTGTTACATTTTCTAAGCATTCTGCCAACAAAACGCAGTCTGGGGTTTGCTTTCCCCACAACATTAAGGCATATTAATCCACCAGAGTAGTGTTAGTAACAGTTACTTGGGGTTTGTGTAGCATTGCCGTATACCTGAAAACATGTTTTCACAATGTAGCTTTATGTAATTCATAAATCATGGCAAAAGTTTCACTCTAAATGTTTCTGCTAAATGTATGTATAAATTTAGAATAACAAGTTTCTGTTCAAACAGTAACCAAACTTTTTTTGTACACAAAATACAGAAAAATTTTATGTGACCATGTTAAAATTTGTTCTTCATGTGGTTGCTTACAGAATGAAAAATTTACAAAAACTATATGCCATATATTCAAAAGAGATTTAGGTACAGGCAGTATAAAAGTTCCTTCACGTACTTAAACCATTATCCCAATGAAATGCATCTATAAGACCTGTACATGCAACTTGATAGTGTGTCATACTGCCAAAAGTTGCTCTCTACACCTGACATAACATATGCAGTTCAGAATTTTGTTATAGGGCAGGAAGAGTAAAGGTGTCAAGTTTTGATTGCTTTGACTTTTAGTAGCTAATGCAAAAAAGGAAATGAGTTAATTCTGGCATAGAAATAGTCAGTGGATTGTCATTTTTACTCTCGGCTGCTTTCACATTATCTCTATGCAGCCACATTCCCATATGTGAGTGGTCTTTGGGCACGCTTTAAATGACAAGGCATACTGCAGTTAATTTGTAAATAATTCTCTCTGTAACTTCTCACTAAATTTATTTTCATTTTCCTATCCCACACATTAATATGCCCAGAGTAGTTACCTGTAGGATTGTATTACTTTTTCTACAATCTTAAACATTTACATTGTAGTGGTTCCACCTGCTTTGAATTTCTTCATTTGTCTTCGGTGTCGACGTACTGCGTTGCTACACTGGCTCAAAATGGGTTGTGGATTCCGACACACACTACTGTGATTCATGTAGCCGACAGATGCACAGTTAAGTTTCACAGTACTTTAATTTTCATTTTGTACAACACCAAATATTAAAGTTATACGGTCAGTGCATTATTATTTAACCTTCGATAAGCCTCATTAATTGTAAGCAGGCGAAACTCCACATACTGCTTCAATCGTTTCTTGTTGAACATCTACGAGCAGTAAAACCTAACTACAACGTTCGCAGTTCTTGAACAGTAATCAGGTACGTATGGAACATACACTGGCACAGTTTTTACACATGGCCTAATTGTTTAAAAATTGTTCTACAGTTAATTTGAAGCATTGTTGTTCTAACCAGCACAGGTTACTCATCTGAAACTCTGCTGTGGACTGTGTCTCATGACCAAAAATCGGGCCCTTATACAGGGTGTTACAAAAAGGTACGACCAAACTTTCAGGAAACATTTCTCACACGTTATGTGGACATGTGTCCGGAAACGCTTACTTTCCATGTTAGAGCTCATTTTATTACTTCTCTTCAAATCACATTAATCATGGAATGGAAACACACAGCAACAGAACATACCAGCGTGACGTCAAACACTTTGTTACAGGAAATGTTCAAAATGTCCTCCGTTAGCGAGGATACATACATCCACCCTCTGTCGCACGGAATCCCCGATGCGCTGATGCAGCCCTGGAGAATGGCGTATTGTATCACAGCCATCCACAATACGAGCACGAAGAGTCTCGACATTTGGTACCGGGGTTGCGTAGACGAGCTTTCAAATGCCCCCACAAATGAAAGTCCATAGGGTTGAGGTCAGGAGAGCGTGGAGGCCACGGAATTGGTCCGCCTCTACCAATCCTTCGGTCACCGAATCTGTTGTTGGGAAGCGTACGAACACTTCGACTGAAATGTGCAGGAGCTCCATCGTGCATGAACCACATGTTGTGTCATACTTGTAAAGGCACACGTTCTAGCAGCACAGGTAGAGTATCCCGTATGAAATCATGATAATGTGCTCCATTGAACGTAAGTGGAAGAACATGGGGCCCAATCAAGACATCACCAACAATGCCTGCCCAAACGTTCACAGAAAATCTGTGTTGATGATGTGATTGCACAATTGCGTGCGGATTCTCGTAAGCCCACACATGTTGATTGTGAAAATTTACAATTTGATCATGTTAGAATGAAGCCTCATCCGTAAAGAGAACATTTGCACTGAAGTGAGGATTGACACATTGTCAGATGAACCATTCACAGAAGTGTACCCGTGGAGGCCAATCAGCTGCTGATACTGCCTGCACATGCTGTACACGGTACGGAAACAACTGGTTCTCCCGTAGAACTCTCCATACAGTGACGTGGTCAGTGTTACCTTGTACAGCAGCAACTTCTCTGACGCTGACATTAGGGTTATCATCAACTGCACGAAGAATTGCCTCGTCCATTGCAGGTGTCCTCGTCGTTTCTAGGTCTTCCCCAGTCGCGAGTCATAGGCTGGAATGTTCCGTGCTCCCTAAGACGCCAATCAATTGCTTCGAACGTCTTCCTCTTGGGACACCTTCGTTCTGGAAATCTGTCTCCATACAAACGTACCGCGCCACGGCTATTGCCCCGTGCTAATCCATACATCAAATGGGCATCTGCCAACTCCGCATTTGTAAACATTGCACTGACTGCAAAACCACGTTCGTGATGAACACTAACCTGTTGATGCTACGTACTGATGTGCTTGATGCTAGTACTGTAGAGCAATGAGTCGCATGTCAACACAAGCACCGAAGTCAACATTACCTTCCTTCAACTGGGCCAACTGGCGGTGAATCGAGGAAGTACAGTATATACTGACAAAACTAAAATGAGCTCTAACATGGAAATGAAGCGTTTCCGGACACATGTCCACATAACATCTGTTTTTTATTTGTGTGTGAGGAATAATGTTTCCTGAAAGTTTGGCCGTACCTTTTTGCAACACCCCGTAAATCATCATAATAATAGGTGCAGAAACAACACAATGTTCGAAGTTAAATTTACAGAAATTACAATTAAAACTTAACTCATTAAATTAACTGAATACACCAAAAAAATGGTGCTTTTTAGCAGTTTCTTCTACTACGTGGTTTAGGCCCAGTTATTTGTTTAAATCATGGAATTAACAAATATATTTATGCAAACAATACCTTTGACAAAACTGTTAATTACTTTGGAATTAATGAAAGGCTGGGTTTGCTGACATGTTTTTGAATAGAGCTAGATACATACTTTAAGATTACTGGTACTTCATCTTCCAAATGTTAACAGTTATTATATAATTTATATTTGCTTATATGTCAATAATAGAATTTAAGTTACGAAACGATCACTGATTTCACCCTATAACACGATACTAACTATGAATAGTCAAAATAAGTTAGAACATCAATTACATACATAAAACTAAGCACAAAATTAGATCAGTTGTTGTTTGCTTTTAAACTGAGGGCCAGTCTTTATCTTTCATGGAAATGCAGATTATATTCTGTATGTTAATGATAATTAGTTAAGAGTGACAAAACAAATTTAAGGAGGCAGATGGCAAAACAAGAGGTGAATTAAAATTATCCCAGCTAGCTTCGTTACATCAGTGCACAGTATACATTTTCTTGCCCGATTTGATAGGTCCAGTACATCAAACCATTAACTGGGTTGATAATATATATTGGCAGTGCGCCACAGGTTGCCAACGATTATGACTCCTATCATAACTAATATACACTTTTCCGTTGTGTTAATTGAACGGAAATGAATTGTCAAGAGGAAGGAGCCTAGTAAATCGTGGAGTAGCTGGCGAGACAAATTATATCGGCTACTTATTCTATCAATCAATCAAGGCTCCATTTAAAATATCATGGGCTTCATAGGAATGCAGGGTGCTGCAAATCGGCTTGCTACACCGTCAGCACTGTTACACACCTTTGTTGCAAGAGCTTCCAGCTACAATGTCCAGGGCCATTTTGTACACTGCAGTCCCCCTGACTGTTGACTAATCTGTTCACAAGAGCCCCTACCTCGTCTCTCACCTGGACCCTCTGTGTAGACTTGTGGAATGAATCGAAAACTATTTCTGAAAATTTAACATCTAAAGTCAATAATTATCATAACACAAGTGTTGGTTATGAACTGCAGATTGAAACTGAAGAAACTGCAAAAAGGTGGGAATTTAAGGAGATGGGACCTGGATAAACTGAAAGAACCAGAGGTTGTAGAGAGTTTCAGGGAGAGCATAAGGGAACAATTGACAGGAATGGGGGAAAGAAATACAGTAGAAGACGAATGGGTAGCTCTGAGGGATGAAGTAGTGAAGGCAGCAGATGATCAAGTAGGTAAAAAGACGAGGACTAATAGAAATTCTTGGGTAACAGAAGAAATATTGAATTTAATTGATGAAAGGAGAAAATATAAAAATGCAGTAAATGAAATAGGCAAAAAGGAATACAAATGTCTCAAAAATGAGATCAACAGGAAGTGCAAAATGGCTAAGCAGGGATGGCTAGAGGACAAATGTAAGGATGTAGAGGCTTGTCTCACTAGGGGTAAGATAGATACTGCCTACAGGAAAATTAAAGAGACCTTTGGAGAGAAGAGAACCACTTTTATGAATATCAAGAGCTCAGATGGCAACCCAGTTCTAAGCAAAGAAGGGAAGGCAGAAAGGTGGAAGGAGTATATAGAGGGTTTATACAAGGGCGATGTACTTGAGGACAATATTATGGAAATGGAAGAGGATGTAGATGAAGACAAAATGGGAGATAAGATACTGCGTGAAGAGTTTGACAGAGCACTGAAAGACTTGAGTCGAAACAAGGCCCCGGGAGTAGACAACATTCCATTAGAACTACTGATGGCCTCGGGAGAGCCAGTCATGACAAAACTCTACCATCTGGTGAGCACGATGTATGAGACAGGCGAAATACCCTCAGACTTCAAGAAGAATATAATAATTCCAATCCCAAAGAAAGCAGGTGTTGACAGATGTGAAAATTACCAAACTATCAGTTTAATAAGTCACAGCTGCAAAATACTAACGCGAATTCTTTACAGACGAATGGAAAAACTGGTAGAAGCGGACGTCGGGGAAGATCAGTTTGGATTCCGTAGAAATGTTGGAACACGTGAGGCAATACTAACCTTACGACTTATCTTAGAAGAAAGATTAAGAAAAGGCAAACCTACGTTTCTAGCATTTGTAGACTTAGAGAAAGCTTTTGACAATGTTAACTGGAATACTCTCTTTCAAATTCTGAAGGTGGCAGGGGTAAAATACAGGGAGCAAAAGGCTATTTACAATTTGTACAGAAACCAGATGGCAGTTATAAGAGTCGAGGGGCATGAAAGGGAAGCAGTGGTTGGGAAAGGAGTGAGACAGGGTTGTAGCCTCTCCCCGATGTTATTCAATCTGTATATTGAGCAAGCAGTAAAGGAAACAAAAGAAAAATTCGGAGTAGGTATTAAAATTCATGGAGAAGAAGTAAAAACTTTGAGGTTCGCCGATGACATTGTAATTCTGTCAGAGACAGCAAAGGACTTGGAAGAGCAGTTGAACGGAATGGACAGTGTCTTGAAAGGAGGATATAAGATGAACATCAACAAAAGCAAAACGAGGATAATGGAATGTAGTCAAATTAAGTCGGGTGATGCTGAGGGAATTAGATTAGGAAATGAGACACTTAAAGTAGTAAAGGAGTTTTGCTATTTATGGAGCAAAATAACTGATGATGGACGAAGTGGAGAGGATATGAAATGTAGACTGGCAATGGCAAGGAAAGTGTTTCTCAAGAAGAGAAATTTGTTAACATCGAGTATAGATTTAAGTGTCAGGAAGTCGTTTCTGAAAGTATTTGTATGGAGTGTAGCCATGTATGGAAGTGAAACATGGACGATAACTAGTTTGGACAAGAAGAGAGTAGAAGCTTTCGAAATGTGGTGCTACAGAAGAATGCTGAAGATAAGGTGGGTAGATCACGTAACTAATGAGGAGGTATTGAATAGGATTGGGGAGAAGAGAAGTTTGTGGCACAACTTGACTAGAAGAAGGGATCGGTTGGTAGAACATGTTTTGAGGCATCAAGGGATCACAAATTTAGCATTGGAGGGCAGTGTGGAGGGTAAAAATCGTAGAGGGAGAGCAAGAGATGAATACACTAAGCAGATTCAGAAGGATGTAGGTTGCAGTAGGTACTGGGAGATGAAGAAGCTTGCACAGGATAGAGTAGCATGGAGAGCTGCATCAAACCAGTCTCAGGACTGAAGGCCACAACAACAACAACAACAACAACAAGTGTGTGCATTTACATCGCTACCAAAAAATTCTAAATTCTCATCCAAATGATTTGTATGGTTAGTGACAACTGCAAAACCATTACTTTGTTTTTGTCATTTCTCGCTGCACGTAAAAACCATGGTGTGTCAGTGATTTCCATTCCTGGCTAATAGACATTTTAAGTTTTGTACCTGTTAGTGAAACTTTCCTCATAATAATCATTTAAAGGTGACTGATCAATGAGTATGTAGTGTCATCACTTAGCCAACATAGGTCATAAATCAGTTATTCAGCAACAGTCTCATTACGAAAGTGTAAGTCTTTCCAGTATGAACACTAACTTACGAAAGATAACTGTTACATTAAACGTTAAAACAATATATACTGCCACAAAAAGGTTTAGATTTGTTCACAATTGCCAAAAAAGAGACACTACAAACAATTGATACACTCCTGGAAATTGAAATAAGAACACCGTGAATTCATTGTCCCAGGAAGGGGAAACTTTATTGACACATTCCTGGGGTCAGATACATCACATGATCACACTGACAGAACCACAGGCACATAGACACAGGCAACAGAGCATGCACAATGTCGGCACTAGTACAGTGTATATCCACTTTTCGTAGCAATGCAGGCTGCTATTCTCCCATGGAGACGATCGTAGAGATGCTGGATGTAGTCCTGTGGAACGGCTTGCCATGCCATTTCCACCTGGCGCCTCAGTTGGACCAGCGTTCGTGCCGGACGTGCAGACCGCGTGAGACGACGCTTCATCCAGTCCCAAACATGCTCAATGGGGGACAGATCCGGAGATCTTGCTGGCCAGGGTAGTTGACTTACACCTTCTAGAGCACGTTGGGTGGCACGGGATACATGCGGACGTGCATTGTCCTGTTGGAACAGCAAGTTCCCTTGCCGGTCTAGGAATGGTAGAACGATGGGTTCGATGACGGTTTGGATGTACCGTGCACTATTCAGTGTCCCCTCGACGATCACCAGTGGTGTACGGCCAGTGTAGGAGATCGCTCCCCACACCATGATGCCGGGTGTTGGCCCTGTGTGCCTCGGTCGTATGCAGTCCTGATTGTGGCGCTCACCTGCACGGCGCCAAACACGCATACGACCATCATTGGCACCAAGGCAGAAGCGACTCTCATCGCTGAAGACGACACGTCTCCATTCGTCCCTCCATTCGCGCCTGTCGCGACACCACTGGAGGCGGGCTGCACGATGTTGGGGCGTGAGCGGAAGACGGCCTAACGGTGTGCGGGACCGTAGCCCAGCTTCATGGAGACGGTTGCGAATGGTCCTCGCCGATACCCCAGGAGCAACAGTGTCCCTAATTTGCTGGGAAGTGGCGGTGCGGTCCCCTACGGCACTGCGTAGGATCCTACGGTCTTGGCGTGCATCCGTGCGTCGCTGCGGTCCGGTCCCAGGTCGACGGGCACGTGCACCTTCCGCCGACCACTGGCGACAACATCGATGTACTGTGGAGACCTCACGCCCCACGTGTTGAGCAATTCGGCGGTACGTCCACCCGGCCTCCCGCATGCCCACTATACGCCCTCGCTCAAAGTCCGTCAACTGCACATACTGTTCACGTCCACGCTGTCGCGGCTTGCTACCAGTGTTAAAGACTGCGATGGAGCTCCGTATGCCACGGCAAACTGGCTGACACTGACGGCGGCGGTGCACAAATGCTGCGCAGCTAGCGCCATTCGACGGCCAACACCGCGGTTCCTGGTGTGTCCGCTGTGCCGTGCGTGTGATCATTGCTTGTACAGCCCTCTCGCAGTGTCTGGAGCAAGTATGGTGGGTCTGACACACCGGTGTCAATGTGTTCTTTTTTCCATTTCCAGGAGTGTAGTTTTGTAAACCAGGCAGTGACAAAATTGATACCTACAGAAATGCTGTAATTCGTACCTTAAACTGTGATTTGACTACTGTTTAACAGCTCTTTCTCCCTGTATCTCATTATTTAATGGAGGTACTCTTGGCATTCAAGTACATCAGTATTACTGGAAGAACTAAAACGTTTAAAATGAAAAGGTTGAGGAAAGCTGTGTCAAGCAATTTATTATGTTTAGGAATATTTCGACAATGTTAAGTCATTCCTTCTGCTAAGAAGTGCATCTGTAATTGTAATGGTTTTAAAGAGTGTTACAATCCTTGCAAGTTGTTATTGGCGTAAGTTCAAAATTGTCGAAAGATACACACTGGATGAGATTTGTCTTGTGATTTTTTTTCTTTTTAAACCATCTACGGAAATTGTTAGGAATTGAAAAGCAAATTATAGTTTAATGCCGAGGTGTCAATATTTGCTGCTCTGCACACAAGCCAAAACAAACATGCATGTTAAAAGTGGAACATAAAAAATTGTTGCATTTACCTCACATTAGATTCGAGTCTTGTCAGATGTCAAGTAGGGATCAGAGCAGCCGTACGTACTAGACTTATGTATGGAGTGTTTTCTTATATGACTCGGATTGTGGAGAGCCACAAATGCCGCAGGTCCCAGCTGTTGTCGCTGCACGGTCCTCAGTCAGAAATGGCAGGTGACGTATCGGTGGTGGTTCGTCTCATGTATTCGGCAAATTGCCTTTTACAGTACTCGAGTTCTGTTACAGTCCTCCAATACTTCTTCCAGTGCATTTGTTACTTTGAGCATTTACTGGGACCTTTCTCTACCCATATGGTGTACATGTTCCTTCATTTGTTCATTTAGGTCATTTACACCTAGACAGCCAGACGGGTGGACCGGTACTGCCCTGGATTTCTCGATTGTGTTCTCACCACTCGTGCCTCACTTCCATAAGTAAGGCTCAATACTGCTGTGGTACTTTTAATGCATTTTCCATCTACAGTAATACTTAGGCTAACGAGATTTCTAAGAGAAAACTGGGACACTTTGGTTTATACGTAACTTCTTTACTACATATATCTAAAAACACAGATGACGTGACTTACCGAACAAAAGTGCTGGCAGGTCGATAGACACACAAACAAACACAAACACACACACAAAATTTAAGCTTTCGCAACAAACTGTTGCCTCATCAGGAAAGAGGGAAGGAGAGGGAAAGACGAAAGGATGTGGGTTTTAAGGGAGAGTGTAAGGAGTCATTCCAATCCCGGGAGCGGAAAGACTTACCTTAGGGGGAAAATTTTAAAATCAACAATATGACAACGCTGTGGGTGAAATACCTATAGTGAGAATGTATCTTCATTTTTTGAATTGGAAAGGAAAATGTTGGTACATAATATAGAAACAAAGTTCTTTTCTTCAGAAATAATCACTGACATACTATTTTATTTTAATAGCTTGGATATATTTTTCTGCAATGTTTAGTCATATACTTCGTACAATTTGTTAATCCTAAAAGCTATGTATCATATTGGTAATCGGATACAGATTATATCTTCTTACTAATATTTAACATATCGTTTGACTGCAGATTGTCAAGGCAAGTGCGTACACGTGCTGAACAATATTCGATGAGCACTGCTAACACACACTGCATTACTCACATAATTCACAAATTTAACTTCCATACGGATGCAGTCACATTAGGAGAAATGTAAATCGGGCTGCTTTACGCCTTTGGTTTTGCTTTTACTTGTCTTGAAGGTCATAAAGTGGATTATCAGTACATTGGAGGTGGGATAGGTAGTACCCACTTTTGTTTTGAGCATCTCCTACTCTTTCTTCTGGCAGGGAGCTAGTTAAACTAAATGTTGTAGGCCTATGTATTGTGAAAATATATATTTCTATAATGTTCTACTACAAAATTTGTTTTCAGAAATGCTTAAGTGAGAAATGTTATTGCACTCATTTTTTTTCTCAATTAAAAAGCAGGACAGCTGTGTCCCAAATGATTTTCTGGGGGCAGCAGAACTTCTGGTCAGCCTAATAATATTAGTGTAGTTGAACCTGATGAGTACCTCTGTTAATGGAAAAATGCTGTTTAATAATGGGGAAGTTTCAGTTAAGGTATGAATTACAGTATTTTGGCAGTTGCCAATTTTGTGTCATTCGAATGTCCGCAAAACAATTGAGTTTTTGTCCATTTATCTCTTTTTTTCTGGTTGAAAACAAACTATTTTATGCAACCATTATATTATCTTTTGTAACTTTTAGTACTGGAAATAAAAATTACTATAGAGAACTATTGCTAATACTGGCTTGGTGATATTAGACATTCTTACATTTCACTTGCCAATTGACTTTAAATGAATATTCTAAGCAAAGTTTTGCCAACAACAGGGACAAAACTGAGAACTGTCAGTTATGAGTGGACGTCATTGACATCGGCATGGTTTTCATATGGGACAAGGAGTGACTGACAAAATGTAATGGTGTGTGTGTGTGTGTGTGTGTGTGTGTGTGTGTGTCTCTCTCACTGTCGCCACACAAATCACAATGATGGGAATTTAGGATTTTACGTACTGATTTGAATGCGAAAACCAATGTGAATGTATAATATTATAGAAACCAGTCAAATGGAATTATACAGGTAACTACTACCAGCACAATGTGTGGAACAGAGGAATGGAAATGAAAGTTTACATAATGGGAGCAAGGAGTGGTGGTGATCATCACAATTATGTTTGGTTTGTGGGGCGCTCAACTGCGTGGTTGTCATCAGTGCCTGAACAAAGTCCTAATTTTACACAGTCCAATTAGCCACTGTCTGGGAGGGGGGGAGGGGGGGGGGAGAGGGTGAAATGATAACACAAACACTCAGTCCCCGGGCAAAGAAAATCACAAACCCGGTCAGGAATCGAACCCGGGACCCAGTGGTACAGAGGCAGCAACACTAGCCACTAGACAATGAATTGCGAATGGGTGCTGGGGAGAGAACGATTTACAAGTGAACTGGTGGACACCTTGTGTCTCATTCAGATCACACGCAAAGGTCACTTGTACGTGGGAAGAGGCTCCACAGTAATCTGAAAACAACTGAGGTTTACAACAGGAAGGACAATCCACCAACTTTTCTGTACTTGGCTACATTTAGTGGTTTCTTTGTGTTAATATGCAGCTGCATCTCTTCCTCAGCTTGCTTCTGAAATTTTTTACTGTTGTTCCACATATGTAAATTAATTTAATTTTTGGTAAACATTGTGGTTGTATTCCTATGTGATGTTTAAAAAGATTAATTTGCTCCAATATTTTATTTTTGAAGACTAATTATGCTCTTACTGGTTGTATGTGAATCAGTTTTAACCAACAAACTAGGTGAGTCAGGGGTGACCTTCAAGAGAAGTCATAGAACCATTCATTCCAGACTTTGGGTCAGCAGCTCCAGCTCACACTGAAACCTTGTAGAGTGTAACAGAGCAACTGGCCATTCAGACACTGTCAGTTATGTGACTGGCTACTGCAGCTTCTTCACGATGGAACTTCGGTCTGCACGTGCTCATTCCTTTTCTACATTGAGGCACAGCTGCATTTATTAGCCTGTGTGAACTCTCAGAACAGTCAATTTGAGTTTCTCAGTATTCCCATCAGCTACATCGAGAGACTACAAGATGTGGAAACATGGATGTGACGTGCCATTAGTGTGACAGGTATTATGGTTCCAAACACTCTACACCAAACTTAAATGGCTCTGAGCACTATGGGACTTAACAGCTATGGTCATCAGTCCCCTAGAACTTAGAACTACTTAAACCTAACTAACCTAAGGACATCACACAACACCCAGTCATCACGAGGCAGAGAAAATCCCTGACCCTGCGGGACCACCAAACTTACTTCTGACATGCGACACAGGACAGAAAGTTGGTCAGCATCAGTTTTAATCATCTTTTTTAGTGTATATCTAGAATTTTAACACTGCAAAATCAGCGCTATATATGCGAATGCTACAAGAATCAGCTAAACAGTACACTGATCGAAAGCCATCTCACAATTGTGCGTAATTCCAATCCCCTGATTACTTACTGTTATAATCATGTAGTGTCAATGTAATTATAGCACACATTGCCAGATAACTTTGGCATGTACGAGCGTGAGTCCAACTGACACTGCTCTTACTGGTACATTCACACAGCTAACCTGTTTGTCACACTGGATAGTAAACATTGATTTTACTACCTATCATAAAACTTCATGTTAAAATTGTACATAAAAATGTAATGAATTCAGTAAACAATTACAATAAAATACTATTTTATCTATAGCCACATAAATTCAAGAATCCTTACAAGTGTTACATTGCATGGCATCACTTATTCCCATGACATGCAACATGATGAGACATGTTTATATGCTACAACCTTTATTGAGAGAACCATCCAAACAACTAACAAGGGAACCTCCCCATCGCACCCCCCTCAGATTTAGTTATAAGTTGGCACAGGGATAGGCCTTGAAAAACTGAACACAGATCAATCGAGAAAACAGGAAGAAGTTGTGTGGAACTATGAAAAAAATAAGCAAAATATACAAACTGAGTAGGCCATGCGCAAGGTAGGCAACATCAAGGACAGTGTCAGCTTATGAGCGCCGTGGTCCCGTGGTTAGCGTGAGCAGCTGCGGAACGAGAGGTCCTTGGTTCAAATCTTCCCTCGGGTGAAAAGTTTAATTTTTTACTTTCAGATAATTATCAAAGTTCAGGCACTCACACATAATCAACTTTGCTCTCCAAAATTCCAGGACATGTTCAGATTTGCTTGGACATATTCAGGATTTGACGGTCTACGCACGGAAACATTTCAAAACGTAAAAAACGTATGTTTTGACAGAGCACAGGGAAAACTGTGTGACTGTGAAACTGTTGCATTCATTTGTTGCAGTTTATGTGACAAACTCTTATGTTTTCATCACTTTTTTGGGAGTGATTATCACATCCACAAGAAAACCTAAATCTGGCAACGTAGAAGAATCTTTTTACCCATTCGCCAAGTGTGCAAGTTAGGTGGGTCGACAACATATTCCTGTCATGTGACGCACATGCCGTCACCAGTGTCGTAAAGAATATATCAGACGTGTTTTCCTGTGGAGGAATCGGTTGACCTATGACCTTGCAATCAAATGTTTTCGGTTCCCATTGGAGAAGTACGTCCTTTCGTCTACTAATCGCACGGTTTTGCGGTGCGGTCGCAAAACACTGACACTAAACTTATTACAGTGAACAGAGACGTCAATGAATGAACGAACAGATCGTAACTTTGCGAAAATAAAGAAAGTAAAATTTTCACTCGAGGGAGGACTTGAACCAAGGACCTCTCGTTCAGCAGTTGCTCACTCTAACCACGGGACTCAGCTTGTCTTCTCCTTGATGTTGCCTATCTTGCACATGGACTACTCAGTTTGTATATTTTGCTTATTTTTTCATAGTTCCACACAACTTCTTCCGGTTTTCTCGATTGATCTGTGTTTAGTTTTTCAAGGCCTATCCACTGTGTCAATTTATAACTAAATCTGAGAGGGGTGCGATGGGGAGGTTCCCTTGTAAGCATGTTCACACGCCGCCAACATGTAGGACAGTACTAAAAGCTGTTACCCACACATGGGTAAGAGATACATCCTGTTTTCCTAATAATTTTGGTGTAATTTAGAGAACACAAAATAACTGCAGGCCATTCATTACGTCCAGCAGATATCATCAATGAGGATGTACGCATTAACGAAAGAGAAGCAACCCTATCAGACTATCCTGCATGTTGCATTAACAGTTATGGCAGAAAAAAGGGGTGGCTGGTTGTATAATGTCATACATCCAAATAGTGGTGTACTTCACCTGCTGTTTGTGTTTGCTAAGTTTTGCCCTTTTGGGTCTGCCACACACCATATTATTTTGGATTGTTTGCCTTTATGAATTTTTCTGACAGTTCCACTGCCATGTACGAACTTAAGAGAGGAAATGAAAGTAGCTTTCTCCACTAACAACAACAGAACTTAGTCTGTGCCTTAAACAATAAAAATGATAAATTATGGACTCAAGAACATAAAAAAGCACATTTAAAACCTGTAGGCTACTACATAGGGGGAACTGGCAGGAATTAGATACAGTGAACACAATTGTTAACATACATAACCAATTTACAAAATCAACAATAGAAAAAAACACGCACAAAATTTTATGGAGCAGCTTAAATTTTTTGTGCACCACAGAAAGCAATGAGGAAAATTTTCAATGACAAACTGGAGAGTTACTCTTTCTCATGCTTACAATAATTATAATTCATATCAATATGCATTTCCACGTATGTATAAAATTTAATGGATAATTCAGTACTTAGTAGTGCTAAAATAAATTTCACAATTGACAACTCTATATAGCCTATGTAATGTAATCCAAAAACACTAACACCTCTGAACAAACACTCTGTGGAACCATAGTATCTTTGTAGTATGTTTTGTTTCCTAAAACAAAAAGCGTAAGTGATGATTTGCACATGTGTGACGGAGGTAGCACAATACCTCTAAGCAGACAAACAAAAATGCCATTTCTAACATCAGCATTTAAAAATACTTAGTCATTTTGTCTAATTTTGCAACTGAAGTATAACATCTTAAGACATCTGCAAAGGGAGACAAGCAGAAAATAACACATGCAAACATCAAAACTATTCATCTGAATCAATGAACTTTAAATTGAGAACACATGCTCAAAATGAGTTGTGCTAAGCATAAAAAAAAGTACCATAACTTGTGGAGTTTTTCACAATTTAGATCATGAATGACAACTACAGACTTTCCTAAAACACTGAATATGATGAACGAAATTAAGAACTCTGATGACATTTTGAATTCCAAATATCGTTTCCTTTTGCACACACACATCTGAGGTTCTGGCATTTATTTTTGCACATGGACTTCACGAATCCTTGTCCAGTGCCTGTACAATTCCAAATTGCAGCTGACCTGAGAGGTAAATGTTGTGAACTGGTGTACAACTGCCTTACGTTCTGTCTTGGTATTTATATATAAAAACCATAATTTGTCACAACAGCCGAAATGTAGTGAGCATTCCCACCACCTTTATTTAGGAACATGAGCTCTGATTGTAGATCCTTTCTTGATAAATTGCAATTTCTCACTTTCTCCTGACATATTTGTTGATCAAACAGTCCACAGGTGTACTGCTGGTTCGTAGTGTCCATAGTGCCCGTTTGACACTGAACTGCCAGCATACCTGTGGACTGTTCCATCACACTTGTAATGTCAGTCTTTCCAGTATTATGTAAAAATCGTTCTTGGAGTTTGGTATTTTAATAATGTACCCTTCTAGCATTTGTCACTGCTATTTCAGAACAGATCTGTCCCGCTTGGACAGTGCCAACATTAACCAAAAGTTCGATGAATAAAAATGTAACAATACATTGTACAACTCTTTTCAGTTGTCCATGACTCGCTTATCGTATTCTCTCTAGGTGTAGATCAGTTACTGGCTCTTACATAAAAAGCGAAAATCCTTCTGCACACTATCATTGCACAGGGTTTATTCCACACACTGATTTATTAGAACAGTAAAAAATGAAATTGTTCCTCTTCTAGAATCGAAGAGAGTTCCCCCACATGTGCCTTCATACAAAACAAACAGTACCTGCAGTATGAGAAAAAGCTCACAAGAAGTGTGTACTGAAGTCTTCTCTTTTGACACAAAACTCAAATATAAGTTAAATCACGCTCATCCCAAAAGCATCGAAAAGCTTCTCTTAGTCAAACTGATAAATAGAGCAGTTTCTGCTTTTAACAATACAGACAAATATAAATGAACTTACATTTTTATGATTTCAAAGTTATGAAACATAAAAGATGTATAGTTAGGAAAATAATTTTAATAATTTTGAAATGTGTGATGAGTAAATGACAGTATGTACTTAGTTGTTACAAAATAAATACATTATGATTAAATGACAGTGCACACTTAGTTTTTACAAAATATAGAGATGTTTATGAAAAAGCTAAACACATTTTTGAAACGTAACAATTTTGTTTTATTTATTTTATGGAAAATTACATTTGGAAAAATATTTGTAAAGTAGAATCTTCAGGTAACTAATTTTATGACCTAAAAATAATGCTTTAATATATTAAGGATACTTTGAAAAATGTATTTTCATATATATTTTTGTATCTTGAATTAATCCATTAGGCACACCTGTATTTTACACAAGGGGCACTTAGTAAGTAACGCAATACTTTTTTCTTGGCCAATTTCAGTTGGAAAAAATGCTGATTTTGTTATGGGGAATTGTGGAATATTCCCGCTTCAGCCCCTATAGTTGCATGAAGATCTGATAGGTGGTGGCACTATACATAGCCTTCAAAATGGCATCTGTAATGGAGGGGCCCTCCAAGCAGAGGCCTGTCATCGAATTACTTGAGGCATCTCTCTCTCTCTCTCTCTCTCTCTCTCTCTCTCTCTCTCTCTCTCTCTCTCTCTCTCTCTCACACACACACACACACACACACACACACACACACACACACACACACACATACACCTGTGACTCCTGCAGTGTTGGAATGTGTGGATACTCATTCGAGGAACACCTCGCTGCACAACTGGATGTCTCTATTGGTAGTCCTGACATTCTCATCCACCAGTTGGGGTACTTGAAGGAGTGTGCCCACTAGGTCACTCTGGTGTCACAAATAGAGTGGCGCCTTGGAGGTATACAGGTCCTCTCAGTAAGGTAGCATAACGCTGCCACATTGAACAGAGGTTATGCTGGAAAATAGGGTCTTGTAGCCAAAAGAATGGGGAATAATATGGTGGAATCCTGAATAAACTAACATGCTTTCTGAAAGTAGTCTGGAGAGGATAAACCAAGGCTGCACACTCCTAGGACACTTTTCAAAACGTGTTGGACATTTGGACATGGCACAATTACACACAGTCAATCACGTGTATTTGTGTGTTCCACAAGGGAGCATTTTGAGAGAGAGAGAGAGATAGATAGATATGCAGGAACGCCTCCACCTCCTATGGATGAAGTGGTGGAGTGAACTGCAGCCACTCTACAAATCAGCAAACAATCAGTGATAAGGATCTGCAAGGACAAATTCATAGAAGGATCAGGTGGGTCATCCAAAATGGAAAAACCTGGAAGAAGAGGCACCTCGAAAAGCTGGTCACAAAACTCAGCTCTTCCTCGGGAAGTGCGATTTGTCATCAGATATATTCGTATTATTCTTGGAAGGAGTACCCAGCACAAAAAGCCACATGCTACCATTGTAGCAGCGGATCTATTTCAGGATACTTTATGATCCTTATTAAGAGTTGCGATCAGGTTAGTATTCCACTATAATTCAATTTGTGGCCACGTGCTATTAATGGAACACCAAATTATTGCAGCCTGGCAATGCCATTTTCTTAGAGAATTAGTAGGGACAAATTTAGACTGTATCTTTTGGCTTTTGGGAACATGGGTAAATGTGGGACATAGTTTCAAAAAGCTGAAGAGATGATATCAACAGTAGCATGGGAACTCCAGTTGGCAGAGGAAAAAGAATTGTAGCACACGCTGAGAATTCAAACTGTTTCATTTCTAATTGTCAACTGTTATTCACTTCATACAAGACCTCTGACTACCATGAAGACACGAACCAAAATACTTTTGTGAAATTGTTGCAAGAACTGTGCTTCAAAACTTAATGAAAAACTCATCGTCATGAATAACACTCCATATCATTCTGTAGACAAGACAAACTGCCCACAAAGGCAACAAAGAGTAAGACATTGTTTACTAGTTAGAAAATGTAATCTACCGTTTGACAGTAAATTGACAAGTGCAGAAATATTGGAACCTGAGTCACAACACATGCCAAAGAACACAATTTATATTGTGGATGAAACAGCAACATAATATGGGCATAAAGTGCTCAGATTTCCTGCCTGCCATTGCCACTTCAATGCAATATAACTGATATGGGCTCAGATTCAATGTCGTATTTCTGCAGAAAATTAAAAAAAAGTTCATTGACTGAGGTGAAATGACTTCTGAAGGAAGCAGTTGAAAAAGAGACACCAGAAGACTGGCAAAAAGTAGTGCACCATGTGAAAGGGGTGATAACAGTGTGTCGAAGAATTGATAATATCGGCCACTACAAGCAGCGACTCCGATAGTTCGACTGACTGAATTATGTGGTGTCTCCCCATCGTAAGAATGGTACTTTAATGAACATCTTACTTCCATTAATTCTTGTGAGTGCAACTATTAGGATCAGTTTCTCATTCCTGTTGTCAGACTAAGGAATACTGTTCAGCCCCCTCCCATCATCTCCTTATGGTAACGTAGACTGCCTTTTAAATATATTTCACTTCGTGTAGACACCAAGATGTTATTTCATGTGTGTAGTAGTTTTACAGATATGCAGTGATAGGAGAAATTTCAGATCCGGAAAAGTTTCCTTCTATTTCAGTAACCAATGTAACACTGTTTCCAATGAAACTTAAGAAAGAGATTTCTGCTGTGTTTAGAGAGACTACTGAGACCAATACTAATCCTAAATTTCAGAATCCTTACATTATTTTTGTAGAGGATAGAGACTTTAAACTTCATACTTGTTATGAGTTAAATAGCAAAACAATTGTGTAAAAACAACATTCTCAGTAAAAAAAGGTATTGCTCATAGAGCATTTGTTTTTGGGCTTACGGTGTGTTAAGTTTGAAGCTGCATATAAATGTGAAAATTTAATCTATTTCACAAAATTTAACGTAACTCTTTCCCTCACTAAAACTGAAAACAGAATTTTGACATGCTGAGGTCTACGTAAATTTGAGATTTTTTAATTTGATTTTTGTGAAAGATGCAGGCTTTAAACTGATTTTCTGTCGCTGTGGAGAGCAATGTGGTTTGGCAGCTGCCTCCAGACTGTACTTGACACAACAGAGCCACAACTTTGGAGCCTAGATGTCGAGTGACAACTGGTTTAAACCAGACTATAATGAGGTATGTACTCTGTGTCCTTTTGAACTGGAAGGGATTCCCACCTCCTTGCTTTATGTAGAATGGCAAATTGTGGAATACCTTTACACAGAGTACATGTCTACACTCTGAAACCTAAGAGAGGGGCAAAGTCTGCATGGAAATCGTCTTGCTCTTCTACCAAGAAATTGCTATAACTGACAACTAGCACTGTTATGGAGAAAATGTGTTGGGAAATGAAAGAATTGCAGGATTCTTAACAAGACCTCTGCAAGCATAACCATTATCTGCTTTACACAGTAGTCTTTCTGCTTAATAAACGCTTTTACATCAGGTGCACTACCCCAGAGGATAACTCCACAAAATGGGGAGGGACAATGTGTAAAATGTCAGCCGGCCGAAGTGGCCGTGCGGTTAAAGGCGCTGCAGTCTGGAACCGCAAGACCGCTACGGTCGCAGGTTCGAATCCTGCCTTGGGCATGGATGTTTGTGATGTCCTTAGGTTAGTTACGTTTAACTAGTTCTAAGTTTTAGGGGACTAATGACCTCAGCAGTTGAGTCCCATAGTGCTCAGAGCCATTTGTAAAATGTCAGAATGCTTCTCTTTAGGTCAGAACAATGAGATGCATCTAAATATGAAACAGCCTGAACAGAACTTCTTGAGAAGTTTGTGTTGACTCCAGTTCAATGTATATCTGATGCTACACCTGTTACCAAAACAAAGATTTCATCAAGTAACAAAGAACTTTGGGGACCCTTTTTCTGATTCTCAATCTCTTGACATACTGATTTACATACAACACCATCACTCTAGGTCAGTGGTCATCAGACTTATTTGCTCAAGAGCTTACACACTCATTGTGGGACAGCACCTCTGTGTCATGAGCCCCCAACTGACTAGCTACAGTAGGGGCAAACAAGGTGGTCCTCATCCTCCCATTAGCTCACAGCAGAATTCCCCATCCAACCAACCGTCTTAAAATACAGGTATTACTGCCCCTGTATTTTTGATTGTCAGTGGGGAAGAAAACTACACTTTTCAGAAGCCATTAGATTCACTTGATATTATTCAGTTTGGTGGTTTTGTGTGTGTTGGCGCTCCAGCATGCCGGCAAGTGGTTTATGGTGCTTAAATCATTTAATTTATATGAAAGTGGTGATATTCAGTCACCTAAAGTTGTTCTCTGAATTTTAATCACAACTATAGACAGTAACTCAAAGACAAAATAGTGCTAACCCAAAATGTACACCCTTTCTTAAACCTCTCCAGTCATCTTCCTTCCCCGTCAACCCTTCTGCCAGAAGAAGAAACCACTGGCTCCAAAAGCTTGCATAAGATTAATCTTTTACGCGCACGTTCTGCTGCCTCTTGGTGAGTAAATTACATTATATAGACAAGTTGTCTGGTTGTTGATAGTTATTGCTACCTGTGCAAAGTCATGGCAGGTCCTAGTCTTATTATAAAATACCATGGGTCACATGAGTATTTCATTCAGGCTGCTTGTGGCTCATAGTTTCATGACCACTATTCTATGTCGTTAATATAATACACATTTCCCATGTTAACCAATCATGAACAGGATTTACACACTAAATCTTCCAGCACTTAAGTTGTTGTTCCCTGTGGAGAATCCTGTATGAAGGCCAGCCCAACACACAGTTGTGTTTCTGCTTGATGAATAAGCCTGTGCTTCACCACAGGGCATCTTTTCAAAAGATTTATAGCTGTGTGTTACTACATAATATTAAAGCCTCTGAGTTATGCTTTGAGTCACTGATAAACATAACAACCCTTTCGGACCTGGTGGTCACAACTGTGTACATGAAGTTTGTTCACTAATATTTCTCTTGCAAAAAATATCAGATGCATCCAAACCCATTGTACACATTTGTGTACATTCATTTTAGCTATGTTCAAGCAGCTGCTGCACTCGTGAGCAGTCTGTGAACTACATAGTGAATTATATTCTGGCATTTTCTCTCTATGGGAAGCCATTACTGCTTGATTTTATTACTATAATAGGCATGTTAAAAATTTTGTTTATGGATGTTTTATACAGTTTCCTTCTTTTATAAACACTTAGCAGTAGTTTAGTGGAATTTTCAGCAAATTCATTCTGTCTGCATTTAAATACAATGTATGCATTTGTGTACAACCTGGTCCCTAGTTATTTAAAATAGATATCATAATCTAAAATGCGAATCAGATTTGTTTGCATGCCAATGGTAGTTTTGTTAGTTTTTCCCACTCAATTTGTGGATCAGCAGCAGGGAAGAGAATAACTGGCATTTACATATGATTTTATTTTCTATATTGGTGCTGTCTGACTTACAAATATGAATGAGAAACATCTCTACGGGACTTGTTTCTAGGTGTAATTGAAAATAGCAGAGTATCTGACATTAGTTTGGGGGAAGATAATCATGATTATGAATTACTTATTAAATGCCATGTCCCACAAATAGCAGAATGGAGAACAGTGTGAAAAATTTTGGAATACAAAACTGTGCTTATGTTTCAGAAATAAGGGGGCTGTGGGACCTCCAGACCAGATGAGAGGAAACAGATCACAGCAAACTGTTACTGATTACTTATTTACATAAGAAAAAGCAATGTGAACAGTCCGATAATTTAAAAGTAAAAAAACTGTATAGTTGTAGATCTCACTGAAGATACCTTAGAGCAAGAAAAAGATGAAACAATTCTGGTAAAAATAAATTATTTATTTACAAAAGAAGTAAAAGCAAAATGTGTTGGAGTAGACAAAGTGGATAAGAATGATATATGTACAGACACCATATCTGAAGATGACGAATAGGTGTCGAGTACCAAAATGAACATTTTATGCAATGGAAACAACTCAGAATCAGAGACAACATAATGGTGACACGTGAAGACTCCATAAAGTGGAAAAACAAGTGTAAGTATCATTGCAGAAACTTACAAAGCTCCAAATTTTGGAGAATTTGTTGTGTGTTCACCAATACAGTACTTCAAAAGATATGTACCTGGTGATCTGTTCAGTAGCATGGCAGTGTATACTAATACTTATGCATTACAAGGCAAAGCCTCATTCAAATAGACTGGAGAAGCCACCTGAAAATAAGGACAAATTTTACAGTCATGCCAATCTATACAGCCATTCGAAAACACTGCAATCAACTTAATACAGAAGAAAAAAAATTGTGTGAATGAAGGAATTATTCTTTTCACTGGGAAGTTTTCTGCAAAGCAGTACATCAAGGGCAAACCAAGCCCACTGGGAATCAAAGTCTCCATGCTGTATTGAAATAGTGAACAGTGCACCATTTTCTTTTGTATCAAGGTGCTACAAGTGAACTAAATACTACATGCTATAGAGAATTTGGATTAGGTCATGCTGTTTTAGGATTTTCTGTTCCACTCTCAAAAGGTGAAGGTCATAAATTATAATTTACCAACTCCTTGTCTTGTAATCATCTGTTTCAAGTTCTGAAATCTCAAGGTATCTAGGTGTCTAACAAAACAGGTTTGCAAAGAAATTGCCATTTTCAGACGATAAAAAAATAATGAAACAAACCAGAGGTTTCTATGAGGAAATCAATAGTGCTGATGCCATTACTATATGTAAGTGGGCAGACGGCACACTAGTTGTATTGTGTTCAAACTTTGTTGGTAAAGGCACAGTGAGTGAAGTTGAGAATTTGGATAAAGGCCATAAATATGTGAAAGTCAAAAGCCCTGAAACAGTGAAAAGAAAACCTTACAATGGGTGGTGGGGATCTGTTTTCTTTTCTTTTTTCCTCTCAGAAAATAAGCTATTACAGAGTGTTTATTACAATGGCCTGGCAAGATTATTTTTCATGCTGTTGATTTTGTGCCATTGTACAAAGTTGTTTGGAGTATACACGAGATGCAGAAAACTTGCCCATCCATAAGAAAAAGCAGTTGGACCTTCTTCCCTTTATTGCGAGGGTAGCAGATTGACTCACACTATGCCAGGAAAAAGTTCCTGCAAGAATGAGTGGGAGGGGAGCGCCTTTATGATAAATAATCTGCCTCAGACTTCAGAGTCATACCTAGAAAAAGAGGAGAATTACGCCCAGCAGAAGAAATACAGTTTTATTGCACTGATTATTTACCTTTCATTATAAAATTTAACGCAGAAAATGTGAATCACATTTCTTTCTCCAAAAGCACAAAGTGTTTTGTGCAGTTACATATTAAACCTGAAGTTCAAGGTGCTGATCATGCTTGTTTAATTAAAAACTGTAATTTGGAATGATTTTTATTACTTCTTCTGTTTAAAGTGAAATAAAGATTGGCTAATTTGGTCCTTAGTGCTAACCTCATTACGGTGTGACAATGCTTGAGATGTGATGTACACAACTGTGTTCATTAAATGTCTAGAAAAACTGGGGTCACATAAAAATATGTTCTTAGAAAAAATATTTTGAAGACAATCTCCTGAATTTAGAACTTAATTTTTACAGGTAAATGAAAATAAAGGTTTGAAAGTGATAAGGAACACGATCAGCGCCAACAGAATTGCAACTCTCTCATTGCACGATGTAATTTTGAGACCACCTGTTGGTAGGTTATGCTTTTGCCAAAAGTAAAATTCGTGCATCAACCCATCTACATTTTGCAGTTTATTATTGGGTCCAATGCTTGCCACCATGTTTGAAGCAATAGTGTTCGGTGGCCAATTATCTGAATTTCCACTATTTATGGCAAAGCTATTATCTTGATCAGTTTTATTTGTGTTGCTGTTTTCATTTCTTGTTTAACGTTCTGAACTGCTTGTGCCTTAAGCCCGGAATATTATGGGTGTTGAATATAGTGTATACATTTCACTTTTTTGGTAGTACTAGAGGATTTTAAGATTTTTGGTGGCAGATAGGACTTTTAACTCAATATTACATCTTTTCTTCTTAGCTCCAATATTACTGAGATCTATGTAATCTGCTTTTGGCCTTTAATTTTATTTATATTAGGAATATCAAAGGTGTTTTAAGTAAATTGGTGAAATTGAAGTGTAATACTAGTAAATAAAACTAATTTGGCATTACCAAGTAGCACGAAGTGACTTTATCGGAAGTTGAGAAGCTTCTGATAGGTTCTTTCCCTCCCGATTTCAGGTGCCCAAGTACGGCCAGCAACAGAGGCAGTTTGATTTGTGCAATGTCAGAGCTCCTGGCATTAGGTACAGGTGCTGGTATTATGCTATTTACCCCTTTGATGCAAAGTGGCTTTGTTTGAGTTCACCTTGCCTTTTCAATTTTTTGTTCAGATGACTGCCATGGCTTGAACTTAATCCACCTTCTCTCCGTCCTACATAGGGCTGCCATTTGCAGGAACACGAAGAGAAGAGACGTGCGCCGCCTAGCCCAGGTAGGTTAGTTTGTGTTGACGTACACTGGGAAAATAGATACAGATGATGTTAATGTAGGACAAAGAGTGGTACTTTATTTGTGTGAGGGTCTGGAAAGGAAAGGTTATCATATGTCTGCCATTAGCAGAAAAGTTAAAACAACATGGCATAGGCAGTTATGGTACTTTCAGGTATGATCGCAAAGGTGTGGCACAAATGAAGCATGGTAAAGAACTCAGTAGAGTGGAATTTGATTGGTCAATAAGAAGTGATGCAAAAGCCTGTTTAAAAATCAAGGACTTCTTTTAACTACTATCAATTTTTTAGATGATGTATCTGTTGTGAAAAGAAAGGAGGCTGATGGTAGCATAAAGCAAAATACTTATCCTAACACTGCTATGCCATATGATGGGAATACAGCATGCACTGTCAACGCTTATATCTTATAGAACTGGTAGAAAAGCAGCAAGCAGGTCCTCGTTAAGACTGTTTTGGTATTTTGTTGATGTATCAGTTGTGATGTAGACTGGTAGGAGTTTATGACTAACAATTAAGAAGTAAGGTTGTAACTGGTTTGGTACATACTAGAAATGTGACTGGCTTACCAGGTTCATAATGTAATACGTCACACGCTGAGTGATTGAAACCACAGTTCCCCACTGGAAAGAGAAATTCAGAAGCAAAACACATGCTCCAACATGGGCCACCAAAATGTTGTGCATACTGTGGCACGGAAAAGCCCTTCGTAGATCCCGATGGAATTGTAAATACGTGATGCTTGTTACTGATAAGACTTGTGTCATTCCTTTCCATAATTAGTTATGTTGAGCCCATCCAGGGTATATTGCCTGTTGTGTATTTCACCAAGATTTGCCACAGTGTATGACAAAAGCAATAAATTGTAATTTTCATTTCCTTACTGCGTATTTGATTTAATTTAATCAACTCCCACGTGAAATTTAGTGGTTTTGTGCTCCGTTCCTCACACAGTTGCCAGAGATGGCAAGATGAAGGCACACAGTGTAATACTGGCAGCCGGGAGGCCCGTCTTTGCCATTATGCAGCTGCAGCACGACACCGCAGAAGTTGCCAGTGGCTGTGTCCCCACACTGGACAGAAAGGCTGCCACTACCCACCATTCCCTCCTCTAAAACATGTACATGGACGAGGTCCCGGAGGGCAAGGGAAATGGGCAAAACTACTGACTGCTTCAGACAGATATGACCTACGTCTCTGTAAGGACGCTCGTGAAGATAAGTCGGTCCAGGGTTTGACACTGCAGGACGTGGCAGAGTGTGCTACGGAACTGGCACTTCCCCACTGAATTCTTTAGAGCACAAGAAAGTGGCATTCCAGCCACCCGGAATCTGCCTCCGTAACTTAAAACTAAGCTTTTTTGCAAGTCATATAACATTCGATACCGAATCAGCTGTCCCCTGGTTCACACATTGTCCACACTCTGCAACTGAGTCACTTACTTTTATCACCCAGATACAACAAAATAAAAATAGAACTACACCTTACAACCCACATTAAAACTATCGCCAATTTCAAAGCCACATTCACCATATGTGGCAATGTTTACAGTATGTGTTGGGGTTCCGGATTCATTTATTAATTTTTGTCTTGAGTTACTGTATTTTGATTAATTTAAAAGATAACGTTACAACAGTGCAATGAACCCATTCATCTCGGAAGGATTTTTCCTACTTTTTCCCTTTATGTAATCATAAAGGTTTCTAACTTAAATAGTTTGTACTGAATATTCATTTACTTATACCTAAGAGTTGAAATGTAATTAGTTGTACAAAATAGGCATTACAGTTTCTTCATGGATACATGATGTTTGATGTTACTATTCTCTATGGTGTTCCTTAACTTCCTTATTTAATTTGTTGTTAATTTACACTAAGACCAATTACTTATGTATAATAACAAACATAAGCTTGAATTTTGTACATAGGTCAAACATTCAATATATCATTCTCTGCCACATGAAACACGTCTTCGAATGACATCTTGATTACAGCTGTGATTATTATGAAAATTATTAACTTCCAAAGTAAGTGTTAAAATAAAATACTTATAAAATTTATCGTGACTTCCTTATTATCCAACGTAAAATGCTCCTTCTTTAAGCAATCAGTATATTTTTTTCCTGAGTGGATAAATATTACTGGTTATTGGATACTGCTGATGGTGGTTAAGTTGTTGCAACTTTATACTGACGGGACACTGAAATGGCGACGTTTTGTGGCAGAACTCAGCGCCAGCTGGCTCCCACACTCAAAGTCCTTGCACGGCGACATTGTTCTGTTGTCACGTCGCTGGGCTGGTCAACTATGCAACACTTGTGAACCATTATTCAATGTCGTCTCTCAAGAAGTTAAAATTAGAGCTATTTTGGAAGAAATTAGAGAAACTTAAGAACAAAGTGGGCAGTATTTCTACATGTGTTGTATCTAGATTCCAGAATGGACAGAAGAGGCTAAGCAGATGGAAGAGATATTGGATGCGAAATTAAATTCATGAGAGATAATGTGAGGTGCAGAAAGGTAAGAGGCTATAGAGAAGCAAAAAACATAAACTGATCAATATATATGACAATTTGTGCATCAGAAATTTGAAGAATATGAAAGCAGTGCTGATAGCAAGGTCAATACTTTTGAGATCAAGATAAATGACATCACACAAACTAAAATGAAAACTATGACTCTTAGTACAGATTTTAAAGTTAACACTCCATCACATTCTGTGGGAGCAATGAAGATTGACATACAGTCCACGTAAAGTCAATTAGACGAACTAAAATATGGAATGAACAGGACATTAAACAGTAATACAGTTATTTAGATTGTAATATCAGTAGGTACGTTTTCAGACACGGACAGTGCAATCATTCTTTCATTGAGGGGCCACAACTGCAAACCTAACAACTTATGTAATAGAAGATAACATGCTAAACAAACATTCACATTGGGAAGGAAAGGTGTTCATAAACTCATATTTATCAAAACTTTCCATAAAATACTTCCCAGCAACTGAACTGACAGCCACAAAATTAAATATTGTAGGAAGATTTCTGCAGGGAGACTCCACTGTGGGTTTCCAAAGTCAGTTATTTTAATCAGATTACATTTCTCATGTTGTACTGGTGTCATGCAGCTCACTTGCTACGAAGTAAAGGGATGTGAATCATCTTAGTGAGCCAGTCTCGTGAAATTTTCTCTACAAAAATACTGGCCTGTGGGAATATAGTAAAGATAAATGGAGGAGGTAATTTAATTTGTGTGAAGGCAGTCTCCAATGTTATTATGAAAAATACACTCCTGGAAATTGAAATAAGAACACCGTGAATTCATTGTCCCAGGAAGGGGAAACTTTATTGACACATTCCTGGGGTCAGATACATCACATGATCACACTGACAGAACCACAGGCACATAGACACAGGCAACAGAGCATGCACAATGTCGGCACTAGTACAGTGTATATCCACCTTTCGCAGCAATGCAGGCTGCTATTCTCCCATGGAGACGATCGTAGAGATGCTGGATGTAGTCCTGTGGAACGGCTTGCCATGCCGTTTCCACCTGGCGCCTCAGTTGGACCAGCGTTCGTGCTGGACGTGCAGACCGCGTGAGACGACGCTTCATCCAGTCCCAAACATGCTCAATGGGGGACAGATCCGGAGATCTTGCTGACCAGGGTAGTTGACTTACACCTTCTAGAGCACGTTGGGTGGCACGGGATACATGCGGACGTGCATTGTACTGTTGGAACAGCAAGTTCCCTTGCCAGTCTAGGAATGGTAGAACGATGGGTTCGATGACGGTTTGGATGTACCGTGCACTATTCAGTGTCCCCTCGACGATCACCAGTGGTGTACGGCCAGTGTAGGAGATCGCTCCCCACACCATGATGCCGGGTGTTGGCCCTGTGTGCCTCGGTCGTATGCAGTCCTGATTGTGGCGCTCACCTGCACGGCGCCAAACACGCATACGACCATCATTGGCACCAAGGCAGAAGCGACTCTCATCGCTGAAGACGACACGTCTCCATTCGTCCCTCCATTCACGCCTGTCGCGACACCACTGGAGGCGGGCTGCACGATGTTGGGGCGTGAGCGGAAGACGGCCTAACGGTGTGCGGGACCGTAGCCCAGCTTCATGGAGACGGTTGCGAATGGCCCTCGCCGATACCCCAGGAGCAACAGTGTCCCTAATTTGCTGGGAAGTGGCGGTGCGGTCCCCTACGGCACTGCGTAGGATCCTACGGTCTTGGCGTGCATCCGTGCGTCGCTGCGGTCCGGTCCCAGGTCGACGGGCACGTGCACCTTCCGCCGACCACTAGCGACAACATCGATGTACTGTGGAGACCTCACGCCCCACGTGTTGAGCAATTCGGCGGTACGTCCACCCGGCGTCCCGCATGCCCACTATACGCCCTCGCTCAAAGTCCGTCAACTGCACATACGGTTCACGTCCACGCTGTCGCGGCATGCTACCAGTGTTAAAGACTGCGATGGAGCTCCGTATGCCACGGCAAACTGGCTGACACTGACGGCGGCGGTGCACAAATGCTGCGCAGCTAGCGCCATTCGACGGCCAACACCGCGGTTCCTGGTGTGTCCGCTGTGCCGTGCGTGTGATCATTGCTTGTACAGCCCTCTCGCAGTGTCCGGAGCAAGTGTGGTGGGTCTGACACACCGGTGTCAATGTGTTCTTTTTTCCATTTCCAGGAGTGTATTTGAATAATGTCAGATATTGTGAACAGCAGATTCTGCAAACCAATATCTTGAAAATTTTGAAGAACTGGCTCCTCAAAGAGACAACACAGAAGTTATTGATGGTACTTGACGAAGATATCGAAACAACCCGCTTCTTTGTAGACTCTTTGGACGTGTTAGAAGACGATCAATGGTTTTTTTAATGGGAAAAAGCAGGGAGCGAATTTCCAGGGAACAAATGATGCAACGGTCAGAAATGGCAACCCTGGCAGGTATGACAGACGTTCTATTAAAGCAGAAATGAGAGGAAAGACTTTAACTAAGGAAGAGCATGAAACACACGAAGACAGAATGGGAAGATGGTATGATAGATGAAATTGGACAGAAACCATATAGTTTTTACCAGTTATTTAAACGATTTGTTATCTTGTGACATGTGTGAGACTCGAAACTCATTTTAGTGCTGTTACTTGCCTGTGATCACTGCCGTTTCTACAGCTGCATGTGCACTACTGATGAAGATGTTGACAACAGTTGGTTAGTACTTCTTTACTGATGTGGATGTGTGGGAACGTGGCATGCATATGAGATGGTAACTCCACTTCCCGCTGTTGATGCCAGTCAATCACAGAGTTATTTTAATCAGATTACATTTCTCATGTTGTACTGGTGTCATGCAGCTCACTTGCTACGAAGTAAAGGGATGTGAATCATCTTAGTGAGCCAGTCTTATGATGGGATAGTGTGGAAAAGCTTTTGACTGGAAAGATTGCCTGTAGTTCTAGCTTATTAAGTGTAGGTAGTTGTCTCGCTAGAGAGTGTACAATCTGAGTGAATTAAATAAACACTACCATTCTCACACAGAACTGTTCATTCGAGATGTCTACTTAATATTTAGCACACCCCTGGTGGCTGTCATTGTGATTTTTTTATATGAAAATACCACATAGCTATGTTTCAAGATGTTTACTTTAATTAGCTTGTGAATTTGGACCTAATGAACAAACTTTGAGCAGACCAACAGCTAACATTATGCAGAACCTGGAGACGAACATTTAAGTGAAGGTTTCCTACAGTTTTTCTTGACCAAGTTATACTGTCATCGTCCTACATCAGGAAGTGGATTTGTGGAGAGAGTACAGAGGTCAGTGTACACAATTAGAGCAGGCATGAGCCAGCCAGCCGAGCCCCATGATAGCGTCCACTTGTCTGACGTAGCCATACCACTTCACGTGCCTCCTTTCAACTCTCTCTGCCAGTGACGTGTATTTCCACCATTCTTTTCGTTTCCTGCCCTGTACATTATTGTGGTTCTGCAGCACAGTGTCCGGTATATAATTTCCGCTGCATAGATCCTTTCTTGTACTTTCTTTGTCATTGTCGAAGTTCATGCCCCGTATAACAGAGCTTTCCACACAAATCTTCCAGAGTATGTGTACCTTGATCGTAAGCACATGACGACATTGTGGCTATGCAAGCTGGTGTAAGGATATCCATTATCTAGTTCTTCACCACCAACACAGCTTGGGATACTTAGATTTGTTGGAAGGATTGTTAGAAAGTGTGGTCATCTGTTTTGTAATTTGCATACCACAGACTACTGCAACATACTATAATGCGTTACCCAAAATTTACAATCCTCAGTACGCAGGCGTGATGCCATATGGTAAACGAGTTTTAAGGCACATTACAATGACTGTAGCAGGTGAGTGCTCTGTAGAGGAGACAGTATCTGGCTCATCAGGGAACTTGAATAGGGCTGTTTTGAAGAAAGGTAAGCTTTCCGAAAAACTCTGTTGGTTAAATATAAAAAGGCAACGGCCTTGCCTTAGTGGATCCACCGGTTCCCGTGAGATCACCGAAGTTAAGCGCTGTCGGGCGTGGTTGGCACTTGGATGGGTGGCCATCCAGACCGCCATGCGCTGTTGCCATTTTTCGGGGTGCACTCAGCCTCGTGATGCCAAATGAGGAGCTACTCGACCGAACAGTAGCGGCTTCGGTCAAGAATACCATCTTACGACCGGGAGAGCGGTGTGCTGACCACACGCCCCTCCTCTCTGCATCCTCCACCGAGGATGACACGGCGGTCGGATGGTTCCGGTAGGCCACACGTGGCCTGAAGACGGAGTGCTTTAAATATAGAAAACAGCTACTGAAGCTGAAATGTGGAACACTTTTCTTGTCTGTTTCGTTTACTTGCACAGGTATCTTCAAAACAACAGAGGGACATTATGCCACATATGGAGGCATTACAAACAGAACTGATATGAAGCAGACCTACGCTGCGGCATTTGCTGTACAATGCTCAGGTCGGCTTCTGAAAATCTATGTGTCAACATCCATACTCTGCAAACCATTGAAGTACATGATAGCTGATGCTTTCTGTTGTACCACAGAGCGAGCTGTCTTCCTTTCTGTTCGCGTGTGGACCTGCTGAAGAATGATTCCATATTTACTTTCTAAGCACCTACAATTACTCTAACCACGTCTTTGCTGTCCCTTACGTAGAGGGTTGTGGTGCATTCTTCTGTTCTTGAATTAATACCAGTTTTCGAAGTTTTTGAGTGTTCTTTCACAGGACAGTCGGGTCTATTTTCAAGCATCCGCCAGTTCAGGTCATACAGTATTTCTGTGACGCTCTCTTGTGGATGAAACAAATTTGCAAACTTCCCTGCTGCCCCTTCTCTCTACACGTTCATCATCGCCATTTAATTGTATTCAATGTGGGTTTCACACACTAGAGCAATACTAAAACATACACAAACTAGGTGTTTTTTTTACTGTTTTTTTCCAGTTGCCTGCCAGCGACCACAAGTGTGTTTCTGATTTTATTTATAACTGAAAGGATGCTATCATTCCATTCCATATCACCACAAACTATTGTACCTAAGTATCCGTATGAGTCGACTGATTCCAGTTGTCGCTCACTGATGTAGAAATTATAGGGTGCTATGCTTCAGCACTTTGTGGACAGCACAGTATTACATTTATGAACACTTATAGCAATTATCGCACTCTGCCCCACTTTAACTTGTTATTCTCATTTCAATATTTATGCAGTTTTTTTGACGGGTATCACTTCATCACAGACAACTCTATTACCAATGAAACCTCTGACCTTATTGATATTGTCTGCCAAGGCATTAACATAAATAAAAAGAACAACAATAACTAAATACTTGTATGCGAAACACCTGAAGATAATTCTGTTGATGCCTCTCCATCCAATGTAAGATGCCGCTTCCTCCCCTCTAAGAAAACCTCAGTGCAGACACGAATATCCCTCACGACCGTACTTTAATTAATGAACATCGCTGTGGCTATTATCAAAATTGTTTTTTAATGTCAAAGTACACTCTAAGACAGAAACAAAAAAAAAAGAAAAGAAAACGACGCACAATGAAGGAATTATCCGAATTGGATGGAAATCGATAAATGTGATGTACAATTTTAGAAAAATTGTATGATTTATTCAAGAGAAAGACCTTTACATATTGAGTGTGTCAGTAAGGCATTGCTCCACCTTTGCCCCGTATGGAAGCAGTTATTCAGCTTGTCATGGATAGACAAAGTTGTTGGACGTCCTCCTGAGTCGTTCTGCTATGAAATGAAGTAGCGTCCGAGGATGACTCCTGCGTCAGTCATGTTGATATTCCACCACTGCCTAGGGCATCTCTAGACACGTCTTTGCTGGCCACTGGGGCTCAGTACAAGAGGGAACCATAAATAAAGACAATTCTACTGAAGCCATGGGGTTCCAGTCCAAAGGCGTGTCTAGAGACGCTGCAGACGACGATGGGATACCAACCTCACTGTTGCCGATTTGTTGTTGTTGTTGTGGTATTCAGTCCAGAGACTGGTTTGATGCAGCTCTCCATGCTACTCTACCCTGTGCAAGCTTCTTCATCTCCCAGTACCTACTGCAACCTAGATCTTTCTGAATTTGCTTAGTGTATTCATCTCTTGGTCTCCCTCCACGATTTTTACCCTCCACGCAGCCCTCTAATACTAAATTGGTGATCCCTTGATGCCTCAGAACATGTCCTACCAACCGATCCCGTCTTCTGGTCAAGTTGTGCCATAAACTCCTCTTCTCCCCAATTCTGTTCAGTACCTCCTCATTAGTTATGTGATCTACCCATCTAATCTTCAGCATCCTTCTGTTGCACCACATTTCGAAAGCCTCTATTCTCTTTTTGTCTAAACTATTTATCGTCCACGTTTCACTTCCATACATGGCTACACTCCATACAAATACTTTCAGAAGACGCTTCCTGACACTTAAATCTATACTCGATGTTAACAAATTTCTCTTCTTCAGAAACGCTTTCCTTTCCATTGCCAGTCTACATTTTATATCCTCTCTACTTCGACTATCATCAGTTATTTTGCTCCCCAAATAGGAAAACACATCTAATACTTTAAGTGTTTCATTTCCTAATCTAATTCCCTCAGCATCACCCGACTTAATTCGACTACATTCCATTATCCTTGTTTTGCTTTTGTTGATGTTCATCTTATATCCTCGTTTCGAGACACTGTCCATTCCGTTCAACTGCTCTTCCAGGTCCTTTGCTGTCTCTGACATAATTACAATATCACTGGCGAACTTCAAAATTTTTATTTGTTCTCCATGGATTTTAATTCCTATACTGAATTTTTCTTTTTGTTTCCTTTAGTGCTTGCTCAATGTACAGATTGAATAACACTGGGGAGAGGCTACAACCCTGTCTCACTCCCTTCCCAACCACTGCTTCCCTTTCATGTCCCCCGACTCTTATAACAGCCATCTGGTTTCTGTACAAATTGTAAATGGCCTTTCGCTCTCTGTATTTGACCCCTGCCACCTTCAGAATTTGAAAGAGAGTATTCCAGTCAACATTGTCAAAAGCATTCTCTAAGTCTACAAATGCTAGAAACGTAGGTTTGTCGTTCATTAATCTATTTTCTTAGATAAGTCGTAGGGTCAGTATTGCCTCACGTGGTCCAACATTTCTACGGAATCCAAACTGATCTTCCCCAGGGTCGGCTTCTACCAGTTTTTGCATTCGTCTGTAAAGAATTCGTGTATTTTGCAGCTGTGGCTTATTAAACTGATAGCTCGGTAATTTTCACATCTGTCAGCCCCTGCTTTCTTTGGAATTATTATATTCTTGAAGTCTAAGGGTATTTCACCTGTCTCATACATCTTGCCCACCAGATGGTAGAGTTTTGTCAGGGCTGGCTCTCCCAAGGCTATCAATAGATCAAATGGAATGTTGTCTACTCCTGGGGCCTTGTTTCGACTCAGGTCTTTCAGTGCTCTGTCAAACTTTTCACGCAGTATCATATCTCCCATTTCATCTTCATCTACATCCTCTTCCATTTCCATAATATTGTCCTCAAGAACATCGCCCTTCTATACACCGTCTATATACTCCTTCCACCTTTCTGCTTTCCCTTCTTTGCTTAGAACTGGGTTTCCACCTGAGCTCTTGATATTCATGCAAGTAGTTCTCTTTTCTTCAAAGGTCTCTTTAATTTTCCTTTAGGCAGTATCTATCTTACCTCTAGTGATATACGCCTCTACATCCATACATTTGTCCTCTAGCCGATATTAAACGACCTGTTTTGTTGCCCTTTATAAGAAGACATCCTGGGCTTACATTTTAGCAAGACAATGCCCACCTGAACATGGCGAGAGTTCCTACAGCTTGGTTTCGTGTTTGCCAAACGCTAACTTGGCCATAAAGGTCACTGGATTTCACCCTAGTTGTGAATGTTCGGAAAGAAAAAAGGAAGGGAGATTAGGGTTAACGCCCGATCGACATAGAGGTCATTAGAGATGGAGCATAAGCTCGGATTGTTTCAACGATGGGGAAGGAAATCAGTCATGCTCTTTCAAAGGCACTATCATCGCATATGCCTGGAGCGATTTAGGGAAATCATGGAAAAGCCGAATGAGGATGGCTGGACATGGTGTCCAATGGATGAATTTTTCCCGGAAGTTTGGCGGTATATCATCAATCTCATACATTGTACTATAATAATCGTTTTGTTGGCACTACTTCTAATGAATTCAGAAAGTCCAAGGGAATGTAATAGACCCCTTCTGCTTTATTTCATTTTACATTCTGATTCTCACAGTGGCTCTCCTATCTCTTCCCTTTCTTTTTCTATCACGTCATCAGAAAAGTCCTTCCTCTCGTAGAGGCCCTCAGTGTACTCTACCCATTTATCTGCTCTCTCCTCTGATACCTACATTGCAGTTGCTTAAAGTAACACTTTGCCACCTGAAAAATTAATACCGTCAGTTAAAATTATTTATTTCATTAATGTGAGAAAGTAACGAATTTTATTTCTTGTACTTTTATGATTTTTTTCGCTGACTGACCTGACGATTGTGCCCAATGAGCGTCACATCTCGAGTGCAGTGCTGCCTTCTTACGACAGCCACAGTTAACCTCATATCTCCTGCCTCAACTGCAACTTCAATACTCAAGAAAGTTTTCTTTTGATGACTAAAAGTATATGTGACAACGTTATGAGGATGTATGTTTTATTTTTTCATCTGCTAGTTTTCATATCTGACATTATATTTGCTTCTGGCCACTTTTTCAACTGTTTTACAGTAAATAAAATGTATGTTTGGTACATGTGGTGTTGCAGTCTGTTTGAGTATACCAAGATTCTGCAACTAAATTTATTAAGTTTTGAGTAGGATTATGTAAACTGCTGTTGCGTTATGGCTCGTAAGATAGTCTGTAGTTACCAATTTCCTGTTAGCGACAGTCCCCTTGTTGACCATTGAACTGCTTACTATTGCATTTATTTTAGCAAATTATACAGTAATTCCGCTTGTTGACCATTGAACTGCTTACTATTGTATTTATTTTAGGAAATTGTACATTCATTGTATCTACAGAATAATTATGTGAAGTGTTACGTTCCCGGTGCATAGTACGACATACACTGAAGACTTTGAGAAATGTGGGAAGCTGGAAAATTTGCTGTAGGGCCCCGTAATGTTGCAGTGAAGATAGATTTTACCTCAGAGAAGTTACTATGGAACTGAAGCATTCAAATGTGTGAGAATGGGATTATCTGAGATGGCTCTTTGATTGTCTTTAATTAAATGTAAACTGATAATACGACTCCAGATTACAAGCCTATGATGTGGAGTGATTACTATTACCAATGTCACATTGTAAACTAACAAACTATTGAACCATATGCATGGTAAATTCTGTCTGTGATGCGTTCTAAAGACAAAGCTCGTATGGGGGTAATTTGGATTTAGTTCAGTTTACACTAAATTAACATAGCACTGTACATGCTCGTACCAAACACATTTCAATAATCAAATAATGTAAAGGACTGGTTACAATAACCTACAGGGATCCAAATAGGTTTAACAGCCATTGATATTTTGCGCTTTTACCTTGAAAATTGGGTGTTCACTTACCGAATCATCAGAGTGTATTCAGCATCTCACCCAGCTGCATTCAAAAAAGTTGCCTGAACATTTTATGTGCAGGGAAATATTTAAGGTCAAGACAGACAACTGGTGTTTATTGGTATTAAATGGAATGTTTTTCAGTAGTTGATTATTTTTTTGCCAAATTATCTAGAGAAATCAAGCGCAGACTCTTTCCTTAAAAGAAACATTACTTATATTGTTCAGTGTCACTCTCGTTGCGGTGTAACTGGTGCAATTACATCTATTATGTATGTAACGATGGGTATAAATGAATGTAGGTAGGATTACTTTATTATAAAAATAACGAAAAGTCGTTTAGTGAAGCTGTAATTGTTTTATTCCAGATGTTCATACTACAGGAAGTTTCACGTCAGCATCTCTACCAACTGCTGATTGTTTTTCTGCCTGGCGATATGACGTGGGGTGGCCCCACTGTCATCCCTTGCTCCCCTGTCAGCCCCTGCCTCCAGCAGCACAGCCACAACCTCTGTGTGCCCATAGGCAGTGGCCCTGTGTAGCGGCGTCCACCCATCCTCATTCCTGGCGCTGAGGTCAGCTGAGGCCGCGACCAGCAGCCTAACCACAGCTGCATGGCCATATCTTGCGGCTGAGTGCAGAGGCGTGTTTTGCGAGTTGCTCCTGGCGTCCACTTCTGCTCCACACTCCACCAGACATCTCACCGCCTCGACGCGTCCCTCCACTGCTGCCTGGTGCAGAGCAGTCCTCTCCTCCGAGCCCCTAGCCGCCACGTCTGCCCCTGCTGCGAGCAGTGCCTGCATCTCCCCAACTGCTCCTTGCTTAGCTGCCTGGATCAGCCTGCTACCTCTCTCCTTTCGAGAAAGTGTCCTGCACGAAACATCGAGATTCTTGCACTTTACTGTAATCACACATACGAAATGGAGAAAACTGTATTAGAAGTGACACTGAGTAGTTTTGAATACAGTGACAAATTAGAAATCTAGACTTTTTCCTTCTATTTCATAGAACACTCTGAAAGTCAGTATAGCAAACTCCTCTCATCAAAGTCTTCATCCAACATTCCATCGCAAAAAACTTAAATTTCATCTCATAATCAACATTGCTGTCACATTTCGTCACAGATCATTCTACATTAATTTTTAATGATTATACGAGCAGCCAACAAACTGGAATTGTTTCTGATCCTCTTAGTGTTTCCCTAAGAGTGATGCTGAGGGAGCTATACCGCCATGATCTGCCTAGGGAGTGTGCATTGGTTCACAAAGACCTGTGTCTCACATGGTGTACTAACAGTGGTAATACTTTGTTTTAAAACACCCAAGTCATACAAGTGTAAGCCAAATCCATAACTTAAGAGTTGGCCAGGTATGGAGCAACCCAAGTGATTCACATACAGACATCTATATTTGTTTTTGCCACTAATACTGTTGTAATAGTAATCAGTTACAAACTGCTTTGGGTTAGTGACACCGAAACACGTTTAGTCTACATGCTCTCATTTATACTTTGCATCATCTTGAACCAGCACTTTAATTACCATCTGTTTGTCTCATCAGCATGTAATGTTTTCCACTTTAAAACGACAAGCTCTTGCTATGATGCATTAATAAAACAGACACACTGACTGTGAAGTAGTAGTTTGCAGGGAGTTGCACATCGAGGGCTACAATGAATGAACCGTGAAGGCAAGTTCTACCTAACTGCACTTCATTCTTCCCTATACAATCATTGCTTATTTTATCTCTTCTGTAGTTAATGTCCTGTCTGAACATCTTCTCTGTAGGCCATGGTTACAATCATGCAATTTCAAAACATCAACTTTCGAGTACTTTTTTGTGGATACTATTATAACGCTAGAATAAAGTATCAATACTTGGAATTGCATATCATTCATTAATTCAAACCAAAATGATGAAGACACATCTTCACAACCAGCCCTACATCAGAGACAGTCTGAGCTCATTACTCATAGTCAAGATCACAGAATTAGATGAAATCCTTCTAGCACTGTAATATTTAAAAAACAATGCAATATATGATTCCATGTTTCTGCAGTTCAAATCGTGCACTATTCAGAATAAAATTTTACTCTATTTTCGTAAGTAAAATGTATCGTTAATGATCTATGCGTGTCACAATTTGGATGACAGTAATAGACTAAGAAATTATAGTTCATATAAATACCAGCAGGGGAGAACTCTTCAGCAATTACAGATTGTTTTCTTAATCATTTAAATGTTAAACATTAATACTAGAAGCTATGCCGCTTGGCGTCAGATCTAATAAGGTATTGGATACTGTGGTGTCACCGCCAGACACCACACTTGCTAGGTGGTAGCTTTAAATCGGCCGCGGTCCATTAGTACATGTCGGACCCGCGTGTCGCCACTGTCAGTGATCGCAGACCGAGCGCCACCACACGGCAGGTATAGAGAGACTTACTAGCACTCGCCCCAGTTGTACGGACGACTTTGCTAGCGACTACACTGACGAAGACTCTCTCATTTGCCGAGAACATAGTTCGCATAGCCTTCAGCTAAGTCAATGGCTACGACCTAGCAAGGCGCCATTAACCGTTTCTGGAGAGTATAACTTGTATCGTCAAGAGCGATGTACACCAATGATGGATTAAAGTTAAGTATTCCAGCAGCTACGTACTTTTCTTTATAGCATTCATTCCGTATCCTGATTCAGACCTCACGCCAGCCTGCGTGAGTTTAACGCGTGCATTTCGGCCTCCTCTCTTAATTAGTGTGCATAGTGTTGGCTAATCTGCCAACACTACATATTTGGCGACGACGATTAAAACGGTCTTCTTCTTTATACTTAATTGATTTACTTGTGTCATGGCTTCGCCACACTCTCCAGATGTACTGTCCGAATTTTATCGCTTGCAGAATCAGCAGACGCAGGTGTTATTGGATGCCCTTGGACAGCTCGTCCAGGGTCAACGTGCAATGCAAAACGATGCGGCGGCCGCCGCTTCACCGCTACCGCAGCCACAACATGCTGTTGCACCCCGTTTCGTCATTTCGATGCGGCAATGGAAAGTTGGACGGAGTGGTCACGCCAATGTGGATTCCATCTCGCCGCCTACAGAATTCAAGGTAATGAGCGGCAGCCGTTTTTGCTTTCGTGTGTAGGTGTGTCCACCTACCGTGTGATAGTGAAATTGTTTCCCCGACGCGACGTAGCAACTCTGTCCTACGAAGACATTTTGTCTGCTTTAGATGCCTATTTCAAGGAAACAGTCAATGTCGTTGCAAAAAGGTATACGTTCTTTCGTACAAAACGTACGGCCGGTCAGACTAATAGGGAGTGGGTTGCAACATTGCAAGGACTTACTAGGGATTGTGCTTTTGAGTGTGAATGTGGACTCCCTTATTCAGATACAATGGTGCGTGATGCAATTGCACAGAACGTTTCTGATGTTCGCATACGGGAACAGATTTTGAAACTCGTCAATCCCTCCCTTCAACAAGTGATAGACATATTAGATAGGCAAGACACACTTGACTTTGCTCAGGAATCATTTCAAACTTCGCCAGCCGTGTGTCACATTAACCGGCCCGCCGGGCGCGCTGCACGGACCGTTAAACGGCCCTCGCGCACGTCCGCGCAGCTGCGGACTAGGTCTCAAACACGTGTGTCGCGTAAGCATGCCAATGCAGTTCTGAAATCATGCCCGCGGTGTGCAACTAGAAATTCGCGTGACAATTGCCCGTCACGCCGAGCTATTTGCTTTTACTGTCATAAGAACGGACATGTTCAAAGTGTTTGCCAGAAAAAGCTCAGATCGGACACTCACAACCATTCCAGGCCCTTTGCTTCGCGCCGGAATCGAACCCAGAATACTCGGGCTCGTGGACCTTCGCCCATGGACATTCATGTAGTTAATTCCACCCCGTCCAGTGCCACTTTCTCTAACAGTGACTGAGTTCGTCCCACAAATGGTGTGCGTCGACGTCGCCGGAAATCCCGTAAAGTCGCAAGTGCTTCTGTACCTGTATCAGTTCAAATTTCACGTGACAGTCGCTCTTGTCGTCAGGACAATAAACTTTTTGTAGACTTGGACCTTGAAGGCAAAGTAATACCATTCCAGCTCGATACCGGAGCTGCGGTTTCATTGATCAATCACGACACTTACAAACAACTGGGCAAACCGCCATTGCGTGCCGCAAATGTTCAGCTCACTAGTTATTCCGAACAGCTTATCCCTGTGTTAGGACAGTGCAGCCTTCTTGCAACATACAAGGGACAAACAAAACTTGTGTCATTTTACGTTCTTCGTTCTTCTTCTGCAGTGAACTTGTTTAACTTGTCTATAGTCAATCAGGTCCTATCAGTGAACCAGACTGTGCCTTCCGCCAGTGTTTCTCGTCTATGTGAAGACTTTGCAGACATTTTGGCACCGGCCTTGGTTGGGCTAAGAACTATGAAGCACATTTGGAACTGAAAGTAAACGCGCAACCGAAATTTTTCAGGGCGCGCAATGTTCCCCACGCATTGCGTGATGAGGTCGCAAGAACATTAAACGATTTGGAATCACAAGGTGTAATTGAACGTGTGCAGGCTTCTCTCTGGGCCTCACCCTTAGTAATTTTACCAAAACCTTCCGGAAAATTGAGACTTTGTGTGGACTTCAAAGCTACAGTGAATCCACAACTAGTGATTGCAACTTTTCCTTTGCCCCGCCCGGACGATCTTTTTGACAAACTGTGCCCGGGTAAATACTTTTCGAAATTGGACCTAGCAGATGCGTACTTGCAAATACCGGTGGACGCAGAATCCCAGCACGTCTTGGTGGTTAACACGCATCTTGGTTTGTACCGATTCAAAAGACTGCCATTCGGGTGTGCATCCGCCCCTGCATTGTTTCAGCAGTATTTACAAACTGTTTGTGCGTCGGTCCCTACTGCTGCGAACTATCTGGACGATATTGTGATCTCCGGAAGGACAGCAGCCGAACATTTCGAAAATCTACGAACATTATTTCAGGTATTGCGACAAAATGGTCTTCGCTTGCGGAAGGACAAATGTGTGTTTTTTGCTCGTGACTTACCATATCTGGGACATGTCATAAATGCACAAGGCATACATCCCAGTCCAGAGCACCTCCGTGCCATACAAGACTTACCTTCGCCGCAGAATTTGCAGCAGTTACAGAGTGTGTTGGGAAAAATTAACTATTACCATAAATTTGTGCCGCGCGCTTCTTCCATTTCAGCTCCGCTTCATCGCTTACGCCGTAAAGGTGTTCCGTTCGTCTGGACGACGGAATGCGATACCGCCTTTCGCCGGTTGAAATCGGCGTTGCTTTCAACTACTTGCCTTACGCCATTCGATCCCCAGAAACCACTTTTGTTGATGGTAGATGCATCGGATTTCGGGATCGGTGCTGTGCTTGCGCACAAAGATGGATCGCATGATCGCCCTATTGCCTTTTCGTCCAAATCGCTCTCGTCTGCGCAAAGAAATTATTCACGGATCGAGAAAGAAGCTTTGGCTCTCGTATTTGGTGTTACAAAGTTCCATGATTTCTTGTATGGTCGTCACTTTACCATCATCACGGACCACAAACCTTTGACATCGCTTTTTCATCCGAACAAGCCTGTACCTCCACGTACAGCGCAGAAATTCATTCGCTGGTCTATTTTCCTCTCGCAGTACCGCTACGATATCTTGTATCGGTCCACTGCTAAGCACGGAAACGCCGATGCGTTGTCCCGTTTGCCTGTTGCTGAGGATAGAGCATTCGATTCTTCCGAACTTGCTTGCATGTTCATTGATGCGGAAACCGATGACGTGGTCGAATCGTTTCCGATTGATATTCGTCGTGTAGCTACAGCCACAGCTGCTGACCCTGTCCGTGCTACCGTTTTGCGTTTTGTTGCTACGCAATGGCCCTTGTCAAAGCCGCGGATCGAGGATCCTCTGGTTCGCCGATTTTTTGCTCACAAGGAGAGACTTTTTGTGCGACGTGGTGTTTTGCTGTTGCGTTCTGATAATGATCAGTGCAGGGTCGTGGTTCCACGTTCGTTACAGTCCTCTGTCTTACGGCTTCTCCACCAAGGACATTGGGGTATAGTGCGAACGAAACAACTTGCTCGTCAGCACTGTACTTGGTTCGGAATCGATGCTGCGATTACGAATATGTGCTCTTCTTGCATGGCGTGTGTCGAACAACAATCCGCACCACCGCGGAAATTCTTTGCATAGCCGAAAGCCACTTCCCCTTGGCAACGCTTGCACATCGATTTTGCTGGTCCATTCTGGAATGCTCGATGGTTGGTTGTGGTAGATTCATTCAGTAATTTTCCTTTTGTTGTCCGGATGTCTTCCACGACGTCATCTGCCACCATCCAAGTGTTGTCTGCTATCTTTTGCATTGAAGGTCTTCCACAGACTATTGTTTCCGACAATGGCCCACAATTCATGTCCGCAGAATTTCAGTCATTCTGCAAGGCCAATGGTATTCAACATCTGACATCCGCGCCGTTTTCGCCTCAGTCAAACGGTGCCGCTGAACGATTGGTCCAGACTTTCAAGTCATAGATGTTGAAGTTGAAAGAGGCGCATTCTCGGGAGGACGCGTTGTTGCTCTTTTTGTCTTCGTATCGCTCTCAGCCCCGAGATGGTCGCTCGCAGGCTGAGTTGCTCCACGGTCGTCCTCATCGAACCTTGATGTCTTTGCTACATCCGCCGCATCAGGTTCCTGTGCAGCGGCAGACTCCTGTTTTTGCTCCAGGCGACGTTGTATTCTATCGCAACTATCGAGGTTCACGGCGTTGGCTCGCAGGGCGCATTCTTCGCTGCCTCGGCCGCGCGATGTATTTGGTTTTGGGGGCCTCTGGTGAGGTGCGTCGGCATCTCAATCAGCTGCGCCTCTGTCGTCGCACGGGTTCTGCCGCTCCCCGTCTGCTTTCAGCGACGGTGCCGTCCGGTCAGCGCCTTGGGGACCCATCTACTGGCTCGCCTCATCCCCAGGTGTTACCGACGTTGCCTTCCATTTTGCCCATGGCGACGCGCCACCACCGCCTGTTCTCCCGCCGGCGACGCCCGCAGTGGACGCGTCGCTGCAGCCGCCAAGCGCCTCCCTGGGTCACGCGCCGCCGATCGCTTCCCGTGACCAGATGTCCTCCGCCATGCAACTCTTGCCCGCTCCGGACCACATGGCGTCTTCGCGCGTCGGGTACCCCGACGCGATGGAGGTCGACCCTTCGGCCCCTCCTGTCTCTTTACGGGCGCATACACCGCATGTTGGCGTGCACCCTGGACTAGGTTTTCAGGCGTTTCCTAGCTCCCCTCGGACCGAATGGCCGGGTGCGGGTGGCACAGCCTCGCCTGTTGATAGGCTCCCCACCTCATCGCATACGTCAACATGGGGTCCTCCCCACGGCGGGCGGAAGCCTTATAACACAACCGTTCGCCAATTTGCGGGGGAGGAATGTGGTGTCACCGCCAGACACCACACTTGCTAGGTGGTAGCTTTAAATCGGCCGCGGTCCATTAGTACATGTCGGACCCGCGTGTCGCCACTGTCAGTGATCGCAGACCGAGCGCCACCACACGGCAGGTCTAGAGAGACTTACTAGCACTCGCCCCAGTTGTACGGACGACTTTGCTAGCGACTACACTGACGAAGACTCTCTCATTTGCCGAGAACATAGTTCGCATAGCCTTCAGCTAAGTCAATGGCTACGACCCAGCAAGGCGCCATTAACCGTTTCTGGAGAGTATAACTTGTATCGTCAAGAGCGATGTACACCAATGATGGATTAAAGTTAAGTATTCCAGCAGCTACGTACTTTTCTTTATAGCATTCATTCCGTATCCTGATTCAGACCTCACGCCAGCCTGCGTGAGTTTAACGCGTGCATTTTGGCCTCCTCTCTTAATTAGTGTGCATAGTGTTGGCTAATCTGCCAACACTACAGATACCTACAGCACCGTATGTGTTAATACGTCATTACCCATACTGTTGAACAAATTCCACAATTGATTCGAATGCAAGAACCCCCTCCTCTAGTCCTACACACGGTCTCGATGGTTGAGTTATGGGAAGCCTACATTCAGCATGCTGGGACATTCGCATGGGTGCTTCTGTGGCTCTGTGTAACCTGCTATTGAGAGGAGGGGAACTCTGTGCTTTAATTCTGTAGCTGAACAGCCACATACGTCATCTACAGTGGGAGGCGATTCTTGTACACACATGTGTCTTTACTAGGACTGCCAGGGACGCCAAACTTTGGGGGTGTGCAAGAAGTGTGGACTAAGGACAGCTTCACCCTTCACGCTGAGGAATTATGGCAGGAGAAGGCGTACAAACCAGTTTGGTGACCAGCAGTTCTCCCATTCATGGCTGTGTACATAATGGCGACTTATGGATTCGGCGACAAATAAACACATGGACGAATATCGAGACAGTCTCAATTCCTGTAACAGAATGTTTCAAAGCATTAAAAATTCACTTTCTCTTATCGTTTTCTCTAGTTTTGCTTAAAAACTGCACACATAAGAACTTCATCGACAACCATGATTCAGTCCAAAACACTGCACTGATATACAGGGTGGTTCATTGATCGTGACTGGGCCAAATATCTCACGAAATAAGCACCAAACGAAAAAACTACAAAGAACGAAAGTCGTGTCGCTTCAAGGAGGAAACCAGATGGCGTTATGGTTCGCCCCCTAGATGGCACTGCCATAGGTCAAACGGATATCAACTGCGTTTTCTTAAATAGGAACCCCCATTTTTTGCTACATATTCGTGTAGTACGTAAAGAAATATGAATGTTTTAGTCGGATCACTTTTTTCTCTTTCTGATAGATGGTTCACAATTGTAGACGAACTGTTGGTAACAGGTAGGTTTTTTAAATTTCGGATGTCCACTGTTCAAAGTGCCGTCAATGCGAACAAGAGGTGACCGAGACATGTAACCAATGGCACCCCATACCGTCATGCCAGGTGATACGCGAGTATGGCGATGACGAATACACGCTTCCAATGTGCGTTCACCGTGATGTCCCCAAACACGGATGCGACCATCATGATGCTGTAAACAGAACCTGGATTCATCCAAAAAATGTTTTGCCATTCGTGCACCCAGGTTCGTCGTCGAGTACACCATCGCAGGCGCTACTGTCTGTGATGCAGCGTGAAGGGTAACCGCAGCCGTGGTCTCCGACCTGATAGTCTGTGCGGCTGCAAACGTCGTCGAACTGTTCGTGCAGATGGTTGTTGTCTTGCAAATGTCCATATCTGTTGACTCAGGGATCGAGACGTGGCTGCCCGATCCGTTACAGCCATGCGGATAGGATGCCTGTCATCTCGACTGCTAGTGATGCGAGGCCATTGGGATCCAGCACGGCGTTCCGTATTACCCTCCTGAACCCACCGATTCCATATTCTGCTAACAGTCATCGGATCTCGACCAACGCGAGCAGCAATGTCGCGATACGATAAACCGCAATCGTGATAGGCTACAAAGTCGGAAACGTGATGGTACGCATTTCTCCTCCTTACACGAGGCATCACAACAACGTTACACCAGGCAACGCTGGTCAACTGCTGTTTGTGTATGAGAAATCGGTCGGAAACTTTCCTCATGTCAGCACATTGTAGGTGTCGCCACCGGCGCCAACCTTGTGTGAATGCTCTGAAAAGCTAATCATTTGCATATCACAGCATCTTCTTCCTGTCGGTTAAATTTGGCGTCTGTAGCACGTCATCTTCGTGGTGTAGCGATTTTAATGGCCATTAGCGTAACTGCAAGTGAGTGGTTCTGATGTGAACTTAATCGAAAGAAGGATGTGGATCTGCCTTATCGACACCGAGCGAGGTGGCGCAGTGGTTAGACACTGGACTCGCATTCGGGAGGACGACGGTTCAATCCCGCGTCCGGCCATCCAGATTTAGGTTTTCCGTGATTTCCGTAAATCACTCCAGGTAAATGCCGGGATGGTTCCTCTGAAAGGGCACGGCCGACTTCCTTCCCCATCCTTCCCTAATCCGATGAGACCGATGACCACGCTGTCTGGTCTCCTTCCCCAAACCAACCAACCAACCTTATCGACACTGACTGAATCCCCAAATCAAAATAAAAAATTGTAGAGACGAAATAATTTTTCCTGACAACTGTACTCTCTAGTTTATCAAAAATTTCAAATGATATTTTCAATACAACAGTTGGTAAACGTCCTGATAGATGGTATCACGAGTGTGAAAGTTGTTGATGTGTAGTGACGTAACTCACCGCAAGCGAGAGACTGCGGCCTCATCAGGAGGAGGGGTGTGGCGGGCAGCTGTGGGTGGTGCAGCTGCGGCAGGAGTCCGGCCGCGGTCGCTGTGGGGCCGGCTGCGGGTGCCGGGGGTGGCCGGCGCACTGTGCACAGAGGGGCTCTGTGTGGGTGAACGTGCTCGCACGGGGACCATCAGGTTGCTTACTACAGACGGCACAGCTGAGGGAGTGTCTCAAAAAGAAAACTGGATGCATACTGAAAACAATAGCAGGTTGTCAGTGAACACGAATGACTTAAAAGTGAACCAATTTGCTTCTACACTCTTTCTCCTGCATACACATAACTTGCCAACAAACTGTTCAAAATGATGCACAAGCTAAGTGTAAATAAAGAGCCAGCCAAATTGGTGGACTGACAGTTTTACTACATACTACATCAATAATCGCACAGAAATTACAACGTCATGCATCAGACTTTCTCACACCTTTAAATGTACCACTGCGCTCATTAGAGGCTATTCAAACCGTATGTAGTTGATGAGCCAGGAACGGGACTATAAGAGCCACAGAAAAAAAAAAAAACCAAACAAAAAAAAACTTGGAGGAGAGCAGATTTCAAACTTAGCATGCTCTCCACGATGTCTAACGACTACTGAGGTCGCTGGTATGGAGTACCTGGCAGTAGGTGGCAGCATAATGTACCTAATATAAAAAAGGTATGTTTTGCGGGTATCCGGATACTTTAGATCACACAGTGTATCTCTAAGTTTTTATATAGCCCATTTTTCCCGGCATATCTTTATATCATTTGTGCAGAAGCTTGAGGCCAAAACCAAAGTAACAATAAAATAGAAGTAATGACTGAATAAGGATGGATCACTTAAAGCTCAAAACGGTTTTTGATGTTACGTAATACTTGGTTCTTACCCGATTTTTTTTGTCTATGGTATCAGGTAATAAACACAGTTCAATATCAGAATTGGATGAAATCAGTGAAAGCACCGCCAATCAGTGACGGTGTGTTTTACAGGAGAGATTTACTCACGGGCAGTCAGCAGCAAATACTGTAGCCTTGAAAATACACACCACATAGAACTGGGAAACTCAGACGAGTAGCTCGTGTCGTGCTAACCTGGGACCGGGTGGTGCACCAGCGAGCAGCTGGGTCACTACGATCACGTCTTCAACACAGTTCCGCATCGCGTCAGCCCATCCCTCTGTGGCCATCACCTGGACGTTGCGGGCCTTTACGAAGGCGACGGCGGCCGCAGTAAGGTCTGGGCAGGAGTGCCTCACTGCCAGCACAGCCGCGGCTGCCGCGTTCTCGACGGTCAGCTGAGCGGCCACCTGCTGCTCGCAGATGGACTTCAAGGCCGACAATCCGTATTTGTCAGCAGCGGCGAGGAGCTGGGGGGCCATGCCGGGCAGCTGGGGGGCCTCGAGGGTGTACAGGTAGCCCAGCAGTTCCCTCAGCACCGGGCCCTCCACGTCTGCGATGCTGACCTGACCGCTGCTGGCCTCCAGCGTGTCGTGCTGGAACATGGCCTGGAACACGGGGCTCCGGGCGGCCAGGACGGCCCGGTGCGCCGCCAGCCGCGTCTCCCCCGCCAGCAGCGTCACCACAGCGCCTTCGCCCGCGTCCAGAAGGGCGCCGAGGCCCACGCAGGTGGTCTGTTGAACCTCTTCAACTGCTGCCATTGTGGATGAATCTGAAACACACCGCCAATGAGCAGCCCTCTGCCCTTCTGGAACACCCCCAGTGCTTGTACGAGGCTACGAGGCTTATGCAGTGACAGTAAAAGCCGGTTCCCACTACAGCGCCGCCTGCGGCAACGGCAGCGGCAAACGTTTTCCGCTTTGACGCGGCGGCTCGCGGAATTGGCGTTCCCATCTGGAAGCGGCAGACGCCAGCGGTAGCCAATGACGGACAGCCACTGAGGTACGGGGCGGGACCCACCGAAACGCCCAGTGCGTTTGATTAACTATATCTTACACTTACATGAAGGAAAGACGAAGTTGGGTGAGGACATACAAATTTTTCATTTTCTGTACAATGTACTCTTTCACATATTTCATTATTCATGTTTAGAGGCACCTGTTTGTGGTGAAAATTTTTGCCCGATTTCGTCATTTTTAAAAAGTTATTTCGATATATTTTTCACTAGTTTTTTTACATTTCGTCAATAATTTCGTTAAATTTTATTTCCACTTTTCAGCAGTAAAAGGTACAGGAAATACATTTATGGCACATTTGCAGTGAAAAATCTTTTATTTTACATAAATTGAAAAAGCATAAATCATGAAAGTTTGGAAAACATTTATCCTGTCCTAGAGTATGGACACAACACACAAGTCAGCCCGGGAAAGACAAGGATACCATGACTTCCACATTACTGGGAGTCAGAGCTGCTCTCCTGTCAGACATTATATTGTAATATCTAGAAAATGATCTCTCACTATCAACATTACTGACTGGGATCCACAAAGCCTCCACTACAGCTTTACACAAACCTGCTCATCCATTCTCTCAGCTTCGGATGATCAACTTTTTCCATCGGAATGTTAGCCTCAATGAAAGCTCGAGTAGTCGATAAAATGAATTCTTCTTTATCATTTTTCGCTCGTTTTGCCCCTGCAGTGACTTCCGTGAGCGTAGCTTGTCTTTTTCTACCAGTAGTTGTTAGCGCCTTCTCCTTGTTCTTCTTATGGGAAGAACTGTTATTAATGTGTTTCAGGCACGTTTCCTTCCTCTGCCACTCAATACACACATTGCAGTATTTGCACATAAGTATCTTCCTAGCCGGCCGTTGTGGCCGTGCGGTTCTAGGCGCTTCAGTCCGGAACGGCGCGACTGCTACGGCTGCACGTTCGAATCCTGCCTCGGGCATGGATGTGTGTGATGTCCTTAGGTTAGTTAGGTTTAAGTAGTTCTAAGTTCTAGGGGACTTATGACCTCAGATGTTGTCCCATAGTGCTCAGAGGCATCCAGTATCTTTCTACTTTTGTCGAAAACATAAAATCCTTCGGACGAAAATTCCTTTTCTCGGTCGAAAACTGTCACTACCATATTAATCATCTGTAGCACGACAACACAACACAAAATACCACACTCAATGCACCGGCGGTCCACAACGATTTCCAACACGCAATACTGAATACACCGCCAGAACATCCAGAACATTGTAGAATGTCTTTGGAATACTCGATATATTATACATATCGAAATGGTGTACAATCTATATCCTCTGTATTACCATACCTCCAATCGAATTTCCGCAGTTAAGTTCAAATGACGAGATTTTGCAAAGTTTCGTCAATTGTTTCCCGATTTGGCTTAAAAGTAAATAGTTTTGCGTTTTCAGCAAAATGTGTAAAATTTCGTGAAAATTTCGTCATTTCGCGCTTTGCGAAAAACAGGTGCCTCTACTAATGTTTTATTATTTCACCATAAACAGATTTCGTGACTACCGTTCATGATTGGTCACTATCTCCTAACTCACTGAAACAATGTACGATAAAAGAGATTATTCAGATAGTTAAGTGAGACAAAAATTTAAACTGTGATACGGTAGCAGGTACACGAAAACAGTAACAACACAAAGGCTACGGGTAATGGATGAAAGTGGAAGCCTGATAGAATTTCCCACAAAGCATAATGTAATCATCACCAGCACCTTGCTTAAGGATCACGAAAGAATAATATATATTTGGAAATGAGTTTTCGAAGCCAGATTTTAAGTTATAACACATTTCCCGGTGCAGACGCAAACCTACACTAATTTATTGGTTACGAGCTGCATTTTACAGCTAAAGAGACAGTAAACGGCAGCAAATTAAGGAGATGGAACTTGAATAAGTCAAGACCCACAGTTTTTCGATAATCTTAAAGTTACCGTAAATCAACGACTGACTGAAACAGAGGAAGGCATCCGCTAGAATACGAATGGATATCTTTGAGAGAAGAAGTCGTGAATGCAGCAGAGTATGTGAACGGGAAACAGGTGCAGTAGAAATCGTTAGATGAAACTTAATATATTAAATTTGACAAGAGGGAAAAGTATAAAAATGCAGAAAATAAAGTAGGCCATGTGAAAAAGAAATATCTAAACATGACGTTGACAGAAAGTCTAAAATCGCAACGCGATTTGCACTTGGAAAACATAGGAGAATGAAAATGAGAAAGAAGAAAGTAAACTTTGCTCAAAGGAGAAGCATCTGTCAAGAACTCATTTGGCAAGCCAGAACTAAGCAAATAAGAGAAGCTAGAAAGTGGAAGGAATATGTAGAGAGAGAGGGGGAGCGGTTGTACAAACTAACATAAGCACAATGTTAGATTCCTGTGAAATGTCTCAACACGCAAAGCAATACTGATCTTACCACTTACCTAAGTAGACAAAATGAAGAACTATGAAACTGTGTTTATAACATTTGCATGTTTAGAGAAAGGTTTTGACAATCTTAATTAAAACATTCTTTGAAGCTCTGGAGTTGTCATCGATAAAACACAGAGACACGGGATTATTTATAACTTGTACAGAAACCAAACTGCATTTCTAAGACTTCAATGACTTGAAAGGGAAGCAGTAATTGAGAAGGCAGAAGTAGAGAGGATATAAAATTAAGACTGTCAATAGCAAGAAAAGCTTTCTGAAAAAGAAAATTTGTTCACATCGAATATAAATTCTAACGGTTGGGTACTATTTTACAAAGGTATTTGTGTGGAATGCAGCCTTGCATGTAAGTGAAACGTGGATGATGAACAGTTCTGTCAAGAAGACAATGGACGCTTTCAAAACGTGGTGATCAATAAGAATGCTGAAGATTAGATACGAGGATCGTGTAACTAAAGAAGAGGTACGGAATTAAGTAGAGGAGGAAGAGGAAATTACGGCACAACTTGACTACAAGAAGAGTTAGTTGACAGGACATATTATGAGGCGTCAAGGAGTGAGGACACAGGGGTTGGGTGATAGTGTTCTGATAACAATCATCCGCTGAAATGCTATTCTACTATTTAACTATTAATTTTAGCAGTGAATTTACTCTTCCATGCACTTCTCCACAAAACATTTAAACCAAAACTGAAATCAGCTGAACACCAAATCTTTCAACCACTGTCTGCAACTACTGCATTCATTTTCAACTTTCTAAAACTATCACACATACAGATATAACGGGGACAGAAATAAACGAACATTAGTTTTCAGCATATAACTCTTTAGGTTGGCAACATATACATAAACAAACCAAACAGGAAGGGACATGAGGTGAACACACTGTAGTTACGACTTCAAATCAGAGTTTTCGGTAAAATGTCTACAGCTAGTGACAGAAGAAAAAAGAGCGAACATGAAAATGTGCTTATGTTGCATAATCTATGTTTTAGTTCAACCTCCAGCATGTGACCGGGTGAGGGGAATCGCAGATGTCCGCCAAAAACTCGATCACTGTAAGTAATCAGTTATTCACGTAAAAAAAGACATGAACAGATTTATAATTTGCAAGTATCACATATCAAAACAAAACTGAATCATTCTAGATTCCACCGAAGATGCCTTAAAGTAAAAGGCGAAATGCGTCTTGAACCAATAAAGTACACTGGATCAAGAAAAAACGTTCGTTACTTACCAAAGGAAATAATCAATAGCTGTAGATACTTAGCAAATTACATCTTATGACATACCAGCAAATTAGTTTCGGTTTAACTTCTCATTCCACATGCTATTAAATGCTGTTTAAAAGAATTCATCTATCCCTTCTGAAAAACTGTAGTTACTTTCATATCTCGGTAGATAAATAGATTTTGGATATTTATCATGCGACGAAATACATGACTTTTTACAAGTTATCGTTTGCAAAAAAACACGTTTCGATTTCTTGAACCGTTTACGAAATTTGCGGTTGATACAACCATATGGTTTACGACGAGTAGGATGCAGTATTGGTCGCATCGCGAGCGACTCACGCGCGTCACCGCACAGCATGTCCGCTGACATATCATTCAATATCGCGAGAACGGTGATAGCTATCGTTCTGCTCTCAGCTTTAAAAACAATTTCGATATATTGACTAAATTTCATACGCAATAATGTATTACCTAAAATGAACCGTTCGCAAAGTCCACGCAGTGCGTTTTTACCTCTGCACACTCATTAAAATTTCGTGTAAAGCTTTACGTAAATGCGATACAGCAAGTAACCACGACGAATAACGAAAATAAATTCGGTCCTTTATCGAGAGAAGATATCAGGCTGTAACATGCACAAGAATCAATTTTTTCTACGGAATAGTTTTTTGAAATCGGATGATAAGTATTTCATAGCTGCCGCCGCGTCCGCGCCAGCGGTTTGGCGAAAGTTCGTGTGGCCCAGGGTTCCGTACCTGACGTCACGCTCAGCGCGTTCTGTGATTGGTGGAGCGGACCTGGAGCGCGGCACGCGGCAGCGGCAGCGGTTCGACATGGGCAAACCGCGAGGCAGAAGGCGTTTCCATGGCAACCACGCCGCTGCCGCGCGGTTTCAATGCGCGGCAGCCCTAGTGGGAAACGCCCTTAAATGTTGCCCCTCACAAGTCTGTTGCAATAACATACTGTCCTATCTGTATAAACTTGATGCCACAGGTGAACAGCTGCAATTCTTCGACCACACGATCCTCGAGATTTATGGTTTCTCTTATTTAGCACAATGTGCCCTCAGAATGGGTAGAGACCTCAATTGCTTAATTTCTTTCAACAGAAGTCTTTCGAAATTAAGTCTTTCAAAATGGAGATACTGAAAAGGTCATACGCAACTATGGCGCTCCTGTACTACACCACTGATCCCTCTAATCTCTGCTGTTAGTGGAACGACATTATGCAACTAGAATCTGTATTACTCTGCTCTAAGAGCTAGTTCTTCATATTGCCTTGTATGATCTGTCACACAGAGCACTGGCCATCTGCTACGAGTACTTCAGTCTGGGAAGCCTCACCGGCAAACATTGCATCAGGGTAGCAGCTGCAGTCACACCACAACTCCTTCTCAACATTTCTGACATATTCCAACAATACGACACCAAACTGTGCACAGTGAAACTTCGAGCCAGTGAAAGGGAGTATGTGTCCTCGGAGTCTTTCGTGGCACAATGTTTGAAAAAATACTTCTCGGTTTTCAGGCCGCATCGATTTGAACAAAATTTTAGAGTTTTTGGTCGAAGATAGCCACCGAAAGAGTGAGAATTTTAGTCGAATTGGTGCAGCTTGAAAAGTGAGAACTTTTATTCAAAGAGAATATGTTTTCCATTTCAGTAAGGCCAGAATTACACTATCAAATTTCTTTGTCAAATATTTTGTCAAAGACATTTGATGGTGTAATAGGGAACTTTGTCAAATGTCGTCAAATATTTGATCAAATTACGGCCTCGCTGTCTTCTGTTCACTGCAATGTGACATGTTGCCACGTGGAGCGCTAGCATCGCTGCAGTGTTCTGTCATCTGTAGTGTTTTTATAAACATTGCCGGTAAATACAATTGGTGTGTGCCGACAACTACAAAATTAATAGAGATGTATGAAGCTCATGAGGCACTTTACAATGTGAGGCAACCTGAATACAAAAATAGATTAAGAAGATTGGAGACCTGACCTGACCTGACCTGACCTGACCTAACCTAACCTAACCTAACCTAACCTAACCCTCTCCTGTAGCAAGGAATCGGAGTGTGACAGTGAGCCTGTCTTCTGCAGATGTAGCAGTTCTTAAGTGAGTATTGTGCTTTGTGATATGAGGATACACTTCACTCAGCAATTACTGATGTATGCTCATCCATTCTTAAGTAATTGATGTACGACTTGACGTCCTTCACTATGAGCTCATGTAATAGGTTTTGTTGAATGCTTTTATCGTGTCATCGTAAAACACAGGGCTTCAGCCAGGTACGTTTCCTTTTTTTCCCCCACTTCTCTGCCACATGTGCATACAGTGCAGTTAAGGTACATGCAATTGCTGCGGTTAATAGCAAGTTGATATTGTCAGCCATCTTGAACTGTGACATAAAATATGATGACAGAGTAATACCCCTTCTAGTGCTACGTCAAATATCTTTGACAAATATGTTTGACAGAATATTTGATCACATCTTTGATCAAATCTTTGACAAAGAGATTTGATAGTGTAATACCGACTTAACACAAATGTTACCTTTTGTTGTGTTCAAGCTCCACCCTCTTCCCCCCCCCCCCCCCACCCGCCCCATTCTGTTAGCCGTAATACAAATAACGTTACCAATTCAGAAAACTCATAAGCATTCTCTCACAGATACTACGAGATTCCTATTAAAACGAAAAGAGTTTGAGTAACTTCATTCATGTCTAACACTTATCAACACCGTCCTACCCCTCTAATGTAGAGCATTAAAAAGTGTCAACGAATATGTAAATATTTTTATTAGTATCAGATAACTACTGCTTTCATTTCCTACAGTTTTTGTCGGTGTTAGGCACAGATGGTTAATTTAGGTGGCACTAAAAACCGGTAAAGCAACAGACACTGATTGGATGTCTCAACGTATAGATGACTGAACTGGAGACCTTAATTTTTATCCAGTACTGTACAGAAGTCCAGACGATTCTGTCACATAAGCACAAAAGTATGTACTTACAATCGGAGAATAGCAGCTGCTACACCGTTTTATAAATTTGAAGTCAGTGTGATACTACGAGTGTCGTTCAATAAGTGACACAGCACATTTTTCTCGGCCAATTTCGGTTGAAAAATTGAAGAATTTGTTGTGGGAATAGTGGAACATTCCAGTTTCAGCCACTATACCCGCGTCTGCCCTTGCTGATTTACATTTTCCGTGATTTTCCTAAATCGCTTCAGGCAAATGCCACGATGGTTCCTTTGAAACGGCACGGCCTACTTCCTTCCCCATCCTTCCGTGACCCGATCGGGTCGATGACCTCCCTTTCTGGTCCCCTCCCACAAATCAACCAACCAACCATCCCCTATACCATCATCAAGTTCCAGTAAGTGGCGGCTGAGCCCTAGTTGTGTCCGGCTCTTCGAAAAGCGCGCCAGGCGGAGTGCTTTCGCTTCGCGTCCAGTGTTTGCGGTGGCGCTTTCCGCTTGGCGCGCTGTTTGGATCGCTACCGCCCTTTGGAGGGAGGTGGAGCAAGTGTACGGTCGCGTGATGATCGAGGGGGACGTACTGGGCGGTGACCGAGAGAGGTGGTGGCGCGAGCGGGGCCCTGCTGTTGGGGGTCGTCAAGTGCTCGCCACGTGCTTTGGCCGACCTCTTGGCTGTCAGGGACCAAGTCAGCCTTAGACACAGGTACGTGGCTTATGAAGCTTAGAAGCCATGGTGCAGGAGACCAGCGCGTGGGACCGTATGTCTTCTTATCGGCCGTTGATACCACTGGCAGCAGTTGGCTCTAAGAAGCATTTGGAAGTGCGACGACGTGTTCCCGGCGCTGGAGTGGAGTGTGGGAAGTTGAGTACTGTTTTTATGTAACAGAGTTTTATATATATATATATATATATATATATATATATATATATATATATATATATATATATATATATATATATATATTACTGGCCATTAAAATTACTACACCAAGAAGAAATGCAGATGATAAACGGGTATATATATATATATATATATATATATTACTGGCCATTAAAATTACTACACCAAGAAGAAATGCAGATGATAAACGGGTATTCATTGGACAAATATATTATACTAGAACTCACATGTGATTACATTTTCACGCAATTTCGGTGTATAGATCCTGAGAAATCAGTACCCAGAACAACGACCTCTGGACGTAATAACGGCCATGATACGCCTGGGCATTGAGTCAAACAGAGCTCGGATGGCGTGTACAGGTACAGCTGCCCATGCAGCTTCATCACGATACTACAGTTCATCAAGAGTAGTGACTGGCGTATTGTGACGAGCCAACTGCTCGGCCACCGTTGACCAGACGTTTTCAGTTGGTGAGAAATATGGACAATGTGCTGGCCAGGACAGCACTCGAACATTTTCTGCATCCAGAAAGGCCCGTACAGGACCTGCAACATGCGGTCGTGCATTATCCTGCTGAAATGTAGGGTTTCGCAGGGATCGAATGAAGGGTAGAGCCACGGGTCGTAACACGTCTGAAATGTAACGTCCACTGTTCAAAGTGCCGTCAATGCGAACAAGAGGTGACCGAGACGTGTAACCAATGGCACCCCGTACCATCACGCCGAGCGATACGCCAGTATGACGATGACGAATACACGCTTCCAATGTGCATTCACCGTGACGTCGCCAAACACGGATGCGACCATCATGATGCTGTAAACAGAACTTGAATTCATCCGAAAAAAATGACGTTTTGCCATTCGTCGTCGAGTACACCTTGCAGCGTCAAGGGTAACTGCAGCAATGGTCTCCGAGCTGATAGTCGATGCTAGTGCAAGTCGGAAACATGATGGTACGTATTTCTCCTCCTTACACGAGGCATCACAACAACGTTTCACCAGTCGACGCCGGTCAACTGCTATTTGTGTATGAGAAATCGGTTGGAAACTTTCCTCATGTCAGCACGTTGTAGGTGTCGCCACCGGCGCCAACCTTGTGTGAATGCTCTGAAAAGCTAATCGTTTGCATATTACAGCATCTTCTTCCTGTCGGTTAAATTTCGCGTCTGTAGTACGTCATCTTCATAGTGTAGCAAGGTCTTCAAGTTCTAGTGAAATGTATGAGTTTCTTCACCAGTGGATTTGTTGGGATCGTCCCACCGCTGTTTTCGTTTGCCTGTCCGCGCGAATGTGGTAATTGCTTCTTGGTCGGGCTGTTTTGATTCACACCGCGTCGTTCGGAGACTGTGCAGGCACCGCCCTTGCTACATCTTCTGGTTTTCAGTAACTCGGGGAGGTAGTGGCTTGTAATGAAAGTTTTGGGGCTGATCTGCTATGGCCCTGTAGACCACCAGTAACTATTTCCCCGCCGGCCGGGGTGGCCGTGCGGTTCTAGGCGCTACAGTCTGGAACCACGTGACCGCTACGATCGCAGGTTCGAATCCTGCCTCGGGCATGGATGTGTGTGCTGTCCTTAGGTTAGTTAGGTTTAAGTAGTTCTAAGTTCTAGGGGACTGATGACCTCAGAAGTTAAGTCCCATAGTGCTCAGAGCCATTTGAACCATTTTTGAACTATTTAGCCTATTCTGATTTGGGCCCCTTTACATGTGTCACTCCCTCAGCGAGCTAAGGAAATTTTTTTTGGATGTGCCTTTAATGTGAAGGTTTGTGTGCTGGCTTATTGACATTTTATCTCGTAAGAAATATAGGTTATGTAACTGGCGAGAGACAACTATTTTTGCTTAGTACAAGCTAGCTACTTAAAGTTTTTTTTGGAATTGTTCCCTTATTGATATAACAAGTTTAAAATCTTCTTATTGTTAATGTCAAACCTTGCAATATCCTTTACATAGAGCTATTTTTAAAAGGGTTTCTTGAGGTAAAATCTCATTATTGGCAAGATGTTAATGTCATACCTGGTAATCTCCTTTTCATTGTCAAGCTATTTGAAATTGTGTTGAAATTATTTTTTTAAAAAATGCCAGGCTTAAATTTTATTATTGAGAAAGTTTAAAATAAAAAGGTATCTTTAGCAGTGTGTGTTACTTCACCAGCACCTCCTGGCCCCTACTTCCACGATAACGTTTTGGAATAACACGTCTACTTGAGTTGTTGTTTGTGAACGGCCCTAATTACCGGTTCAGCGACCCTACAGGTGGCCTTTAAAATGACATCTGTAATGGAAGCGCGTTCCAAGCAGAGAGCTGTCACAGAGTTTCTTTTGTCGAAAAAATTGACCATAGCATATATTCGTAGGCGCTTCCAGAATGTCTACGAATACCTGGCACTGATCGGTATGTCGTTGCGCGAGGTGTCTGTCACCATGGCAACAAAATCGCGCGAACATATCCGATCTCCTCCGTGCCGGCGGGTCGCACCCAACCGTGCCTCCCGCCATGTTGCAACGTGCTGTCACGCTCGTCCAATAGTTGGGGCTGTCAGAGGTGGCTGCGCATTGGGGTCCTCGCTGCCTAACACGAGAGCTTCTGGGTCAAAGGGCTGATGGTGACGATATCTTGTCGAACATCGTCACATCCAGAGAAACACGGGTTCATCTTAACCGTAAACAAAGCGGCAATATATGCATCGGCGACACACTACCTCTCCTCCGAAGAAGAAGTTGAGAGTCGATAAACTTAGGGACACGCCCTTGTGTGACTCTGAAGGGGTTATATTCTGTTTGGTGTCCTGCCTCGTCGTGCTACATGCGACTCGAAAGTATATTGTGCTCCCCTCAGCAAACTGAAGAAAAGACTTCAACGTGTTCGTGGCCACAAAAATTCAAACCGACTTCTGCTTCTCTGTGACAACGCAAGCCCTCACACGAGCCTGACCGGAGTGGAGGTCGCAGAACTTCAGTGGACGCTTCTTCCTCGTCCATCCCACAGCCCAGATCTCGCACCTTTACCCCAATGATTGATGAACTCCGGGGGAAGCGTACTTGGATGATTTTTTCTTTTTTTGTCATCAGTCTACTGACTGGTTTGATGCGGCCCGCCATGAATTCCTTTCCTGTGCTAACCTCTTCATCTCAGAGTAGCACTTGCAACCTACGTCCTCAATTATCTGCTTGACGTATTTCAATCTCTGTCTTCCTCTACAGTTTTTGCCCTCTACAGCTCCCTCTACTACCGTGGAAGTCATTCCCTCATGTCTTAGCAGATGTCCTATCATCCTGTCCCTTCTCCTTATCAGTGTTTTCCACATATTCCTTTCCTCTCCGATTCTGCGTACAACCTCCTCATTCCTTACCATATCAGTCCACCAAATTTTCAACATTCTTCTATAGCACCACATCTCAAATCCTTCGATTCTCTTCTGTTCCGGTTTTCCCACAGTCCATGTTTCACTACCATACAATGCTGTACTCCAAACGTACATCCTCAGAAATTTCTTCCTCAAATTAAGGCCGGTATTTGATAGTAGACTTCTCTTGGCCAGAAATGCCTTTTTTGTCATAGCGAGTCTGCTTTTGATGTCCTCCTTGCTCCGTCCGTCATTGGTTATTTTACTGCCTAGGTAGCAGAATTCCTTAACTTCATTGACTTCGTGACCATCAATCCTGATGTTAAGTTTCTCGCTGTTCTCATTTCTACTACTTCTCATTACCTTCGTCTTTCTCCGATTTACTCTCAAACCATACTGTGTACTCATTAGACTGTTCATTCCGTTCAGCAGATCATTTAATTCTTCTTCACTTTCACTCAGGATAGCAATGTCATCAGCGAATTGTATCATTGATATCCTTTCACCTTGTATTTTAATTGCACCCCTGAACCTTTCTTTTATTTCCATCATTGCTTCCTCGATGTACAGATTGAAGAGTAGGGGCGAAAGGCTACAGCCTTGTCTTACACCCTTCTTAATACGAGCACTTCGTTCTTGATCGTCCACTCTTATTATTCCCTCTTGGTTGTTGTACATATTGTATATGACCCGTCTCTACCTATAGCTTACCCCTACTTTTTTCAGAATCTCGAACAGCTTGCACCATTTTATATTGTCGAACGCTTTTTCCAGGTCGACAAATGCTATGAAAGTGTCTTGATTTTTCTTTAGCCTTGCTTCCATTATTAGCCGTAACGTCAGAATTGCCTCTCTCGTCCCTTTACTTTTCCTAAAGCCAAATTGATCGTCACCTAGCGCATTCTCAATTTTCTTTTCCATTCTTCTGTATATTATTCTTGTAAGCAGCTTCGATGCATGAGCTGTTAAGCTGATTGTGCGATAATTCTCGCACTTGTCAGCTCTTGGCGTCTTCGGAATTGTGTGGATGATGCTTTTCCGAAAGTCAGATGGTATATCGCCAGACTCATATATTCTACACACCAACGTGAATAGTCGTTTTGTTGCCACTTCCCCCAATGATTGGGATGATAGGGACGATAGGGGCGTTATCGATGCTACAAGACGTCGACCAGTAGGACAGAAACGTGTGGGCTTACAAGCACTACCAGTGAGGTTCCACTGAACGGGGATTACGTTGAAACATAGCGTTTTGTAGTCTGAAGAGTGGGGAGTGATATGATGCACGGGATTTCTGAATGAAACAAACCAGCTTCAAGGAAAAAAGTCTTGCGTTACCTGCTTGTTGGACGCCCCTCTTATTTTCTTATTGTAGTGAAAGTTGCAGTACTGAGAAGGTAGAAGATGTTCCGTGTGGTTTTTGTGCCTCTGTGGTCTACGTTTTCAGCTACAGTTACAGTAACACAAACATACCTGGAACACTGACAGGTTTACTTGCACATAAGCTGACATACTGGCTTCTGTTATCATTTAGCTTTTACATTTTTCCACTATTGTGTTGTGTGAGCTCTTCTGCAGTTCAGTCCAGACTGGAAAATGTGCCTACATCACAGTGTAGAACGTGACACGTAATGTTTGTTCTGTCCATAAACATAAATATGTGGAAAGCAACCTCGACATGTCACGTTCTACGCTGTGCTGTAGGCACATTTTTCAGTCCGGACTGGACTGCAGAAGAGCTCAGACAACACAGCCTTCCTGGATGACAAAAATTCAAATGAATTTGCCACGAAAATCTTTCACTGAAAGAGTATAGTAATTAAGTGCCAGATTGGGGAGCTCCCAATACTAATAACTGTATGCTGCCTGATATCTTCACTACACTGAGGACAATTTATTATAACTCATATCTTTCAGTTTATGATAACTTTTATTTCAACTTTGATATATGTAACGAGTGGTCCAATACAAAACGATGTGTACGGCCCACGGAGGCATAAAACTGTTTCAAAACTTCGACAGAGTGAGTTCAAACCTGTCACAGGGACCACTCCGGTAGGTAGAACTGCCTATATTACGGTCTTGCACTGCGGTAATCAGCAAATTACACAGCTATCGCGTACACACTTAATCAAGCCTGAAGAGGAATTATTGCCACACAGAGCCTAGTGACGCCTGAAGAAAGAAACACTGGACAAATGAGTGCGCCGGCCGCTGTGGCCGAGTGGTTCTAGGCACTTCAGTCCGGAACCGCGTTGCTGCTACGGTCGCAGGTTCGAATCCTGCCTCAGGCATGGATGTGTGTGATGTCCTTAGGTTAGTTAGGTTTAAGTAGTTCTAAGTTCTAGGGGGCTGATGACCTCCCATAGTGCTTAGAGCCATTTGAACCAAGTGGGTGCTGGAGAGTCTCTACTCACCCTTAAGCGTGGAGAGGAGTGACGTCAGGCAGTGAAACCAGCGCAGAAGGCGTCCCAGAGACTGTGCGACCGGCCGTCCTGCCGATACGCTTATGTACATGACGGCTGATGACAGGGGTGCGTGACGTCACCGCGTCCTGCGTGACCTTCCAAAGGCGGCGCGATTAGATAAGCAGTACCTCGAGTATGTATTACCAGATGCCACAGACTTAGCCGTCCGCCTCGACAGCTGAATCGTCAGCGTGACGGACGGCCGTCCTAAGGGGCTCGGATTCGATTCCCGGCGCGCAGGTCGCCCAGTGTGGCGTCGAATGTAACAAGACCTGCACCAAGGCGGCCGGACTTGCCCCGTAAGGGGCCTCCGGGCTAATGACGCCAAACCCTCATTTCCATTTTTCCACAGCCTTAGCTGTGTGAGCAGGCTTAAATAACCCGTCTACTGACACCTACAGCGATATCCGATAACCAGGAATGCGAAACATCAACATGTGTTCCTAAACCGATTGACATTTGGCACTGCGTGACTGAAAATGTTCTCATGATCTCAGTCTCGACAGCATAAAACAGTCTGTTTTGTAATTGCTTATAAAATACATGTGGCTGTAGTGCTGATGCTGGTTTGTCAGTTGCATTTCACTCGAGTCAATAGTCTTATGAGAAACGTACAGAACAGGATACATTTTAAGTGTGTAACATAAAACTTTGTAGCTATAATTCTACATCTACATCTATACTCCGCAAGCCACCCAAAGGTGTGTGGCGGAGGGCACTTTAAGTGCCACTGTCATTACCTCCCTTTCCTGTTCCAGTCGCGTATGGTTCGCGGGAAGAACGACTGTCTGAAAGCCTCCGTGCGCGCTCGAATCTCTCTAATTTTACATTCGTGATCTTCTCGGGAGGTATAAGTAGGGGGAAGCAATATATTCGATACCTCATCCAGCAACGCACCCTCTCGAAACCTGGCGAGCAAGCTACACCGCGATGCAGAGCGCCTCTCTTGCAGAGTCTGCCACTTGAGGTTGCTACACACCTCCGTAACGCTATCACGCTTACCAAATAACCCTGTGACGAAACGCGCCGCTGTTCTTTGGATCTTCTCTATCTCCTCCGTCAACCCGATCTGGTACGGATCCCACACTGATGAACAATACTCAAGTATAGGTCGAACGAGTGTTTTGTAAGCCACCTCCTTTGTTGATGGACTACATTTTCTAAGGACTCTCCCAATGAATCTCAACCTGGCACCCGCCTTACCAACAATTAACTTTATATGATCATTCCACGTCAAATCGTTACGCACGCATACTCCCAGATATTTTACAGAAGTAACTGCGACCAGTGTTTGTTCCGCAATCATATAATCATACAATAAAGGATCCTTCTTTCTATGTATTCGCAATACATTACATTTGTCTATGTTAAGGGTCAGTTGCCACTCCCTGCACCAAGTGCCTATCCGCTGCAGATCTTCCTGCATTTCGCTACAATATTCTAATGCTGCAACTTCTCTGTATACTACAGCATCATCCGCGAAAAGCCGCATGGAACTTCCGACACTATCTACTAGGTCATTTATATATATTGTGAAAAGCAATGGTCTCATAACACTCCCCTGTGGCACGCCAGAGGTTACTTTAACGTCTGTAGACGTCTCTCCATTGATAACAACATGCTGTGTTCTGTTTGCTAAAAACTCTTCAATCCAGCCACACAGTTGGTCTGATATTCCGTAGGCTCTTACTTTGTTTATCAGGCGACAGTGCGGAACTGTATCGAACGCCTTCCGGAAGTCAAGGAAAATAGCATCTACCTGGGAGCCTGTATCTAATATTTTCTGGGTCTCATGAACAAATAAAGCGAGCTGGGTCTCACACGATCGCTGTTTCCGGAATCCATGTTGATTCCTACAGAGTAGATTCTGGGTTTCCAAAAACGACATGATACTCGAGCCAAAAACATGTTCTAAAATTCTACAACAGATCGACGTCAGAGATATAGGTCTATAGTTCTGCGCATCTGCTCGACGACCCTTCTTGAAGACTGGGACTACCTGTGCTCTTTTCCAATCATTTGGAACCTTTCGTTCCTCTAGAGACTTGCGGTACACGGCTGTTAGAAGGGGGGCAAGTTCTTTCGCGTACTCTGTGTAGAAACGAAATGGTATCCCGTCAGGTCCAGTGGACTTTCCTCTGTTGAGTTATTCCAGTTGCTTTTCTATTCCTTGGACACTTATTTCGATGTCAGCCATTTTTTCGTTTGTGCGAGGATTTAGAGAAGGAACTGCAGTGCGGTCTTCCTCTGTGAAACAGCTTTGGAAAAAGGTGTTTAGTATTTCAGCTTTACGCGTGTCATCCTCTGTTTCAATGCCATCATCATCCCGGAGTGTCTGGATATGCTGTTTCGAGCCACTTACTGATTTAACGTAAGACCAGGACTTCCTAGGATTTTCTGTCAAGTCGGTACATAGAATTTTACTTTCGAATTCACTGAACGCTTCACGCATAGCCCTCCTTACGCTAACTTTGACATCGTTTAGGTTCTGTTTGTCTGAGAGGTTTTCGCTGCGTTTAAACTTGGAGTGAAGCTCTCTTTGCTTTCGCAGTAGCTTCCTAACTTTGTTGTTGAACCACGGTGGGTTTTTCCCGTCCCTCACAGTTTTACTCGGCACGTACCTGTCTAAAACGCATTTTACGATTGCCTTAAACTTTTTCCATAAACACTCAACATTGTCAGTGTCGGAACAGAAATTTTCGTTTTGATCTGTTAGGTAGTCTGAAATCTGCCTCCTATTACTCTTGCTAAACAGATAAACCTTCCTCCCTTTTTTTATATTCCTATTAACTTCCATATTCAGGGATGCTGCAACGGCCTTATGATCACTGATTCCCTGTTCTGCACTTACAGAGTCGAAAAGTTCGGGTCTGTTTGTTATCAGTAGGTCCAAGATGTTATCTCCACGAGTCGGTTCTCAGTTTAATTGCTCGAGGTAATTTACGGATAGTGCACTCAGTATAATGTCACTCGATGCTCTGTCCCTACCACCCGTCTTAAACATCTGAGTGTCCCAGTCTATGTCTGGTAAATTGAAATATCCACCTAAGACTATAATATGCTGAGAAAATTTAAGTGCAATGTATTCCAAATTTTCTCTCAGTTGTTCTGCCACTAATGCTGCTGAGTCGGGAGGTCGGTAAAAGGAGCCAATTATGAACCTAGCTCGGTTGTTGAGTGTAACCTCCACCCATAATAATTCACAGGAACTATCCACTTCTACTTCACTACAGGATAAACTACTACCAACAGCGACGAACACTCCACCACCGGTTGCATGCAATCTATCCTTTCTAAACACCGTCTGTGCCTTTGTAAAAATTTCGGCTGAATTTATCTCTGGCTTCAGCCAGCTTTCTGTTTCTATAACGATTTCAGCTTCGGTGCTTTCTATCAGCGTTTGAAGTTCCGGTACTTTACCAATGCAGCTTCGACGGTTTACAATTACAATACCGATTGCTGCTTGGTCCCCGCATGTCCTGACTTTGCCCCGCACCCTTTGAGGCTGTTGCCCTTTCTGTACTTGCCTGAGGCCATCTAAAAAACCGCCCAGTCCACGCCACACAACCCCTGCTACCCGTGTAGCCGCTTGATGCGTGTAGTGGACTCCTGACCTATCCAGCGGAACCCGAAACCCGACCACCCTATGGCACAAGTCGAGGAATCTGCAGCCCACACGGTCGCAGAACCGTCTCAGCCTCTGATTGAGACCCTCCACTCGGCAGACGTTACAAGAGAGGCGTTGTGCATCACGGACAGATTTACTATTGAAATTTCGGGACAGCACTTTTCAGGAGCAGTCGGACAACTTGTTACTTGCCCCACCTCCCCCCTCCTGACAACCATTCTTCCCACGCACTATTCACGAGTTGGACGGGTTTGGAGGGATCAGACAGTGGTACCGAAAGTACCCTCCACCAGACACCATTACGTGGCTTGCGGTGTGTGATGTAGATGTAGATATCTACGCATTACCGGCCATTAAAATTGCAATATGAAGAAAGATTAAAAATAACAACATTTGATTTGTTACTTACATATACACAATTAAAACTGTAGGTGATATGAGGGTATGTAGGGTGTGGGATGTGGCACGCAGAGTTGCCACCTCAGTGAGAGTCAACAGCTCTGACACGTCTGCGTGTCAAGTCGAAATAAGCTCGGCTGACGGACAGAGGTGTGGCTTCAACACCACGTGCGTGTTCATCAGCCACAGAGGACGCGCAGCAGTCGCTACAACAGTCTCTCGCCGACCTGTGAGGTCTGGGGAATGCGCTGACGAGGGCAACAGTCGAATAATTCCTACATCGACGTAGGTGAGGACTGCAGGAGCAACATGTGGTCTTGTGTTACTGTGTTGAAAGATTACAAAATGGAGAGCTCAAAGTTTCAGCGTTAACATGTCCTAAATGTAATACCTGCTGTCCAGATTACCTCCTACACTTGTGATCAAAAGTATCCGGACACCGCCAAAAACATACCTTTTTCATATTAGATGCACGATGTTGCCACCTACTGCCAGGTATTCCATATCAGCGACGTCAGTAGTCATTACAAATAGTGAGAGGGGAGAATGGGACGCTGCGAGGAACTCACGGACTTCGAACGTGGTCAAGTAGATGCGAGTCACTTGTGCCATACGTCTGTACGCAAGATTTCCACACTCCTAAACAGCCCTAGTCCACGGTTTCCGATGTGATAGTGAAGTGGAAACGCGTAGGAACACGTACAGCACAAAAGCGTACAGGCCGACCTCGTCTGTTGACTGACAGAGACCGCCAACGGTTGAAGATGGTCGTAATGTGTAATAGGCAGACATCTGTCCAGACCATCACACAGGAATTCCAAACTGCATCAGGATCCACTGCAAGTACTATGACAGTTAGGCGGGAGGTGAGAAAACTTGGATTTCATGGTCGAGTGGCTGCTCATAAGCCAGACATCAGGCCAGTAAATGACAAACGACACCTCTTCTAGTCTAAGGAGCGTAAACATTCGACAATTGAACAGTGTAAAAACGTTGTGTGGAGTGATGAATCACAGTACTCTATGTGGAGATCCGATGGCAGGGTGTGGGTATGGCGAATGCTCGGTGAAGGTAATCTGCCAGCATGTGTAGTGCCAACAGTAAAATTCGGAGGCGGTGATGTTACGGTGTGGTCGTGTTTATCATGGAGGGGGCTTGCACGCGTTGTTGTTTCACGTGGCACCTAAATTAATGTTTTAAGCAGCTTCTTGCTTCCCACTGTTGGAATCTTTCAACACGATCGAGCACCTGTTCACAATGCACGGCCTGTGGCGGACTGGTTACACGAGAATAAGATTGCTGCAATGCACAGAGTCCTGACCAGAATCCTACAGAACACCTTTGGGATGTTTTGGAACGCCGAGTTCGCACCAGGCCTCACCGACTGACATCGATACCTCTCCTCAGTGTGGCACTCCGTGATGAATGGGCTGCCATACCCTAAGAAACCTTCCAGTACCTTATTGAACATATGCCTGCGAGAGTGGAAGCTGTCATGAAGGATGTGGGCCAACACCATATGGATTTCCAGCGTTACCGATGGAGGGCGCCACGAACTTGTAAGTCATTTTCAGCCAAGCGTCCAGATACTTTTGATCACGTAGTGTATGTGAACCACATAACATCCTACGTGAACCGCATACCATCAGATCAGGTGTCGCGTCTGTATGATCACGGCAATCCGTCTGTTCTCGTTGATGTGTCCAAACGGGTAAATATCCATCGCGACACTGCGCACACATGTCGGACGCCTCTGAAGATAGCACCTTCGTGCGACTCCCGTGTGCAGAGATGACGTTGTCTGCAGCGCTGCTGGTGAGTCTTCCCCAGCTGCCGTGCCTGGGGTGGCTGACAGCCTGTGCTGCTACAGACGCCGACGCACTGTCCACGTCTGGCTATGGATACACGTGACAGGTCTGTACGATGCTGCACGGCCACGTGAACAGCACCTCCGTCCTCTCGGGCGCTAGTTGCGTAGGACTGTCGAGATCCTGAGATCTTGCGTGGCCACGACTCTGCCCGTGAGCTGCAGTCTGGTCGGGACACGACTTCCCTGCACTGTGGGACGTGGCGGCAGGCGTTGCTCATTCTTACACAAAGCACGTCACTATCAGCCACCACTGAAATACGAGCTACGAATCAAGAACGTGGTACACAAACTGTCCCTACGTAGAGAGTGTGGACTGCGTCACTTGCAATTACTTTGTGTGGTAGCGATGGAACGCCTAACCACCTGTACGTCCAGCGGTGTTGTACAAAAAATGGTTCAAATGGCTCTGAGCACTATGGGACTTAATTTCTAAGGTCATCAGTCCCCTAGAACTTAGAACTACTTGAACCTAACTAACCTAAGGACATCACAGACATCCATGCCCGAGGCAGGATTCGAACCTGCGACCGTAGCGGTCGCGCGGCTCCAGACTGAAGCGCCTGGAATCGCTTGGCGACTTTGGCCGGCAGGTGGTGTACACTTCACACGCGTGGGCTGAGATGTCAGCGGCGTGCTGCCACACTGGACGAGACTGAGGTGTGTGTCGCAGATGCCCCGCCACCTACAGGAGCCACACGGCGCCATCTGCGACGTTCTGTTACTCTGGGTACCACACAGATATAAGCCGGATATAAGAGCGATAGCGCACTAGTGCGGCCAGGGCCACAGCCAAACTTGCGGCTGGTCGGATGCGGCCACAGCTGGTCCCGGCGGAGGTTCGAGTCCTCCCTCGGGCATGGGTGTGTGTGTTAGGATAATTTAGTTTCAGTAGTGTGTAAGATTAGGGACTGATGACCTCAGCAGTTAAGTCCCATAAGATTTCACACACATTTGAACATTTTTTTTTTTTTCGGATGCGGCCAGTTTTACATGGGAGTGCACCGGGCAACGTGCACGTCGCGGACTGCGACCAGCCTCTGGCCAGAAACGATACAGGAATTGGGCTGGAAATCATTAAAAGAAAGGCGTTTTTCGTTGCGACGGTATCTTCTCACGAAATTCCAATCACCAACTTTCTCCTCCGAATGCGGAAATACACTCCTGGAAATGGAAAAAAGAACACATCGACACCGGTGTGTCAGACCCACCATACTTGCTCCGGACACTGCGAGAGGGCTGTACAAGCAATGATCACACGCACGGCACAGCGGACACACCAGGAACCGCAGTGTTGGCCGTCGAATGGCGCTAGCTGCGCAGCATTTGTGCACCGCCGCCGTCAGTGTCAGCCAGTTTGCCGTGGCATACGGAGCTCCATCGCAGTCTTTAACACTGGTAGCATGCCGCGACAGCGTGGACGTGAACCGTATGTGCAGTTGACGGACTTTGAGCGAGGGCGTATAGTGGGCATGCGGGAGGCCGGGTGGACGTACCGCCGAATTGCTCAACACGTGGGGCGTGAGGTCTCCACAGTACATCGATGTTGTCGCGTGGTCGACGGAAGGTGCACGTGCCCGTCGACCTGGGACCGGACCGCAGCGACGCACGGATGCACGCCAAGACCGTAGGATCCTACGCAGTGCCGTAGGGGACCGCACCGCCACTTCCCAGCAAATTAGGGACACTGTTGCTCCTGGGGTATCGGCGAGGACCATTCGCAACCGTCTCCATGAAGCTGGGCTACGGTCCCGCACACCGTTAGGCCGTCTTCCGCTCACGCCCCAACATCGTGCAGCCCGCCTCCAGTGGTGTCGCGACAGGCGTGAATGGAGGGACGAATGCAGACGTGTCGTCTTCAGCGATGAGAGTCGCTTCTGCCTTGGTGCCAATGATGGTCGTATGCGTGTTTGGCGCCGTGCAGGTGAGCGCCACAATCAGGATTGCATACGACCGAGGCACACAGGACCAACACCCGGCATCATGGTGTGGGGAGCGATCTCCTACACTGGCCGTACACCACTGGTGATCGTCGAGGGGACACTGAATAGTGCACGGTACATCCAAACCGTCATCGAACCCATCGTTCTACCATTCCTAGACCGGCAAGGGAACTTGCTGTTCCAACAGGACAATGCACGTCCGCATGTATCCCGTGCCACCCAACATGCTCTAGAAGGTGTAAGTCAACTACCCTGGCCAGCAAGATCTCCGGATCTGTCCCCCATTGAGCATGTTTGGGACTGGATGAAGCGTCGTCTCACGCGGTCTGCACGTCCAGCACGAACGCTGGTCCAACTGAGGCGCCAGGTGGAAATGGCATGGCAAACCGTTCCACAGGACTACATCCAGCATCTCTACGATCGTCTCCATGGGAGAATAGCAGCCTGCATTGCTGCGAAAGGTGGATATACACTGTACTAGTGGCGACATTGTGCATGCTCTGTTGCCTGTGTCTATGTGCCTGTGGTTCTGTCAGTGTGATCATGTGATGTATCTGACCCCAGGAATGTGTCAATAAAGTTTCCCCTTCCTGGGACAATGAATTCACGGTGTTCTTATTTCAATTTCCAGGAGTGCGGTTTGTTGGCACCGACCTACATAGGGAGGAACGATCACCACGATAAAATAAGGGAAATCAGAGCTCGATATAGGTGTTCGTTCTTGGAATAATAGAGAAATGTGAAGGTGGTTCGATGAACCCTCTGCCAGGCACCTGAATGTGATTTGCAGGCTGTCCACGTAGATGTAGATGTAGATGTCGTGTTCTCAGAATCGTTACGTTGCAATCTCTTTATAGCGATACTGCGAAACGGTGAATGCCTGGTCGAGAGAGCATTGTACCGAAATAATACACTTCTTGGTCTGTTTCAATCAGCTGTGGTGGAGCTAGGGGGAAGCAACAGGGTGTAGCTAGTGTGGGTCCCTGGCCACTCAGGGATCTGTGGCAATGAACAAGCCGATAGATTGGCTAGGATGGGGGCAAAAACTCCATTTATGGGACCGGAACCTGTCTTGACAATCAACGAGGCTACGATCAGATTAGAACTACGGAACTGGCTTAGGAAACAGCACGTAGGATATTGGACCGAGGTCCATAAACAAAAACATGGTAAGGTAATGGTGCCCAAGCCATGTTTTAAAAGAAGCTCTGTAATGCTGGGATTGAACAGGAAAGAGATCAAACTCATGACTGTAGTGATGACCGGCCTTGGGAACTTCGAAAAACACCTACACACAATGGGTATAATGGAAGAGGATCCTAAATGTAGGATCTGTGATGAGGGTGAAGAAACTGCATCACACCTAATCTTTGAATGCACGGCATTGGAGAGTAAAAGATACAGAATCTTCGGGACAACTAGACCTGAAGAAATTGTGTCTAACAAAAAACTGGTAGAGGGACTCCTTGCGCCATTTAAGGGCACTGGTTGGCTTTACTAGATATACAGGGAGCGATACCGCTCAATAAACCTAGTTTCGGTGCGGGCAGTGACGGGTCAGACCTAAGCTGTTTTAGCTCTCCTCTTAAAATCAATCAATCAATCTGTTTCATACAAACGGAAAGGAAAAAAGAAAACTGTCCGTGCGGCACGACACGTATCGTAGTCACTGTCGCCTTGATGCTGGTGTGAGAGACGCACGCTCAGCATAGCAGAATCGTTCCGCAGTCCTCAGCTTGTGCTAAGCCAATAAATGCTACAAACAAGGTTTAGCGAGAAAGGCACCGCCTTTCTTCCAAACGTTCCCACTTAAATGCACAAAAAAATTGCGATGCACTTTCGCACACGCGTTTCAAGCACTAACATTGTACGTCCAAAAATGGCCAAACTGATTTACGATGTTCGCCAGAACTGTTACTTCATTACTTATCACCTGAATAAACATCGTAGCTCTAGTTCCGCAACCCAGGAAGCAATAGCAACCTTCAGAATGTCACAAGTCATCTAAGGAATTCATTCACCGATGAAACGAATCGCAAGTTCTGTTACGACGTGTTTCGTTGGAGAATGGCAGCACAATCAGAATCGTAATGCTAGTTACGATGTTTATACAGGGAAAGTTTACTGTTTACTGGTGCGCGGAGTTCGGGTTATAATAGGTACCTGCTATAATAGGTACCTGGAATTAATTTTTTTTACTAATTACGTAATGAAGTCTAACATTTAAAATGCGGAACCTAATTCAAAATGCTCCTCACGTGTCACTGTTAGAGCGATGCTGCTCCAGTAATAAAACGAAGACCCATGGAAGGAAAAGGAATCCAACCTCATGTACAGTAAATAGACCACAGGAACATGTCCACAGAAGTTTGGCACACAATGACCGAAAGAGTGCTGAAATCTAAGCTAGATTAATGAAGCATGGATGCGATCCCAGCTTGTGCAGACTGAAATGTCATAAAAATGTAACCTATGGAAACAGACAGGATATTTTTGAGAACTTTCGGCAATTGGAAGATCGTAGAAGGCAGCGAGAATTCAGCTGTCGACATGTGAAACTGTAACAGAAAACAGATCCGAAATGTGACAGGCACAAGAAGAAAAATTTCAAGACTGTATTCAGCTGACGGGTGTAACATTAAGGTGTGTCAGAAAATGTTCCTTCATTAGCGTTCTTTTACAGATATGTGAGTGAGGACTACCGTGAAAAAACTGGGATATGTTCAAATTTTGTTACCTGGTATGAGAGGAAATCATTCGGGAAAGGGCAATATAACACAGCGTCGAATAAAGCATTCAGTGCGATAGCATGTAAATAGTTTTCCTTGTGTGCAATCAAATGACACAGGGAAAGAACCAAGCAGAGAATAGCCCGAAGCCGCACTCAGCATTGCAAAGATGCATAGATTGTACCGAGAATGAATCAACGAAGGTAAATATGTCTCCTTGAATCCGTGCCACATTAAACCAATACACGGATAAATTCAAACAAGAATAAAATTTCTGATTGTGTCAGTTCAAAAATGGTGAGTGTGAAGGACACAAAACAAGTTATTGTGGAGAAGAAAAACCAAAGTTTGCGGACAAATACGTCCCTCATTGTCATCGAACAAAGAAAAAGACAAACCTGTACCGCAAGACATGGGCAAGATGGGTCCCAAAGGAGTTGACGCGGCTACACAAGGAAACAAGGTTGACAGTGTGCACAGAACTAAAGGAACGTTATAGAATAGAAGGTGAGCATTCCGTCAACAAAAATTTAACTTGTGATGAAATTTGGGTTGACTATTATGATCCAGAATCAAAAAGACAAACATGGGGAGGAAGCACACCAAGTCACAAGTTAAGAAAAAATTCAAAACCCAAACATCAGCAGGGAAAGTCATGTTGACGGCTTTTTGGGATGGGGAAGGCCCAGTTTTTTGTGATTATCTCGAAGACCAGAGTACAATGAACAGTCAATATTACTCGGATTTGCTTTTTAAACAAGGTGAAGCCAGCCATGAGACAGAGACGTCTTGGATCTCAGAGGAAAGGTGTGATTCTCCAGCAAGACAACACACATCCTCATAGTGCTCAACTAACCCGTGAAACCATCGACAAAATGGGCTGGGAGGTAGTGCCTCATCTCCCTCACAGTCCTGATTTAGCATCCAGTGATTTCCACTTGCTTGGTGCACTGAAGTAGGTTGCTGTTGTTGTTGTGGTCTTCAGTCCTGAGACTGGTTTGATGCAGCTCTCCATGCTACTCTATCCTCTGCAAGCTTCTTCATCTCCCAGTACCTACTGAAACCTACATCCTTCTGAATCTGCTTGGTGTATTCATCTCTTGGTCTCCCTCTACGATTTTTACCCTCCACGCTGCCCTCCAGTACTAAATTGGTGATCCCTTGATGCCTCAGAACATGTCCTATCAACCGATCCCTTCTTCTAGTCAAGTTGTGCTACAAACTCCCCTTCTCCCCAATTCTATTCAATACCTCCTCAGCATTCTTCTGTAGCACCACACTTCGAAAGCTTCTATTCTCTTCTTGTCTAAACTATATATTGTCCACGTTTCACTTCCATACATGGCTACACTCCATACAAATACTTTCAGAAACGACTTCCTGACGCTTAAGTCTATACTCGATGTTAACAAACTTCTCTTTTTCAGAAACGTTTTCCTTGCCACTGCCAGTCTACATTTCATATCCTCTCTACTTCGACAATCATCAGTTATTTTGCTCCCCAAATAGCAAAACTCCTTTACTACTTTAAGTGTCTCATTTCCTAATCTAATTCCCTCAGCATCACCCGACTTAATTAGACTACATTCCATTATCCTCGTTTTGCTTTTGTTGATGTTCATCTTATATCCTCCTTTCAAGACACTGTCCATTCCGTTCAACTGCTCTTCCAAGTCCTTTGCTGTCTCTGACGGAATTACAATGTCATCGGCGAACCTCAAAGTTTTTATTTCTTCTCCATGGATTTTAATACCTACTCCGAACTGTTCTTTTGTTTCCTTTACTGCTTGCTCAATATACAGATTGAATAGCATCGGGGAGAGGCTACAACCCTGTCTCACTCCCTTCCCTACCACTGTTTCCCTTTCATGTCACCTCGACTCTTATAACTTCCATCTGCTTTCTGTACAAATTGTAAATAGCCTTTCGCTCCCTGTATTTTACCCCTGCCACCTCAGAATTTGATAGAGAGTATTCCAGTCAACGTTGTCAAAAGCTTTCTCTAAGTCTACAAATTCTAGAAACGTAGGTTTGCCTTTCCTTAATCTTTCTTGTAAGAGAAGTCGTAGGGTTAGTATTGCCTCACGTGTTCCAACATTTCTATGGAATCAAACTGATCTTCCCCGAGGTCGGCTTCCAGTTTTTCCATTCGTCTGTAAAGAATTAGCGTTAGTATTTTGCAGCTGTGACTTATTAAACTGATAGTTCGGCAATTTTCACATCTGTCAACACCTGCTTCCTTTGGGATTGGAATTATTATATTCTTCTAGAAGTCTGAGGGTATTCCGCCTGTCTCGTACATCTCGCTCACCAGATGGTAGAGTTTTGTCAGGACTGGCTCTCCCAAGGCTGTCAGTATTTCTAATGGAATGTTGTCTACTCCCGGGGCCGTGTTTCGACTGAGGTCTTTCAGTGAAGTAGGTATAACGTGGTAAAATGTTTCAGGGCAACGAGTATGTGAAAAGGTTTGTGGGAAATTGGTTCATACATCAAGATAAAGAGTTCTTTGTAGCCGGAACAAAGACGCCTTTAGCCTCTTGGAACAAGTGCATAAATGTTCAAGGGGATAATGTTGAAAAGTAGAAAAAGTATTTTTTTTGTTAAAATAAACGCTTTTTTCCTCCAGACCAACTTGTCTCTTTAATTATTGAATGACCCTCGTATGTCTTCGAAGATGCAGTGAAACTGAGATAAATTTGTACTGTTTATTTAATCTTGTTTTTCTGCTCCTGTAAAGCTGATAAAATGGCGCTACGATGGTAATACTTGGAGCCGTCGATATGACGTATACTGACCCGTTATGGTCGTAGCTGCGCGTTCCTCAACTCCGTCGCGTCCTGTTGTCAGTCAAGTTTGGTACGGACTCCAAACACTGGACCACTGCTCTAAAACAGGTCACACCTCGTTTCCTTCCTAAACTAATGCACTAAAATCTCCTAGACGCACCCGACCTATACAAGTCTCCCATTTAACTCACCTCCTGGCAGTTTCACGCCTTCCTGCATTTCACAGTGATATGTAGTATAGCCACCAGGTGTTTATACAACGTGGGTAGCTACAGAAGTTTGCCCCAAATTTAGCAGTCGAATAGTATCAAACTCTTTCTCTTACTTGCAGTCACTATTAGCTTGGTGCGTAAGTTCTTGGCGTTTTTGTTGTGTATGTCGATATTCCGGGTTCTATGGGTTTGTTTCTCGATTATTATTTTTTGTTTGTAGTTGAGTGTGGCTATTTGAGTTTACATAATTATCATTTTCTCATTTGGAGATAGTGAGTGAAGCTCTGAACGCTAGAAATGGAGTGCCAAGTGCAGAAATCGGAGCATATCTGAGCAGCAGAGACAGGTAGAAACATTTGCACCGTGTGTGGGGACAATGCTATTGGACAGAGCACTGCAAGAAAATGGCTTTCTCGATTTTGAGGAGGATCGTTTCGACGTTAATGACTCTTCACGTTCAAGAACACCTTCGGAGTTTCATGAAGATCGTTTAAATGCCTTAATACGCAATGATCAATGTCATTGCAAATGAGAGCTGGCAAATGTGGTGAACTGTGATTATTTCACCGTAGTGCGACAGTTGGGGAGCATTTAAAATCGAGTGTGTCGTTTAGAGCATGCTCTAAGCCAAAGGAACGAAAACTAGCGGGTGGGTCACATGTGTATCAAAATGGTTCAAATGGCTCTGAGCACTATGGGACTTAACATATGAGGTCATCAGTCCCCTAGAACTTAGAACTACTTAAACCTAACTAACCTAAGGACATCACACACATCCATGCCCGAGGCAGGATTCGAACCTGCGACCGTAGCGGTAGCGTAGGTCTAGACTGAAGCGCCTAGAACCGCTCGCCCACAGCGGCCGGCCATATGTTCACCTGTGCTTGCTCGTCATCAACTGATTCGTGAACAACTCCGACCATTCCTATCCTGTGTCGTTACTGGTGACGAGAAGTGGTGTCTTTATGCTAACATAAGGAAAAGAACGGAATAACTGAGCCCGAACAAAGCAGCAACTCCCCGTACAGAAACCTGCGCATCCACAAAAGGTAATGTTATCCCTCTGGTGGAACAGCAGCGGTGTGGTGTAGTTCATAGAGTAGAAATATCTCTGGAGTGAGCATTCAGAAGCGCAGAATTGATTTTGTGTTGTCAACATACGTTGCCACAATGGTCACGTGATCTCGGAACGCCGTAGATTTGTCCGACATTTGTCCTATAAATTTTGAATGTTGTCATATCGTTAGTAGAGACAGATTCCCTTCGTAAGTGCTGTGGATTTAGTATAGACGTTTGCAGGCACCATAGCAGTTTACGTCTGATATTTGAAATAAATTGGGCTCTTAGCTTTGAAGAGCAAAATGAACGAGCATGACGTCACAGAAACTTCACGTCAGCATGTATTTACAATGTCTTTCATGTCACATCTCAAGTCGCTTAACACAGTACTGAACGGCGAAATTGGGGTTTTGAGTCACCATCCCTAATATGCATAAAATGTTAACATATAGTATCAGAACTGTGCAGCTAACAGCGACAAAATTTGTCAATGGCCGAAGCAAACTTTATAACCTATGTTCTTGATCAATTATGTTTGGTAAATTACTGAGAAGTGAGACAACGTTTCAAAACATCGACAATTATTTGCTAGGGAAAATATGTACATTCATACACATCAAAGAAAGCTTCAAACGAATTAATAAAGCCTGTTATACTTATCCATTATGTTTTTTCTTACGTAATTAATAACGTCATAAACAACTGTATTTTACTCCTTCATTAAAACTGACTTTCTTGCTTAAAATGTCATATGGTGCAATTTGTTTCGTCTACTTATGTTCTTATACATATACATTGTGGGCGTCAGCGCCGTTGTGTTATGGTAAAACCTAAATAACTTTTCGCCTTCAGATATACGACCTCGGTTGTGTAAGAAAATGGAAAAAATATCCCATTCGTCATCGAACACCTCCAATTTGTCACTAAAACAAAGCGCTAATATAAAATAAACATTATGAAGATACAACAGTACAAAATCCACTATTATAAAGAGAATGAGCGCGGTGAAAATAGGTTAACTTAAGATGTTAACAGACTGGTACCGTCAAAATTTTCTTCCCGAGAAACCTTGACGTACCGTGAAATGACGTGACGTTCCGTTGACGACCTGTGCGAATGCCTCCATTCGAAAGGTATTGTAGAATGTTTTGGTGTTATGTGACGAGACGTGACGTTACCTGATGGCGGACCCGAATTGACGCTAAACATTCGACGTCGTCCCTAGATCACGTGACAATTGCAGTTTAATGTTGACAACATGCGCAGGACGCAATGCTCACTCCAGAGATATTTCTACTCTATGGTGTAGTTCGAATTGCTTCCTCAATGTTAACCATGCCGACATTTATTGCCCATGTAGTGTCCCTTTTGCAATATTCACCATTATCGAGGTGAAACAAATAAAAATGACTGTATGTGACTCAAAATGAACTGCAAACATCGATTTATCAGCGAAAGGTAATAACACTAAATGTAAAAATATGGATCGATAGATGCAGAGAAGATATTATTTTTATTGTATGAGATTATAATGTGTAAGTAATTAAAAAAAGTATTATTACCTTTGTAAGAGTATAAAACACAATGCAATGCTCATTCTTCTGTCTAGTCTGTTTTGTTCTGTTCGTTCTGGTGTTAGCTGGAATAAGGTACGCAAGCTATTGTGCTGCGCTAGCATTTGTTTCTGTCGTAACGTAATTGCAAATATTTAATGGTGTAAACCGTGTCCTAGTAAGAATATATTAGTATAAATTGATCTCCGTGTGTTATTTCAAGAACCTACGCCACACTTATCTTATGAAAAGAATATTTAGTGAAAATTATTTAGAATGTTTCCAGCTGCTGCGGAGCGAGTAACTGTGATCTCTGACTCTTAACAATTAGCCGCCATTATGCGGTACATTTAAAAAAATTTTTCACGGCAAAATGTCTGATAGCCGGAGCGGAAGAAATTATGTGAAAATATTCAGTGAGATTAATTGAAGGAATCCAGTGTAATAATTTTATTAAAACTTGTCTATTTTCTGTGATAGTAATAATTTCAGATCAGGGAACTGGAGCTGAGTAATACTACGCTATAGCATTTACAGTAATTTGTAGGGAGCCTGGCGCTCGATAAAACCAGATATAATACGTAATTGGCAATCTACGAAATTCATTATTTTGCTTACTATATCTCTTTTGTATTTTTTGAAAGCTAAACGTAAAAACTAACAAATTGAGTAGGTGAGTGTTTCCTCTAAATAAATAGTTACATTATTTTTTAAAGAGACATAATAAATGGGTGACGAGAAATGGTGTCTTTATGCTAACATGAGGAAAAGAACGGAATAACTCAGCCCGAACAAAGCAGCAACTTCCCGTACAGAAACCTGCGCATCCGCAAAAGATAATGTTATCCCTCTGGTGGAACGGCAGCGGTGTGGTGTAGTTCGAATTGCTTCCTCAATGTTAACCATCACTGCCGACATTTATTGCCCACTGAGACGTCTTGCACATGCGGTCCCAGGATATCTACCGCGAAGACTGCTTGAAAAAAAAGCTAAAATGTGTGTGAAATCTTATGGGACTTAGCTGCTAAGGTCATCAGTCCCTAAGCTTACACACTACTTAACCTAAATTATCCTAAGGACAAACACACACACCCATGCCCGAGGGAGGACTCGAACCTCCGCCGGGACCATTTCTGCTAGACTGACAGAAAAACTATACCGGAGTTGGTTTGCGAATCATTCCGCATCCACCTTGTTCTACTGATCTTGCGTCCTCAGATTTTCACCTCTTACGCTCTCTATCGAACAGCCTTCAAGGAACTTCTTTTTCGGATGAAAATCCGCTCCGAACATGGTTCGACGAATTACTCGCCTGAAAACCACGTGATTTCTACAGTCGCGAATCGGACAGCTACCCCAGCGTTGGCAGACTGTTGTGCCTAATAAAATAGAATATACACTGGAGAAACTTCATGGCAGATTAAAACTGTGTGCCAGACCGAGACTCGAACTCGGGACCTTTGCCTTTCGCGGGCAAGTGCTCGAACATTTTTTTTTTTTTTTTTAAATCTCATTTTGTTCGCTTTTGTTCGTTGCATCTGCTCCGGGCGGACGTCGTAAGACAGCCGTTTAGGTTCGTTGTTGACCGATTAGTTTTTTATTACAGAGGGCTGCTAACCTTCTGACCGAACACGCTGAGCTACCGTGCCGGCGTCCATCTGAGCTACCGAAGTACGACTCACGCCCGGTACTCACAGCTTTACTTCTGCCAGTATCTCGTCTCCTACCTTCCAAACTTTACAGAAGCTCATATCAGCGCACACTCCGCTGCAGAGTGAAAATCTCATTCTGGAAACATCCCCCAGGCTGTGGCTAAGCCATGTCCCCGCAGTATCCTTTCTTTCAGGAGTGCTAGTTCTGCAGGTTCGCAGGAGAGCTTCTGTAAAGTTTGGAAGGTAGGAGACGAGATACCGGCAGAAGTAAAGTTGTGAGTACCGGGCGTGAGTCGTGCTTCGGTAGCTCAGATGATAGAGCACTTGCCTGCGAAAGGCAAAGGTCCCGAGTTCGAGTCTCGGTCGGGCACGCAGTTTTAATCTGCCAGGAAGTTTCATATCAGCGCACACTCCGCTGCAGAGTGAAAATCTCATTCTGGATACACTGGAGAGCCAAAGAAACTGGTACACCTGCCTAATATCGTCTAGGGCCTCCTGGAGCATGCACAAGCGCCGCAACACTACGTGGCATGGACTCGACTAATGTCCGAAGCAGTGTTGGAGAGAACTGACACCATGAATCGTGCAGGACTGTCCATAAATACGTAAGAGTACGAGGGAGTGGAGATTTCTGAACAGCAGGTCGCAAGCCATCTCAGATATGCTCAATAATGTTCATGTCTGGGGAGTCTGGTGGGCAGCGGAAGTGTTTAAACAGAAGGGTGTGCATGGAGCCACTCTGACGTGTCACGTGTCGCATTGTCCTGCTGGAATTGCCCAAGTCCGTCGGAGTGCGCAATGGACACAAACGGGTCGTCAGGACATATCACATGGTCCCATATTACTCCAACTGCACACTCCCGACATCATTACAAAGCCTCCACCAGCTACAAAGGTCGCCTGCTGATATGCAGGGTCTTAGATTCTTGAAGTTGTCTCTATACCCGTACATGTCCATCCACCCTATGCAATTTGAAACGAGACTCGTTCGACCAGGCAACATGTTTCCAGTCATCAACAGTCTAATGACGGTGTTTACACGACCAGGCGAGGCGTAAACCTTTGTGTCGTGCAGTCATCAAGCGTAGACGAGTAGACCTTGTGCTCCGGAAGCCCATATCGATAATGCTGAATGGGTCGCACGCTGACACTTGTTGATGGCCCAGCATTGAAATCTGCAGCATTTTGGGAGATGTTACACTTCTGTCACGATGAACGATTCTCTTCAGTCGTCGTTGTTCCCGTTCTTGCAGGACCTTTTTCTGGCTGCAAACGTACACACCAGTCCCAGAGCTTACCCCACTGTCAGATGTTTTCTGGAAGTCCTGTCCTTTAGGGTGTTTATCTCCACCACCGATGCTTCTTGAATCCTCTCTAGAGTGTCGAACCGACGGCCTTTCAACTTAAGTTTCAGGTTTGGGAATAGCGCGAAGTTGTAAGGTGCCAAATCTGGCGAGTACGGTGGGTGGGGTACAACCACTGTGTTGTTTTTTGCCAAAAAGGTCCTGGCGAGCAAGGACGTGTGACAGGATGCGTTGTCGTGACACAGCAGCCAGTTGCCTTGATGCCAAAGTTCGGGCCGTCGTCGCCGAGCGTTTTCACGGAGCCGTCGCAAAACGTCACACTAGTATGCAGAATTCACTGTTTGGTTGGGTGGGACGAATTCTTTGCGCACAATTCGTTTGGTATCAAAGAAAACGATGATAACGCTCTTCACTTTGCTCTTCACCTGTCTCGCTTTTTTGGGTCTTGGAGAGCGCTGGCCAGTGTGGACGAACGGTTCTAGGCGCTTCAGTCCGGAACCGCGCGGCTGCTACGGTCGCAGGTTCGAATCCTTCCTCGGGCACGGATGTGTGTGATGTCCTTAGGTTAGGTTTAAGTAGTTCTAAGCTCTAGGGGAATGATGACCTCAGATGTTAAATCCCATAGTGCTCAGAGCCATTTGAACCAACTCGGAGAGCCCGGGCTTTTGCATTGGGACGATTGTTGCTTTATCTCTGGGTCATAACCATAAACCCAGCTCTCATCGCTGGTGATAACCCATGACATGAAGATCGAATCATCAGAGGCAGTCTGATGAAGGTCCGTGCCAACACACTATGCCTTCCAATCGGCAATCAAGATCCGTGGCACAAATTTTGCAGGGACACGATGAATACCCAATTGATCAGTCAACATTCGTTGACATATCCCATAACAAATGCCCACTTCATCCGCAAGGTCTCAAATGGTTCGACGTCGATCTGCAGGAACGAACTGTTGAAGTTTCAAAAAATGGCTCAAATGGCTCTGAGCACTATGGGACATCTGAGGTCATCAGTCCCCTAGAACTTAGAACTACTTAAACCTAACTAACCTAAGGACATCACACACATCCGTGCCCGAGGCAGGATTCGAACCTGCGTCTGAAGCGGTCGCGCGGTTCCAGACTGAAGCGCCTAGAACCGCTCGGCCACAACGGCCGACTGTTGAAGTTTGGCAACAGTGTCTGGCGTTGTGCGGCTAACGGGCCTTCCAGAGTGAGCATCATCTTCGTCGTCTGTACGATGGGACCTGAACCGGGCATGCCACTCAAACACACGCGTACGGATCACGCTCTGTCCCCCTAACACTTGTTGAATCATTGCAAGGATCTCCATAGCACTTTTCCCGAGATTCGCACAGAATTTGATACACATGCGCTGTTCTGTTCGCGGATCCATCGTAAAATCGCCACACACCAAACACAGAGTATTACGGAAATCACTGTGGACATTCAACACGTCCTCCCAGCCGAATGCCACTCTGCACACTGACTCATCAGATACGCAGCTGTCGCCACCTAGCGGTGCAAAGATCTACTACTCCTACTTTCCAGATGGCAGCACCAGTCCCGAAAATTTTGGATGCCACCTGGTAATGTAGGCATTTTACAAGTATGTCGTGGGAACATAAGAGAATGGTGCATCACCCGAATGGAATTCGTGAACAAAATCTCTGACAGGTGTTTCCTTTTGTTGAGGAGTTGGTTTACATTCTAATTTAGGATTTAGCTGTTCGATTTTCTGCTGAATATCTCGTCTGCCTGCCCCCTGCTCGTTTCCCCCCCCCCTCCACCTGCAACATGTGGTCGTGCATTATCCTGCTGAAATGCAGGGTTTCACAGGGATCGAATGAAGCGTAGAGCCACGGGTCGTAACACATCTGAAATGTAACGTCCACTGTTCAAAGTGCCGTCAATGCGAACATGAGGTGACCGGGACGTGTAACCAATGGCACCCCATACCATCACACCGGGTGATACGCCAGTATGGCGATGACGACGAATACACGCTTCCAATGTGCGTTCACCGTGACGTCGCCAAACACGGATGCGACCATCGTGATGCTGTAAACAGAAGCTGAATTCATCCGAAAAACAACACGTAACCGCAGCCCCGGTCTCCCAGCTGATAGTCCGTGCTGCTGCAAACGGCGTCGAACTGTTCGTGCAGATGGTTGTTGTCTTGCAAACGTCCCCATCTGTTGACTCAGGGATCGAGACGTGGCTGCACGATCCGTTACAGCCGTGCGGATAAGATGCCTGTCATGTCGACTGCTAGTGATATGAGGCCGTTGGGATCCAGCACGGCGTTCCGTATTACCCTCCTGAACCCACCGATTCCATATTCTGCTAACAGTCACTGGATCTTGACCAACGCGAGCAACAATGTCGCGATACGATAAACCGCAATCGCGATAGGCTACAATTCGACTTTTATCAAAGTCGGAAACATGATGGTACGCATTTCTCCTCCTTACACGAGGCATCACAACAACGTTTCACCAGGCAACTCCGGTCAACTGCTGTTTGTGTTTGAGAAATCGGTTGGAAACTTTCCTCATGTCACCACGTTGTAGGTGTCGCCACCGGTGCCAACCTTGTGTGAATGCTCTGAAAAGCTAATCATTTGTATGTCACAGCATCTTCTTCCTGTCGGTTAAATTTCGCGTCTGTAGCACGTCCACTTCGTGGTGTAGCAATTTTAATGGCCAGTAGTGCAATCTTGACCCGTGGTCTAGGGGTAGCGTCTTTGATTCATAAATTTTGATAAATAATCAGCATTGGCGGCCGAAGACTTCCGGCATAAGAAGTCAGCCTCATTCTGCCAACGGCCTTGTCAAAGAGGGCGGAGGAGCGGATAGAGGTTCAGGGCACTCTCTTGTCCTAGGGGTGGGAAATTGCCCCTAAAGGGGGAAGAATCAGCAATGATCAACGACATGAGGATGCAGAAGGCAATGGAAACCACTGCATTAAAGACACGTAAGGTGTATCCACAGGACATGTGGCCTGTAATTGAAGAAGTGTCATGATGATCTCTCCATTGGCAAAAGATTCCGGAATAGTCCCCCATTCGGATCTCCGGGAAGGGACTGCCAAGTGGAAGATTACCATGAGAAAAAGATTGAATAAACAATGAAAGGATAACGTTCTACGAGTCGGGGCGTGGAATGTCAGAAGCTTGAACGTGGTAGGGAAACTAGAAAATCTGAAAAGGGAAATGCAAAGGCTCAATCTAGATATAGTAGGGGTCAGTGAAGTGAAGTGGAGGAAGACAAGGATTTCTGGTCAGATGAGTATCGGGTAATATCAACAGCAGCAGAAAATGGTATAACAGGTGTAGGATTCGTTATGAATAGGAAGTTAGGGCAGAGGGTGTGTTACTGTGAACAGTTCAGTGACCGGGTTGTTCTAATCAGAATCGACAGCAGACCAACACCGACAACGATAGTTCAGATATACATGCCGACGTCGCAAGCTGAAGATGAACAGATAGAGAAAATGTATGAGGATATTGAAAGGGTAATGCAGTATGTAAAGGGTGACGAAAATCTAATAGTCATGGGCGACTGGAATGCAGTTGTAGGGGAAGGAGTAGAAGAAAAGGTTATGGAGAATATGGGCTTGGGACAATGAATGATAGAGGAGAAAGACTAATTGAGTTCTGTAACAAGTTTCAGCTAGTAATAGCGAATACCCTGTTCAAGAATCACAAGAGGAGGAGGTATACTTGGAAAAGGCCGGGGGATACGGGAAGATTTCAATTAGATTACATCATGGTCCGACAGAGATTCCGAAATCAGATACTGGATTGTGAGGCGTACCCAGGAGCAGATATAGACTCAGATCACAATATAGTAGTGATGAAGAGTAGGCTGAAGTTCAAGACATTAGTCAGGAAGAATCAATACGCAAAGAAGTGGGATACGGAAGTACTAAGGAATGACGAGATACGTTTGAAGTTCTCTAACGCTATAGATACAGCAATAAGGAATACCGCAGTAGGCAGTACAGTTGAAGAGGAACGGACGTCTCTAAAAAGGGCCATCACAGAAGTTGGGAAGGAAAACATAGGTACAAAGAAGGTAGCTGCGAAGAAACCATGGGTAACAGAAGCAATACTTCAGTTGATTGATGAAAGGAGGAAGTACAAACATGTTCCGGGAAAATCAGGAATACAGAAATACAAGTCGCTGAGGAATGAAATGAATAGGAAGTGCAGGGAAGCTAAGACGAAATGGCTGCAGGAAAAATGTGAAGACATCGAAAAAGATATGATTGTCGGAAGGACAGACTCAGCATACAGGAAAGTCAAAACAACCTTTGGTGACATTAAAAGTAACGGAAGTAACATTAAGAGTGCAACGGGAATTCCACTGTTAAATGCAGAGGAGAGAGCAGATAGGTGGAAAGAATACATTGAATGCCTCTATGAGGGTGAAGATTTGTCTGATGTGATAGACGAAGAAACAGGGGTCGATTTAGAAGAGATAGGGGATCCAGTATTAGAATCGGAATTTAAAAGAGCTTTGGAGGACTTACGGTCAAATAAGGCAGAAGGGATAGATAATATTCCATCAGAATTTCTAAAATCATTGGGGGAAGTGGCAACAAAACGACTATTCACGTTGGTGTGTAGAATATATGAGTCTGGCGACATACCATCTGACTTTCGGAAAAGCATCATCCACACAATTCCGAAGACGGCAAAAGCTGACAAGTGCGAGAATTATCGCACAATCATCTTAACAGCTCATGCAACGAAGCTGCTTACAAGAATAATATACAGAAGAATGGAAAAGAAAATTGAGAATGCGCTAGGTGACGATCAATTTGGCTTTAGGAAAAGTAAAGGGACGAGAGAGGCAATTCTGACGTTACGGCTAATAATGGAAGCAAGGCTAAAGAAAAATAAAGACACTTTCATAGGATTTGTCGACCTGGAAAAAGCGTTCGACAATATAAAATGGTGCAAGCTGTTCGAGATTCTGAAAAAAGTAGGAGTAAGCTATAGGGAGAGACGGGTCAAAATACAATATGTACAACAACCAAGAGGGAATAATAAGAGTGGACGGTCAAGAACGAAGTGCTCGTATTAAGAAGGGTGTAAGACAAGGCTGTAGCCTTTCGCCCCTACTCTTCAATCTGTACATCGAGGAAGCAATGATGGAAATAAAAGAAAGGTTCAGGAGTGGAGTTAAAATACAAGGTGAAAGGATATCAATGATACGACTCGCTGATGACATTGCTATCCTGAGTGAAAGTGAAGAAGAATTAAATGATCTGCTGAACGGAATGAACAGTCTAATGAGTACACAGTATGGTTTGAGAGTAAATCGGAGAAAGACGAAGGTAATGAGAAGTAGTAGAAATAAGAACAGCGAGAAACTTAACATCAGGATTGATGGTCACGAAGTCAATGAAGTTAAGGAATTCTGCTACCTAGGCAGTAAAATAACCAATGACGGACGGAGCAAGGAGGACATCAAAAGCAGACTCGCTATGGCAAAAAAGGCATTTCTGGCCAAGAGAAGTCTACTAATATCAAATACCGGCCTTAATTTGAGGAAGAAATTTCTGAGGATGTACGCCTGGAGTACAGCATTGTATGGTAGTGAAACATGGACTGTGGGAAAACCGGAACAGAAGAGAATCGAAGCATTTGAGGTGTGGTGCTATAGACGAATGTTGAAAATTAGGTGGACTGATAAGGTAAGGAATGAGGAGGTTCTACGCAGAATCGGAGAAGAAAGGAATATGTGGAAAACTCTGATAAGGAGAAGGGACAGGATGATAGGACATGTGCTAAGACATGAGGGAATGACTTCCATGGTACTAGAGGGAGCTGTAGAGGGCAAAAACTGTAGAGGAAGACAGAGATTGTAATACGTCAAGCAAATAATTGAGGACGTAGGTTGCAAGTGCTACTCTGAGATGAAGAAGTTAGCACAGGAAAGGACTTCGTGGCGGGCCGCATCAAACCAGTCAGTAGACTGATGACCAAAAAAAAAAAAAAAAAAAAAAAGTGTAATTTACTGTGTTTACCGTTAAGGTCGATGTTATAAAGCAATTCCAAGTTCTAACTGTCTATCCATCAGTCAGAGCCGACGGACACCTTTAATTTTCAGGAATGCGAAATGTCGGAATGCCTTCAGTATCCCTTTGCAGCTTGGCGCTTTGTGAGTGAACACTCGAAGCGTCGCTGAATGTGAACGCCAGTCACCAGAATGAAACCTGGTAGGTAGGTGATGAGGCACCGGTGCACGTAAAGCTGCGGGAACGAGTCGTGCGACGTGCTTGAATACCTAGGTTGAAAGAGCGGTTTCCCGCGAAAGGCAAAGTCCTAGATTTGAACCCCAGTCCGGGGCACACTTTTAATGCGGTACGAAGTTTCGAGCTCAGTTATTCAGTTCTGACGGCGTCTGTACAACCGGTCTCATTGGAATCCGAAAGTCAAGACGAATTCGGCTTGACATTTGACGGAAAACATAGAACAGGCGATACATTTTCAGTAAACAACGTAACAATCTTCTACGTTAAATTCAATTTTTTCATAATTTATAGATGGACTGTTGGAGCGTTACGCTTTAAACTTTATTTTTAATGTCTACGTTCGTATTTGAGATGTAACACTTTTAAGTTTGCGTCTCCAAAAGCCTTTGAGGCGAGTATTCCGAACATCAAATTCCAGAACCTGTAATGTTTCCGCATGTTTGTGGGTTTTGTTTCAAAATCAGAGACACCCGTTAATCTGTATCAGAGTCCAAGTCATTACAAACAGTACACAAGCCACACTTCTTCACAGACTGATTGTCACAGCCTTCGTGAAACCAGTTCTGGCAACTTACACACTGGTACCACTCCACTTGCCTTGCTCTTGGATCGTAGTAATCTTCTCCACAGTCTTTGCAGGTAGAAGATGGGCACATTTACGTTTGTTGGGATTCACTGTTACTCCACTGCACTCAGGCTGCAGCTCCTTGTTTTTGCTGTGTCTTCTTATTCTTCGAACAGGTTCCGACGTACTTGCTTGTTCATTCCTACTGCTGTCTGTGTTCATTGTGGAATTATTTCCGTCTTCGTTGGAACAGATGAGCTTCCGAGTGCTCAAAACTGCCGACGAATTCATCGGTTGTCCTTTTCCTCTGGCTATTAGGAGTTGACACCAGGTCATGAAAAGAAACATTGTGAATGTCGTTGCTCTCCAGGTCATTTTGAGATGTGCTTGCAGAACCTTGTTCGAGAGGAACTGGATTATCTGAGACAGTGTTTGGTGCAAAATCTTCCTTTGGTATGGCTTCCGGATTAAAAGGATGAATTCCGGTTGCCTTATAACCGGAAATAGCGTTGATTGGGACAGCCGTCTTCAACCAAGCCTCTGTCAATATTGTAGGAAGAATAGATCTTCGACACAGGGCGTCCAGGGTATCGCCGTCTAATGTTTTCTACAGTTTTGTTGCAATAAACTTTGAGTACTCGGAATAAAGTTTTATCCAGGGGTTGCAGCTCATGAGAGCAATGAGCAGGCAGACAGAGAATTTCGACGTTGGATCTTTCCGCTATATTAAAGACTATGGCTTTTGCGTCCATCCAGAATGAGCAGTGCTTTTCCTGGCACTCTGTGGCGCTTATAATGTTCCATGAATCTGCAGAATAAATCGACAGTGATGTAGCCTTTAGGTGTCATTTCAAATATCGAGCCTGGTGGCAACCCATCACCCCAAATATTCTTTCTGTTCTTTCACTTGTATAGAATCATGGGCGGGGGGGGGGGGGATGAACTTTGTTCCAGTGGCATTGACACAGGCCAAGACTGTCGCAGTTTCTCCCTTTTCCCCGTGTGTTGCCACGTGCACACTCTTTGAACCTTTGAAAGCTAAAATTTTCTCCTGTGGATTAAGAGTGAGTTGCAATCCTGTTTCATCCACATTGTAAATCAGCAGTGGTGTAGATGAAACATTCATGGCATCATAAACTTTTCCCAGAAGATCATAAAACTTGGATACTCTTTCAGCGTTAAAACGCATCAATGTTCCATAATTCAAACTTCCTCCATTTCAGGGTGGCGTGCACGAAATCCTTGAAACTAAAATTTCCGTGCACGGTCATTTCTAAACATGTTTGGGATATTTCTCTTCGCACGATATTGAAATACCATCGCCTGTAGTTTTTCTTTTGTAATCCCAAATCCCACAGACTGGAGTCTGATGCTGTGGGTAACAAGTTCATTTTCTGGATCCACTGAAAGAGTTGGGGGCTTGCCGAACATCTTACTTGGTGATCTGCTACCAGCACGTTTTACGTTGTCTTCAAGAGTTTTCCTCGGAATCCCATCGAATTTAGCGGCAGCATACGCAGATTGTCCATTGCGAACAGCTGTAGCAGCACTTTTTAAACCCTCTTCCTTCCATTTACCGTATAGACCCTTCGATTGTCTAACCATATTACCTGGGAAGTCAATAGAGAACGCCAATTTATCTATTCTTAAACAGGGTAACAGAATATGAAATGTGCATCAACTTCTAATTTCCCACAAAATTATTGTCAACATTAAAATTGATGAATATTAATAATTAATTAAGTGGTCAATTAAAGGAAAAATTCGCAAAATATAACGTAAGGTAGCTCTTCTACAATAGTCTCTTTTATTGTTCACGAGTCTAGTCTAATAAATGTTGATGAAATGCGTCAGACGAGAACGGGAGGGAAATTCGCCACACTAATAGAGAAATTCCCTCCAGAAGCATGCTTTATTACACAATAGTATATCACAGCATTGTTAAGCAATTTAAAATTAATTCTTTGTCGTTTCACTCGCAGCACGTATTTATACACTTTACCAGTCAACATAATAATTTATTTATACATCTCAAATGGTGGAGATGGAAAAAATGTCCCCTGTCTCAGTATTAGTCTTCTCAGGAAATGTGTTCCACTACTAATTGTGAGGACAATACGTAATTTTCCGTGCTACCACCAGATGGCAACATAGAATGGGCATGTTTAGAGAGCCTGTATATATACACTCCTGGAAATGGAAAAAAGAACACATTGACACTGGTGTGTCAGACCCACCATACTTGCTCCGGACACTGCGAGAGGGCTCTACAAGCAATGATCACACGCACGGCACAGCGGACACACCAGGAACCGCGGTGTTGGCCGTCGAATGGCGCTAGCTGCGCAGCATTTGTGCACCGCCGCCGTCAGTGTCAGCCAGTTTGCCGTGGCATACGGAGCTCCATCGCAGTCTTTAACACTGGTAGCATGCCGCGACAGCGTGGACGTGAACCGTATGTGCAGTTGACGGACTTTGAGCGAGGGCGTATAGTGGGCATGCGGGAGGCCGGGTGGACGTACCGCCGAATTGCTCAACACGTGGGGCGTGAGGTCTCCACAGTACTTCGATGTTGTCGCCAGTGGTCGGCGGAAGGTGCACGTGCCCGTCGACCTGGGACCGGACCGCAGCCACGCACGGATGCACGCCAAGACCGTAGGATCCTACGCAGTGCCGTAGGGGACCGCACCGCCACTTCCCAGCAAATTAGGGACACTGTTGCTCCTGGGGTATCGGCGAGGACCATTCGCAACCGTCTCCATGAAGCTGGGCTACGGTCCCGCACACCGTTAGGCCGTCTTCCGCTCACGCCCCAACATCGTGCAGCCCGCCTCCAGTGGTGTCGCGACAGGCGTGAATGGAGGGACGAATGGAGACGTGTCGTCTTCAGCGATGAGAGTCGCTTCTGCCTTGGTGCCAATGATGGTCGTATGCGTGTTTGGCGCCGTGCAGGTGAGCGCCACAATCAGGACTGCATACGACCGAGGCACACAGGGCCAACACCCGGCATCATGGTGTGGGGAACGATCTCCTACACTGGCCGTACACCACTGGTGATCGTCGAGGGGACACTGAATAGTGCACGGTACATCCAAACCGTCATCGAACCCATCGTTGTACCATTCCTATACCGGCAAGGGAACTTGCTGTTCCAACAGGACAATGCACGTCCGCATGTATCCCGTGCCACCCAACGTGCTCTAGAAGGTGTAAGTCAACTACCCTGGCCAGCAAGATCTCCGGATCTGTCCCCCATTGAGCATGTTTGGGACTGGATGAAGCGTCGTCTCACGCGGTCTGCACGTCCAGCACGAACGCTGGTCCAACTGAGGTGCCAGGTGGAAATGGCATGGCAAGCCGTTCCACAGGACTACATCCAGCATCTCTACGATCGTCTCCATGGGAGAATAGCAGCCTGCATTGCTGCGAAAGGTGGATATACACTGTACTAGTGCCTACATTGTGCATGCTCTGTTGCCTAGGTCTATGTGCCTGTGGTTCTGTCAGTGTGATCATGTGATGTATCTGACCCCAGGAATGTGTCAATAAAGTTTCCCCTTCCTGGGACAATGAATTCACGGTGTTCTTATTTCAATTTCGAGGAATATATATATATATATATATATATATATATATATATATAGAGAGAGAGAGAGAGAGAGAGAGAGAGAGAGAGAGAGAGAATGGCCATAGGTGAAGTTGCCTGTGATTGGTTGATTAGCTTTGGCGCCATTTTTCTGCAAAACGTCTCTCGCGCTTCCTATGTTCGCCGTGCTTTTCAGTTGAATTGAGGACTTTTCGAAACGATAAAAAGGTATTTGAATTATTGAGAGACTTGTTATGCGTTGTGCATGCATGTTCGATTTAGTTGTATAACGTTTTTAGTACGTAACTAGCATTTGCGATCTTAAATGCGAGTTGAAATAATCAAGTGTTTTGTGATGAAGTCGGTAGGCCTACATGTTTGAAGTAAACACGTTAGTAAATGTACAGTATTGTTTTTGACATCTGTAATTCGTTCTGTAGACGTTCGTAAACGATACCAGGTTGTGCTGCATTTGGTTGTTCCAATAGAGGCGAAGATGGATTTCGCATGTTAGGCATTTTTGGTTTCAGTATCATTGCCTGACTGTTGACGCAGGCAAGTTGTGAACACGTTTTCCGCAATTGTCGTGGTTGCTGAAACATTATTCGTAGTAAATAATTGTAGGTACTCTTGAAGACAGTTTTTAATGGGCCTACTTACTGTGGGGTAGAAGGTATATGGTAGTTTTCTTGTTATATTTGTTCGTTATTACAGTAGCCTACATTTAACATTACCTGATTTTTGTAATCATTTTCGTTTGTTATCTACGAGAGGTATTCAGTATATATATACAAGAAAGACGTAAGCAGTTGTTTACTTGTGGCATGCAAAAAGTTTGAAGACGTGCCAAGAAGTACTTCTCACACTTTTTGCATGTCACAAGTAAACAACTGCTTACGACTTTCATTCATCTGACGTAATACAGGTACGTTAAATCTTTAGCGTTATGCACTTCCGATACAAAACAAATGCTATACACTATATTTTTTTATTTACGTTACTTTTATTGCAATATGTCTAGTAAGCGAACTTTAAAGGAGATAAATGCAAGTAACGAATAATTTTTACAGCCACTCTATCAGATTTTCCTGTGCTGTACGTAGTAGGCTACTGTGAGTGTATTATAGCTGTAAAGAAAGGCATTTAACGAATGATTTTGCCATATTGTCTTGTGCTTTTGATTCGGTGTGTACCCCACTACTGGCCATTCAAAAGTCCCGCCCGCATTTTGGCAGAAAAATGACTGCCTTATCGTCAGGTTGGCCACTCTCTCCCTATACACGCCCTCTAGGCATGTTTTGAATCAGTTTTTGTCATGATCGTCAAGAGATGGCAGTGAGTGCTAACAGATCTGTCGCAATAGAAAGGCAAATACGGAGAACTTGCCTCCCTGGCGAACATTCCTCCTTTTATGTCCGCCTTGCTTCGACCATCAAGTGTTATTTTGCTTCCAAGGTAGCAGAATACCTTCACTTCGTCTTCTTCTTGGTCTCCTATTACGATGTTACAAATGGTTCAAATGGCTCTGAGCACTATGGGACTTAACATCTGAGGTCATCAGTCCCCTATAACTTAGAACTACTTAAACCTAACTAACCTAAGGACGTCACACACATCCATGCCCGAGGCAGGATTCGAACCTGCGACCGTAGCGGTCGCGCGGTTCCAGACTTACGATGCTACATTTACCATTCATTTCATTTCTGTTATTCTCGTTACTTTCGTCTTTCTTTGGTTTACTCTCAGTCAGTAGTGTCGGATCACTAGCCAAGTTATTGTATTCACCAGTTCCTTTACATTGCCCGAAGCTAGTGACGTCATCAGCGAAATTTATGATCGACTTCCTTACATTAAGTCCAGAATCTTTCTTTTATTTCCACCACTGTCTCTTCGGTGTATAGATTTAGCAGTAGAGGCGGAAGACTACATCTCTGCCTCATACCATTTCTGATCCGAGCACTTCATTCTTAGTATTCCGTTCGTATTGTTCCCTCTTTTTTATTTGCCATACTATATACTGAAGCGCCAAAGAAACTAGTATAGGCATGCGTATTCAAATAGAGAGATACGTAAAAAGGCAGACTACGGCACTGCGGTCGGGAAAGCCTATGTTGTTGTTGTTGTGGTCTTCAGTCCTGAGACTGGTTTGATGCATCTCTCCATGCTACTCTATCCTGTGCAAGCTTCTTCATCTCCCAGTACCTACTGCAACCTACATCCTTCTGAATCTGCTTAGTGTATGCATCTCTTGGTCTCCCCCTACGATTTTTACCCTCCACGCTGCCCTCCAATACTAAATTGGTGATCCCTTGATGCCTCAGAAGGCCTATATGAGACAACAAGTGTCTGGCGCAGTTGTTAGATCGGTTACAGCTGCTACTATGGCACGTTAACAAGATTTAAGTGACTTTCAACGTGGTCTTATAAACGAATTTTTCCGTACGATAGTTTCATCACCGCACCGTAAATATCAGGAATCCGATAAAACATCGAATCTCCGACACCGCTGCGGCTAGAAAAAGATACTGCAAGAACGGGACCAACGACGACTGAAGAGAATCGTTCAGCGTGACAGAAATGCAACCTTTCCACAAATAGCTGGAGATTTCAATAAGTGTCAGAGTGGGAATCATTCGACGAAACATCATGGATGTGGGCTTTCGGAGCCGAAGGCGCACTCATGTACTCTTGACGACTGCACGACACAAAGCTTTACGCCTCGAGTGGGGCCGTCAACACTGACATTGGACAGTTGATGACTGGTAACATGTTGCCTGGTCGGACGAGTCTCATTTCAAATTGTATCGAGCGGATGGACTTTTACGGGTATGGAGACAGCCTCACGAATCCATGGACCCTGCATGTCAGCAGGGACTGTTAAAGCTGGTAGAGACTCTGTAATGGTGTGGGGCATGTGCTGTTGGAGTGATATATGTAAGTAGGCTGTTTAGGTTTTTTTATTGGTAACGCCACCTCTGTATGAAAATCACTGGCTGTGCTGTGTGCAGTCTGTGGCTGCTTTGCATTGTTGTAATACTCGCCATTGTAGTGTTAGGCAGCTGGCTGTGAACAGCGCGTAGCGTTGCGCAGTTGGAGGTCAGCCGCCAGCAGTGGTGGATGTGGGGAGAGAGATGGCGGAGTTTTGAAATTTGTCATGAACTGCTATATATATTATGACTATTAAGGTAAATACAGTGTTTGTTCTCTATTAAAATCTTTCATTTGCTAACTATGCCTATCAGTAGTTAGTGCCTTCAGTAGTTTGAATCTTTTATTTAGCTGGCAGTAGTGGCGCTAGCTGTATTGCAGTAGCTTGAGTAGCGAAGATTTTTGTGAGGTAAGTGATTTGTGAAAGGTATAGTTTAATGTTAGTCAGGGCCATTCTTCTGTAGGGTTATTGAAAGTCAGATTGCGTTGCGCTAAAAAAAATACTGTGTGTCAGTATAAGCACAGTCTTGTATAATTGTTTAAAGGGGACGTTTCATATGTCGACCCTTAGCCGAGGATACCTCACTGGAATCTTCTGATTTTTTTTCTTGTAGTTTGTGTAATTAGTGTAGCTTTTGTTTATTGCTAGCGCATAATTGTAGAGAAAATCTCCTTTGTAGTTGCAGTATTTCATTGTTGTACAGTAAAACAGTTGTGGCATGCATGTAGATTTGCACCAAGTATTTCGCAGCTGCAATTAACTAGATATTATTTTCAGTGTTATGTTAATGTGTTCTCTTATTTTTGCTCTTCAAATTGTGTTTTTCTGTGTTGTCGTGTGAAATACTGTGACAATAATGGCGTGTGAAAAACGTAATACTAGGCTCCAAAGTAAACTGAGAAATGACAGTGAAAACGAAAGCAGTGTGTTAGCGCCACCGAGTAATGAATTAACTGATGTTCAAAGTAGTAATTTGGTAATTGTGCATAGGGAAATGGAGCGGGCGGCAAACAATGGCGTGGACAGTGAAACAATTAGTGAAGAGGGAAGCATTATCGATCGATCGGTCGGCAACAGCTCGCCTCAGGAATCAGGAATGACAGGACACAATTTTGCAAATATTGTAGACTCAGGTTTTGGGTTCTCACCGTTTTCTCAAATGAGTCAAGACACATTTTCCACTTGTCAAAATGTGAATGTTGCCGGTGCAAATTCACTGCCGAAAAGCACTGAGGAACATGTTCCAGACACCAGTGCATTGTTATTACAATTAATGCAACAAATGGGACAAAAGCTTGAAAAATTAGACACAATGGAACAAAATCAGAGACAAACACAGCAAAAGCTTCAAAAATTAGAAACAATGGAATAAAATCAGAGACAAACACAGCAAAAGCTTCAAAAGTTAGACACAATGGAAGAAAATCTTCAAAAGTTAGACACAATGGAACAACACCAGCGACAAACGCAGCTACAGTTAGACGCAATGGAACAAAAGCTTCAAAAGTTAGACTCAGTGGAAAATAAGCTTGAACAAACACATGAAGATTTAACTACCGAGTTACATAACATTGAATCGAAATGTCAAAAAGTCTGTAATGATGTAAAAACACAAATTTGTGAGCATTTTTAACCATTTTTTCGCGGCATGAAAATGCATTACAGAATCACGAAGCAGCCATAAAAGAACTGCAAATTATTGTTCATGAAAATCAGGAGACCTTGCAAGCTAAAATTGACTCAGTTGCATCTACCGATTCGGTTATGCAACTTGCAAAAAGTCAGGAAAACTTAAAGGACACAGTAGATACTCTGAAAATTGGTTCAGAAAGACACATGGAGGAAATTAGTTCATTATCAGAGAAAGTAGTTGAACTTTCGGATCAGCTAAATAATTTATCTACGAAGGTAGATGATAATCTGAACGACACAAAACCGGTAGTCTTTAATGACACAGAAGAGTATGAACAAATTAAGAAATTCAAGCAAAATCAGAATCAAATTAACACGCAACACAAAAGAGAAATCCGGGAAGTACAAGATCAGCTGACACAGATAATACAAGAATTACGTATTTCAGAGGACACTCGCGCCCCAATACGGGAAGAGGGACATAGAAATACGGAACAGCCACAAAATAATAACACAGGGCATTTCGGAAGTTATGAAAGAAATTGGCAATGTGCACCGAATTTTGAGATGGAACCGCCGACACGACGTAACAATGACCGATATGCTACTCGCCGACACGATGATTTTGACTATAAGCTGTTCATTACTACACGTAAATTCAAAACGTTTAAGAATTCTGCCAACGACATTCATCCACAAGCATGGCTCCATCAATTCTCTCATTGTTTTCCTCCCAACTGGTCATTAGAGCACAGATTAGAATTTATGTGTGGCTACTTAGAGAATGAACCAGCTGTAAGAATGCGATCGGTCATTCACGATTGCCACAGTGAAGGAGAATTTTACCATGCCTTCCTCTCAGCATATTGGTCTCAAGCCACACAAGACCGAGTAAAACATGGCATCATAATGATGAAACATTTCGAACAATCTGAATTCTCCAGTCTTGTGAAATATTTTGAAGACATGTTGCACAAGAATCAGTACCTGTCAAACCCATACAGCCCCTCAGAACTCATCCGCATTTGCTTAATCAAATTACCTGAACATTTACGACATATTATTTTAGCAGGACGTTGCAAAGAAGACATTGAGGCTTTTCAGGGACTGTTACAAGACCTGGAAATTGACACTGACAGTCGCGGAACGCGAAAACAGGAGCACAACAATTACAGGTCACATCCGTCACATTTCCGAGATGAAAGAAATAATAATTGGACGCGACAAGGCTATTCTCACAACACAAATCGTGACCAAAACAGACACCACCCGTATGACAACCGTTGGCAGAGTAGTAATAATTACAGGGAAAGATCACCTCTCTGCGGTAGTGACTATCACAGAGACAATCAGAGAAACAGACAATTTGGGAACCAAAATAATTATTATCAAGGGAGACAGAATAACTTTAGACGCAACGGTCCAGCGTGCAGTTACGATTCAGGGAGAAATTCTCCACCACTTAACCGACAAGAAAGAAACTACAGGAACTACCGACATGACGACAGACGATGTGATCGTAACGACAGACCTGAATTGCATCAGAACTGGCGGGATTTAAACAGGGCAGGGCCCTCTCGTCACGGTGAATTTGTAGAAGTTAGGTCTCCAAACCCCAATAGCGACGCGCACCAACAAAGAGACAATAGGCAATGACTCATACTGCTGGCAGCCACAAAACGTACGTATGAAACTAACGACGCAGCTGCCGTAGCTAGTAATTACGTAAAAATGGAACACGACGTAAAACATAACAACATTGCATATCCTGTGATTCACATTACAGTAAATGACGTAAAATTTACGGCAGTACTTGACTCTGGCAGTCCCATTTCAGTAATTAGTGAAACAGCCTTTATCAAATGCAACAAATCGAACGATTGCCCCACACTTCCGTTAGATAAGATTAAATTACAAGGTGCAATCTTTGGAAAAAGTGTAGATGTACGCCAACAAACCAACTTAGAATTCTTTTGTCAAAGCCACAGCTTCTCTATGAACTTTCTTATTGTTCCATTATTGTCGACGGAAATTATATTGGGAGCAGACTTTTTGAATGAATACAAAGCAATCTTAAACTTTCACGATGCTAAAATAAGTTTAGAGAAGTAAGGTAAGTCAATAGCTTTGAAATTTGAAGATTGGCTCTCAAACCATGACGAAGAAATTAATCGGCTTGACCTTCTGTTGGACAACAGTTCGGAATTTTCTACGGAACTAGACACTAACAATCACTCTGCAAGTACTGACAGGGATGATATCGACGGCATATTTGATACTAATGAGTTAATTCAGAATAAAATTCAAACAATTGAGAACTGTAATGACACTGATAGGCAGGACCTTTTTGAGATTTTACAAGAACACTCCACTGTTTTTACTCACAAAACAGGAACAATCAAGGGATTTCAATACCAATTTCGTGTTCGTGAGCATACTAAATTTTGTGTTAGACCATACGTAATTCCAGCACATTATAGGGACCGTGTTAGAACAGAAATACAATCTATGCTTAATGAGGGCATTATTGAGCCTGCAGTAAGCTCATACAATAATCCATTACATGTTGTTGAGAAAAAAAATGGATCGATCAGGCTTGTCTTAGATTCGAGACAAATCAATACTATCATCATTCCTGAAACAGACAGGCCGCAAACGTTGGAAGAACTACTTCAAAATTTTAATGGTGTAAAAGTGTTGTCTTCTATTGATCTCAGATCCAGCTTTTAACAGATCGAACTTCATCCAGAATGTAGAAAATACACAGCTTTCCTTTGTTTCGGCGTTTGTTATCAGTTTCGGAAACTTCCTTTTGGTTTGAACATTTCTTCGGCAGCATTTATTCGCGGGCTAAATTCCATATTACCTGAGTTCTTAAAAAGTCACATCACCTTATATGTGGACGATATTCTGATAGCAGAAGCCTCATGGGAACAACATAATCGCATCCTCAACAATTTGTTACGTATTTTTGCAGAATCTGGAATTACTGTTAACTTGGAAAAGTCTGAATTTGGTAGGACAAAGGTGAGGTTTTTGGGACATATTATTTCTTCTGAAGGCATTCAGCCAGATCCTGAAAAGTTAGAAGCAATCAGAGCCATTCCAGTTCCATCAAAAAAAAAAAAAAAACAAGTCCGCAGTTTTCTAGGTCTCGTAAATTTTTACCGTCGTTTTCTGAATATGCAAATTCTTGTTACACCAAAACTTTGTGCTCTCACTGGAAAAAATACTATTTGGAACTGGGACGAACAAGCACAGTTGGAATTCAATTCTTTGAAAGAATCGCTACTTAACGTGCCAATACTAGCTCATCCAGATCTGTCACAAGATTTCTGCCTTAGCACGGATTCTTCTAAAGTCGGTCTTGGTGCCCATTTATTTCAAGAAGCCATAGAAAATGACTCTACCGTTCAGAAAACCATTGCTTTTGCCAGCCGAGTGCTAACAAAATCTGAAAAAAATTATTCCGTTACTGAATTAGAAGCTTTAGCTATCGTTTGGGCATTTAACAAATTCCGTTTCTTTCTTTCTGGTAAGCACGTAAAAGTATACAGTGATCATCGTGCATTACAATTTCTTATGTCTTCAAAATTAAATCATGACAGGTTAAAACGTTGGGCATTGTTTCTGCAAGAATTCCGCTTCACAATAGTCTACATTCCGGGCAAGGAGAACATTGTTGCGGACGCACTGTCACGCGCACCGGCTGGGCTTGAGAAAAGTAACACAGAAGGCAACTTCAAAAAAAAAAAAAAAAATTCAGTATTCTTTACATTCAGAAAGCCGCCTTTGAAAACTTCATCACCACATCTTTAAAGGACAATGCTCATGAACAAGATAAAGATCCGATTTGGAAAGACATCAAGAGCAAATGGCATGAAAAGACACACACACAGATTCGGCATTATTACCTGGTTAGAAACAACATACTCTTCAAACGCTGCACTGTTGATGACAAGCTATGGGTACTTTGCATTCCAGACGATTTTGTTAATAAGCTCATTTGGTACATTCATTTCAGCTATGCACATTTTGGTCAACGAAAATGTTATCATATTCTTCGAACGACTTGTTATTTTAACAATATGGAAAAGAGAATTCGAAGAGTCTTGCTATTTGTAAACTTTGTCAAAAGGCGAAACCATCTACTGTCTCACATCGTGCTCCGTTGTTTCCTATTATTTCTTCTAAATTAAAAGAATTTGCTGCTGTTGATCTCTTGGGACCGCTTGTCAGAACATCTAATGGATTTTCGTACGTTCTAGTCGCTGTTGAACTTACTTCAAAATTTGTTTCTTTCACTCCGTTACGTAAAGCCACTGGACGGTCTGTATCCAACGCCTTTGTTAAAAATTTCTTACGTGAAGTTGGACACGTTAGTAAAGTCATTTCAGACAACGGACCGCAATTCAGATCTGCTGTTTGGTCACGCATACTTCGCAACCATAAAATCAAACCTGTTTTTATTTCATTGTACTCACCACATTGTAACCCCTCCGAACGGATTATGAAAGAAATCAATAAGCTTTGCAGACTTTATTGTCACAGAAAGCATCAGCATTGGGACAGATATTTACACTTATTTCAAAACGTGCTGAATGAAATGCCTCATGACTCCACTGCTTTACCACCTACTCTTGTACTGAAGAATGAAAAACCACCGAACAGAATCAGAGAGCTTGTACCTTTCCCGAATACACGTAAACTTCGACACAAAGACATAATTGATTTGGCTATTAAAAATATAAAATCTGCAGCAGACAAAAGGAGAAAACTACACGGTAAAGCAAATGTAAAGAAATTATATATTGGTCAGAAAGTTCTCATTAAAGCTCATTCATTGTCGCATAAGAAGAAACACTTGAGTCACAAATTCTTTCTAGTTTACAATGGACCTTACAGAATCCGACGTATACCACATGATAATTGCGTTGAAGTTGAAACTCTGCGTACTAGGAAGAGTAAAGGTTTACACCACATTTCACATGTAAAACCGTTTATTGAAAGATAATCTGCTTTTTAACTTTGTCTTTGCCATAAAACTTTTCACTTCACATTTCTAGTATGCTTTGTCAGACTTAAGAAACTGTTAACATGCAACAATGTTTGAAGTTAAATATCCAGTCTAGAACCTAGGGAACATTTTTAAACAGAAATTACGAATGCATTGTTATAGTGAACAGAAGACACAGTGTTGTATTTGTACATTCTTGCTTGTTAGTTGCACGATTACGTAACGACTATCAGGATTACATACTTAGGACACATACTGGTACTGCTAATGAGATTTTAATGCAACATTTTGGTTTACTTGAAAATACATTCTGGGTTTAAAGTACTTTCTGTGAGATACCAGACGACACAGTGGTTAGTTTATGTGACAACTACACGGTTTTATCACGACGCTACTAATGAGTGACAATTTACAATGTTGCTTTTGCGGTGTATCTGTTTTATATCTGCACAGTTTTTCTGAATTCTTCTGGAAAGTAAAACAGGTTTTAGTAGTAACTTTTGTAGTATAGCTACAATGAGACAGGGTTTTCCGTAGCACAACAATACGTTACAGTACAGTACTTTCTTCATCACAACAATAAGCGTAATAACTACGATATCTATATACAAAGCATTTCACTTTTGTTTATCATGAGGTAAGTACATTGACTTCTGCAGAACTTAGCTTTCGGAGGACGATAACTACGACACTTCCACAGAGATTATGTTGCAACAAGACGCACATTTAGCGCTACAGGACACGTATTTGAGTGATTGATTATGTACTTAAAATATTTATTTTTAAAGATATTTGGAGTACAATGATACAAAGGCTTTCCGTGATACATTTCATTCCATTGCTGTAATCTGTAACACCTGAGGGTATAATTACATTAATCCTCAGGGGGGTACATGCCTACTTTGTGCACCATGTGTTTGGCAAGCACAAGGAGCCCTTGCTAATATGGTATTTGCTTATACAACTTTACACATCGGTACCATATTTCTCTAACACAGAATTACACAGCTATCTGATTATTTGACAGAGAAACAAACATTCTTTTTACTACGTCAGTGACAGATGTTTACGCAATTACACAGTTGGATAACTTCACACTTATGAAACTGTATTTTGTCTGTACTTTGTAAACTGTTCATATTTTTTCGGAACCATTGTGATACTATGTGAGCTTTGAATGATGTATTTGGTATGGGATCATGATTTTTGAAGTACGTTTGAGGTAGATAACACTTTTGAAATGAGCAGAGAATTTTTTTTTTAGGTTTTAAAATATTCAGGAAGCTACGACGATTTTGAGATTTGGCTGAGGTTTTATGATGTTATGATGACGATGTGTATTACGCTGTTGCGGTATATTTATGATAAATAAGCTGATGCTATATGAGGAATTTGATTATGCTACCTATCTGTTATGATGAAATATTGTAGAAGTGTCGACGATATGTATATGTATAATAAGGTAAGGAATAATGAGTAGTGGTTAGGCACTCTGATTTGTGGAAAATGTTGTTGGAAACCAAGATCGTACTTTAAGAGTTATGAAATGTATGTAAATGCGTGCGTGTATTACAATGCCGACAAAAAAATTTTTTGGACACTGTTATATTCATAAGATATTGTTTCTACACATTTGTAACCAAATTCTCGACCTCTGCAATTTTTTTATATGAGACTGCCACTGTAGCGGAAACTGCTGTTGTAAATATTTCCGTACGAAAGTTAAGTGACCACCTGCACGTAATGCGTCGTGGGCACCCAGCTGTGGCAGACGCCTGGAGAAAAAGCCATTAGTGTGTGCCAGAGGCACAGGTAGAAAAAAAAAGGGAGGCCATTATCCTCACTATTGACGTTCCTTTGTAGAAAGCATCGCAAAAACGACACGGTCGAACTTGAAAACATATGATTACACTGTGGAGCTCTTAATTTATGATATTTACTGAAATGAAATGATGAGAAACATTTCACATCTATTGTCTTTCTAGTTGAAAGATTGTTTACTGCACTATGAAATGCCATATGGCTAGTGAGAGACGTTTCACGCCTTGCTTTGCCTATTTTGTTTAATATCTAGTTTCTAGCTGCACTGCAGCATTGGTTAAAATAAAATTTTGTAGATGTACTAATATAAATATTTTCTGTCTATAGATCGAGTAAATAATAATTTTTTCAAAAAAAATGAGGGAGCACAAAAAGACATTTACCTTCACAGGAACTGCAATCATAGTTTTCTTTTCAAGTACTTGGTAATTTCTTTTGTAGAATAAATTGTGATGCATCACTCTAGTGTTAAGATGTGACATAGGTATTAGACATGGCCATTTTTAGTGTAATACTTTTTCTGCTTGAACTTTGTCATATCATAGTTTTCTTTTCAAGTACTTGGTAATTTCTTTTGTAGAATAAATTGTGATGCATCACTCTAGTGTTAAGATGTGACATAGGTATTAGACATGGCCATTTTTAGTGTAATACTTTTTCTGCTTGAACTTTGTCATGTTTAGGTATAAGTTATGCTGTTTGCCAGGCATAGTGCTACTGAATTTTAATTTGTGTTACTCTTCTAAGCCAGTTTTACTACTGATTTATTTTTCTTGTTTGCTGCACATTGCCTTATATTAGTTGTAATATTGCAATTGCTTTGCTAATTTCTAAAATGCTGCTTCCTTTGCAAATCTGCACTTTTTTGTCATTGATGTTTGTGTTAATTGTTTTGTGCTGCTGCATTGCCTCGTTCCTTAGTTTAGCATCTGAGCTCAGTAGATTTAAGTTAGATAAGAGGGGGTAGACTATATAAGAGACTGCATTGCGATGAATTGGAAGAAATGCACTGAGAAGTTATACAAAAAAAGTACAGAAAGCAGGTATAGATAGGACTTTTTGGAAATAATGAAGAACGAAGGGAGATCTCTGAGAAGTAAAGAAAGTTTTGTTTGCAAAATACTGCAGTAAAACAAACCCTGTCCTTTCCTTGTGTTATCCCACTATGTGTTTGTGTACCCTTGGGTAGTTGTGTTTTTCCTGTCTTAATGTGTTAAGCTAATAGGAGCTATGTTGTAGAATTTTTCTGATAATGTGTTATTTTGTTTGTAAAGATGTTTAGACATTATTTGTTCTGTTTTGTTTTAATCCTCATGTGTAAAGTTGATGTTTCAAAAGTTATTCTGATCTTTTATGTATTTACTTATGTCATAATTCCTGTAACATTGATGTATATGTTTATTTCTATTCTGTTGTAAAACCTGTACTGCAAATGTTATCTGTATTGTTATGTTCTTTAATGATGTATTCTCATGTTATAATATTGTAATTGACACTAGTTCTTCAAATTAAGTATCATTTCACTGCACACGTTTCTGTTGGTCATTGTATATGGACAATATGTGAGAAGTAGGGACTGTTAGTGTTTGCACGTGTGTTAATAATTCAGCAAGGGACTGGATAACAGCATTGCTGGTTCTAAGGACAATTCCAAAAACTTTGTGAGTGCACAAGTGGTGGTTATGGACTTGCTATATTATCCGCAAGACTCTTCAATGGTGATTGTGCACCTGCACAGTCACAACAGATGGCTGCTGGCCATCTCTACAAGGACTGCAGTGGGTCTGCACTTCTGGTGGCCCACCAGTACCGTAATCTCTACAAGGACTACAGTGGGTCTGCATCTTTGATGACTCACCAGTACCATTATCTCTACGAGGACTACAGTGGGTCTGCGTCTTTGCTGACTCACCAGTACCATTATTTCTACAAGGACTGCAGTGGGTCTGCGCCTCTGGTGGCCCACCAATACCGTAATCTCTACCAGGACTACAGTGGGTCTGCTCTGTGATGACCTACCAAACGATATTCTTCAAAACTTCGATTGACTCCGCTGTGGGTTTGCTCTGTTGTGGCCCATTACCTGTCAGCATGTCAAGAGTCAGCACCGTCTTTCCGTTGGAAGGACAACACTACTTCTTCAAGACTGCATGGAAATCCACTACTTCTGTGTGTAATTTCTTTTACTAATGAGACTTTGTGGGAAAAAAAACTGTAATTACTATTATGATGAATGATCAGGACTATCTTTATGGACTGTGAGAAAATTTTAGCTTTTGACCAACATTGTATCAATAAGTGTGTGCAATTGATATCTTTGTTATTGTAATTATAAAATTTTTTTATCAAATCATTATTGGCCACTGTCCAAAACAATTTGTAAAATTTTTTGTGGGGAGCATGGGGGCTATGTAAGTAGGCTGTTTAGGTTTTTTTATTGGTAACGCCACCTCTGTATGAAAATCACTGGCTGTGCTGTGTGCAGTCTGTGGCTGCTTTGCATTGTTGTAATACTCGCCATTGTAGTGTTAGGCAGCTGGCTGTGAACAGCACGTAGCGTTGCGCAGTTGGAGGTGAGCCGCCAGCAGTGGTGGATGTGGGGAGAGAGATGGCGGAGTTTTGAAATTTGTCATGAACTGCTATATACAGGGTGATTCAAAAAGAATACCACAACTTTAAAAATGTGTATTTAATGAAAGAAACATAATATAACCTTCTGTTGTACATCATGACAAAGAGTATTTAAAAAGGTTTTTTTTCACTCAAAACCAAGTTCAGAGATGTTCAATATGGCCCCCTCCAGACACTCGAGCAATATCAACCCGATACTCCAACTCGTTCCACACTCTCTGTAGCATATCAGACGTAACAGTTTGGATAGCTGCTGTTATTTCTCGTTTCAAATCATCAATGGTGGCTGGGAGAGGTGGCCGAAACACCATATCCTTAACATACCCCCATAAGAAAAAATCGCAGGGGGTAAGATCAGGGCTTCTTGGAGGCCAGTGATGAAGTGCTCTGTCACGGGCTGCCTGGCGGCCGATCCATTGCCTCGGGTAGTTGACGTTCAGGTAGTTACGGACAGATAAGTTCCAATATGGTGGCGCTCCATCCTGCTGAAATATGAATTGTTGTGCTTCTTGTTCGAGCTGAGGGAACAGCCAATTCTCTAACATCTCCAGATACTGTAGTCCAGTTACTGCTTGCTGGATGCGTGCTACATTTTCATCACTCTTTCTCGGCCGTCCAGAACTTTTCCCTTTGCACAAACACCCATTCTCTGTAAACTGTTTATACCAACGTTTAATACACCACCTATCAGAAGGTTTAACACCATACTTAGAAATGCACGCTGAACAACTGTCGTCGATTCACTTCTGCCGTACTCAATAACACAAAAAGCTTTCTGTTGAGCGGTCGCCATCTTAGCATCAACTGACGCTGACGCCTAGTCAACAGCGCCTCAAGCGAACAAATGTACAACTAAATGAAACTTTATAGCTCCCTTAATTCGCCGACAGATAGTGCTTAGCTCTGCCTTTTGTCGTTGCAGAGTTTTAAATTCCTAAAGTTGTGGTATTCTTTTTGAATCACCCTGTATATTATGACTATTGAGGTAAATACATTGTTTGTTCTCTATTAAAATCTTTCATTTGCTAACTATGCCTATCAGTAGTTAGTGCCTTCAGTAGTTTGAATCTTTTATTTAGCTGGCAGTAGTGGCGCTAGCTGTATTGCAGTGGCTTGAGTAGCGAAGATTTTTGTGAGGTAAGTGATTTGTGAAAGGTATAGTCTAATGTTAGTCAGGGCCATTCTTCTGTAGGGTTATTGAAAGTCAGATTGCGTTGCGCTAAAAAAAATACTGTGTGTCAGTATAAGCACAGTCTTGTATAATTGTTTAAAGGGCACGTTTCACATGTTGCCTGGTCGGACGAGTCTCATTTCAAATTGTTAAAGCTGGTAGGGACTCTGTAATGGTGTGGGGCGTGTGCAGTTGGAGTGATATGGGACCCCTGATGCGTCTAGATACGACTCTGACAGGTCACACTTACGTAAGCATCCTGTCTGATCACCTGCATCCATTCAAGTCCACTGTGCATTCCGACGGACTCGGGCAATTCCAGCAGGACAATGCAATACTGCAAACGTCCAGAATTGCTGCAGAGTACTCCGCTGGCCACCAAAGTCCCCACACATGAACATTATAGAGCATATCTGGGATGCCTTGCAACGTGGTGTTCAGGAGAGAACTCCACCCCCTCATACTCTTTCGGATTTATGGACAGCCCTGCAGGATTCATGGTGTCAGTTCTCTCCAGCACTACTTCAAACATTATTCGAGTCCGTACCACGTCTTTTTGAGGCACTTCTGCATGCTTGCGGGGGCTCTACATGATACTAGGCAGGTGTACAGTTTCTTTGGCTGTTCAGTGTAAATAAATAAGCTTATTACTGCCAGAAATAAAAGTGGTTAGTTGGCAACATTTATTAAATATGATCACTTTTCCCTGTATCGATCCCCCCCCCCTCTCTCTCCCTCTGTGTGTGTGTGTATTTCTCTCTCTCTCTTTCTCTCTTTCTCTCTCTTCAGTGACTTAATTCATTTTCTTATTTCCTTAGTTGAACGGTTCCTGCGTTTCGTTTGAATTTTATTTTCTTTAAAACTGCGCCTCGTTTAGCGCTTTCAAACGCCTTTATTACACGTAAAAACATAGACCAACCGCCGTCTGAAATGCAAAGAATTTGTAGCGTCCACAAGGCGCAGGTAATGATTTCCATCTATGTTTATTTCTCTCTTTCTAGAAGGAAAAGATTGTAACTCGTCCGTACTTCAGATATTTGCTGTGTGAATCGATAACGGTAATGTGAACCACTTGACTTTTGACTTGTTTATACAGACTTGTTTATACAGTGGGACTCTACAAACCGCTTCAAAACACTTAACCGATAAGAAACCTAACTACGCAGTTCTTTTGCAGTCTTTCAGGCACTAAGAGATTTCAAATGATCCGGACGCTGGCGGACATAATTTTATGGCCTTCCACTTCTCTCTGGCAATTCCAACGGAATGGCAGAGCCACTTCTGCCTCAATACAGCAGAATTTCGTTTCCGTGCTGTGATATTCGCTATTTTTTGACTTCATTAAAACAGCAAATACGAGTAGTTAATACTTTCAGCCAGAAGGCAAATATTTGTTTATAAATAAGGATTAATGTATAATGAGGCGTCGTATGGCGACGGTGGAATGTTCTAAATAATGTAATTCGTCGTCTTTGGGCGGCAATATAAACAGAAAAATACGGATAGATATGCGATCCTTCACTATTTTGTTCGCTGGAGAACAAATGAAGCCTTGAGCGCTAAAGACTTGTACTGTTTTTCTCAAGTGAGACGGACGCAGATTTGTGGCAGTCTGATCTAATTTTTACTAAATGTATAAAAACGTGTTATGTCTAAGTTTGAGGGAAGTGTATAAAGAAGAACTGTTATAACTTATCGTGACGACGCACGAGCGACTCAAGAGGACAATGGCTATATAAAAGAGCGCTCAATGGACATGATACGGACATAAAAATCTACCGTCATTGTAGTACTAAGCTTAAGGTACGATATATGTTTTAGTTATAATAAATATTTGTTCTGGGAATACTGAATCATTTAGCAGTGTTCATTCCTATTATCTCCTCAGTATTAGTTTCATTTTAATTACGCATTTTGCTAATATTACAGACACCAAGATCAGCAGTCCAATGTGCGTGTTACATTGATAAAAAGAAAACTGTTTTATCGTCTTCTTGCATCAGTTTTAATATTGAATTTCCCTTTTGCGTGATGTTACAGTTGTTTTTGCGCCCTTAAGAACTTTCTGGTCCCTTAGGAAATTGTTTTGTCATCACAATAACTTCACAACCGGGTATGATCGTATCTACGATCATGAAGTAATTAGAAAGACGATAACGCAATTTCTTAATCAATAGCACGCTAGTTGTGACTGCCTCAAGCCACGCGAAACTGCAAGTAAAAAACTATTCACATCTCATAATGCAATATTTTATGACAATGGTCAATCCATGATTCTTACGCCAATTGTGATTGATAAAACAGTAAGCTAAATCTCAATTTCCAACTTTCCATTGAATAACAACATCACTTTTATTTTGTAACATCACAGTGCCTGTTACTAAGAAGGGCGTTGTGCTTTTCATCAAAGTGCCTCTTATTTTACTTATAATTCAGTACTCTTGCACTATTGCAGGTCTGTATGTGCTTCAGCCATGGTACTCGGCTGTATGAGTACTGGTAATATATGGGCGGATCTGTTCATTGACTACAATAACGATTTCCGCATGAAGGAAAAAGGAAACGAAAATTACAAAAAACGGCGCACGATGTGTTTTCGTAGACGGACTGTCGTGCATTCACGTAACATTGATGTTCTAATTATTCGTACCGACTGCGTTCACTGACCGCATATGTTCGTAATAAATACTCGTAGAACTACGTACAATAACTGTCTTCCAATATTTAACACCTGTTTGCACTCGCCTGACAATGAACTCTAAATTTTCCTTTCAGTCTCGGATGAAGCTTCAATGCAGAAACGTAAAGGCTACTGAAAAACGTTTGCAGAAGATACACCATGTGATCAAAAGTATCCGGACACTCCAAAAACAATGCGTTTTTTCATGTTAGGTGCATTGTGCTGCCGCCTGCTGCCAGGTTCTCCGTATCAGGGACCTCAGTAGTCATTAGACATCGTGAGGGAGCAGAATGGGGCGCTCTGCCGAACTCACGGTCTTCGAAAGTGGTCAGGTGATTGGGTGCCACTTGTCATACGTCTGTACGCGAGATTTCCACGCTCCTAAACATCTCTAGATCCACTATTTCCCATGTGGTAGTGAAGTGTAAATGTGAAGGGACACGCAAAGCACAAAAGCGTACAGGCCGACCTCTTCTGCTGACTGACAGAGACCGCCAACGGTTGAAGAGGATCGTAATGTGTAGTAGGCAGACATCTATCCAGACCATCACACAGGAATTCCAAACTGCATCAGGGTCCACTGCAAGTACTATGACAGTTAGACGGGGGGTGAGACCACTTGGATTTCATTGTCGAGCGGCTGCTCGTAAGCCACACATCACGCCTATAAATGACAAACGACACCTCTTCTAGTCTAAGGAGCGTAAACATTATACGATTGAACGGTGGAAAAACATTGTGTGGAGTGACGAATCACGGTACACAATGTGGCGATCCGATGGCAGGGTGTGCGTATGGCGAATGCCGGGTGAACGTCATCTGCCAGCGTGTGTAGTGCGAACAATAAAATTCGTAGCCGGTGGTGTTACGATGTGGTCGTGTTTTTCATGCAGGGGCCTTGCACCCCTTGTTGTTTTGCGTGGCACTATCAGAGCACAGGCTTACACTGATGTTTTGAGCACCTTCTTGTTTCCCACGCAATTCGGGGAAGGCGATTGCATCTTTGAACACGATCGAGAACATGTTCTTAATGCATGGTCTGTGGCGGAGTGGTTGCACGATAATAACATCCTTGTAATGGACTGGCCTGCACAGAGTCCTGGCCTGAATCCTATAGAACACCTTTGCGATGTCTTGGACGCCAACTTTTTTGCCAAGCCTCACCGGCCGACATCGACACTTCTGGTAAGTGCTGCACCCCGTGAAGAATGGGCTGCCAGTCCCCACGAAACCTTCCAGCACCAGACTGAACGTATACCTGCGTGAGTGGAAGCTGTCATCAAGGCTGAGGGGTGGGCCAACACCATGAACTCCAGCATTACCGATGGAGGGCGGCACGAACTTGTAATTCATTTTCAACCAAGTGTCCGGATACTTTTGATCACATAGCGTATTTCGTTGTTAAGTGCACTTGTGACGATAAAGCGATCTTTTTAGAGGGGAGACAAGCACGGCCGTTAGTGTAGGTCTTACGCTGCGCTAAAGACGAGGGGTCTCACTGGATAAGTGCAAGGGTGTGAATGCAAGGGTCTGCAGTTCCGTCCCGAGTCGGTCGTAACATCTTTTCTCTCTCGCTTGTCATTCCTTTCACCTCTTCAGTGTTTTGTTAATGTGGGGAAGACAGGTTGCTCCTCTGTGCTCAGCACACGTTGTCCTGTAGACGCGACCCTCCGCCTGTAGCTGTATATCTGGGAGAGTGGGGGCAGAAGGCGAGGCTGGCGCCCCGTAGTAGGGCCGTGCCCAGCAGGCGGAAGTTCCGCAGGGCTCAGAAGGGAACCTCCCCATCGCACCCCCCTCAGATTTAGTTTTAAGTTGGCACAGTGGATAGGCCTTGAAAAATTGAACACAGATCAGTCGAGAAAACAGGAAGAAGTTGTGTGGAACTAACAAAAAAATAAGCAAAATATACAAACTGAGTAGTCCATGCGCAAGATATGCAACATCAAGGACACTGTGAGCTCAGGAGCGCCGTGGTCCCGTGGTTAGCGTGAGCATCTGCGGAGCAAGAGGTCCTTGTTTCAAGACTTCCCTCGAGTGAAAAGTTTACTTTCTATATTTTCGCGAAGTTATGATCTGTCCGTTAGTTCATTGACGTCTCTGTTCACTGTAATAAGTTTAGTGTCTGTGTTTTGCGACCGCACCGCAAAACCGTGCGATTACTAGACGAAAGGACGTGCCTCTCCAATGGGAACGGAAATCATTTGATCGCAAGGTTATAGGTCAACCGATTCCTCCACAGGAAAACACGTCTGACATATTTTATACGACACTGGTGACGGCATGTGCGTCACATGACAGGAATATGTTGTCGACCCACCTGACTTGTACACTTGGCGAATGGGTAAAGACGTTCTTCTACCTTGCCCGATTTAGGTTTCCTTGTGGATGTGATAATCACTCCCAAAAAATGATGAAAACATAAGAGTTTGTCACATAAAGTGCAACAAATGAATGCAACAGTTTCACAGTTTTCCCTGTGCTCTGTCAAAACATATGTTTTTTAACGTTTTCAAATTTTTCCGTGTGTAGACCGTCAAATCCTGCATAAGTCCAAGCAAATCTGAACATGTCCTGGACATTTTGGAGAGCGAAGTTGATTATGTGTGAGTCCCTCAACTTTGATAACACTGGTCAACACTCATTTTCTTGCCAAGGATATTTGAGTGGCTTTAGGATGGGTTAGTGGTGCTGAGGACGAATATAGCAACCATTTATGCAGTCTGGCTCTAGGTTTTGAGATAATGCATGATTCATTTAAAAAATTAGAAAAAATTGCTAATACTGAACTCGAGCGCTACAAACTACAATGAAAAAATAATCTTTATAAATAGCTTCTATGAAAACCTGATAGGCATTTGTCCACGTATAAAACATAATTGAAAAGTTTCTCTATAAGTATATCATTTTCCGTCTATGACGAACCGCTTCCTGCACGCTTTCCTTTTATAGGTCTCTTCAGAACAGTCACGTTGCAGATTCCAGCAATAATCTGCCATCATATGCCTGTCCCATCTTCCTTTATATCTTTCCTCTATTCCTTTCATATCTTGATGGAACCGCTCTCCTTGTTCCTCACTGAAATCACCTAGATTACGAGAAATCGATCCAAGTGGCTGTGAAGAAAGTGCAATTTTATGCTCATGTTAGCTCCTAAGTTTTGAAAGTTAGTGAGCATGTTTTTGACCAGTTCCTCGTAATTGGGAGCTTTATGATTGCCCGAAAAACATTTTACAACAGCGACAAAACTGTTCCAGGCCGATGCTTCAGTGACAGTCATGACACTTGTAAAATTGGTATCGTTGATGAGCCTGCGAATTTGAGGACCATCAAATATTCCTGCCTTAAGTTTTTCACTACTGAGTCCAGGGATTACCTCGGCCAACAAATGAATGTCGAGTACCGCCGAATTCAAATCTGCACAACCCTCAATATCTTCAACACACGCACCGCACAACAGGACTGAACACATGCTGACAGTGTGATGTTTGCATGATGTAATCCTCAACCACACAGATGCACTCCCTGAGCACAATTGTTTAATAAAGATAGTACAATATCACTAATTAAAAAACAGGTAGCAAATACATTACACCATATATGGACCCTGCAGTCGATATTATCCACATGAAACTCTCATTTCCACAAATAACCTATATCTCAAAAACCAGAGCCAATTTGGAAATAGTACAAATATACTCGGAATGAGTATCATAACAATATCCCATTTTCGTTCAAACTTCCCTGGCAACGAAAAAAAAAATTTATTTTGTAGAGCTGTGTAATTGTCTGAAAATAAAAAATTTAACTTTTCACTCGAGGGAAGACTTGAACCAAGGACCTCTCGTTCTGCAGCTGCTCACGCTAACCACGGGACCACGGCGCTCCTGAGCTTACATTCTCCTTGATGTTGCCTATCTTGCGCATTGTCTACTCAGTTTGTATATTTTGCTTATTTTTTCATAGTTCCACACAACTTCTTCCTGTTTTCTCGACTGATCTGTGTTCAGTTTTTCAAGGCCTATCCACTGTGCCAACTTATAACTAAATCTGAGGGGGGTGCGATGGGGAGGTTCCCTTGTCAGAAGGGCTTTACGGCTGCTCACACTCACCGGTCTGTCAGCGAGGCCTTACAGCGGAGGCGTGTCCGGTTGGGTGCTCCTCCTGGAGAACCACTTACACGCTGGACGACGCGTCATTCTCCTATTTCCAGTGTTGCACTTTTCAGCTATCACGCATGTCTCTCAGTTCCCTTTGTGTGACATACAGAATGTAAAAGTGATACCATGCAGTAAAGAACAGAAATCTCAAATAACCTTTGGTGTTTACCAGTAGAACATTTAGGTGCACAAATCCTATTTTGCTTTTATTAAGAGATCGGCGTTACGTGATCTTCCACCGCTACACTGCCTAATTGTCTACTTAACTCTTCTTGGTCACCACGTAAGGTTCCCACCTCTATAGCTATGAATGTCAGTACCATCTTTGTGTACCATGCTGTAGCGTACAGTAACCTAAAATTATCTGTTTTTTTATGCTTGAAGAACATTGAAATATACAGGTTGTATCAAAAAGGATCATCCGATTTGGCACGTCTATACAGGGTGTTACAAAAAGGTACGGCCAAACTTTGAGGAAACATTCCTCACACACAAAGAAAGAAAATATGTTTTGTGGACATGTGTCCGGAAACGCTTACTTTCCATGTTAGAGCTCATTTTATTACTTCTCTTCAAATCACATTAATCATGGAATGGAAACACACAGCAACAGAACGTAGCAGTGTGAGTTCAAACACTTTGTTACAGGAAATGTTCAAAATGTCCTCCGTTAGCGAGGATACATGCATCCACCCTCCGTCGCACGGAATCCCTGATGCGCTGATGCAGCCCTGGAGAATGGCGTATTGTATCACAGCCGTCCACAATACAGGCACGAAGAGTCTCTACATTTGGTACCGGGGTTGCGTAGACAAGAGCTTTCAAATGGCCCCATAAATGAAAGTCAAGGGGGTTGAGGTCAGGAGAGCGTGGAGGCCATGGAATTGGTCCGCCTCTACCAATCCGTCGGTCACCGAATCTGTTGTTGAGAAGCGTACGAACACTTCGACTGAAATGTGCAGGAGCTCCATCGTGCACGAACCACATGTTGTGTCGTACTTGTAAAGGCACATGTTCTAGCAGCACAGGTAGAGTATCCCGTATGAAATGATGATAACGTGCTCCATTGAGCGTAGGTGGAAGAACGAAACTAATATGAGCTCTAACATGGAAATTATGCGTTTCCGGACACATGTCCACATAACATCTTTTCTTTATTTTTGTGGGGGGAATGTTTCCTGTAAGTTTGGCCGTACCTTTTTGTAACACCCTGTATTTCTGAAACTAATAAACATATGCACTGAATTTTGTTTTTTCATGAACGGGAAACTCAAAAAAGATTTTTTTTCACACCTTTTATAGGTGTTCACTACTCCCCCCTTGAGATACAAGGTGTATGTAAAGGGGGTACTGAAATTGCTTCCACACTGCAGCGAGCAAGTCTTGATTTACAGCTTCCACAGCTGCATTTTTGCGATGTCTCAGTTCATTCGTTGTTGTTGGTAAAGGAGGAACATAAACAGAGTCTTTCAGAAACGCCCACAAGAAATAATCACAGACAGTCAGGTCTGGTGACCTTGGAGGCCAGTAATGCGAGGCTGAATCATTTGGTCCAGTGCGATAGCTCCATCGTCCAGCAATCCTTTGATTTCAAAATTCCTGCACATTCAGATGCCAGTGTGGCGGTGCCCCATCCTGTTGTTGTATGAAGTCGTTCGAATCAGTCTCCAACTGTGGGAACGGAAAGTTCTCAAGCATATCGAGATATGTGCTTCCTGTAACAGTGTTCTCGGCAAAGAAAATAGATCACACACACCTTTCCTCGTGAAATTGCGCAACACACATTAAATTACGGAGAGTCCCTCTGATGTTGTAGGAGTGTGTGGTTGTTCTGTACCCCATATTCTCACTTTATGACGGTTCACCTTTCCATTTAAATGGAATGTTGCCTCGTCACTAAAGACTAAGCGTGGAAGAAAACTATCAGACTCCATCTCGCCAAGAACGAAATAATAGAACTCCACACGTTGTTGGTCACCTTCACGAAGAGCTTGCAGTAGCTGAATGTTGTACGGTTTCGTGTGTGAAGGTCGGCGCAACACACGCCAGACGGACATCGGGGTCATGTTGAGCTGTCGAGCTGCACGGCGAACGGGTTTCTGCGGACTCCTTGTGTAGACGCATTAGACGTCTGTTTCAGACACTCGGGGACGGCCCGACGATTTGACTTCACTGAAGCTAAAATCTTCTGGGTTATTAGGCCGCGTCATGTTTCTTCTAAAATGATCGACGTTTCGACCCTTCTGCTGGAATCTTCCTCAGGATCTTCTGGTGTCCACTACTGCAAGAACAGACAGAGACGAATGTCGAGTCCTCTTATAAAGGGGGAGTTTTCACGCGTTCGTGTTGGAGAAGTGATGGTATTGGTTGAAATTCATATGGCTACCTGTGGTGTGCGTACTGTAAGACCTTCGGTACACACACCATCAGATTATTTGACTTGTTGCTCTAACGAAGTAGGCGAGTGTCAGCTATGTGTCTCGTGGTCTTATCGTGGCGTTAGGTCAGACGATAGAAATGCCACTTGCATGCTTAAAGTAGCAGACCAACTTTACAGAACTTGATTAATTTTCACACACATTTATTAAAATAATAATAATCATAAACCTTACTTAACTTGATTCTGGATGCTATTTACAACTGACAATCTGAAGTTCCTTTGGTCTTGGCACGTTAATCTTATTCTCACATATCTCTGATACTTGACAAAGCGTCTATACATTTCTCTTCATTGCTATGTATAGGAATATGGTAATCTTATTAGGCGCAGACTGAAACTTGACTATAGACTGGTACAGACTAATGTAGACTAATGCAGACTAACGCAGACTGATGCAGACTGACTAATCGGTGGTCTGTACACTCGTTATAAAACCTCGAGCGTTCAGGTATCACTGCGCGAGTGTGATCCGCGAGGAGAAAAGGTTCTACATTAGCAGCAATCTCATTGGCTGCGTTACATATTAATACGCGGATCGACGGAAGCAGAATTTGGTCCGTCTCTAAGGCAGCGCCATCTCGTAGTGCGGAGACGGACGAGCGCTGCGCCTGCGCTGTTGTGCTTAGCGGGGCGCGCTCTAGTGGGAAAGTTGTGTACGCGCTGACTACGCAGAACTATGTACACAACACTACCATTGGTGGACCATAGTCATTGGACAGAAAGGCACTATTCCACACTTATGCCGGAGAAGGGTTATTGGTTGGAATGCCTGCTACCGCTATTGGTTGGTCGTCATCAGTGGCTAGATTCGAAACGCACAGAGCAAGAGAGGGGGGATGTTTACCCAAAATATTATTGTCAGCCGAGTTGACTTGCAGCGCGTTGTTTACACCGCGGCCACGTGTTTACTTCCTTGATGGCGGGGAGCCACGATGCCGGAAGCCTGTAGCCGTCCTCTCTATTGAAAGTAGATGCATTTCTAGAAATTTCAAGCGCTTCTTGGACCTTTCTTCTATAAACGTTTTTTCTTTTCTTTTTTTAGCCAGTACACATACGTTTTTAAAGTCGATGTCAGAGCCACAATTCTCATCTCTCTTGACTTCACACAAGCAACCCGTGCCGGCCGGTGTGGCCATGCGGTTCTAGGCGCTTCAGTCTGGAACCGCGTGACCGCTACAGTCGCAGGTTCGAATCCTGCCTCGGGCATGGATGTGTGTGATGTCCTTAGGTTAGTTACGTTTAATTAGTTCTAAGTTCTAGGCGACTGATGACCTCAGAAGTTAAGTCGCATAGTGCTCAGAGCCATTTGAACCAAGCAACCCGTTTCATGGAATTGTTCACGCCATCGCCTAATGCTCTGTGCTGTAGGAGGGTCCACACCGTGCCTAGTACGAAACTCATGCTGAACAGTTATTACTGACCCGCACTGCCTTCTGCTGTCCCGACACCATTTTTACTAGAACTGACGTGGGCACACAATGCCGCTACTTAGAGGGAACCATGTAAAACTCGAGAGTTTGATCTTTCCACAGTACGTTGTTCACGCACATATCTCAAATAACGAAACAGTTACGACTTTTTAAAAATTGGATGATTATTTTCCATACACCCTTTAAAATAAGGTCTATTTTGCTTCACTTTCCAGAATATCAGCGACACATGATCTTTCGATCAGACAAAAGCCCAACGTCACTGGCAATACTAGACATATCAACGCTGGACACGTTCCTTAGATGCAATGCTCTGTTATTGTGTGATCTAATTTGGCAGTTCGTGTACCCATCTGGGACTCATGTACAAGTTCAAACTTTCCGTTCCCTGAATACATATTATTTTCTTCTAAACAGGATTGGCTTCTCCAGAAGAAATCGCGACATTAAGGGGAGTTTTACTATCTTTTGGTTCAAAAAATACATTAATTGCATTTTTGGATCCATAAAAGTGTTTAGAATCCACTCCTGAAACGGTTTTTTTTCGAGTACGGAACGGAAATGTTTGTTATTCGCGGTTGAACAAACAAATGCACCTGCCTGAAATCGGCCTTTTTCACGCACCAGTTTTTTTTCTTTCGGAGGACGAGTTACTGTACCGGTCCTTGGGAGGAAACACGCAAAATACAAATGAAACTTTCAACGCGTGTGTTTGGAAGTTAGCACCCAAGCATTTACATTCTGGTGCGAAGACTGTGGAGATTGCGACTTTCCTGGCAGTGAGCAGCTTCGGCGAAGGGTATTCAGCAATTCTGAAGACCGTGACAGCGATGGACGTCACCCTGGGACGCAGATCGCCAAGCATTCGGACGACCACCGGATTCGAGCGGCCGAGAACCGCTTGTCACCGGCCGTACGAGCGGCTCTGGAGCAGCGCAGGATGGCCCTGATCGAGCAGAACGCCCTCTGTGAGGAAGAGGAACGACTAGTTTATGGACCCGGAATAGCAGATTGAACGTACGTTGCGTAATATTGCATTTATATGCAGTCAAAACTTCAAACGCATTTTTCTCGAAATGACTTTTTTTTTATCGCGCGGTATGGTAACTTCAAATCTACTGAACCGACTGGCATGATTCTTTGTTTTCGACGAAGCTAACTAGATTGTCTAGGGGTTGTACCACTTTTATTCTGATCCACCAACTATAAATATGTGTTAACTGTACACACTTTAGTTTATTAATGTCTTATATACCTATTATGTTTTACAATAGTTTAAATCTGAAGACGACGCTCGTAGTAGCGTCGAAACCTGGTCAATTTTGACTTAATATTTGTGACCCAGGGCTTATTTGTTCTAATATAGTTTGGGTGGATTTGGGACGTAACATTTCGTTGGAATGGTATTCCATTTTAGCAGTCTTCTCCCATCAGCTCTCCTTAACTCCAACTGTGAATCCTCGAAGTGGAACTTTAAAAAAAATCGTAAAAATATAAATTATATAGAAAACATACGCTATTTCAGCTGTAATTCTTTTAACCGATAATTTAGTTACCTCACACAACTTGGAATGTGTTGTTGGCTTCCATTTTATCTCTCCTACAGTTCTGTAACCATTTAGCTCTCTGTCTGTGGGAAATGTGAATAATCTGATCCCTTTAGACGAATTGCTGCTACAATTCGGTGCAGCATAGCAACCCATTTCTAAATACACACCCTCTCTGGCGACAAACGCTATACCCAGTACGAAAACAGTCCGCTGCAGTCGGGTAAAAGGCTAGACCCAAAATGGCCGCAATTGCAAAGGATCATGGTAGGGTGGCCACAGCTGTCCTATATAGACAATGTGACAGAGAAGGCAATGAGCGCACGTCACTGGCCAACTGTCTGATGTCAAGAGTAGCTGTTGTGGTTATCACACTGTCAACAGCATTCTTACGGTGTTGCTATCGAAGGGACTGAAGTGGACGGAATGTCTACAAAGACGATCCCCGTCAAACCAGTAAGGGGACACACTTTGTAGCAGTGTAGCGCATGCTCTTTAAAATATCTTCATTTGTTATTGTCATTTTCTGAGTCACCTACAGAAGCCATAGAATAAATATTGTGAGTTCTGGAAACGAAAGTCGAAAAATAAGGACATTTCATCTTGTGGCTATTAAGACTATCAAGGAAGAAGATAACATTTTCGCATTAGCTTTATTCATGAATATTAATATTTCTATACATACCTATGGTGTGCGTACTGTAAGACCTTTGGTACACACACCACCAGATTATTTGACTTGTGGCTCTAACGAAGTAGGCGAGTGTCAGCAATATGTCTCGTGGTCTTATCGTGGCGTGTTTATCTTCTGCCGTTAGGTCAGACGATAGAAATGCCACTTGCACGCTTAGAGTAGCAGATTGACGGTGACCAATTTTAAGCAGAACTTGATTAATTTTCACACACATTTATTAAAATAATAAAAAGGCATAGATATTACGTAACTTGATTCTGGATGCTGTTTACAATGGACAATCTGAAGTTCCTTTGGTCTTGGTACGCTAATCTTATTCTCACATATCTCTGATACTTGACTAAGTATCTGTTCATTTATCTTCATGGCTATGTACAGGAATATGATAATCTTATTAGGCGCAGACTGAAACTTGACTACAGACAATTGCAGACTAATGCAGACTGGTACAGACTGGTGCAGACTGACTCATCGAAGGTCTGTACACTCGTTATAATACCTCGAGCGTTCAGGTATCTACATCTACATCTACATGATTACTCTGCAATTCACATTTAAGTGCTTGGCAGAGGGTTCGTCGAACCACAATCATACTATCTCCCTACCATTCCATTCCCGAACAGCGCGCGGGAAAAACGAACACCTAAACCTTTCTTTTCGAGCTCTGATTTCTCTTATTTTATTTTGATGATCATTCCTACCTATGTAGGTTGGGCTCAACAAAATATTTTCGCATTCGGAAGAGAAAGTCGGTGACTGAAATTTCGTAAATAGATCTCGCCGCGACGAAAAACGTCTTTGCTTTAATGACTTCCATCACAACCCGCGTATCATATCTGCCACACTCTCTCCCCTACTACGCGATAATACAAAACGAGCTGCCCTTTTTTGCACCCTTTCGATGTCCTCGGTCAATCCCACCTGGTAAGGATCCCACACCGCGCAGCAATATTCTAACAGAGGATAAACGAGTGTAGTGTAAGCCGTCTCTTTAGTGGACTTGTTGCATCTTCTAAGTGTCCTGCCAATGAAACGCAACCTTTGGCTCGCCTTCCCCACAATATTATCTATGTGGTCTTCCCAACTGAAGTTGTTTCGTAATTTTTACACCCAGGTACTTAGTTGAATTGACAGCCTTGAGAATTGTACTATTTATCGAGTAGTCGAATTCCAACGGATTTCTTTTGGAACTCGTGTGGATCACCTCATACTTATCGTTATTTAGCGTCAACTGCCACCTGCCACACCATACATCGATCTTTTCTAAATCGCTTTGCAACTGATACTGGTCTTCGGATGACCTTACTAGACGGTAAATTACAGCATCATCTGCGAACAACCTAAGAGAACTGCTCAGATTGTCACCCAGGTCATTTATATAGATCAGGAACAGCAGAGGTCCCAGGACGCTTCCCTGGGGAGCACCTGATATCACTTCAGTTTTACTCGATGATTTGCCGTCTATTACTACGAACTGCGACCTTCCTGACAGGAAATCACGAATCCAGGCGCACAACTGAGACGATACCCCATAGGCCCGCAGCTTGATTAGAAGTCGCTTGTGAGGAACGGTGTCAAAAGCTTTCCGGAAATCTAGAAATACGGAATCAACTTGAGATCCCCTGTCGATAGCGGCCATTACTTCGTGCAAACAAAGAGCGAGCTGCGTTGCACAAGAACGATGTTTCCTGAAACCATGCTGATTACGTATCAATAGATCGTTCCCCTCGAGGTGATTCATTATGTTTGAATACAGTATATGCTCCAAAACCCTATTGCAAACCGACGTCAATGATATAGGTCTGTAGTTCGATGGATTACTCCTACTACCCTTCTTAAACACTGGTGCGATCTGCGCAATTTTCCAATCTGCAGGTACGGATCTATCGGTGAGCGAGCGGTTGTATATGATTGCTAAGTAGGGAGCTATTGTATCAGCGTAATCTGAAAGAAACCTAATCGGTATACAATCTGGACCTGAAGACTTGCCCGTATCAAGCGATTTGAGTTGCTTCGCAACCCCTAAGGTATCTACTTCTAAGAAACTCGTGCTAGCAGCTGTTCGTGTTTCAAATTCTGGAATATTCCATTCGTCTTCCCTGGTGAAGGAATTTCGGAAAACTGCGTTCAATAACTCCGCTTTAGCGGCACAATCGTCGGTAACAGTACCATCGGCACTGCGCAGCGAAGGTATTGACTGCGTCTTGCCGCTTGTGTACTTTACATACGACCAGAATTTCCTCGGATTTTCTACCAAATTTCGAGACAATGTTTCGTTGTGGAACCTATTAAAGGCATCTCGCATTGAAGTCCGTGCCAAATTTCGTGCGTCTGTAAATTTTAGCCAATCTTCGGGATTTCGCGTTCTTCTGAACTTCGCATGCTTTTTCCGTTGCCTCTGCAACAGCGTTCGGACCTGTTTTGTGTACCATGGGGGATCAGTTCCATCTCTTACCAATTTATGAGGTATGAATATCTCAATTGCTGTTGCTACTATACCTTTGAATTTGAGCCACATCTCGTCTACATTTGCATAGTCAATTCGGAAGGAATGGACATTGTCTCTTAGGAAGGCTTCAAGTGACACTTTATCCGCTTTTTTAAATAAAATTATTTTGCGTTTGTTTCTGGTGGATTTGGAAGAAACGGTATTGAGCCTAGCTATAACGACCTTGTATCAGTCATGATGCCCTCTATTAGCTTTGGATTGTTTGTGGCTAAGAGGTCAAGTGTGTTTTCGCAACTATTTACAATTCGCGTGGGTTCGTGGACTAACTGCTCGAAATAATTTTCGGAGAAAGCATTTAGGACAATCTCGGAAGATCTTTTCTGCCTACCACCGGTTTTGAACAAGTATTTTTGCCAACATATCGAGGGTAGGTTGAAGTCCCCACCAACTATAACCGTATGAGTGGGGTATTTATTTGTTACGAGACTCAAATTTTCTCTGAACTGTTCAGCAACTATATCATCGGAGTCTGGGGGTCGGTAGAAGGAGCCAATTATTAACTTAGTTCGGCTGTTAAGTATAACCTCCACCCATACCAATTCGCACGGAGTATCTGCTTCGACTTCACTACAAGATAAACCACTACTGACAGACACAAACACTTCACCACCAATTCTGCCTAATCTATCTTTCCTGAACACCGTCTGAGACTTCGTAAAAATTTCTGCAGAACTTATTTCAGGCTTTAGCCAGCTTTCTGTACCTATAACGATTTCTATTAGCGCTTGAAGCTCAGGGACTTTCCCAACACAACTACAACAATTTACAACTACAATTCCGACTGTTCCTTGATCCAAGCACGTCCTGTATTTGCCATGCACCCTTTGAGATTGCAGCCCACCCCGTACTTTCCCGAGGCCTTCTAACCTAAAAAACCGCCCAGTCCACGCCACACAGCCTCCGCTACCCGTGTAGCCGTCAGCTGAGTGTAGTGAACTCCTGACCTATTCAGCGGAACCCGAAACCCCACCACCCTATGGCGCAAGTCAAGGAATCTGCGGCCAACACGGTCGCAAAACCGTCTGAGCCTCTGATTCAGACCACCCGGCTCTGCACCAAAGGTCCGCAGTCGGTTCTGTCAACGATGCTGCAGATGGTGAGCTCTGCCTTCATTTCGTAAGCAAGACCGGCAGCCTTCACCAAATCAGATAGCCGCTGGAATCCAGAGAGAATTTCCTCAGATCCAAAGCGACACACGTCATTAGTGCCGACATGTGCCACCACCTGCAGCTGGCTGCACCCTGTGCTCTTCATGGCATCCGGAAGGACCCTTTCCACATCTGGAATGACTCCACCCGGAATGCACATGGAGTGCACACTGGATTTCTTCCACTCCTTAGCCGCCATATCCCTAACGGGCCCCATTACGTGCTTTACATTGGAGCTCCCAACTACCAATAAGCCCACCCTCTGCGATTGCCCGGACCTTTAAGGCTGAGAATCATCCTCTGAAACAGGGCAGGCAGCTGCATCTGGCTCAGCCAGAGACAGTACCTGAAACCTGTTTGTCAGACGCACCGGGGAGGCTTTCTGATCAGCCTCCGGGGACGTCTTTCGCTGCCTGCCACGCCTTTGAATGACCTCCCAATCAACCACAGGTGAGGGCTCAGCCCCACTGCGGACAGCAACCCGGGCAACCACAGCGGGAGACCGATCTGGGGACAGACGGGACGAGGTTGACTTCCCCATGATACCCAAGTCCAGCTCCCCACAGTGGTGCCCATTAGCAACAGCCTCAAGCTGCGCGACCGAAGTCAGCGCCGCCTGCAACTGTGAGCGAAGGGATGCCAACTCAGCCCTCATCCGAACACAGCAATCACAGTCCCTGTCCATTCTAATCGGTGTTGAACAAGTTACTGAAACACGAGTCCGTGCCTAGATAAGTGCGTGAGTGTGATCCGCGAGGAGAAAAGGTTCTACATTAGCAGCAATCTCTTTGGCTGCGTTACATATTAATACGCGGATTGGCAGAAGCAGAATTTGGTCCGTCTCTAAGACAGCGCCATCTCATAGTGCGGAGACGGACGAGCGCTGCGCCTGCGCTGTTGTGCTTAGCGGGGCGTGCTCTATTGGGAAAGTTGTGTACGCGCTGACTACGCGGAACTATGTACACAACAATACCCTACGACGGTTCACATAGAACAGGAGTGAGCCGTGCGTGGCTCTTGTTCCCGCCATCATATATTTTACACCCTGTTTTTACGTACTTGCACCTCACTACGTTAATTTAAATTACTACTGTCACTGAGTTGCTGCTTTGCCTGACGTGTGCAGCGCTAGCAGTGCGTATCGATGTATCCCCTGCCGTAGTGTCTTTGCTCGACTGCTATTACTTCCCGGTCGTTGTCGGTCGTAGGCCAGTTCGGATAGGGAGTTCGAGTCGTGAGTTCGGGTCTGCCAGTCAGTTGGAACTCGTCTGGAGCGGACCTGCCAGTCAGGGAGTTGCAGTGCGCCACTGGTGCAGTCGGGTTGGAGCAGCTGTAAGGTCTGCGTCGACAGGGCTCGCCCGACCATTGCCGGGCCACGGTCTTGGTGGATCGTCGGTCGGTCGTCCAACCGGACGACGGGTTTCGGCTCGCCGATCGTTCATGAGTCGGCTGTGTGTGTGTGTGTGTGCATCGACTCCCGATTTGTCTTCGTGCGTGCTTAGTTGCTGTTGTATCGTTGCGGTCTTCGTGCCAGACATGCCACAGATCACCATCCACCCTACTTTACAGAACGGACGAGCCTTCCTAGCCCACGGTCTGCGCCTAGTGGTACTCACTGTCCTTCCATAGATGCTCACGACAGTAGCACGTGAGCATTCGACCAGCTTCCCCGTATTCGAGATACTCGTTCACAGGCTGCGTAATAATAACCTGCTCTTTGGCAAAGGCGCTTATCTCAATGGATTTCCCCATTAGCAAGCCATATCTTCGCTGGGGCAATCTCCTTTCCGTGCCTGCTCCACTTACGTACATTTGTTAAGCGTCATGCGCCCACAACGCCATCAGGCGCCGTCCAACTTCGCCGTGGGCGGTTGTCATAATGCTTTGCCTTATCAGTGTATTGATAAATGTTGAGTATGCCTACATGGTACTTGTGAACGAGTTTTGCAACGGAAACGCTGCTTCTTCCTGTAAAGAATACAGTAGACGATTTAGCGTGTTCAGAGTACCAGATTTAAGTGTGTGTAGTCGCGTTTCCACTAAACTGCGCGACGTGACTTTTGCAGTGCCGAGCTGTGACATCTCACCCTAATGTGCAAATGAAGAATGTGTACACGAAACACACGACGTTGTTGAGCTGGTCCGCTGCAGTCTTTCAGCAAACACACGCGGAATTTCTACACTCCTCAATGTTGCACGTGCTCGATGATGGCTGATGCTGCGTATGCTCAGTCTCTGTGCTGATAATTTACAGCTGATTCAACTCCATCGAGAAGCAGATGGAGGCAGACGTTTGATTTTTGTGGTTGGAAATCGCAGTACAATGACTTTAATGCAATCTGCTTACGAAAGGACTTTCACTTCGGACTAATCAGTTAACACTCGTAACCCACATACGTGGTCCGACTAAAATCCTCGTGTCTTTGTGGAGAAACACTATTGAGCCGTGGTAAAAATTTGCTGTTTTGAAGAGCGCACCGCATCGCGTAGTGTGTAGCAGTCGCCCTCCGTTGCTGGCGGTGGCGCCGCTGTGGCAATCGCAGCTGTGGTGTCTCCCTCTGGTGGGAAAGGGGAAACGTTGCCTGTTCACCTGCATTTAAGGGGCGCTATGAGTGTAGCCATATATGGAAGTGAAACATGGACGATAACTAGTTTGGACAAGAAGAGAATAGAACCTTTCGAAATGTGGTGCTACAGAAGAATGCTGAAGATAAGGTGGGTAGATCACGTAACTAATGAAGAGGTACTGAATAGGATTGGGGAGAAGAGAAGTTTGTGGCACAACTTGACCAGAAGAAGGGATCGGTTGGTAGAACATGATTTGAGGCATCAAGGGATCACAAATTTAGCATTGGAGGGTAAAAATCGTAGAGGGAGACCAAGAGATGAATACACTAAGCAGATTCAGAACGATGTAGGTTGCAGTAGGTACTGGGAGATGAAGAAGCTTGCACAGGATAGAGTAGCATGGAGAGCTGCATCGAACCAGTCTCAGAACTGAAGACCACAACAACAACATGAGCTCGCTAGGCTCTCCAGATCATTGAGCGTCATGCACTCCGCCTCGCCATCCGTATACGCCTCCCGTCCCCCATGCGGATCCTCTATGATCTCATTCCTTTCCCCCATATGTTCCTCTTCCTCAAACATATCCGCATCCTCTACACCTCCCGCCGCCTTGATCCCCCTCACCCCCCGGGTTGCTCCTCTCCTCTCCCATCCCCGCCCCCTGCCACGTCTTCACTGTTGTGTCCCCCCTACCCTCCATCTCTACACCCTACATCTCCTTTCCCAAGGTGGCTTCCATCAACTCCCCCTCCCGGATGGTGCCCTCTCTCCCTCTATTTATCCCTCCTATCAACTCTGATCCTCACCCCCCTCCTTTCCTCCGTCCTTTCCCTGGGCTCCCTCTTCCTCCCCCCTTCCATCCTGTGTTTTCTCCCCACCTAACCTCTCCCTATCTCCTTTCTCCCCCTCCCCCCGAGTCCTTTAGTATTTCCCTCCTCTGCCTTCCCCACTCCCTGGCACGTCTACTCAGCACCCCCCTACCCCTCTTATGGATCCTCAGCTTCCATTGGCTCCTTTCCCCCCTCTCCCCCTTCACTTTTCCTCTCCTTCCCCACCTTTTATTTCCCCATCATCTGTCCTGTTTCCCCCCACCTGCTCTCGGCTGTGGTATGTCATATTTGTGCCAACTTTTTAGTGCAGTGTTTAAGTGAGTGTTCAATGTTGTGCGTCTTTCCACAATGTTGCGAACAGAAATCATGCTGTCGCTGGGTGTGCATTTTATATCTCTTGCGAACAGAAACCAGACTGTCGCCGTGTTTTTTAATTGTCTATTATTTTTCTGCTTCCTGTGTATTTTATTAGCATCATCAACCCTGTGTTTTATGATTTTAGTTCCAGAATTTTCTGCCATTTTACCTTTAAGTCACCGATTTTATCGCCAACTGTTATTTTTTATTATCTTCATCTTTTTAAAACAAATTCGGTTGGCTGAAGGGCGGCGTAATAAGCTGCGGAATCGAAACTCAATAAAGAAAAAAAAAAAACTCGCTAGGCGGCGAGTGCGGTCAGTTGGCCAGCCGGGTCAGTGTCGCGCAGTCAGTGTCTGTCTGTCGTCCGGAGTGCTGGTATATGTTAGGCCGCCAGTCTGCTCCAGTTGCTCAGGCAATGGTCATTGGCGGTTGGATCGATCGGCTGGTCGGTCGCGCACTGAGACACGAGATGACTTGTCCGTCTTGAGCGTCGGCGCATGTGAGGTCGCCACGTGAGTCCAGCAGGCCGCGCCGTATAGCGAGGGGTAGTTGCTTCGCGGCCGAGACGAGAGCAACAGGAGGCAACCAACGACATCGGTCTGGCCGGTGCGAGCTGCGACGCCGTGAGACGGGAGATCGGCGCGCCTTCCTGCGTACGTTGAAGCGGCTGGCAGCGGACGGTTCGGGAGAGCGTTTTGGGGGTGCTGCGCCAGGTCTTTTCGAGAAATCGCAGTTTATTAGAAGTTCAGTGATTCGTGACATGTTGTTTCATTTACTTGTTAAATTCTACTTGTTTTCATGGTCAGTCTCTCGTCCCCAGCTTGCTCGTCTGTCTCTCGTTCGCATTTGTTAGGCAGTTAGTGTCTGTCTGTCTGTCTGTCGGTCTGCCGTGCGTTAATAGCTGCCTCTGTCATGTTTGTCGGATTCGGTGTTAACGGATTTATTGCTTGAAGTGTAACCGCTGAATTCCTGAAATGTGTTTTGATCTTGCCTACTATCGTGAGACGCGGTATATGTGTAATGTAGAGCATGTTTATATATTTTATGTAAGACTGCATTTCATGGGTTTTTTATTTAAATGGTCATTTTAGTAAATAAATTTGTCACCTTCCCACCGTAAGAGCTTTTTTTTTTTAAAAAAAATCAAGTTGCACCTTCGATGGCAAGTTAATTTTCTTAATGTTAGTGTTTTGTAGCATTTCCATCCCTCCTACGGGGTGCACAGTTTATGTACCTGTGTGAGTTGTTGCCCGCATCTCGTGGTCGTGCGGTAGCGTTCTCGCTTCCCACGCCCGGGTTCCCGGGTTCGATTCCCGGCGGGGTCAGGGATTTTCTCTGCCTCGTGATGGCTGGGTGTTGTGTGCTGTCCTTAGGTTAGTTAGGTTTAAGTAGTTCTAAGTTCTAGGGGACTGATGACCATAGATGTTAAGTCCCATAGTGCTCAGAACCATTTTGTGTGAGTTGTTAAAATTTTTAGTTTAAAGTAATCTGGTGTGTTGCAGATTTGGACCAGGGTAGTCTTTCAGAGGTTGTTGTGAGCGGTCGTGACTACGGCCGTATCAAAAGGGAGCGGCAACGTTCACTGCCCGAAAGCTCATACTGTCAATATTTGTTCTTTCTGCCCCTGAATAAATTGTAACTTGATATTTGGATGGTGCTTTCTGGTTATAATTTTAAATCTGTTTAAAGAAAGGGCTTTTAGGAATAAAATTTCCTTTTGCTGAAATAAATTTAATTTGTTTTCATCAGTGACCCACTGGCAACTACATCCACGCTCACATTGTGTGATTAAATGCGTTAATGTTGTTGATAAATCGCTAGTAAATAAAGTAAATTCTTAAGAAAAGGTTTTGAAAGTAAAATCACGGTTCAACTATCAAGAAAGCTTTTGTGCACGTCTGTGGTGAGGTGAGGCAGTCGACCAGTTTAGTGGCCCAGCTCTGTTACCGCATCGTGTGACAGGCGCGCCGTTATCTGGACTTTCTTTAAAAGAGCTTCCAGCTTTACTGCAAGAGGTTCCTTTGGCTACGAGGATAGGTATTCTCTTCCAATGTGACGGAGGAGCCCTTGCACTTTCAGTGTATCAGGTAACACATCCTCTAAATGTGACATTACTCGGAAGGTGGATCGGCGGAAATGCTTACGTTTGTTCGACATCGTGACCTTGAAGACCGTACCTATGTACATTTCTGCCCCTGGGGGTGGTTGAAACACTAAAACAGAAGAGTGAACACAAGAGTCATCCTGGTCGTCTGGGTTATGAAATGTGCTGTCCCACATAAAAGAATGCCTAGAGGAGCTCAAAAGAGCTACACTCGCTAAATTGCGCTGAAGTCGGAGGTGGAATTTATGAACGTCGTCAGCCTTGACTAATACCTTCTGTGACAATTTGTTTGGGTTAGATTCTAATAACTGAACCTCTTTAACCAACAAAAATTGGACACGTGTCGTATGTAACCATTTATTCCAAAAAAAATCTATGATGCCACCTCCTAAGGATCTTGCTGTTCCTGCTGGAACACGCTTTACATATTACACGTAAAGTCGATGCGACTGTTCATTAGAAATACTGACGAGGAAATGAGCATTTTGGGGACGACATTCTGGGTGATACAGTTCATTCGCTCAGCTACGTTAATGTCTGCAGCTGTGTTTCGGCCCACACGGTGCAGTCAGAGGTCTAGAACCGTGACGCCACCGCCGGCTGTGGCTGTGGATCCGCTCAGGGTCTCTAAATATGGCAGCCGAGACTCTGATGTCGGAAAGTTAGCGCTACGTCGCTTGTGACCTCGACCTGACCCAGAGAAATAGAAAGGCATTTGTTGAGCAAACTGAGCCGTAGTAAAAATTGCTGTTTTGAAAAGCGCGCCGCAGCATGTGTTGCAGAGCAGTCGCCCTCCGTTTCTGGCGGTAGCGCCGCTGTGGCAATCGCACCTTTGGTGTCTCCCTCTGGTGGGAAAGGGGAAAGGTTGCCTGTTCACCTGCATTTAAGGGACGCTATGAGCTCGCTAGCCGGCGAGTGCGGTCAGTTAGCCAGCCGGGTCAATGTGGGGCAGTCAGTGTCTGTCGTCCGGAGTGCTAGTATGTGTTAGGCCGCCCGTCTGCTCGAGTTTGCTCAGGCAGTGGTCATTGGCGGTTGGATCGATCGGTTGGTCGGTCGCGCACTGGGACACGAGATGACTTGTCCGCCTTGAGCGTCGGCGCATGTGAGGTCGCCACGTGAGTCCAGTGGGCCGCGCCGTATAGCGAGGGGTAGTGGCTTCGCGGCCGACACGAGAGCAACAGGAGTCAAACCACGACATCGGTCTGGCCGGTGCGAGCTGCGACGCCGTGAGACGGGAGATCGGCGCGCCTTCCTGCGTCCGTTGAAGCGGCTGGCGGCGGACGGTTCGGGCGAGCGATTTGAGGGTGTTGCGCCAGGTCTTCTCGAGAAATCGCTGTTTATTAAAAGTTATCTGATTGGAGATAAGTTGTTTCACTTATTTGTTAAATTCTACTTGTTTTCTTGGTCAGCCTCTCGTCCCCAGCTTGCTCGCCTGTCTCTCGTCCGCATTTGTTAGGCTGTTAGTGTCTGTCTGTCTGTCTGCCGTACGTCAATAGCTGCCTCTGACATGTTTGTCGGATTCGGTGTTAACGAATTTATAGAATTAAGGTAAAGGCCGAATTCCTGAAATATGTTTTTATCTTGCCTGTCATCTCGCGAGGCGGTATAAGTGTAATGTGGAGCATGTTGTGCATTGTATGTAAGTCTGCATTTCATGGGTTTTATTTAAATAGTCATTTTTATAAAGTTGCCACCCTTCCACCGTAAGAGCCCTTTTAAAAACAAATTGCACTTTGGTGGAAAATAAGTTTTTAGTGTGAGTGTTTGTACCATTTCCATCCCTCTTACGGGGTGCATAGTTAATGTGTTTGTGTGAGTTGTAAATTATTTTAAAAGTATTCTGGTGTGTTGCAGATTTGCACCAGTGTAGTTTTTCAGAGGTCGTTGTGAGCGGTCGTGACTACGGCCATGTTGAAAGGGAGCGGAAGCTTCTGAGCCCGAAGGCTCCTACTGTAAAAAAAAAAAAAAAAAAAATATTCTTATTCTGCCTCTGAGTAATTGTAACTTGTTATTTCGAGGGTGGCTTTCTGCTTATAATTTTAAATGTTTTGAAAAGGCTTTTAGGTATAAAAGCCACATTTTTTAAATTGTAACTTGATATTTCCAGGGTGCTTTTCTGCTCATAAATTTTAAATCTGTTTCTGAAAAGGCTTTCATAAGTAAAATTTCTATGGGTTGAAATTTAATTTGTTAAAGGTGATTTTAATTTGTTTCCATCAGTTACTCCTTGGCAACTACTTCCACGCTCACATAGTGTGTTAATGTTCTTGATGAATCGCTAGTAAATAAAGTAAATTCCTGAAGAAGAAGTTTTGAAAAGTTAAATTCACGGTTCACGCGCATTTCACATAATACCTCAACGCGGGAATAAAAGTATTTCAGTGCACATTAAACGATTCAAACGTTGTCATACAGCAGCTAGCGAACCTGGCTGTGTTTCACAATTACTAAATATGTGTGGGAATAGAATATGTACTGTAATCTCCTTACCTGCCTTCTCTCTGTCCATCCCCTCCTTCCTCTCTGTGACCATCTCTTCCTGCTCCCCCCCCCCCCCCCCTCCCTCTCTCTCTCTGTCCGGCATCTTCTCTCCACCTGTATGTCGATATCCTCCACAAACACTGAACCTCCAAAGAAACTGGTATAGGCACGCGTATTCAGATGCAGGAAATGGTTCAAATGGCTCTGAGCCCTATGGGACTTAACATCAGAGGTCATCAGTGCCCTAGAACTTAGAACTAGTTAAACCTAAGTAACCTAAGGACATCACACACATCCATGCCCGAGGCAGGAGTCGAACCTGCGACCGTAGCAGTTGCGCGGTTCCAGACTGAAGCGCCTAGAACAGCTCGGCCACTCCGGCAGGCCGTTACATACTACACGTCGTAAACACGTTCCACTGTGTACAAGTACAAAAATGGTTCAAATGGCTCTGAGCACTATGGGACTCGACTGCTGAGGTCATTAGTCCCCTAGAACTTAGAACTAGTTAAACCTAACTAACCTAAGGACATCACAAACATCCATGCCCGAGGCAGGATTCGAACCTGCGACCGTAGCGGTCTTGCGGTTCCAGACTGCAGCGCCGTTAACCGCACGGCCACTTCGGCCGGCGTACAAGTACATAGAAAGCTAAACAGGAACAATGGATGTGCGACTAAAAGCTTGGGTAGTTTAATTTAATTGTTGTCAACGCGTACGTATGAAACCAGTGGGGATTAACCGGGGGGGAGGGGGGCGCAGGAGCATTGACTCTGTCAGCCTCTTCCTGTTCCTCTTCGGTAACGATTTGGGGAGGCAGCGGCCTCTCGGTTAGCGTATGGACGCAGTTCTAGGTCGCGGTGAATCTGTCAAGCAAAACTAGATCGAGCTAGAGACCGCCCGTCTAAATTTTTAAAATATTGTAAACACAGAGCGAAAATAGGCATCGTCACTAGCTTTTAGTTTAAATATGCAATAACCGGTGAAAAGGAGATGGCTCAAATGGCTCTGAGCACTATGGGACTTAACATCTTAGGTCATCAGTGCCCTAGAACTTAGAACTACTTAAACGTAACTAACCTAAGGACATCACACACATCCATGCCCGGGGCAGGATTCGAACCTGCGACCGTAGCAGTCGCGCGGTTCCGGACTGCGCGCCTAGGTGAAAAGGAGAAATATATGCAAATGCATATAATGTGGTCTCTAGTCATGGCAATAGTTCAGCAACTGACCAATGTTTTGGTTATAGCAGTGAGCTGTAATGAGTAACGTCACCACACTCAAAACCGAACATTACTGTTGTTAGTTGTGTGCACTGTACGTAAAGAGGTGGAGCTTGAGAATCCCGGGTACTTCTGGAGACTGTGAAGCTCTAATCCCCATCGCTGGCGGCAGGTGCATCTCAACAGCCGTGACCTGTTATTAGTGTGCCGATAGACCAGTCAGCACCTGCTACCTTCAGAACTGGAATTATTACATTCTTCCCCATGTCTGAGGGTTTCCCCCCATCTCATATATCTTGTTCACGGCACCGAAGTGCCTAGAACCGCTTGGCCACAACGGCCGGCCTCAGATGCAGAGATATATAAACAGGCAGAACACGGCACTGCGGCCGGCAACGCCTACGGAGGACAACAGGTGTCTGGCGCAGTTGTTAGATCAGTTACTGCTGATAGAATGGCAGGCTATCAAGATTTATGTGAGTTTGAACGTGCTGTTATAGTCGCCGCACGAGCGATGGGTTACAGCATCTCTGAGGTAGCAATGAAGGGGGGATTTTCCCGTAGGACTAGTTCACAGTGTACCGTGAATATCAGGAATCCGGTAAAACATCGAATCTCCGACATCGCTGCTGCCGCAAAAACATCCTGCAATAATGAGACCGACGGCGACTGAAGAGAACCGTGCAGCACGACAGAAGTGTAACCATTTCGCAAATTGGTGCAGATTTCTATGCTGGGTCATCAACAAGTGTCAGCGAGAGAACCATTCAACGAAGCATGGTCTTTCGGAGCCGAAGGCCCACTCGTGTACCCTTGATGACTGCACGACCCAAAGCTTTATGCCTCGCCTGGGCCTGTCAACACCGACATTGTACTGTTGATGACTGGAAACATATTGCGTGGTCGTTTCAAATTGTATCGAGCGGATGGAGGTGTAAGGGGATGGAGACAACCTCACGAATCCATGGATCCTTTACGTCAGCAGTGCACTGTTCAAGCTGATGGAGGCCGTGTAATGGTGGGGGGCATCTGGAACTGGAGTGATACGTCTAGATCCGACTCTGACAGGTGACACGTACGTAAGCCTCCTGTCTGATCACCTGAATCCGTTCACGTCCATTGTGCATTCCGATGGTCTGTTGTTGAGTGAGAGCACGTTCTGCCAAGGAAAAATGTAAACACTACGCAACAGAGACACCTCATGGACAAGTAAAGCAAACAAAAGCTGCATAATGACTTCCTAATAATCAGGCTCGTCCTCTTTATTTCCTGGCAGGAAATACAGACTGTACATACGAATAAACAGCACAGTAGGCGTAAACGTGTAGGCATGTTAGTTGTAAATAAGCTTGAAAACAGTATTGCTAGACGAACACATAGACAAGTTTACTTCCACATCTCATTACGCTAGGTTCTCCGACTCCCGATTCTCTACCTCAATTTGTTCAGTGGAGCATTCTCTATGTCCTATTACTTTTGCGCGCTGTTAGGGTAATACCGTTATTTATTCATATAGTATAACTAGCAGACCCGACAGACGTTGTCCTGCACTATATTTCAAGCGATTAGAATACCTGAAATATCAAAAGACACCGTATAAAAAAAGTAAAATGTCAAACTAACGAAACACACATAATATAATACACTCAAATTAAAATGTCGAAAAATAAACGAAATCCTATGCACGTAACTTATATCTGAATATAATACGCGCAATATTGCACGCAAAAATGCAACGCCACCTACCGTGCTGATTCAAGAATGTAAATTTTCCACGTCCCCACTTGAATGCATACACAAAAATTCATTCAACTCGATCCAGCCGTTTAGTTGCAATATAGATAAATAACCTAGATACCGACTGCAGTGCCATCTGCCGGGCTGATTTGTGAATCTACACTTCTGGAAATTGAAATAAGAACACCGTGAATTCATTGTCCCAGGAAGGGGAAACTTTATTGACACATTCCTGGGGTCAGATAAATCACATGATCACACTGACAGAACCACAGGCACATAGACACAGGCAACAGAGCATGCACAATGTCGGCACTAGTACAGTGTATATCCACCTTTCGCAGCAATGCAGGCTGCTATTCTCCCATGGAGACGATCGTAGAGATGCTGGATGTAGTCCTGTGGAACGGCTTGCCATGCCATTTCCACCTGGCGCCTCAGTTGGACCAGCGTTCGTGCCGGACATCCAGACCGCGTGAGACGACGCTTCATCCAGTCCCAAACATGCTCAATGGGGGACAGATCCGGAGATCTTGCTGGCCAGGGTAGTTGACTTACACCTTCTAGAGCACGTTGGGTGGCACGGGATACATGCGGACGTGCATCGTCCTGTTGGAACAGCAAGTTCCCTTGCCGGTCTAGGAATGGTAGAACGATGGGTTCGATGACGGTTTGGATGTACCGTGCACTATTCAGTGTCCCCTCGACGATCACCAGTGGTGTACGGCCAGTGTAGGAGATCGCTCCCCACACCATGATGCCGGGTGTTGGCCCTGTGTGCCTCGGTCGTATGCAGTCCTGATTGTGGCGCTCACCTGCACGGCGCCAAACACGCATACGACCATCATTGGCACCGAGGCAGAAGCGACTCTCATCGCTGAAGACGACACGTCTCCATTCGTCCCTCCATTCACGCCTGTCGCGACACCACTGTAGGCGGGCTGCACGATGTTGGGGCGTGAGCGGAAGACGGCCTAACGGTGTGCGGGACCGTAGCCCAGCTTCATGGAGACGGTTGCGAATGGTCCTCGCCGATACCCCAGGAGCAACAGTGTCCCTAATTTGCTGGGAAGTGGCGGTGCGGTCCCCTACGGCACTGCGTAGGATCCTACGGTCTCGGCGTGCATCCGTGCGTCGCTGCGGTCCGGTCCCAGGTCGACGGGCACGTGCACCTTCCGCCGACCACTGGCGACAACATCGATGTACTGTGGAGACCTCACGCCCCACGTGTTGAGCAATTCGGCGGTACGTCCACCCGGCCTCCCGCATGCCCACTATACGCCCTCGCTCAAAGTCCGTCAACTGCACATACGGTTCACGTCCACGCTGTCGCGGCATGCTACCAGTGTTAAAGACTGCGATGGAGCTCCGTATGCCACGGCAAACTGGCTGACACTGACGGCGGCGGTGCACAAATGCTGCGCAGCTAGCGCCATTCGACGGCCAACACCGCGGTTCCTGGTGTGTCCGCTGTGCCGTGCGTGTGATCATTGCTTGTACAGCCCTCTCGCAGTGTCCGGAGCAAGTATGGTGGGTCTGACACACCGGTGTCAATGTGTTCTTTTTTCCATTTCCAGGAGTGTAAACCATCCAGGGCGCCACCCAAATGCATACAAAAAAAATTCATTCAAATCGGTCCAGCCGTTTAGGAGGAATTCAGTGACATACACACGTACAGTAGAATTATACACATAAAGATATTAAAAATATGTACCCCATAGCCGTATGACCGTTCAGTAGAGTACTCTGAAAATTTCAGCACGGATGCGCAACAGGAATCAGGAGCTGCAGAGTGGGGGCTTCATGGGTGAGTGACGCTACCTCAGTAGTGTGTGGCAGGCTGCGAGTTTGGGCCGGATGGGAGGTGCGTTCAGATGGCTGAGGCGGATTAAGGCTGCCGCAAGCGCTAAGCAGGAGGTCGGGGTTCGAGTCCCGGTCTGGTGCAAGTTTCCACCTGTCACCACTGATTCATTTCAGGGTCCAAATGCGGCTAACGTCATTGAGACCTGAGAACATTGCGTCTACGTAGTAGTATGGATTACGTCTGTCATCGCCCGGTCGGGAAGCAAAGCGGTGGTGAAGCCTCAATTCCTCGATGTCTCTCTACCAGGGCAGTGCTGACAGCGGCTGATGTTATCGCTGGAGGTTTCAGATAGCGAGACAACACCTGCGTCAACTAGCTGGCTGTGTCTTTTTTGTCGAGACTCAGTGAAATCCCACTGTAAAGATAGAATTGCAGACCGTTATCTAATCTTCGGTCCGAAAGTAGAGTGCTTCATCACAGGGTTTCTCGCGGTTGCGCGATGCCGTGAGCCTTTCAGTCGTCCCCGCCTGTCGGGTGACTCCTTGAGCCTGTCAGCGCGGTAGCTGGGGTCCGAGTTTTTGTCAGCGAATTAAAAAGCGGACAACTTGAACCACAGCTGCAGCAGGAATGAAGCTGTCTGCTGCAACGTTGCTTTCTTTGGGCGCAAAATTGAAAATATAAAACAATACCCGAAAACCAATAAAAGTCCCAAAATCCAAGATACAAATTTCAAGTTCCACTGGAATAGCATCACTCGAATAGTAGCAAGTACACTACTGGCCATTAAAATTGTTACACCACGAAGGTGACGTGCTACAGACGCGAAATTTCACCGACAGGAAGAAGATGCTGTGATATGCATATGATTAGTTTTTCAGAGCATTCACACAAGGTTGGCGCCGGTGGCGACACCTACAACGTGCTGACATGAAAGTTTCCAAACCATTTCTCATACGCAAACAGCAGTTGACCGGCGTTACCTGGTGAAACGTCATTGTGATGCCTCGTGTAAGGAGGAGAAATGCGCACCATCACGTTTCCGACTTTGATAAAGGAGGTAGACAAAATACATTAAACAAAACTGTGGACTTTCAAAAACATTACAACTTGAATTTACCGTCTATCAGTGAAATGCTCTGAGCTATGTCAAATATAATTTTTTTGTGTGGCACACACAAACAGCATTTATTTGCTAAAACACTGATCAGCGGACACAAACGTTGAATATTGTGTTACCGAAGCACAAAACTACGAAAAGTGACTTGGCAGTGGAGGAGACAAAATATTGTCCACTGAAGATGCTTCAAAAGAGAGAAACGCATCTGGTCTAAATAAGTCGCTTATTACAGTTGCAGAAGAGGAATATATTTCAATACCATTCGTAAAACTGCGACTGTGGAACAAAACCAAGAAAGAGAACATGAGTACCTTTGTGTATGTGCCATACCTTTCATTGATTGAAGTGCTTTAAAATAAAGCCAAACGCGTCCGGTGTAAATAAAACTTTTATTACAGTCGCGAAAGACGCAATATTTCTCAATATTACATACGACACCTATGTCGTACTTAAATTAAACGAGATATTGTTATACAGTAAATTTTATATGAAATTTAGGTATCTTGTCCACATTTCATTCTCAACATTGTGGCAACTAAAATCGACCATACGGGAAGTATACACTATGGACTTAGAACTCTGAAAACTCTTCAAAATTTTGTGCAATGGTCTACTACATTTAATGCTGCATAATAACTGCGTTGAACATCGAAACAAAATTAAGTCATTTATGGGGGGAAGGTATCAGTCAAGAAGACGTGTAAAAATCAAATTTTTGGGCCAAATAGTTTTTGTGAAATCGAATGATAAGTGTGTCAAAGCAGTGGGAACACCATGTGTCTGCACAGGCGAGCAGTGCAGTGATGACAAAATCGCGCACAGCGCGGAATGCGGGGAGCACGTCTCTGTAGCAGCGAAAGGGTTAATGAAGAGACAATGCACTAGAAATTTCAAATAATTGCATTCATACGAATAAAATTCGTGAAGTAAGACACTTCGATATTGTTTTTAAATAAAGAAGATATTAAGCACCACAGAAGGTTTGAACTCTCTCACATTTCGCTTGCTAACCCAACGCCTTAGCTGTTACGCTAATTCAACTCGTCCTAGAATGCAACTCCATGAGGACTCTAACAACACGTCACGCAAAATACTGACAAACACTGTTGGTATGACTATAAATTACTCACACTTCGTCGAAGTACAATAGGAAATAAGCAATTACCGCTGTTCTTTATTGCGAAAAAGCGGTTCGTGAGAGTGATACAAATACCTTTCCTTGCTATCGCCTGAATTAGGAGTCTTATTGCTTGTTTGGTTTAATTAATTAATAGAATATGAAGCAACTGGTACAAAGAATGCTTTTTCCAAACTTTCTATAAAAGAAAGTCTGCTATCAAGACATTGCTTTTGTTCTATTACTTTATTTATAACTGAATGTTTCTAAAACTGAAGACACTCGTCCATGCTCTGCACTGCAGTCGAGATGTGGCAACGTCGTTCTCTGTTAATTGGCTGACTGTGTTTTGTGACGTCAGATGCGGAAAACGAACCTAAACTCGGCCGCCAACATAAATGACGCGCACTTTAGTATCTATGATTGTTTTAAAGGTATTAAAGTCTTAAGTTGTAAAGGTAATTTATGGAGACCCAGTATTTATTTGCAACACTAGATGTCTAACCTGGAGCCGGCCGAAGTGGCCGTGCGGTTAAAGGCGCTGCAGTCTAGAACCGCAAGACCGCTACGGTCGCAGGTTCGAATCCTGCCTCGGGCATGGATGTTTGTGATGTCCTTAGGTTAGTTAGGTTTAACTAGTTCTAAGTTCTAGGGGACTAATGACCTCCGCAGTTGAGTCCCATAGTGCTCAGAGCCATTTGAACCATTTTTTGTCTAACCTGGTCGATTTGATAACCCATTTGTCCACTGCTTCCGCTTCGTTTGGCTATGAAAATCGCACAAATATCCATTGTGTAACTGATAGGAAGTTATGTTTTCGTTTCACTCAAACATCTGATAACAAAAAAACTTGGTTTTTCCTCACTTTCCCTCTTTTCTACATCCACCGCTTATAATAACGAGTAACTGATTGCCTCCTCTGACTTTGTACCGTCAGCCAATATGACCTTGCTGTGATGGTACTACGAACAGCTGAAATCAAGGAGAAACGGCAGCCGTTACTTTTCACGACGGCATGCAGCTCTGCAGTATGGTTAAACGGCGATAGCATCTTCTTGGGTAAAATATTCCCAGGTAAAACAGTTTCAAATTCCGATCTCCGGGCAGGGACTACTCAGGAGGACGTTGCCATCAGGAAAAACCGATCTCAGAATCTATGTGTCTAGAATTATAGATCACTTAAGCGAGCAAGAGGGTTAGAAAATGTAAAATGTGGAGTGGGGAGTTTGAGGTAAGATATACGAGGGATTGGTGAAGCTCTATGGCAGGATGAACAGCACTTCTCGCCAGGTGAGTACAGGGTTATAAATAGACAATGATACCAGTATAGAGGCAATCCAGAATTAGGTCTAATAATGAAAATGAAAATAAAATATATAGGTAAACTACTACGAACAGCATAGTGAACGCATTATTGCAGCCAAGTTCGGAATAAAGCCAACACTTATCACTCCACCACAAGTTTAGTTTATATGCCAACTAGCTCCGCAGATGACGAAGAAACTGAAAAGATAAGAGAAGGAAAAATTTGTGATGGGGGACTGGAATTCATTTGTAGGAAAGGAAATGAAGGGAATGTAGTAGAGGAATGTGGACTGAGGGAAAGGAATGAAAGAGGAAGCCGCGTGGTAGAAATTTGCTCAGAGCAAAATTTACTCACTGCTGACCAGTTTTTGAAGAATTATGAAAGAAGGTTGTATACGTGGAAGAGACCTTGAGATACCGGAAGGTTTTGGATTCATTATGTAATGGTCAGACAGAGATTTCGCAACATGTTAAGCTGTAAGATACTTCCAAGGTCAGAGCTGGACTATGACCACAATTTATTGTTTATGAATAAAACAGATGGCATAGCAAAAAGGCAGAAAATTAAGGAGATAAGTTGAAATAATCATAAGTTGAGGCTGTCAGAGGGAGCATTAGGCAACGATTGATTGAAACAGGGGAAAGGAATACGGTAGAAGACAAATAGGTAGCTTTGAGAGCTGAACTAGTGAAGGCAGTAAGGAGCAGATCGGTAAAATGACCAGTACAAATCCTGGGCTATGACAGGAGATATTGAATTTAATTGATGAAAGGAGAAAATATAAAAACCAACAAATGATGTAGGCGAGATTGAAATAAAATGGCAATGGCCAAGCAGGGAAGGTTAGAGGACAAATGTAAGAATATGGAAGCATCTATAACCCTAGATGAGAGGTTGATACGCGTGCAAGAAAACTGAAGAGACCTATAGAGAAAAGAGAAGGAGCTGTATAAATACCGAGAGCTCAGACAGAAAACCAGTACTGAGCAAAGAATGGAAAGCTACAAGGCGCCTAGAACGTATAGAGGGTCTATACATGCATAATGAACATAAAGGCAATATTATATAAAGGGAAAAGGGAGTGGACGAAAATGAGGTGGGCGATTTCATACTACGAGATGAATTTGACTCAGCAATGAAAGACGTAAATCGAAATTAGGCTCCTGGAGTAGACGATGTTCCAACATTACTACAGATGTTCCATCTGGTGTGCAAGATGTGTGAGACATTGTTGAAGAAGAATATAATAATTCCAATTAGGGGCTGACAGGTGTCAATATTACCGAGCTGTCGGTTTAATAAGTGGTGTTCGCGAACTACTAAAACGAATCGGTTACACAAGAATTGAAAAACTAGTAGAACCTGACTTTGGGGAATATAATTGATATTTTTAAAAATATCGGGGATACGATATACCGATATTTAAAACGAACGAATATATCGGTCTTCGATTTATCAAAGAAGTGTATCGATATATCAACGGAAAAAATAACGACGCACCGGTCTATTAAAATATCGCCTTCACATTGTAAATATGTTACCGGTTAAGTATTGATTTATTACTAAAAGTTCTGTACATCAACGACCCAGCAGCCTGCCCGCTTCCACACGATGCCTTTTTTGTCTTCAAGGTTGCGCATGCGCATCAGTTAACGATAGCGCAAGTACGCATGCGGGTTGCTATCGGCCTTCGGTGGGAACCTTTGCGCTTTTTGGGAGACGACGGGTAGCCGTTGCCCATATGTATTTGCTTGTGTAGTGTGTTGAGGTTATGCTGTAGAGCCATTTATCCGCAGTAATGCTTGCTGACTCCAAAGGAAGCATGCTTAAGTTTGTAGATGATTACAGACAAAAATGTCGTGTGGAATGCCGCTTCGGAAGATTATTTGAATAAAAAATTGAAATGAGTTGCTCTGAGCGTCACGTGTTACATAAAAAGTCCCAATCATAGTACTGTAAGAATAAGATACTGTAAATTTCGAAGTAGGATAACTGAGAAGAATAAGCCAAAAAAACAAAAATGAAAAGTGTGTATGAAAACTGTGGACCAATATTCATGCTACGGCGACTTAAAAGCACAACAACTGAGGAGCCTGATAGGCCTATCTGAACAAAATAAGTGTTGCGGTATGTGTAGCACCTCAGCAAACCACTAAAAATAGAAATGAAGCACACTGATGTGGCAAAAAATACGAAATTGAAAAACACAACTTCCATTCAGGTCGACTTCCCAGTTTCTTTCATTTCTTCAGACGCCAGCGAACTGGCAGTCGAAGAGTCGAAACTGTGTGGCGGAGTTAAACGTTGCAGTTTTTGCCGATTACATCAGCATTTCCTCATACACGTCTCTGTCCACCGCAACGACCAGTCTTGTCTTTTAGATTTTTGGTCACAATTATCAGCAGCTGTGTATAAAGAATGCCGATATGAAGAAACAGCGTATTAGTTGCGTTATAAATGGTCTTTTAACGCAACTATGTTATTGTTTAATCCCAGAAATCTTATTACTCTCTTTTCAATCGCCCCCCCCCCCGCCTCCCTCATCCCCCCCCCTTTCTGTGCCACATATGCTTGCTTCACACCGTCAGAGAGAAAGCCTGGAGTGATGGAAGCTCAGAAACTAGTAAGACAGAGGGAGAGTAAACATACATTTTACTACAATTTTTAAAGAACAAATATTTATTGAAAATTGCGAAAAATATCGGCACCCGATATTCCATTTCGACATCGATATATCGTGGAATAAAATATTGCTGATTGTACGGAGTGTGTCAGAACTCTCCATTACACTGATTAAATATTGCGTTGAGTATCGAAAATAATACAGCCAACTTGAGGCTATTCTTTGCATTGTGTAAGATTCTGCGATTCTCTGTGGAAATAAATAAGCACTCAGATATCGATAGTAACAATCTCACGGCGAAACATGGGAGCGCGATTCTAAGCATTGTTGTGAGACGAGGTCTGTCTGCGAGAGTAAAATTTCAGTAGTGTTGGTCGAGAGCTCGGAGACAAAGGACGTGTCACGCTGCCCTCACGTCGGTGATGGAAGATTTTACCACACTCAAGGCCTGATTTCATTTATATGGCCAGGAGAGATTTAGATGGCTTAGCTACGCTTGAAAATGGAGTTCAAGGTAAAAGTCGCAAGCATAGCGCAAAGGGAATTGCAGGGTTAGGCTCGTGATTGCTAGTCCGCAACAACCCCATGTTTTGCTTGTCAGTTAAAGAGGCCTCCTTATCCTTCAAATAATAATAATCATTCTCTACATCTAATTCGGCAACGTCCTCGCCGCAGTGGATCCACCGGTTCCCGTGGGATCACCGAAGTTAAGCGCTGTCGGGCGTGGTCACCACTTGGATGGGTGACCATCCTGGCCGCCATGCGCCGTTGCCATTTTTCGGGGTGCACTCAACCTCGTGATGCCAATTGAGGATCTACTCGACCGAATACTAGCGGCTTCTGTCAAGAATACCATCTTACGACCGGGAGAGCGGTGTGCTGACCTCACGCCCCTCCTATCCACATCCTCCACTGAGGATGACACGGCGGTCGGATGGTCCCGGTAGGCCACTCGTGGCCTGAAGACGGAGTGAGTGCTACATCTAATTCATAAATATGCTGTGGTTACTAAATGTTAATGTAACTTCGAAATTGAAATACACTCCTGGAAATTGAAATAAGAACACCGTGAATTCATTGTCCCAGGAAGGGGAAACTTTATTGACACATTCCTGGGGTCAGATACATCACATGATCACACTGACAGAACCACAGGCACATAGACACAGGCAACAGAGCATGCACAATGTCGGCACTAGTACAGTGTATATCCACCTTTCGCAGCAATGCAGGCTGCTATTCTCCCATGGAGACGATCGTAGAAATGCTGGATGTAGTCCTGTGGAACGGCTTGCCATGCCATTTCCACCTGGCGCCTCAGTTGGACCAGCGTTCGTGCTGGACGTGCAGACCGCGTGAGACGACGCTTCATCCAGTCCCAAACATGCTCAATGGGGGACAGATCCGGAGATCTTGCTGGCCAGGGTAGTTGACTTACACCTTCTAGAGCACGTTGGGTGGCACGGGATACATGCGGATGTGCATTGTCCTGTTGGAACAGCAAGTTCCCTTGCCGGTCTAGGAATGGTAGAACGATGGGTTCGATGACGGTTTGGATGTACCGTGCACTATTCAGTGTCCCCTCGACGATCACCAGTGGTGTACGGCCAGTGTAGGAGATCGCTCCCCACACCATGATGCCGGGTTTTGGCCCTGTGTGCCTCGGTCGTATGCAGTCCTGATTGTGGCGCTCACCTGCACGGCGCCAAACACGCATACGACCATCATTGGCACCGAGGCAGAAGCGACTCTCATCGCTGAAGACGACACGTCTCCATTCGTCCCTCCATTCACGCCTGTCGCGACACCACTGGAGGCGGGCTGCACGATGTTGGGGCGTGAGCGGAAGACGGCCTAACGGTGTGCGGGACCGTAGCCCAGCTTCACGGAGACGGTTGCGAATGGTCCTCGCCGATACCCCAGGAGCAACAGTGTCCCTAATTTGCTGGGAAGTGGCGGTGCGGTCCCCTACGGCACTGCGTAGGATCCTACGGTCTTGGCGTGCATCCGTGCGTCGCTGCGGTCCGGTCCCAGGTCGACGGGCACGTGCACCTTCCGCCGACCACTGGCGACAACATCGATGTACTGTGGAGACCTCACGCCCCACGTGTTGAGCAATTCGGCGGTACGTCCACCCGGCCTCCCGCATGCCCACTATACGCCCTCGCTCAAAGTCCGTCAACTGCACATACGGTTCACGTCCACGCTGTCGCGGCATGCTACCAGTGTTAAAGACAGCGATGGAGCTCCGTATGCCACGGCAAACTGGCTCACACTGACGGCGGCGGTGCACAAATGCTGCGCAGCTAGCGCCATTCGACGGCCAACACCGCGGTTCCTGGTGTGTCCGCTGTGCCGTGCGTGTGATCATTGCTTGTACAGCCCTCTCGCAGTGTCCGGAGCAAGTGTGGTGGGTCTGACACACCGGTGTCAATGTGTTCTTTTTTCCATTTCCAGGAGTGTAATTTGTTAATCTGGCACTCAGCCATTATTGATACTTATAAGGTGACTGTCAGACATTTCATTACTAATACTTGTTAAACTAGTATTGGTCATGAAGATTTCTGAAGCTTTTAAGTAGACTTAATTTATGAAATCCATTCTTACAAGTTATTTAGTAGTTGACAAAACCAAAGCAAACTCCTTTTTATTAGATTCATTCTTAATAACAATGAGCTTTAACCGCTGCTGCTGCGAATTTCTGTAAACCACTTGGAAAAATGCAGTCATCTAACGAGGTGAGTGCAAAACTCAAGGCCAAATCAGAGACACTGACACACCACAACACGTTACGTACTCTAGTCCAGTAAATTCCGTTCCACAAGGGAGAGTCTGTACTAGTTGCATATTCAAATATGCAGTCACATAGCTTATTCAAATGTTAGTTTTAAGTTTGTCATGTAACGATATGTTGAAGGCTTAAATGACAGTGAAACTGACACTCATACTACATCCACACAGTGCTATTCAGGTTAGATTCCGATTGCTGATACCTCCAAATGCTTATCGAGTCTATTTTCACAGACGAACACACCCTTTATTTGTTGCAGGTACGTTACACGATATACATCTATATTTCTGGGAAGAATATCAACATATCGAAATATCGATATTTTATCAACAGTCCTACTTTGGGGCATTGTATTTGTATTGGAGGGAAGTAGAAGGTGGGGGGGGGGAGGCTAAGAACTGTAGACGGATACTAACAAGGGAACCTCCCCATCGCACCCCCCTCAGATTTAGTTATAAGTTGGCACAGTGGATAGGCCTTGAAAAACTCAACACATATCAATTGCGAAAACAGGAAGAAGTTGTGTGGAACTGTGGAAAAATAAGCAAAATATACAAACTGAGTAGTTCAATGGAAGATATGCAACATTAAGGACAGTGGGAACGCAGGAGTGCCGTGGTCTCGTGGTAACGTGAGCAGTTGTGAAACGGAAGGTCCTTGGTTCAAATCTTGCTTCAAGTGAAAATTTTAATTTGTTATTTTCAGTTTATGTGACAAACTCTTGTGTTTTCATCACTTTTTTGGGAGTGATTATCACATCCACAAGAAAACCTAAATCGGGCAAGGTAGAAGAATCTTTTTAGCCATTCGCCAAGTGTACGAGTCAGGCGGGTCCACAACATATTCCTGTCATGTGACGCACATGCCGTCACCAGTGTCGTAAAGAATATATCAGACGTGTTTTCCTGTGGAGGAATCGGTTGACCTATGACCTTGCGATCAAATGTTTTCTGTTCCCATTGGAGAGGCACGTCCTTTCGTCTACTAATCGCACGGTTTTGCGGTGCGGTCGCAAAACACAGACACTGAACTTATTACAGTGAACAGAGATGTCAATGAACGAACGGACAGATAATAACTATACAAAAATAAACAAAGTAAAATTTTCACTCGAGGGAAGACTTGAACCAAGGACCTTTCGTTCTGCAGCTGCTCACGCTACCACGGGACCACGGCGCTCCTAAGCTAACATTATCCATTATGATGCTTATGTAGCCCATGGACTACTCAGTTTGTATATTTTGCTTATTTTTTCACAGTTCCCCACAACTTCTTCCTGTTTTCTCAATTGATCTGTGTTTAGTTTATCAAGGCCTATCCACTGTGCCAACTTACAACTAAATCTGAGGGGGTTGCGATGGGGAGGTTCCCTTGTAAGGGCTGAACACTGTAAGCAGGTTCAAAAGGGTGTAGGTTGGAGTAGTTATCTGCAAACGAGGAAGCCGGTACAGGACAGAGTAGTGTAGGGAGCTGCATGAACCAGTCCTCTTACCGAAAACTACAACAACCCGCAGCAACAGTGGGGGCACTGGCCACCGCTCGGTGGTGGAAGAAATACGCAGAGACTTACCGAAGACGCCTCGCTCCGCTCCGCGCCGTAGCAGGCAGTACAGTGGCGGTCGCGAATGCTGCCTTTCCTCCTTACCGTGTCACCTCTGCTCCACGCCAGCAACGATAGCCTCTGCACACATCTGGCGTCCAAAGTATCATCGCGCAGCGCCTCACGCCACAGGCCAGTGATAACTGAGCTACTGCTCATTCTCAGCTCGCCGCGTCTGCCCGTCAGATTCCGTGGCGGCCTCGTATTGGCCCACCGCGAGTGCCCTTTCTGTCCCTTCCCTTGAGATACACTAAAACTAAACTCCTCCCGAACGGGCCACGAAGGCCCAAGGGTACCGACCGGCCGCCATGTCATCCTCAGCCCACAGGCGAATATGGAGGGGCGTGTGGTCAGCACACCGCTCTCCCGGCCGTACGTCAGAGACCGGAGCCGCTACTTCTAAATCGAGTAGCTCCTCAGTTTGCCTCTCAACGGCTGAGTGCACCCCGCTTGCCCACAGCTCTCGGCAGACCGGATGGTCACCCATCCGAGCGCTAGCCCAGCCCGACAGCGCTTAAGGGGCTCCGGAACGCCCTATACTTGCAATGTTAAAATAACGCTTATAAATTACATCTTTGCTCACAAAGTATTTGATGCAGGAAGTTGAACTTTTTACAGATTATTTATTGGAATATGGGCTACAACTTAACACAGGGATTTTACAAAATTTTACTTCAGTTATTAAAGATGATTTTTTTTCAATTGTAATGAAAATTCACAACATTTTTTGCCATTTTTTATTTATATATGCAAAAATATACAGTTTTTTTGGAAAAAGGCTGTGTTAAATTATGCAGAAGGTACTGTGTAACATTTACTGAAAGTTTGAAACAAATATGTTTGGAAGATCCTTAGAAAACATGTAATTAGTATGAGAAAATAAAAGTTTTGGGAATCGAGCGACAAAGATTGGATTAACTTTTTAGTGCATTCCAGGTCCATAGGATGGAATATCTTCATCCTCTGCAAACTCCTCCTCCAGCTTCCTCTTGTTCCTGCTCCTGTTTACTCTTGCTTGTATTTCTAGACTCTTTACAGCCCTGTCTGCAGCCCGAAGGCGTTCCTTGTCTAAAGCAAGCATCGCTCGTTGTTGTGTTCGTAGATTTTGCTACCATTTTCTTCAGTTGCAGTTACTGCAACACTGTTCCAAAAGGTGGTCATGTATGAACACTTATCACATTTCAGTTGTATTTCACTAGCAAGTCCTACATGCTTTATTATGGAGAGTTCCAGACCATCTTCACTGCAATGAATACATCTTACACAGTTTGAAAAAATTCCTTTGAGAACCGACATATTAAATATTGAACCAAGCTTCTTCTGTGAAGTATTTTCTTTCTCACTTTGACTGCTATGGGCAGGTGTACTTGAGAGGTTAGGTTCACTCACTTGGTTATCGTCCTTATTGTTTACAGTAATGACACATACCTTTGGCTTTCCAACATTTCTCCTTTTCTTAAAAGCCTTCAGAGCATTTCTAAGAACTTTACTTTTACTCATTATTATACTTCAACAAAACAGAGACTCAAGAACCAGAATTAATTACGAATATTTTCGAGATAACGACAGAGTAAATAAACATGAAACAATCGACAATCACACCAGCGATATATATTGAACCATCACAGGTTAGCCACAACACATACTTTATCTCACATCACTAAAATGTACCTGATGAACACGGACGTTAATAATAACACCATTTGACAGCAGTTTAACAGCGCCACAGTGGGTCACGCCCATGTAGAACACATTTCAAAAAAAAAAAAAATTAAAAATCGTTGTAGTCTTCGGAATTGAATAAATTATATATCTATTAAAAGGTAATAGTCTGCAGATTCAGAAAACGAAAAAAGTAAAAATTGAACTTTTCATGATTTGGAGCCTTTCCGGAGCCCCTTAACTGATCTGACAGGGAACCGCTGTTGCCACTGCGGCAAGACCATTGGCCCCTCAGATTCACACCCAGATAAAGAAAAGGAAGTTCACATGTTGCTTCAGGTATGCCATATAAGTGATGATCAGATATGAGGAGCTGCCAAACTGCGAGAATCGTGATATTACTTTGCACACACAGTTTCAAATGGTGTCAGATAATTTTTTATCAAATTAAGATCGATTGATTTAGAGGATCTGTCGAGGTGCGTTTGGCTGTCTGAGTGTTCGAAAACCCAGGAACGTGTCGGTGCAGTCCTGCGAAAGGGGTGTTACCATTTTTGCAGTGTCCACACCATGTTCATCGTGAAGGTTCAAAAGAAAGGGCAGCAGTTGGACGACGAGGATATTCAGTTAAATATCGATGTTCATGTTCTGGTAACCTGAATGAATGGGCTCAGGTGACGTTACGAGAAACACCGCTTGAACATCAGAGAACCCCTGCAGTCAGAAGTACGCCCTCCACACATAGCGGGCTGAAGGGCTCACTCCGCCGTCCGTGCACTCGACACTCCTCCCTCGACAAGAGGCACAGCCGTGACACGTGGGAGCGTATTACACGCCTCCAGCCACCCACAGGGCAGTTTCTGAGTTGTTTGGCTCACTGAAGGGTGCAGTATTGTCTGCTGCTGCGAGAAGTTCCCTTTCTCGAAGTACACGATTCCACATGCCCATTGCATGCATACCCTTCACTATATTCGCCCAGAAACTTCTTGATATGTCTGTGTATTCACTCACCCTTTCCCCCCCTGTTCTGCAGTATTGCTGAGCAGTGTGGGATCCGCATCAGGTGGGACTGGCGGATGATATCGAAAAAGTTCAAAGAAGAGCAACTCGTTTTGTATTATCGCGAAATAGGGGAGATAGTGCCACAGACATGATACGTGAATTGGAGTGGCCATCATTAAAACAAAGACGTTTTTCGTTGCGACTGGATCTTGTCACGAAATTTCATTCACCAGTTTTCTTCTCCGATTGCGAAAACATTTTGTTGGCACCCACCTACACAGAGAGAAATGATCATCACGATAAAATAACAGAAATCACGGTTCGCACAGGAGACAGTTCCAATGGGGTTCATTGCACCCTCTGCCAGGCACTTTATTGTGAATAGCAGAGTAATCACGTAGATGTAGATGTAGATGTTCCTGTAGGGTTTGAAATCAGACTGTCGCTGACGAGGTCTGTCACTCATCTTCGTTCCCTCTCAGTCAGGACGTTTTGACGGCCACAGCTCTTACGTCACATTACGCGGTTGCGATTGCTACGCCATTCCTTGTAGACGTGTGGACAGTCCACATTGCTACAACTACACTGGCGTCCAAAATGAAGGAAACAAACAGAAATTTTGCAAAGTTCCGTCTTTTTTTGGCACAAAGCAGCATAAACCGATGGTAGTAAAGTAGAAACAATGTAAGGAAATCAGAACGTAATGAACTGCAGCTTGCATGACGGTAGAAAAAAAAGTTGTTCGTTTTTTCCAACTTAGCGTGCTCAGTATGGGCTGAGACCACCTATGGTAACTGTACAGGCCCGACAACGATGGGACACGCTGTAAATGTCGTCACCAATCTCATGTTGAGACAATAATGACCATTCTCGCTGCAGAGCTGCTCGCAAGTTTCGGAGAGTGGTTGGTGGATACAGACGTGATGCAACCCACCTCCCTATCACATCCCAGACATGCTCTGTCGGGCTCCAATCGGAAGAGTGGGCAGACCACGCCATCAGTGCAAATTCTTCCATTTCCAAGGAAATATCAACCAGCCATGCTCTGAAAGGTCGAGTATTATCCTCCATCAGTACCAAGTCTCGGCCCAGAGCACCTTGCAGCAACCCCACACGAGATCCCAACATCTCTTCACAATACCTGGAAACTGTCGAACCCTGCCTATTGAACTGTACAAGTTGATGAGGAGGTGTTCAAGTAGTCAACATAGTCCCTGCTCACACAATTAGGAATCGTCCTCGATATTAGTCTTTTTCTGTAATGTTTCGATCCAGAAATGGTGCCCCACGTTCCCGCCAGATGCGAATCCGTCGAGAATCACTCTCCAGATCAAATCACGACTCAACTGTGAAAAGAACATTGGCTCACTGTTCGACCGTCCAGGTGACATGTTGACGACTCCACTCTACACATTCCCTTCTGTGGTCAGAGATACACGTACAAAGGTCTCTGACAATGAAGGCCACTCTGCAGAAGCGTTCTGTACACCGTTTTCCTCGATACAGCACGTCTAGAGGACGCTACGAGCTCAGATTCCACTTGCCGTGCGTTACTAAGGCAGTACCGTGGTGCCCTTACAGCCAAATAGCGGTTCTCTCTCGGTCGGCCCTGCTCTGGTCTTCAGGATACAGTCTCTATAAACTGTCGCCTCATCAGAAACAACAAAACGATTCACATTAAGCCATTCGACCACAACAGCTTGCAACTGTTCTGCTTCCATTCTTCTTCCTACGTCCCTCCACTGGAGAGAGTCTGGAAGCCTTCTTCATTGTGCCATACAGCGCAGTCTATGACTGTGTACACACTCGATTTTGGATTTGAGACAACCCTACCATCATTGCTGGCGCGGCTGTCTGTTGATCGGAATGCCATGTTCCGTGCAGAACACGATTATATGGAGATCTGTTGACAGTTTGTATGAGGATTGTACCGTGAATTAGACACAGGACGGGGAAATAGCGATTTGTTGCTTTAATTTCTGACACCAGCGTAGACATCTTCATTCACAGTGGGGTCAGAGGCACTGCCAACTTATCACGACTCCACATCCACCTGACCTACATTACTATGCCGGTTGGACACAAACGCCTGGCACCCACACACCTCGTCACTGCCATTGCTGACGTCGACGCCGGTGGCTGTCATGGCCACCTGCTGTATCAGTTAGGGAAGACCTGAGGACCCGAAAACGCGCTGTAACACCCAAGAGACCACCGCGTTACCGTTTCAATCTTCTCTTATATCTTAGAGTCCTCACAGACTTTCCTATGATTGCTGTGGTTGAGGTCTACAGTCTCAATACTGGTCTGATGCAGCTTTCTGCACTAGCCTAGACTGTCCAGGTCTCATATAACAACTGCCGACTCCATCCATTTGAAGCTGCTTGCTTTTTTCAAGCCTCTTCTTCCTCTACAGTTTTCTCCACCTCTCCTCCCACCCTGCCCCTCACATTTCCTTCCAGTATCACGTTGACTATTCCTCGATGCCTCAGGATGTGTCTTATCAAGCAATCCTCTGTTTGAGCCAAGTCGTGCCATGAGTTCTTTTTTAACCAGTTTTCTTTACTACTTACTGATTTCTTCTTCTTCTTCCGAATGGGTAAGCTAAGGACCACGATATTCATCTTTTCAGCCTGGAGAGGGACTTGATGTTTGCCCAGTAATCCCGCATTCTCTGGCTATGCTTCTCCTTTCTCTCCTTTGTCCAAAGGGCGTCGATGTTTTTACGGTGTGATCTCTCCTGAAACCTCTTTTCTTTTACTATCCTTCCTAGAAGTGTTCGGTTTCCAATGTCCCTTTCAGATCAGTTCTTGGATGTCTTTCTTGACTTCTATCAGCCATGGTGTCACGGTCTTTCTGCTCTTTCAGTTGTGGAGAAGTCGGTTAGTTAGTATTGTTTGGTCCCATCCTTGTGATATGTCCGTAGAAAGCGAGACGTGTCTTCCTGGCTACATCTGTGATTTTCTCAGTATGACTGTATAGCTCCTGGTTTGATTGTCTTCTACCCTCACCATTTGTTTTGACTGGCCCAGAATTTTTCTCAGAATCTTCCTCTCCTGAACCTCTAGTTTATCTGTCAAGCCTTTCCTGTTCAGATTCAAGCATCCTGAGGCATATAGGGCTCTAGAGCGGATAACTGTTTGGCATTGTTTTAGTTTCGAATTGCGAGATAGGCATTTCTTATTATAGATGTTCTTGGTTAATCCATATGCTAATTGTAACTTATTAATCCGAGTTATTCCTTCTGATAGATTAGGTTCGAACCATTCTCCTAGATACTTGAATCTGTCAACTTTCTCAATTTGACCTTGGTCCAGCTGTAGTTCACTGGGAGTATCACAGATGTTGGGGAGATATTTTGTCTTTTCTAGTAACAATTGGAGTCCTACCTTGGCAGCCTGGAGTTTGAGCATATTGAGCTGTTTTGCTGCTACTTCCACTGAGCTTGATATAAGTGCCAGATCTCTGCGAAAGTTAAAGTACCTTCCGTTTGTGTCCCAGATAAACACCGCTCAGTATATTTCGTATTTACATTTCTTTTCCCCACTCTCTGATCACCTTGTCCAGTGCACAGTTGAAGAGAAGAGGTGAAAGTCCGTCTCCCTGTCCAACTCCTGCCTTTATCTCAAAACTTCCTCATTTGTTATACAATCTAGCCATACGATCTTCAGCATTATATTATACCCTTTTAGGAAAATTGTGTTACTCGTGGTCAGCGAACGACATTGCATGAATCGGTATCGCATGTCTATTGAAATTTCAGTTGAAATTTGAGTTGTGTGCGAATTCTTGGAATGTTTTTGGCTGAAACCGTTCTAGCTGTACCCAAAAGACCTTTGCCCAGTGAATGTGCGTTGCCTCGAACTTATCTTTCGGCCATTTGATTGTACTTCACCAGATGTCTACTTTTCTAAAGGAGCATGACTTGCTGCCTGCTGTAGCTACAGACTGAGACATGATCTTCTTCCTGGTTTTTCGCACATTTAAACGTGCAGTCGATTTCAATCCCATATACAGGGTGGTCCATTGACAGTGACCGGGCCAGATATCTCACGAAATAGGCATCAAACGAAAAAACTACAAAGAACGAAACTCGTCTAGCTTGAAGGGGGAAACCAGATGGCGCTATGATCAGCCCGGTAGATGGCGCTTGTAATGGTACTTTGACTACCGCGCCTCCGCCAATACAAAGATATGATTTACGATCGCGCATGCGGAAGGGCGCTGCGCCAGCGACCGATTTTTATAAATAATTGTGATCTTTTTTTTTTTACTTTTGCGTAGGTGTTTGTTTTTAACAACTAATTGATTACTCTGTCTCTTGTCTTCATACGAAAGACGTGTATTTTTCGGCGCTGTGTTAAATATGCTTTTGGGTGGAAATTAAAATTATATTACGAAACGAAATTGTTTCAATAGTGATTCGAAATGGTTATCGCCGAATTTGTAAATTCATCCAGACAGTGACAACTTGAAGAAGTTTTCAACAGACGGAGAAAAGTGAAAGACGGGTCGTCCTAAAAATGGCTCTGAGCACTATGGGACTCAACTTCTTTGGTCATCAGTCCCCTAGAACTTAGAACTACTTAAACCTAACTAACCTAAGGACATCACACACATCCATGCCCGAGGCAGGATTCGAACCTGCGACCGTAGTGGCCTCGCGGTTCCAGACTGTAGCGCCTAGAAACGCACGGCCACTCCGGCCGGCACGGGTCGTCCTACAAGAGAATTAGGACAGCCATGAAGACTATATTGTAATTAGTACTGCGTTTCTAACAAGATTATAAGATAAATTTCAACTAGTTTCTGATGCTATTTCCGTACAGTCGCTTTTTGTAGTGTTGCCGACCCGGTCTGCCATGCACGGTGAAATTACAGCACGATCTCAATCAGTAATACGAAGTCCGCCTTATCCGTAACTTATTCCATCAAAATTCAAAACCCAATCAGATTTTCTATTTTATATTTTCACGGCAGACCCCGAGAAATTAGGAAACACTACACGCTGCCATAGTTCAAACGGATATCAACTGCAGACAAACTGCGCGAGAATCGGGAATCTCAAAAACGTCGGTGTTGAGAATGCTACATCAACATCGATTGCATCCGTACCATGTTTCTGTGCACCAGGAATTGCACGACGACGACTTTGAACGTCGTGTACAGTTCTGCCACTGGGCACAAGAGAAATTACGGGGCGTTGACAGACTTTTTCACGCGTTCTATTTAGCGTCATTCACCAACAGCGGTAACGTAAACCGGCATCATATGCACTATTGGGCAACGGAAAATCCACGATGGCTGCGCAAGTGGAACACCAGCGACCTTGGCGGATTAATGTATGGTGAGGCACTATGGGAGGAAGGATAATTGGCCCCCATTTTATCGATGGCAATCTAAATGGTGCAAATATGCTGATTTCCCATGTAATGTTGTACCGATGTTACTACAAGATGTTTCACTGCATGACAGAATGGCGATGTACTCCCAACATGATGGATGTCCAGCACATAGCTTGACATGGACAAGTGGAAAGGAGAGGAGGAGATGGATACAGAAAGGAAAGAGGGGGAGATATACAGGGAGAGGAGATGGGGATAGAGGAGGATGCAGAGGAATAGGAGGAGGAGAAAGAAGAGACAGGCACAGAGAGGTGGAGGATGTGAGAGACTCAGAGGGGTGGAAAGGAGATATAGGGGGTGAAGAAGATGGACAAAGTGGGGAGGTTAAGGAGACATGGTCAGTGAGTTGGGGAGGAGGAGATGGAGGAGGAAATTCACAGACAAAAAGAAGAAGAAATGGGGAGATAGAAGAGGAGATAGAGAGAAAGTCATGTATAGAGAGTGGAGGGAGCAGGTGAAAAACCGTCAGAGGGAGTGATGGTCGAGGACAGGGGGAACATGAGATAGACAAAGTCAGGGTGAAGGAGGAGCCAGACAGACAGAGGGGAAGGAGGAGAAGGGTAGAGAAAAGAAAGATGAGATAAGAGAGATGTGTAGATGAACATCCAGAAGGGGAGGAGAACAAGGACAGAGAGAGGGCCAGGAAGAGGTATACTGTGAGTGGGGAGTGGAGTAGGTAGACAGAGAAAGGAGATGTAGGAGATGGCCAGGGGGGTGGAAGGAGAAGATGGACAGAGAAGGAGGAGGAGGAGATGGATTAATGCAACATTGGAATCGACACATAGCCAGGCAGTGCTGGGTAGTTAGTTGGGTCACAAATAATATTGAAAAAATATATGCTTTTCTCAATGATCTAGCTAATAAATTATAATGATAAAGAATAGCATCTGGTATGTATGTATTTTTCCAATGTCTTTTTCTCTGCTATTTTACATGTCTCGTTTGGGTCTGCAAGGCAATGAAGGATGCCTACAATGATACAAGACACCAGACCACATCGAATGGTGGCTGTAGGGGAGGGGTCCGATGACATGTAGAACAGCTGAGTACACTGTCTGGCACTGTAACACACTCTTGTGTAACGTGGGAGAGTGGTGGCTGGCACACTAGCTCACTAAAGGCCCAGGTGTCTTTCATTTCACCTCCCATTTCTGTAATAATAGGTACACAAACGTCTGAAACATTTTAAAATGCTAAACGAACGTCTTGCAACGTTACCACACATATTTATGAACCATGAACAAAGTCATGCGCTGATGTAAATAGAAAGTTTCTAGTTCATGTCTGACATTAGTGATGGTTGAACCATTGTTTTGAAATACAAAACAGGTAGGATATCCTTCAATTTAACACACTGGATGCCCAGCAGTGCGATTTTCTTAATGTAATGTACACTCCTGGAAATTGAAATAAGGACACCGTGAATTCATTGTCCCAGGAAGGGAAAACTTTATTGACACATTCCTGGGGTCGGATACATCACATGATCACACTGACAGAACCACAGGCACATAGACACAGGCAACAGAGCATGCACAATGTCGGCACTAGTACAGTGTATATCCACCTTTCGCAGCAATGCAGGCTGCTATTCTCCCATGGAGACGATCGTAGAGATGCTGGATGTAGTCTTGTGGAACGGCTTGCCATGCCATTTCCACCTGGCGCCTCAGTTGGACCAGCGTTCGTGCTGGACGTGCAGACCGCGTGAGACGACGCTTCATCCAGTCCCAAACATGCTCAATGGGGGACAGATCCGGAGATCTTGCTGGCCAGGGTAGTTGACTTACACCTTCTAGAGCACGTTGGGTGGCACGGGATACATGCGGACGTGCATTGTCCTGTTGGAACAGCAAGTTCCCTTGCCGGTCTAGGAATGGTAGAACGATGGGTTCGATGACGGTTTGGATGTACCGTGCACTATTCAGTGTCCCCTCGACGATCACCAGTGGTGTACGGCCAGTGTAGGAGATCGCTCCCCACACCATGATGCCGGGTGTTGGCCCTGTGTGCCTCGGTCGTATGCAGTCCTGACTGTGGCGCTCACCTGCACGGCGCCAAACACGCATACGACCATCATTGGCACCGAGGCAGAATCGACTCTCATCGCTGAAGACGACACGTCTCCATTCGTCCCTCCATTCACGCCTGTCGCGACACCACTGGAGGCGGGCTGCACGATGTTGGGGCGTGAGCGGAAGACGGCCTAACGGTGTGCGGGACCGTAGCCCAGCTTCATGGAGACGGTTGCGAATGGTCCTCGCCGATACCCCAGGAGCAACAGTGTCCCTAATTTGCTGGGAAGTGGCGGTGCGGTCCCCTACGGCACTGCGTAGGATCCTACGGTCTTGGCGTGCATCCGTGTGTCGCTGCGGTCCGCCCCAGGTCGACGGGCACGTGCACCTTCCGCCGACCACTGGCGACAACATCGATGTACTGTGGAGACCTCACGCCCCACGTGTTGAGCAATTCGGCGGTACGTCCACCCGGCCTCCCGCATGCCCACTATACGCCCTCGCTCAAAGTCCGTCAACTGCACATACGGTTCACGTCCACGCTGTCGCGGCATGCTACCAGTGTTAAAGACTGCGATGGAGCTCCGTATGCCACGGCAAACTGGCTGACACTGCCGGCGGCGGTGCACAAATGCTGCGCAGCTAGCGCCATTCGACGGCCAACACCGCGGTTCCTGGTGTGTCCGCTGTGCCGTGCGTGTGATCATTGCTTGTACAGCCCTCTCGCAGTGTCCGGAGCAAGTATGGTGGGTCTGACACACCGGTGTCAATGTGTTCTTTTTTCCATTTCCAGGAGTGTATATATGAGTCAGAAATGACAGCTTTTTAATTTCCTGCCGTTTTTACACTGAAATGTCATAGTGATAGACTCAAATTACAATTCACAACATCTTACTGGCGCTGTGACCTTCCTCCATCTTGGATCTACCTTGTTTCATTATGACATTACGATGTCATGGTGTTGGCCACCTTGGATAAATCTGGCAATCATGAAGGCTGTCCTGCTATGCCCTAGCTTGTAGGATAACGCTCTAGTCCACATTTTTGTAATTCCTTGCCATATCTACTTCACCAAAGTGACAGAGATTGTCTGGTAGGTGAGAAAGGGTACGGTATAGGTGACCTTACAGGTAACAAGCAGCGGATCAGTCATAAATCATTGTCCCAGAACATACATTGCTCCAGTACTCACATTGTGCTATATATAAATTCCATTGCATGGAACCTCTCTTTTATTTTCTTTGTCAGTGTCCTGGTTCATGCATCATATAACTGTGCTTCATGCAAAACCGTCTTACAATAGTTTCTTTTTTAACTTTGCGTAGACTGTCACTTCCTACCTTTCAAATTTTCGCCTTGATTGTCAGCATTATGAAAACATTGTGAGTTTGCAACCTTGCGCCATGCCGTTCATTACCTAGATCTTTAGCATATAGTCAGCATCAGACACAAAATTGTTCGGATAAACCTTTGAAAATGCAGTGGCTCTGTGCAGTAATTCACAAGCAACAGACTACTGTAACCTATTCTATTACACTGCTACAATGTTTGCAATCTTAGTAACGTAGGTGTGATGGCAGACTGTAAATGATTTTTAAGGAACAGTGCAACGATTTTAGCAGGTCATTATTTCGTAGAGGAAATTATAAAGGATGTTTCGAATAAAACCAACTTTTCTGTAAAAACCTATTGACTAAATCCAGAAAACGGACACTGAGAGTCTAATCAGCCACACTTTCGTTGAATGTTTCGTTTACCTTGAGAATAATGAGAGGAACGTTATTCCACGTAGGAGACAAAACAGGGAATATTTTTCCCTAGTATATTTCTGAAATTAATGAATCAGTGTTGACATGGAGTACCCTCTGCCATTTAGTGTTCATTGCTCAGATGGGTTTCTCAACACTTCTGCGTCAATATTGATGCTCTGCAGAAGACAGAAGTACATGGCACTGTATACTCTCCATAGTCCCACACACTAAACTCTCTTCCTGTTCCATTTGTGTTCAAAGTAAGGAAAGACTGACTGCATAATTGCCTCTGCACACATTATAATTAGTCTAATCTTGCATTTTCATTCCCTTACACAGGTGCTTGTGGCCAGTGTGGCCGTGCGGTTCTAGGCGCTTCAGTCTGGAACCGCGTGATCGCTACGGTCGCAGGTTCGAATCCTGTCTGGGGCATGGATGTGTGTGACGTCCTTAGGTTAGTTAGGTTTAAGTAGTTCTAAGTTCTAGGGGACAGATGTTAAGTCCCATAGTGTTCAGAGCCATTTGAACCATTTTGAACAGGTGCTTGTAATGTATTCCTCCAGTAATACTAGTCTTGGAAGCCTTTTCGTGTACCTTCCCAGGACAGTTGGAATCTGACTTCGGGCATCTGCCTCTTCAGGTTTTTCAGCATTTCTGTTAACCTCTGTCGTGGGTCAAACAAATATGGGTGCATTTGTGCTGCCCTTCTTTCTATACATTTAATATGTTTAATGTACAAAATAGTATCTTCCCAGTATCCTGCCAGTGCTTGGAATTCTGCCACCTACTTTACTTCCAAATGAGCCTCTGTGATATTTTATTTCATATCGCACAAGCTGTTAAACTCAGATAATAGCACAAGTCCACTGCTTATAGTTGTGACTCACTAATATATAGAAATCATACGCTACTGTGTTTTAGTGTTTTGTGAATCTTACAGTATTATATTTCTGGAGATTAAAACAAGCATAAATCTTTTGCATTACTTTTAGGTCTTGTTGAAATATGAATATCTGAGCAGCTTTTTTAGCAGATAGCACTTCATTACAGATAACTGTCGTCTAAAAAATCTCTGCCATTACTGATATTGTGTATCAGGTCACTATTATACAACACACGTGCCCTCCCAGCTAGCCGCGCGGTCTAGCGCGCTGCTTCCCGAGTGGGTAGGCGTGCCGGTCCCCGGCACGAATAGGTCCGGTGAGCCGCCCAGTCTGTGGATGGTTTTTAGGCGGTTTTCCATCTGCCTCGGCAAATGCGGGCTTGTTCCCCTTGTTCCGCCTCAACTACACTGTGCCAGCGATTGCTGCGCAAACACTGTCTCCACGTACGTGTACACCGTCATTACCCTACCACGCAAACATTTGGGGTTACACTCGTCTGGTATGAGACGTTCCCGGGAGGGTCAACTGGGGGCCGAACCGCACAATAACCCTGGGTTCCTTGTGGGGCGGCGGTGGGGTGAGTGGACTGCTGTGGCCTGTTGTGGGGTTGTGAACCACTGAGGGCTACAGCGGGGCGAAGCTTCCCCTTAATACATACATACACAACACATATGGTAAGGGTACCAAAACACTTTAAGGAGGTACACCTGAAGTTACTGCTACTTCTGCCGATGACGCTCCATCCCAGATGAGATGCTGCTTCCTCTGTACTGATCGAATCACAAATCTCATTACGTATACCGTATGATCATGGCAACGAGTGGCAATGAGTCTAGTCTTTCTTGAAAGTCAAGAACTGCTGCATCCATGCGACTGCCTTTATGCATGACTTCCACTTGCCATGAGAAAAGTGCAAGTTTGATTTCACATGACATATATTTTCAAAATTCGTGCCAGTTGGCATAGAGGAGGCTATTATTCCGAGACACTTAGTCAGTGACTATACGAGGTGCATTCAAGTTCTAAGGCCTCCGATTTCTTTTCTCCAGACTGGAAAGAGATAGAAACGTGTGCATTGTTTTAAAATGAGGCCGCGTTCATTGTCAATACGTCCCACAGATGGCAGCACCGTACGGCAGATGGAATTTTACCGCCAGCGGTGAGAATGAGAACTGTTTTAAATACTTAAAATGGCGACGTTTTCCTTACTTGAACAGCGTGCAATCATTCGTTTTCTGAATTTGCGTGGTGTGAAACCAATTGAAATTCATCAACAGTTGAAGGAGACATGTGGTGATGGAGTTATGGATGTTTCGAAAGTGCGTTCGTGGGTGCGACAGTTTAATGAAGGCAGAACATCGTGTGACAACAAACCAAAACAACCTTGGGCTCGCACAAGCTGGTCTGACGACATGATCGAGAAAGTGGAGAGAATTGTTTTGGGGGATCGCCGAATGACTGTTGAACAGATCGCCTCCAGAGTTGGCATTTCTGTGGGTTCTGTGCACACAATCCTGCATGACGACCTGAAAATGCGGAAAGTGTCATCCAGGTGGGTGCCACGAATGCTGACGGACGACCACACGGCTGCCCGTGTGGCACGTTCCCGAGCAATGTTGACGCGCAACGACAGCACGAATGGGACTTTCTTTTCGTCGGTTGTGACAATGGATGAGACGTGGATGCCATTTTTCAATCCAGAAACAAAGCGCCAGTCAGCTCAATGGAAGCACACAGATTCACCGCCACCAAAAAAATTTCGGGTAACCGCTAGTGCTGAAAAAATGATAGTGTCCGTGTTCTGGGACAGCGAGGGCGTAATCCTTACCCATTGCGTTCCAAAGGGCACTACGGTAACAGGTGCATCCTACGAAAATGCTTTGAAGAACAAATTCCTTCCTGCACTGCAACAAAAACGTCCGGGAAGGGCTGCGCGTGTGCTGTTTCACCGAGACAACGCACCCGCACATCGAGCTAACGTTACGCAACAGTTTCTTCGTGATAACAACTTTGAAGTGATTCCCCATGCTCCCTACTCACCTGACCTGGCTCCTAGTGACTTTTGGCTTTTTCCAACAATGGAAGACACTCTCCGTGGCCGCACATTCACCAGCCGTGCTGCTGTTGCCTCAGCGATTTTCCAGTGGTCAAAACAGACTCGCCGGCCGCGGTGGTCTCGCAGTTCTAAGCGCGCAGTCCGGAACCGTGCGACTGCTACGGTCGCAGGTTCGAATCCTGCCTCGGGCATGGATGTGTGTGAAGTCCTTAGGTTACTTAGGTTTAAGTAGTTCTAAGTTCTAGGGGACTGATGACCACAGCAGTTGAGTCCCATAGTGCTCAGATCCATTTGAACCAAAACAGACTCCTAAAGAAGCCTTCGCCGCTGCCATGGAATCATGGCGTCAGCGTTGTGAAAAATGTGTACGTCTGCAGGGCGATTACGTCGAGAAGTAACGCCAGTTTCATCGATTTCGGGTGAGTAGTTAATTAGAAAAAAAATCGGAGGACTTAGAACTTGAATGCACCTCGTAAGAAAGCATTTCAAAATTATGTTTGCTGTCCTGGTTTCTTTGCTGGTTGGACCTTTGGTACACAAAGCAGTGGAGGTAAGAAGTGCCCAGTGCTGTACCAACTGTACATTTCACATACAAAATCAGAGTCACCTGCACCGAAACAACCTTGTAGTATCTTTTAAATGAAATCTTATCATCCAGGGTTCGTGTTCTGGCTGATGACTAAAACCGTGAAGGAATTCGTGATACAGTTTAATCAAGGTACTGAAGTACTCTATGTGATCAAAAGTATCCCGACACCTGGCTCAAAATGACTTACAAGTTCGTTTCGCCTTACATCGGTAATACTGGAACTCAGTATGGTGTGGTGCCCTCCCCCCCCCCCCCGGGCCTTGATGACAGCTTCTACTCTCGCAGACATCCAGTCAGGTGCTGGAAGGTTTCTTGGGGAATGGCAGCCCATTCTTCACGGAGTGCTGCACTGAGGAGAGGTATCGACGTCAGTCGCTGAGGCCTGGCACGAAGTCGGCATTCCAAAAAATTCCAAAGGTATTCTATAGGATTCAGGTCAGGACTCTGTGCAGGCCAGTCCATTACAGGGATGAACAGGTGCTCGATCATGTTGGAAGACACAATCGCCACCCGCGAATTGCTCTACAACAGTGGGAAGCAAGAAGATGCATAAAACATCAATGTAGTCCTGTGCTGTGGTAGTGCCACGCAAAACAACAAGTGGTGCAAGTCCCCTCCATGAAAAACAGGACCACGCCATAACACCACCTGGAATTCGCCATACCCACACCTGGCCATCGGACCGCCACATTGTGGGCCGTGATTCGTCACTCGACACAACGTTTTTCACTGTTCAATGGTCCAATGTTTACGCTCCTTATACGAAGCGTGGCGTCGTTTGGCATTTACCGGCGTGATGTGTGGCTTATGAGCGGCCGCAAGACCGTGAAATCTAAGTTTTCTCATCTCCCGCCTAACTGCCATAGTACTTGTAGTGAATCCTGATGCAGTTTGGAATTCCTGTGTGATGGTTTGGATAGATGTCTGCCTATTGCACATTACTACCCTCTTCAACAGTCGGCGGTCTCTGTCAGTCAACAGACGAGGTCGGCCTGAACACTTTTGTCCTGTACGTGTCCCTTCACGTTTCCACTCCACTATCACGTCGGAAACAGTGGACCTTGGGATGTTTAGGACTGTGGAAATCTCGCGTACAGACGTATGACACAAGTGACACCCAATCACCTGACCACGTTCGAAGTAGGTGCGTTCTGTGGAGCGCCCCATTCCGCTCTCTCACGATGTCTAATGACTACTGAGTGGTTCTGGGCGCTGCAGTCTGGAGCCGAGCGACCGCTACGGTCGTAGGTTCGAATCCTGCCTCGGGCATGAATGTCTGTGATGTCATTAGGTTAGTTAGGTTTAATTAGTTCTAAGTTATAGGCGACTGATGACCTCAGAGGTTAAGTCGCGTAGTGCTCAGAGCCAATAAATCTAATGACTACTGAGGTCGCTGATGTGGAGTACCTGGCAGTAGGTGGCAGCACAATGCACCTAATACGAAAAACGTATGTTTTTGTGGGTGTCCGGATACTTTTTATCACGTAGTGTATGAAAGATCCAGCACTCGCAGCAGTGTTTGGTTGCAAAAGGATGCGATAGCTTACGTTTCACAAAAAAAAGATTAGAAAAATTTTCCCGTTAACATTCAATGATAATCAGAGGAACTATAATTTCTGTGGATAAATATACGTGTATTATAACTAATTAACCTAACAATAAGCCACTTGTTAGCCTTTACTGTCAATTACAATTATTTACTTGATATTTTCTCGAAGCGAAGAATTTTATTTCTTGTACTACTATAATTTTCATTACTACCTCCCCTGTACGATCCTACATGATTTGTGTCCCATTCCTTGTGCAACTTTGTGAAATATTTGTTCTTTCGTACAATGCTATGTATTTATTTATTTAAAATAGCCGCGTTACCGGTTTCGGACATTAAAACTCTTCTTCAGGTGCCTAAATCACGTTACGGTAAATTTTACATTAGCTTTCACTTTTTGTTTACCCAAATAATGAAATTTCCTTGGGGTGATGGCGCCTATAACCAAAACAAGATATCAGACAACGTCTTCGTAACTGCAATTGAGCCTCACTACGATTTTAAAAGGTTTAAACAAACTATTAAAGTGAAGATCTTTTGGTTACATTATTTGGACAATTGTACTTTGTGACAAAGAGAATACGCATGATAATATTATGAAGAAATAAATTTTATTTTTTGCACGTACAGGGTTATGGTACCTTCTCCTTATATCATAGCTTGTGAATTAGGATGTGATTAATACTTGGTAGTCAGCAGTAATCCCCCAATTGACAGTTGAGACTGCTGAAAGAATTATTTTCTTATCTATTTTAGCAAACTGTGAAGTTGTTTCTGTCCATATGGTAATTTTATAACATATTATGAGCACCGTTGGTTCTTGTTCATAAGGACTGCTGTAGCATTAACATCTTGTGGGATGTATTTCATTTTGCTACGTGACTGTCCGTACAAATTCGTAACATTACCCAACAGATGTCCAGTTCCTGCAAGTCTTAGTTGGTCAGACTGCCAGCTGGGGCGAAGACCGCCATGTTGGCAGCAGCTTCTGTCAGGCCGGAGTTGCTGTGTGACGAGGTGTAGGGCGGTCCCTGCAGACGCTCTGACGCCATGCCACTGGGGCGAGGGAAACGTGCTGAAGGTCGTGGGAAATGTGAAAAATGGGGAAGAGTGGGAAAGGATCGATTTGAGGTTGCTGTTCAGTTCTATTTGATTATAATAAAATGATAATACCATTCCGTACGGTAGCACAGTGGTATGACTCAAATGTTCGAAGTAATGTCACATTGTAATTACTTAAACAAACCGATGCACCAGTGATCATAAGGCCGTTGCAGCATCCCTGATTATGGAAGTTAATAAGAATATAAAAAAGGGATGAAGGTTTATCTGTTTAGCAAGAGTAATAGAAGGCAGATTCCAGACCACCTAACAGACCAAAACGAAAATTTCTGTTCCGAAACTGACAATGTTGAGTGTTTATGGAATAAGTTCAAGACAATCGTAAAATGCGTTTTAGACAGGTACGTGCCGAGTAAAACTGTGAGGGACGGGAAAAACCCACCGTAGTTCAACAACAAAGTTAGGAAACCACTGCGAAAGCAAAGAGAGCTTCACTCCAAGTTTAAACGCAGCCAAAACCTCTCAGTCAAACAGGAGCTAAACAATGTCAGAGTTAGCGTAAGGAGGGCTATGCGTGAAGTGTTCAGTGAATTCGAAAGTAAAATTCTATGTACCGACTTGACAGAAAATCCTAGGAAGTTCTGGTCTTACGTTAAATCAGTAAGTGGCTCGAAACAGCATATCCAGACATTCCGGGATGATGATGGCATTGAAACAGAGGATGACACGCGTAAAGCTGAAATACTAAACACCTTTTTCCAAAGCTGTTTCACAGAGGAACACCGCACTGCAGTTCCTTCTCTAAATCCTCGCACAAACGAAAAAATGGCTGACATCGAAATAAGTGTCCAAGGAATAGAAAAGCACCTGGAATCACTCAACAGAGGAAAGTCCACTGGACCTGACGGGATACCAATTCGTTTCTACACAGAGTACGCGAAAGAACTTGCCCCCCTTCTAACAGCCGTGTACCGCAAGTCTCTAAAGGAACGGAGGGTTCCAAATGATTGGAAAAGAGCATAGGTAGTCCCAGTCTTCAAGAAGGGTCGTCGAGCAGATGCGCAAAACTATAGACCTATATCTCTGACGTCGATCTGTTGTAGAATTTTAGAACATGTTTTTCCTAGAGTATCATGTCATTTTTGGAAACCCAGAATCTACTCTGTAGGAATCAACATGGATTCCAGAAACAGCGATCGTGTGAGACCCAACTCGCTTTATTTGTTCATGAGTCCCAGAAAATATTAGATACAGGCTCCCAGGTAGATGCTATTTTCCTTGACTTCCGGAAGGCGTTCGATACAGTTCCGCACTGTCGCCTGATAAACAAAGTAAGAGCCTACGGAATATCAGACCAGCTGTGTGGCTGGATTGAAGAGTTTTTAGCAAACAGAACACAGCATGTTGTTATCAATGGAGAGACGTCTACAGACGTTAAAGTAACCTCTGGCGTGCCACAGGGGAGTGTTATGGGACCATTGCTTTTCACAATATATATAAATGACCTAGTAGATAGTGTCGGAAGTTCCATGCGGCTTTTCGTCGATGATGCTGTAGTATACAGAGAAGTTACAGCATTAGAAAATTGTAGCGAAATGCAGGAAGATCTGCAGCGGATAGGCACTTGGTGCGGGGAGTGGCAACTGACCCTTAACATAGACAAATGTAATGTATTGCGAATACATAGAAAGAAGGATCCTTTATTGTATGATTATATGATAGCGGAACAAACACTGGTAGCAGTTACTTCTGTAAAATATCTGGGAGTATGCATGCGGAACGATTTGAAGAGGAATGATCATACGAGGGTTGTTTTTTAAGTAAGGGCCGTTTTTATTTTTAAAAAAGGCACAAATACTTTTGTTAAAAAGCTTTTATTTTCTGATTCTACACACTTTTACCTATTTCTCTACATAGTTGTCTTGTTTATTTAAGCTCTTGTCATACCGTACAACTAAGTTTTTAATTCCCTGTTCAAAGAATTCCGCCGCCTGCTCCGACAGCCAAGAGTTCACGGCCGCTTTCACTTCATCGTCGTCATTGAAGCGCTGCCCGCCAAGATGGTGTTTCAAGTACCGCAAAAGGTGAAAATCGCTAGGAGCAAGGTCGGGGCTGTATGAGTGCACGGTCCAAAACTTCCCAGCCAGAAGAATCAATCAAATCCCGAGTCTTTTGAGAGGTGTGAGGCCTAGCGTTATCGTGCAGGAGTAAAACTCCTTTCGTCAACATGCCGCGCCTTTTGTTTTGAAATGCTCTGCGCAGCTTCTTTAGAGTTGCACAGTAGGCATCTGAGTTGATTGTCGTTCCTCGTGGCATAAAGTCAACTAGCAAAAACCGCGCCGGTCCCAGAACACACTTACCATAATCTTGCGCTTTGACAGCGTCTGTTTGGCTTTGACCTTGACGGGTGAGGTTGTGTGTCGCCATTCCATCGATTGTCGCATGCTTTCGGGAGTGATATGGGATACCCATGTTTCATCTCCAGTGACAATTCGACTCAATATGTCATCCCCTTCTTCCTCGTAACAAATCAAAAAGTCCAATGAAGTGGCAAATCCCTTTGTGGTCCTCTGTGAGGAGTCTGGGTACCCACCGAGAACACAGTTTCTTCAAGTTTAGGTTTTCAGACACAATTTTGTACAAAAACGATCTCGAAACTTGTGGAAATTCCAAAGAAAGAGTGGAAATTGTGAATCTTCTGTCCTCACGAATCTTTGTTTCGACTGCAGCCACGAAATCATCAGTGATCACAGAGGGCCGGCCTGAGCGTTCTTCGTCACGGACGTTTTGACGGCCATTTTTAAACTCTCTAACCCATTGACGCACTTTACCTTCACTCATTGCATTCGAGCCATAAACTTCTGTTAACTGGCGATGAATTTCTGCAGCTGATAGGCTTCTCGCGGTCAAAAAACGTATAACTGACCATATCTCACACGCGGCGGGCGATTCAATAATCGGAAACATTATAAAGTAGCACAGCCGTGCGTACACGTCAGCTACAGAGCTGCAACTTATCGTCTGTCTCACACGTTCACATCGGGCAGGTTGCATCCGAACAGTCAAAGGCAGCATAAACACGCTGCTCCAGTGTCTCCATATCTGGAATGAGCTCCGCATACACGATACTTTTGAGATGGCCCCATGACCAGGAATCGCAAGGGCTGGGATCCGGTGAACGAGCAGGCCACGCAACTGGACTCCCTCGACCGATTCATCGACCAGGGAAGACACGACTGAGATGCGTCCGAACCTTCGACCATAAATATAATAGACTGGCCCTGACGTCATTTTCGTGGCTCCAACATCTCTGGGCTGAAGTCACGTGAATGTTGGCAAAAGATGGTTGTTTCGTGTTGCGCTTATGGCTGTACTCAGAGTTTTGTCGGGGGAAATGGCATTACATTTCACGTGTGTTTCTATGATAGTGCAGATGCGTTTATTGAAATCTCCTGAAGTGACTTTTATATGTTTTTTTTTTACACTTGAAATAGTGAATCACGTAAATTAAAGTGCTGAAAGTGATGCCTGTAAAGTCAGACCCATATTACATTTTGGAAAGTATCTGTGATAATTCGGTTATAGAAGTAAGTGTAACTGTTTCTCGTTCCTACTCATAGGTTCCCTAAGGATGAAAACCGAAGCCAGCTTTGGATACAGGCCCTGAAACGGAAAAACTTTAAGCCATCTGCACATACGTGCCTTTTTGTATATACAAGTGAGATTATAATAAGGTAAGAGCACCTATAGTCGACACATGAAGAGAATTGTTTTCTACCTTCTAATACTATTAAATAAATGTAGGCTCCAAAATTATTTTCTGAAACTTCAAAGTGTCACATTTCATCTAAAATATCATTTTTTTTAAACTGATAGTTTAAACTTTCGTAAAAATAGTAGGAACTGAACCTTTCAAGTGCACCTAAAATTGATACTCTAAAATGGACCTGCTCCTAAAGTCGACAATTTTGGCACCTATAGTTGACATAATTCCCATATCCCATTTTCTTTTATAAGTGACTAGAGCTCAAAACGCGGCGAATCCAATATTTAAAGTTTTGACACGAGCGCACTCTTACTGTTTAAAAGAATTTTAACGACATTTTACTTTAATTGATAGTTTATAGTAATGTCGTCCCGCTACCAACCAGAGGGGCGTTCGATGTATTTGTTAGATTTTATAAATGGTACTGTGAACAAATCCAGGTCAATGTAGTTCTGACATAATTTTTCGCAAATAAAAAAGTAATTTTTGTTGGAAGCGTATGGCAGTCAATTGAGAAATGTGGGTAAAATACGATACAAACATAGGATGGCAGACCGCTGATTTGAAATCCCGCCACGTTTTGCCAACAGTCACGTGGTTTATGTTGGAGCCACACCAGCCCTATAGCTTCTGCACAGCAAGGCCAGTCTACTAGTATCTATGGTCGAAGGTCCGAACGTTAACGCCGAAATGGGCTGGAGCACCAGTGTGTAGCAGCGACATAACACTTCGAATCATCAATGGCACTTCTTCCAACAGAGTAAGTAAAGTCACCTGCAAGAAACGCCGAAAGTTCCGGCCCGTTAGGCGATGTTAAAGGAAGACTGGTCCCAAAATACGGTCGCCAATTATCCCGGCCCACACATTCCGGCTGCACCGATGCTGATGATTCGCTGTCAACATACCGTGCGAGTCCTGCATACTAACCCACAGATGGCTACTATGAAAGTTGAAGATACCACTCCGCGTAAAGACGGCCTCGCCTGTGAATAGGATGGATGACACAAATCCCGGAATCGTGTTTGCCTGGTAAAGAAACCAGTGCAAACTCTGTCGCTGGTTAAGTCCTGCACGCTCTGTGAGCGATGAGGAGAGAGAATGTTCCACACAGACGTCTGGCTTCCATTGTACTGGCAAAGCCAACTGCCCGGTACTGATTCGGCTGTCGCTTTCGACAGTGGTAATCACATTTTCCTTCAGGTCTGGTGTCCGAACATTTCGGGTATGTCCTTCGTGAGTTCCTGCTTCCTGAAACGACCCTGTCTCACAAGGGAACCTCCCCATCGCACCCCTCTCAGATTTAGTTATAAGTTGGCACAGTGGATAGGTCTTGAAAAACTGAACACAGATCAATCGAGAAAACAGGAAGAAGTTGTGTGGAACTATGAAAAAAATAAGCAAAATATACAAACTGAATAGTCGATCTGCAGGATAAGCAACATCAACGACACCCTGCGCTCAGGAGCGCCGTGGTCTTGTGGTTAGCGTGACCAGCTGCCGAGCGAGAGGTCCTTGGTTCAAGTCTTTCCTGGAGTGAAAATCTTACTTTGTTTATTTTCGCAAAGTAATGATCTGTCCGTTCGTTCATTTACCTCTCTGTTCACTGTAATAAGTTTAGTGTCTGTGTTTTGCGATCGCATCGCAAAACCGCGCGATTACTAGACGGAAGAACGTGCCTATCCAATGGGAACAGAAAACATTTGATCGTAACGTCATAGGTCAACCGATTCCTCCACAGGAAAACACGTCTGATATATTCTATACGACACGGCTGACGGCATGTGCGTCACATGACAGGAATATGTTGTCGACCCACCTAACTTGTACACTTGGCGAATGGGTAAAAAGATTCTTCTACCTTGCCCGATTTAGGTTTTCTTGTGGATGTGATAATCACTCCCAAAAAAATGATGAAAACATAAGAGTTTGTCACATAAACTGCAACAAATGAATGCAACAGTTTCACAGTCGCACAGTTTTCCCTGTATTCTGTCAAAACATCTTTTTAACGTTTTCAAATTTTTCCGTGTGTAGACCGCCAAATCCTGCATAAGTCCAAGCGAATCTGAACAGCTACTGGAATTTTGGAGTGCGAAGTTGATTTTGTGTGAGTCCCTGAACTTTGATAACTGTCTGAAAATAAAAAATTAAAATTTTAACTTCAGGGTAGACTTGAACCAAGGACCTCTACTTCCGCAGTTGCTCACGCTAACTACGGGACCACGGCGCTCCTAAGCGCTGAATCTCCTTGATGTTGCCTATCTTGCGCATGGACTACTCAGTTTGTATATTTTCCTTATTTTTTTCATAGTTCCTCACAACTCCTTCCTGTTTTCTCCATTGGTCTCTGTTCAGTTCTTCAAGGCCTATCCACTGTGCCAGCTTATAACTGAATGTGAGGGGGGTACGATGGGGAGGTTCCCTTGTCAGGAAAAAGGCGAAACACTGTTTGCATACATTGAATGCTGGAGTTGCTGTCGGCTGGGATAAGTCTCCTGGTATTACCTTGTTGCCCGCCGCTCGTTGCCATTTCCCTTCCAAATGGTTCAAATGGCTCTGACAAGGGAACCTCCCCATCGCACCCACCTCAGATTTAGTTATAAGTTGGTACAGTGGACAGGCCTTGAAAAACTGAACACAGGTCATTCGAGAAAACAGGAAGAAGTTGTGTGGAACTTTGGAAAAAATAAGCACAATATACAAACTGAGTAGTCCATGTACCAGATAGGCAACATCAAGGACAACTCGAGCTCACGAGCGCCGTGGTCCCACGGTTAGCGTGAGCGGTTGCGGAACGAGAGGTCGTTGGTTCAAGTCTTCCCTCGAGTGCAAAATTTAATTTTTTATTTTGAGACAATTATTATCTGTCCGTCCGTACGCTCGATGCGAGGTAACTGCGCCGTAGTATGGGGACGCTACACCGAAACAAACATCGAAACACACTTGTTTGGAAGTGATTATCACATCCACAAGAAAACCTAAATCGGGCAAGGTAGAAGAACCTTTTTACCCATTCGCCACGTGTACAAGTTAAGTGGGCCAGCCGACACGGCAGCTCAGCGTGTTCGGTCAGAGGGTTAGGTGCCCTCTGTAATAAAAAATACTGAGTTAATCGATCAACAACGAACCTCAATAAACGTCTTACGGCGTCCGCCCCGAGCAGATGAAAAAGAAAAATTCCGATCAAATGTTTTTGGTTCCCATTGGAGAGGCACGTCCTTTCGTCTACTAATCGCACGGTTTTGCGGTGTGGCCGCAAAACACAGACACTTTACTTGTTACAGTGAACAGAGACGTCAATGAACGAACGAACATATCATAACTTTGCGAAAATAAATAAACTCTTCGCTCAAGGGAAGACTTGAACCAAGGACCTCTCGTTCCACAGCTGCTCACCCTAACCACGGGACCACGGCGTTCCTGAGATCACACTCTCCTTGATGTTGCCTATATCGCGCATGGACTACACAGTTTGTATATTTTGCTTATTTTTTCATAGTTCCACACAACTTCTTCCTGTTTTCTCGATTGATCTGTGTTCAGTTTTTCAAGGCCTATCCACTGCGCCAACTTATAACTAAATCTGAGGGGGTTGCGATGGGGAGGTTCCCTTGTGAGCACTATGGGACTTAACATCTGAGGTCATCAGTCCCTTAGAACTTACAACTACTTAAACCTGACTAACCTAAGGACATCACACACAACCACGCTCGAGGCAGGATTCGAGCATGCGACCGTAGCAGCAGCGCGGTTGCGGACTGAAGCGCCTAGAACCGCTCCACCACAGCGGCCGGCCATTTGCCTTTCCGTAAGTAAACATCGTGTCGGCAAGCCCTCGATTTGTATATGATACCATTGTGTACAACGCTGTACCACATCCACTACAAGGTGAGTCAGCAAAAGGAGCGAATCGGACACAACATTACCAATTACTATGCCAGAGAGGGTGCTAGGGTATGCCGCATGGGGAACGGTACGACCCTCTAGGAGGAAACCATCCATACTGTAACAGTGACTGCACCGTACAGCAGTTCTAACATTCTGTGTGGTATCTGTTTGTTCTATGTCGTGTCTCCCTACCACATTCTCGCAACGACGCTCTGAGCGTGTTTTTTTAGGGAATTGACTAGTTTGAACCTGGGACCTGTTGCTGGTAAGTAGACGCCAGACCACACATGACATGTAGAGTTCAGAAGAGTTCAGTGAGACTAGCGATGATATAATCAAATACTTAATGATTTCAGCGTCAGCTCCACTGCACTCCCTGTAAAAGAATCTTAATACTAACTAAATTTAGTGGAAGGGGTTCAAGGCTTTCCTATTTTTAGTTAGCTGGTAAAATAACGTCGAAAAAGCAGTTAAGTTTACCATTGGAAATTTTATTCTACTCACAAAACATTGTATATAAACTGCACTATTGATAAAAGGAAATGTTTTAATACAGGATGGTAAAAACCAACTACGTTCAACAAAAATGTGAACGAATATTCCCTGAGTGGGTTTCCAAGTTCTACAATGGATCGAAGGAAGACCTATACCATATCACATCTACACTCCTGGAAATTGAAATAAGAACACCGTGAATTCATTGTCCCAGGAAGGGGAAACTTTATTGACACATTCCTGGGGTCAGATACATCACATGATCACACTGACAGAACCACAGGCACATAGACACAGGCAACAGAGCATGCACAATGTCGGCACTAGTACAGTGTATATCCACCTTTCGCAGCAATGCAGGCTGCTATTCTCCCATGGAGACGATCGTAGAGATGCTGGATGTAGTCCTGTGGAACGGCTTGCCATGCCATTTCCACCTGGCGCCTCAGTTGGACCAGCGTTCGTGCTGGACGTGCAGACCGCGTGAGACGACGCTTCATCCAGTCCCATACATGCTCAATGGGGGACAGATCCGAAGATCTTGCTGGCCAGGGTAGCTGACTTACACCTTCTAGAGCACGTTGGGTGGCACGGGATACATGCGGACGTGCATTGTCCTGTTGGAACAGCAAGTTCCCTTGCCGGTCTAAGAACTTACCACAAATTTCCAATTTACGACAGTGCTTTAAATTTTTAAGTTTGGTCAATAACTACACTAGAAACAAAATTTTTTGCCCCTGAAAGCTGTCAGATAGGCAACCTGCACTTCAGATTTGCGCTCGTGCCTCCGTTTTAGTGATTAGTAACTTACATTACATGTTTTTTTCCCCTTGATTAGACATAATACATTAGATGTAATCTATCTACATAAATGATCTTTTGGATAGGGTGGATAGCAATGTGCGGCTGTTTGCTGATGATACTCTGGTGTACAGGAAGGTGTCGTCGTTGAGTGACTGTAGGAGGATACAAGATGACTTGGACAGGATTTCTGATTGGTGTAAAGCATGGCAGTTAACTCTAAATATAGATAAATGTAAATTAATGCAGATGAGCAGGAAAAAGAATCCCGAAATGTTTGAATACTCCATTAGTAGTGTAGCGCTTGACACAGTCACGTCGATTAAATATTTGGGCGTAACATTGCAGAGCGATATGGAGTGGGACAAGCATGTAATGACAGTTGTGGGGAAGGCGGATAGTCGTCTTCGGTTCATTGGTAGAATTTTGGGAAGATGTGGTTCATCTGTAAAGGAGACCGCTTATTAAACACTAATACGACCTATTCTCGAGTACTGCTCGAGCGTTTGGGATCCCTATCAGGTCGGATTGAGGGCATAGAAGCAATTCAGAGGCGGGCTGCTAGATTTGTTACTGGTAGGTTTGATCATCACGCGAGTGTTACGGAAATGCTTCAGGAACTCGGGTGGGAGTCTCTAGAGGAAAGGGGGCGTTCTTTTCGTGAATCGCTACTGAGGAAATTTAGAGAACCAGCATTTGAGGCTGACTGCAGTACAATTTTACTGCCGCCAACTTACATTTCGCGGAAAGACCAGAAAGATAAGATAAGAGAGATTAGGGCTCGTACAGAGGCATATAGGCGGTCATTTTTCCCTCGTTCTGTTTGGGACTTGTAGCGTTGCTCTTGGGGGACGAAAAGAAAAAGAATTGTTATTTTATTTTATTATCTTTTTTTTTTTTTTTTTTTGAAAAATGTCGAAAAAGTGAATATTTTGGTGGGCCACTTGGCAACAGAATCAGGGATTGATTACACTATTATAATAGCATACGTTGACCATTAAATACCTGAATAAGAGCAGCATATTGATATATATATATATATTTGAGATTGCTCGGAAGAAACATTATCATTTCTGTGCATTTTTATAGTCGCGATGTAGTCATACCCGGATCAACACTAAGGGACCAGAAGATTTATAGACTTTAAAAGAAATGCAACACTACACAATTAAAAAAGAGTTGGTTCAGAAATAATAGGAAAACGATAATGTTCCTTCTGCCTCATGCTGCGTTCGGCCCATCAGCGTGATCGTAATTTCTGGTGATGAAGTAACACAAAATGATTAATATTCAACTTAATAAGGAGATGGAATTATCAAGGTTAATTTACGAAAATAAGCACACTTATCTTTAACACACGTTTTTTAATGCTACGTACCTTTTCATATTAAATTACAATAGATGACCATTGTGGTTAAATACTTTATACATAACAGTTAAAATGTCCTCTTGATGCTGTCTGTTCGTAATCAGTTACAAGAAACTACATGTTTTCTGATTGAAAAAAATAATGACAATTAGCATATTCACTCGATATTTTCACATAGAATATAAAATACAGTTGCGGAACGCAGCAAGTCCGCGTCCGCCTCTCATGGAATACAAACAGTAAAAGGTAAAAGGTGCCAAAAAACCTCATTTGTCTTGAAACAACAGAATTGTTTTTTATACCATTAATCGATACATGTACATAGATTTACTGGCACCGCGAAAGAACGGCAAAGATAAAGAATAATAGATTGTGTCGCTGCTATGCGATGGTTCATTTCTTTTACTTTACAATTGTTCAATAACTTTAGGCCATCAGGCGTTTACTATTGAGCGTATAATAATGTTTGTGAGGCGAAAATTACTAATATTACACTGCCTGCCATGAGGAGGGAAGGAATACCGAAGGTATTACTTTCATCCTCATGCCCATTGGAATATTTGTAATTTTCGGGTGTAACATACAGGTTATTTAAAAGCCTCATTTCATATTCATTCTATAATAAAATAATTAACGTTTCAATTTGTAATTACTGACGGTGGATCATTGTGAATTTGTTCTGTTTTTCTGTCAGTGTTTGCATGGATTCAGTCTTTTTTTTTTTTGATGATTCTTAAAATTAAGGCTATAAGTACACATATTTACAAAATTTATAAGGAAATAGAGTCACACTTCATTTTTCATCGTTGCAAAAGTAATTTGACTATCACAACTGGTACACAACTTTCTGTTTTGACTGTATTCATTATATTGTCATCGTCTTGTCGATTGATTGCCTTGTCCGTTGTCGCACTTAATTATACATTTATTTTCGTCGCACATACACTATTTATGATAGACTTGGATTGCAGAGCGGCCACTGGTGATGGCTTCGACAAGGAAGTCCATATCTTTCACTTTCAGGGCTCGAGTGTGGCTCTCCGAATTATTTCACATATGAAACAGATAAAATATCTTATATTAGAATAGCTTACAAAACTAATTTTATATACTTGTGGGATGGGATTTAGGAAGGATCGGATCCTTTGACGTATTTTCGTGTGCTTATTTTCATTCGTATCGTGACCTCTCGTTAAAGTTTACATTTCAACATTGTTTAGAGGTGACCTTGTGACTTGTCTCTGTGTACAATCAGTCTTTATACTAATTACGTTAACTTCTCTTTCTTAGAGTCTCTCGGAAGGTTTATGATACATACAAAATGTTTTTCAGTACTGGGTGTGAATGTTTTTGCTACAGAATGTAGCGCACAGCAACCGTGTTGGCGGTTGAACGTTTACATTATTTCGTCACGTGGTGGCTGTCCGCCTCCACTGTTGCGAGCAATCTTGAAATTCAGTCTGTGCGCGCGCATGTGACCGGAGCTTTCTTGCAGAGCGTTGATTTCGCGCTTGAGGTGCCGTGCGTCGCTTTTGTTCGGCGGATCGTGGCTTTGTGGTTTTTTAGATTGCTGGAGGGAGCTTCTGCCACCGAAACTGCCTCACATCACTTCCTGTCCACTATCCAGTTACGGATTCACAGGTAAGTGGTAGCTACCGCTGCAGCTGCATGTGTGGAATGACACTGATTATTACACACTGCACACATCAATGAATTTTTCACACATATGGTGCAGTAGAATACTGCCACTGAAAATCGTCGAACTTTAAAACTTCACTTGCACTGTGGTGAGCGTCTGCGTGAACGATGTATTAAAAGAAATTCTCGCTTCATAACATCACACGGTGTTTACAATTTGATTTACATACTAATATTTACAAGAGTTCATTTAAATCGAGAAATAATCTAATTGACCACTTTGAGTAAAAACAATTGTTTCTTAATTAGTCTTTTTTTTATTTATGCCTACGGTCACAGGTAGGCTATTATAAGCCCTTTTTCTTTGACCAAATTCATTCCAATCTCCTTTAGAAATTAATTTAATTCATAGTAATCTTTATCACGCTTGCTTATTCATTTTGTAGGCCCAATAAATTAGTGCTCATCTTATTTAGTGACTTGTGAGGGGAGCTTCATTTATGTCAAAGTTTTTTCTCGTATGTGCTTGTCTTTAAAGAAAGTTCGAGGACAGATTTGAGAATAGCAATTCCGCCTCGGGATTTCGTGTAGGAATACAAACAGTCGAAAAAGAAAAATGGGCAAAGCGGGCCTACTCGCGGATCGTCGACAGAATTTAAATTACTCCTCAACCAGGTCGAAAATTTAATTTACATTGCGCATTACAAAAGCAATATGCGCGTCGCGAACCTAATCATTTTTATATGTGGCGCCTCACTTCCTAAGCACACGTGCATCTTTACAAGTTGATCCTGAGGAGTGTATAGGATCAAGGATCTTAAAGGATTTGCACTTAGGAAAGGGATTCAATAATCACATAATCACAGAGAAAACAATAAATATTGCAATGCGCACTTGTTGTTTGCTGCTGTCGCGACCTGTGAAGCTTGGGCGAGATCCTTATTCTATTTGCTGCTAGCTTGTGAATTTGCAGTATCGCTAATGCTCAATAGTACCGTGAAGTTGGCATAATAAACCATGCTACTCATATGTTCTTTTACTCAGCTTGTTTATAGTCTGGACTCATCTTACTTTGCGTTATATAATAAACTTCCTTTTTAGTCCATCACGCTTTTACTTAAGGTTAACGTCAGGCCTTTTTTAGAACAATTGCACTGCGTTATCAATTTGTTCATGCTTAATCCTAGGTATTTGTTTACTTCAAAGAGATGTTATTTCATCGCTGGCACAGCACTGTGCCGGAAGTTACAAGTTAAATCTACCGACTGTTTTGCGCTAACAGGTGGTGCCTTATTTACGTCACATTTGAAAATAGGGAATAACCTCATGGAATCGAATCTTTTCTCACAACTTTCCTCTTTTGTCTGGACGTTTAAGTATTCCCTTTTAAAACAGGTCATTAACTTGTCCTCGATTAAATTTCACTTACTAATACTAAGCACATATAATCATCATTTTCATATTACTATTTAGTGAGAGAAGTGCATTATTCGCTCCTTCCTGCTCATTCTCAAATTACTGTTTAGCGAGAGAAGTGCATTATTCGCTCCTTCCTCTTTCCTCATTTTAGTACCTCGGGGCTAATTAATACCTCTCGAGTACATAATTTTTCTTACATACTAACTTATAACTAAAATTGAAAATCGCCTCTAGGACATGTCCTCCTGTTTGCATAAAGATTATTCATGTAAATACTTGTCTACAACTTATTCTGTATTTTATTTTCCAGACGCGTTGTTTTAATACATAGGTTCCCTTTTAGCACCGGTTAACGTCAGTAGTCAGTTCAGTTCCGTTCTTGTTACTCATTGGTTAATCCTGATCTCCAATACCTTAGAATTTTCTTACAGCTTAAATTAACTCAATTCCTGGCGTTATAAAATTTTCTTAAATCATGATGGTGGAACAATCCTTTGATTTTATTCGTGGCAGGGTCAGATAACAAATAGCTACCAATGTGTGGTTTCCTCATTATCACAAAGGGACCTTCATAAATGTGTTGCCACTTACGATTCTTCTTTAACAACAGGGATGGTTTAAAGTGAGTCCTGACTAATACCTTTTCTCCTTCTTTGAAATCTATAACTCTGTTTACCTTCTTATCAAATGCCTTTTTTCGGAGGTTAGCATACGTTGTCAATGATATGAGAGCTTACCTGATTTTTGCGTTTAGGTCCAATTCGTTGTCTTGTAACTTTGGAAGGGGGTCTATGCATTCAAACCTGCAGCATCCTCTAGGAGGCTCAAAGGTGCTGCTTTTAATTTTCCGCTCGACGCTTACTTTCCTGCTGATTTATATTTCTTATTCTTCCGTCTGGAACTGGTGTTGGTTTTGTGGTAGGAACTCGGTTGGGATTAGATCTTGTTGTCCTGGCGAATTTGCTTGCGCATAATAAATTTGCGTATTATGCGGGCGTTTAGGCTTCAGACTTCCCGAAGGTCCGTTCGCTTGTTGCGTGAAGTGTATATTTTGTGGCTGAAAGGTATTTTGCTGTGGCTTGTGTTGATTGTAACCGTTACTGAAAGGTGTACATTGGTCTCCACCTTGCTTATGCCATTTATTTCTTTTCCACTGACGATTTGAATCGTAAGACTGATCGTTTTGATAATTACCGTTGATCGGTTGCGTGTTTCCATATTGCGGGGGCTGTGTGTTATAATGTGACGAATTATGTATTGGATTGTATCTCTGGCCGTTATTGCACTTATTTTTGTATTTGCTGTTGGAGTACGTAGTGTGTTTATTTTTGAAACCGTTGTGGGGTTGGTACTGGCTGTCGCTGTGACGCGCTTTCGCTCGGCCACCATTGTTGCCTGCGTATTCTGTATTGTGCTGGCCGCCTGCACTGAAGTGAGCGTTGCCAACATCAACTCTAGCGTCCTCGTAAATCAGATCTAACGAGTCTAACACAGATAGGAAAGTGTCCGTATCGTCCTCAGACACGTTTACTAACTTTTCTCTGATCGCAATCGGTAGCTTAGTTTTTAGAATCATAATAACGTCTTTGGCGGTGATCGGCGAATCCCAGAACTTGATTTTCGCTAAATACTTTTCAAAATATCTTCTCAAACTACCGCGCTTACTGTTAAACACTTCGGCGTTGTAAACCACTTTTCTCAGGCGCTGCTGCACACCAGAACTCCAGAATTTAGCTAAAAACATCTGTTCAAACTCTTTGTAACTTTTACAAGAGTCGACCATTTCGGTTCCCCATAAGGCAGCATCGCCTACGATAAATCCACTAACGAATTGAATTCGCTGGCGGTCGCTCCAGCTATTCGGGAAAATTCCTGAAAAATTTCGGAGGAACACTATAGGATGAATTTCTCTTTTCTGTGGGTGAAAGGTCGGGAAAATACGATGTTTGATCACGCTTTCCTCCTGCATCAAACTGACAAAAGTGGGTGGGCTGGTACTCTGGTTAAATTGTGCTTCTATAGAACTATGAGTTTGAGCGTTATCAAATGGTGAACGGTAATGTACCTGCTGTTGTTCATTACTTCGTGGTGAATTATTCCAGTCTCCTGACACGGGAGGTGGGGAATTTTCAACTTGACATTTTAGTGTACGAACTTCATCAACTATCTGTTGACGCCATTCAGGTAAATCTTGAGCTAACGTTCGTCTTATCTGGCCTAATTCTGACATGACCGTGTCTCCTGTTTTTCCAGGGGCTGCCAATATTTCAAAGGTCACGTTTTTGACCGTTTCCCTGAGTTCGCTCTTGACCTTGTTTTCTATGAATCCGTCTTTGTTTTTAATCCACTCTTGGTAGTGGTCGGACAATGCTTCAGCATGTGCCTTAACAGTATTCTTTATTTGATCCTCTACATTAAGAGTCTCAATCTGTTTGGAAAGATCATCAACAACATTCTCGATCGTGTCACCTGCGGTTTTAACTCCTTTGACCTCATCAGAGATTGCAGTATAATCTTCTTTTAAGGTCGCAGCTTGTTTTTGATATTCCATCACTTTTGAATTTATTTCTCCTTTGGCTGCTTCGATTTTTTCATCTAACCGTTTTGAAATATCCTCTATTTTTGACTCTACTTGTGTGTCAATTTCTAGCCTCATGGTCGTGATCTGACTACTGATTTGGCTTTGGACATTACCCAACAGGGTATTTAAATCAGCTGTTATGTCTGCCTTTAGTTCGGCCTTTACCGAATTTAACCGTGTATTAAGGTCATTTATCTACGTTTGCAGATCTGTTTTTACTGAATTTATTTTTGTTTTTAGTGAATTTATGTCTGCTTTTACTGAGTTGCACAGATTTGTAAGGACCTGATTTTTATTATGCCGTCTTTCGACCTTCTCTTTTTCTTCGCGGGCCTTTTCATCTAATTTTTCCTGCTTTTCACGTTCCTGTCTTTGCGCTTCTCTCTGTCTTTGACTTTCGAACTTGCGTTCCATTATTGCTTCGATCATTGCGGCCAAGTCATTTTTTTTCAAAAGCGGGAATAGTTTGTACACTAGGACCGGCTTCTAAAACTTCGGTCGAGGCTGTTTCTGCCTCCGCTCGTGTACCTATCGCGCGTGATCGTAATGGATAGTGAGGTCCATTCGCATCACCGCTGTCGTCTGGTTTTGTTTGTGTCCGCTGTTTACCGTCAGCCATGTTCATGAATTATTTGTCAAACGTCAAAATGCTACAGATATTGTTTGTCACTGCCGTCAGTCGTTTGTCTGTGACGTAGTGCTATGGCTTACTGGGACCTAAGATGAAATTTTAACTCTGGGTAACAAGTGACGTTCATGTACGCCAAGAAGACAAGATGGTTCCTACTAATTACAAACAAATGAAATATCACACGTTTTACCAGTTTTGAGCGTAGTTATCCGCCATATCGTAATTTTTTTATGCACTGACAACAATGTTACACTTTCACTCAATTTAACTACATAAGAATGGACTATGGACAAATTGAAATAAAGCTGTTTCAAGGCAAGGAAAGACAGGTTTACGTTCTGATCAACTCGAAAGATGCTACGTCACTACGAAAGCTTGGCTACTGCGTATAAAAATTTGACTTACTATGGCTGTCTTGATGATGATATGGCTGGATACTCGCGTTTTTTGGTAATTTCATCAATCGTTCTTCTGAATTAATTAAAAGGTTTTCCCACTTCATTTCTCGGTTGAATTGCATCCACATGAAAAAATGAAACAATTATTAAAACAAGCACTGAAAAATTTTTTAAACACATACATGAAATGATTTTTGATCAAGTCCCTGTTCGGGCGCCAAGTGTAGCGTTGCTCTTGGGGGACGAAAAGAAAAAGAATTGTTATTTTATTTTATTATTATTAATTTTTTTTTGAAAAATGTCGAAAAAGTGAATATTTTGGTGGGCCACTTGGCAACAGAATCAGGGATTGATTACACTATTATAATAGCATACGTTGACCATTAAATACCTGAATAAGAGCAGCATATTGATATATATATATATATTTGAGATCGCTCGGAAGAAACATTATCATTTCTGTGCATTTTTATAGTCGCGATGTAGTCATACCCGGATCAACACTAAGGGACCAGAAGATTTATAGACTTTAAAAGAAATGCAACACTACACAATTAAAAAAGAGTTGGTTCAGAAATAATAGGAAAACGATAATGTTCCTTCTGCCTCATGCTGCGTTCGGCCCATCAGCGTGATCGTAATTTCTGGTGATGAAGTAACACAAAATGATTAATATTCAACTTAATAAGGAGATGGAATTATCAAGGTTAATTTACGAAAATAAGCACACTTATCTTTAACACACGTTTTTTAATGCTACGTACCTTTTCCTATTAAATTACAATAGATGACCATTGTGGTTAAATACTTTATACATAACAGTTAAAATGTCCTCTTGATGCTGTCTGTTCGTAATCAGTTACAAGAAACTACATGTTTTCTGATTGAAAAAAATAATGACAATTAGCATATTCACTCGATATTTTCACATAGAATATAAAATACAGTTGCGGAACGCAGCAAGTCCGCGTCCGCCTCTCATGGAATACAAACAGTAAAAGGTAAAAGGTGCCAAAAACCCTCATTTGTCTTGAAACAACAGAATTCTTTTTTATACCATTAATCGATACATGTACATAGATTTACTGGCACCGCGAAAGAACGGCAAAGATAAAGAATAATAGATTGTGTCGCTGCTATGCGATGGTTCATTTCTTTTACTTTACAATTGTTCAATAACTTTAGGCCATCAGGCGTTTACTATTGAGCGTATATTAATGTTTGTGAGGCGAAAATTACTAATATTACAGACTGGAACAGGGAGAGAAGATGCTAGTTGTGGTACGAGGTACCCTCCGCCACGCACCGTATGGTGGATTGCGGAGTATGTATGTAGATGTAGATGTAATTTAGATACAGATAGAAATGTTAATATTACGGAAGGAATTAGCCACGAGAAACGAATAAGCTATAAGTCCAGCCTGCAGGGATGAATTATTTTCCACCGCAAACACGGCGGTGAATTATGCCGAGAAAGACGCTAAACCGGCAGCACTTCCCCTCCGGCCCCCTCTCTTTGCCGCGCCGCTGCTGGTTGTCGGCTTCCGTCCCGAGAACTGCCTGGCGGCGCCTTTTCGTCTCAGTGTTGGACAGTCGCCGGCTGAAGCAACAGGCGGCGGGCGTTGTATATCGTCTTTGTTGACGCGTAGGCACGTCCCTGGCACTCGTATCGAAGAGCTTTGACGGTGACAATACGAATCGTTTGTTGCTGCTTCGCGCGTTCTGTAACTGACTTTCGAGCTTGTGAACCCGGAACTCGTCGGAAATATACTCTACGCTGACGAACTGAAATAATACACGGAAAGTGGAACATTTCCGTGATTATAATTACTCGGAGCTCGGAGGAGCTTCGATCTTTATTTCTCCAACGGCGATGTCTAACAACAGGATGCAGACCGTTGTAAAGTGAGTACTCTTCCGTTCCCTGTGATTTCTCTACTTCATCTACATCTATAGACATACTCTGTAAACCAATGCGAAGTGCATGGCAGAGGGTATATCCCACTGTAGCAGTGTATCTTTCTCCCTCTCCATTCACCTACGTATGCCGCGAAGAATAAATGCTTAAACGCCTCTGTGAGTGTTGTAATTAGTTTTTCTTCGCTACCCTGTAGGAGCGATAAGAAAAGAGCTGTAATCTCTATATATAAAAGGCAGTGTCCCGACTCATTTTTGCCCAGCCCAAACCAATAAGGATAGAAACTTAAAATTAGCAGATGGAGTTGATAATGTGGGCGTCGTTTGAGAAATGATTTTTCGAAACTCCACCCCCAAGGGGGTTGAAACAGAATATGAAAAACTTCCTGAAAACAAATCGCCATAGAGGCAACTTTGAAGTTAAACCTACGAAAATGTGGTTTCTTGGTCAGAAATCAAGCAATGCGTGTTTCAGAATTTTCATAAATTTAATCACTGCGAGGGTGAAATAGTGGGTGAAAGTTTAAAAAAATCACTATGAAAGTATTTTTAAAGCTAGATTTATAAAAAACTGATATTTGACTTCTTGGTAAGGAATTAAGAAATGTGTATTTTAGTGTTTTTCGAAACTCAATCCCTAAGTGGGTGTTTTATGAAATATTCTATAATGAAAGCATTTCCATGGGCTTCTTCGTTAGAAATAAAAGAAATGCTTCTTTCAATATTTTTGGAAATGAACCCGTAGGGGGGTGAAGTAGCGCATGAAAGCCATTATTAAAATTTTTCATTGAGCAAGCATTTTCGAAGATAAATCTATGAAATTGTGTATTTGCTTGCATTTTAGAAACGAAAAATACGCATCAATACCTTTTGTTGTTGTGGTCTTTAGTCCAGACCCGTTACACGCAGCTCTCCATGCTACCCTATCCTGCGCGAGCGTCTTCATCTCCGAGTAATTGCTGCAAGTTCCATCCCTCTGAATCTCCTTACTGTATTCATCTCTTGTTCTCCCTCTGTGGTTTTGACCGTCCAAGCTTGTCTCCAGTTCTAAATTGGTGATCCCTTGACGTTTAGCCGGCTGGGGTGGCCGAGCGGTTCTAGACGCTACAGTCTGGAACCGCGCGACCGCTACGGTCGCAGGTTCGAATCCTGCCTCGGGCATGGATGTGTGTGATGTCCTTAAGTTAGTTAGGTTTAAGTAGTTCTATGTTCTAGGGGAGAGATGACCTCAGAAGTTCCATAGTGCTCAGAGCCATTTGAACCATTTTTGAACCTTGACGTTTCGTAATGTCGCTTTGTCTAGTCACGTTATACCACAAATTTCTCTTCTCGTCAATTCTGTTCAGTACCTCCTCATTAGTTATGTGATCTACACATCTAATTTCAGCATTCTTCTGCAGCACCACATTTCGAAAGCTTTTATTCTCTTCTTGTCTAAACTATTTATCGTCCATGTTTCAGTTCTATACATGGCTACTCCATAAAAATACTTTCAAAAAGGACTTCCTGACACTTAATCTATACTCGATGTTAACAAATTTATCTTCTTCATAAACGCTTTCCTTGCCATTGCCTGTCTACATTTTGTATCCTCTCTACTTCGACCATCATCAGTTATTTTGCTTCTCAAATAGCAAAACTCAACCCCTAAGTCAGCGAAAAAAGGAAGGTGAAATGTTTTATGAACATTTTTCATTGTGAGAGCATTTTTAAAGCTATAGCTATGGCACAACTGGTGTTTCGCTTGTCAGTTAGAAATTTAAAAAATTATGTTTCACTGTTTTTGGAAATTCAAGCATGCGTCACTCGTGCCAATCAGCTGCTATGGCATAGATTTGGATATAAAAGTCTACAATGAATCGTGAATGCTCTTTACGGTGATGAACATCTTCAAATGTGGTACTTATTTTTAGCAAGAAAGATTATTGTACAACAGCACATTGAATAGAAGAAACATGACATTAAAAACATTTCACATTTAGCAATTATATACAAACGCTCGCTCACAGAAAGATCCGTACCTAAAGACTGGAAAATTGCTCAAGTCACACCAATACCCAAAAAGGGAAGTAGGAGTAATCCGCTGAATTACAGGCCCATGTCACTAACATCGATTTGCAGTGAGTTTTTGGAACATATACCGTATTCGATCATGATGAAGTGCCTCGAAAAAAACGATTTATTGACACATAGCACGGATTCAGAAAACATCGTTCTTGCGAAACACAACTGGCTCTTTATAGTCACGAAGTAATGAGTGCTATTGAAAGGGATGTCAGATTGATTCAATAGTTTTAGGTTTCCAGAAGGCTTTCGACACCGTTCTTCACAAGCGTCTTCTAATCAAACTGGGTGCCTATGGAATATCCCCTCAGTTGTGCGACTGGATTCGTGATTTCCTGTCAGAAAGGCCACAGTCCGTAGTAATAGACGGAAAGTCATCGAGTTAGACCGAAGTAATATCCCGCGTGTTATAAGCCCTCTATTGTGCCTGGTCTATATTAATGACATAGGAGACAATCTGAGTAGCCGTCTTAGATTGTTTTCAGAGGATGCTGTCATTTACCTGTCTTGTAAAGTCGTAAGATGACCAAAACGAATTAAAAAATGATTTAGATAAGATATCTGCATGGCGCGAAAAATGGCAACTGATCCTGAATAAAGAAAAGTGTGAAGTTATTCACATGAGTACTAAAAGAAATACGCTAAATTTCGATTATGCGATAAGTCACACAAACCTGAAAGCTATAAATTCAACTAAATACTTAGGGACTACAATTACCAATAACCTAAACTGGAGCGATCACATAGATAATGTTGTGGGTAGAGCAAATCAAACACTGCGATTTATAGGCGGAACACTTAGAAGGTGCGACAGGTCTACTAAAGAGACTGCTTACACCACGCTTGTCCGCCCTATTTTGGAGTATTGCTGTGCGGTGTGGGATCCGCACCAGGTGGGACTGACGGATGACATCGAAAAAGTCGGCGCGCGGGAAGAACGAGCACTTACATTTTTTTTGTGCGTGCCCTGATTTCTCTAATTTTAGCGGATGATCATTTCTCCCTATGTAGGTAGGTGCTAACAGAATGTTTTCGGGCCGGCCGAAGTGGCCGTGCGGTTAAAGGCGCTGCAGTCTGAAACCGCAAGACCGCTACGGTCGCAGGTTCGAATCCTGCCTCGGGCATGGATGTTTGTGATGTCCTTAGGTTAGTTAGGTTTAACTAGTTCTAAGTTCTAGGGGACTAATGACCTCAGCAGTTGAGTCCCATAGTGCTCAGAGCCATTTGAACCATTTGAATGTTTTCGCAATCGGAGGACAAAATTTGTGATTGAAATTTCATGGCAAGATCCCGTCGCAACGAAAAACGCCTTTGTTTTAATTATTGCCTCTCCAGTTCACGTATCATGCCTGTGGCACTATCTACCCTATTTCGCGACAATACTAAACCTGCTACCCTTCTTTGAACTTTCTCGATGTACTCCGTTAATCCTATCTGATGAGGATCCTAGACCGCGAAACAAGCGTAATGTAGGCAGTCTCTTTAATAGATCTGTTACATTTTATGCCAATAAAACGCACTCTTTGGTTCGCCTGCCTCATTAAATTTTCTACGTGTTCTTTTCAAAAATGGTTCAAATGGCTCTGAGCACTATGGGACTTAACATCTGAGGTCATCAGCCCCCTAGAACTTAGAACTACTTAAACCTAACTAACCTAAGGACATCACACACATCCATGCCCGAGGCAGGATTCGAACCTGCGACCGTAGCAGTCACGTGGTTCCAGACTGAAGCGCCTAGAACCGCTCGGTCACCGAGGCCGGCTGTTCTTTTCAATTCAAGTTGTTTGCAACTGTTATTCCTAGATATTTAGTCGAATTTATGACCTTTACATTTGACTGATCTATCGTGTAATCGAAGTTTAACGGAGTCCTTGTAGCGCTCATGTTTAGGATATCACACTTTTCATTTATTGTCAGTTGCCAATTTTAGCACCATACAGATATTTTTTCTAAATCGTTTTACAATTTGTTTTGATGTTCTGGTGATTTTACTAGACTATGAAGGACAGCATCACCTGCTAACAACCTAAGACGGCTGCTCAGATTGACTCCTAAATCGTTTATATAGATAAGGAGCAGCAGAGAGCTTATAACAGAACCTTGGGGAAAGCGAAAATCACTTCTGTTTTACTCGATGAAGTTCCGCCAATTACTACGAACTGTGACCTCTATGACATGAAATTACAAATCCAGTCACGTAACTGAGACGATATTCCATAAGCACGCAATTTCACTACGAGGCTCTGGTGTGCTACAGTGTCAAAAGCTTTCTGGCAATCTAGAAAAACGCCATCAATTTGAAATTCCTTATCGATAGCACTCAGGAGTTCTTGTGTGTTAAGAGCTAGTTGTGTTTCACAAGAATGGTGTTTTCTAAATTCGTGTTGACTGTGTGTCAATAGACGGTTCTCCTCGAGGTAATTCATGATGTTCGAACACAGTATATTTTCCAAAATCCTGCTACATACGAGGTGTGGCTAGAAAAAAACCGGACTAGTACTGGTGAAACAATAAAACGAATGCAATAAGGCTGAAAGTCGCGTGGCCTGTCACGTGACTCTCGCTCCGCCTACTGCTCGAGTTTCATCTGCCTCCTGCACTCAGTCTGCCCGTGGCGTCTGTTTTAAGTAGTTGACGTTTTGTCTGTGCGTCGGAAAATGTTGAGTGTACAGAAAGAACAGCGTGTTAACATCAAATTTTGTTTCAAACTAGGAAAATCTGCAAGTGAAACGTTTCTAATGTTACAACAATTGTACGGCAATGATTGTTTATCGCGAACACAAGTGTTTGAATGGTTTAAACGATTTAAAGATGGCCGCGAAGACACCAGTGATGACACTCGCACTGGCAGACCATTGTCAGCAAAAACTGATGCAAAGATTGAAAAAATCGATAAACTTGTTCGACAAGATCGCCGTTTAACAATCAGAGCAGTGTCTGAGTTAACAGGAGTTGACAAGGAAAGTGTTAGGCATATTCTTCATGAAAGTTTCAACATGAACAAAGTGTGTTCAAAAATGGTTCCAAAGTGTCTCACAATCAAACAGAAGGAACGCCAAAGAATGATTTGTTCTGACATCCTGGAAAACATTGAAAGTGATCCCACCTTTTTACAAAATGTTATTACTTGGCGATGAATCGTGGTTTTTTACTTACGATCCCGAAACTAAACGCCCATCGATGCATTGGAAAACTCCTGGTTCTCCACGACAAAAAAAAAAAGCACGAATGTCAAAATCGAAATTCAAGGCAATGATGATTGTTTTTTTTTTGACATCAAAGGGATTGTGCACATTGATTGGCTACCAGAGGGACAAACAGTGAATCAGCATTACTACATTAGCGTCCTGGCTACCCTACGTGAGCGAGTACGGAGAAAACGGAACGATTTGTGGAGAAAAAAGTCATGGATCCTTCACCAAGACAATGCCCCAGCTCACAGTGCGTTGTCAGTGAAGACGTTTTTGGCAAAACACAACTTTCCCATCTTAGATCATCCAACCTACTCACCTGATTTGGCCCCCTGTGACTTTTTCCTTTTCCCTAAAGTCAAGTCAGCTTTGAAAGGAACTAGATTTGAGACTGTTGAAGCAGTAAAAGAAAAAGCGACGGAAGTAATGTATGGACTTACCGAAAATGATCAGCAGCATTGCTATGAACAGTGGAAAATTCTTATGGAGCGGTGTGGAGACCGAGGAGGAGAGTACATTGAAGGAGATAACATGAAATTGTAAATAATTGTAAATAAATGTTTTTTCCAGCATCAGTCCGGTTTTTTTCTAGCCGCACCTCGTATCGACGTTAATGATATGCGCCTATGATTTAGTGCCTTATTCCTACTACCTTTCTTCAATATTGGTGTGATCCATGCAACTTTCCAGTCTTTGAATATGGATCCTTCATCGAGCGAGCGGTTGTATGTGACGTAAGTATGGAGCTATTGCATCAGCATACTCTGAAAGAAAGGCGGTATACAGTCTGGACCGGAAGACTTGCATTTATAAAGTGATTTAAGTTGCTTCACTACTCCGAGGATATCTACTTCTAACTTACTCATGTTGTCAGCTGTTCTTGATTCCAGTTCTGGAATATTTACTTCGTCCTCTTTGGTGACGGAATTTCGGAAGGCTATGTTTAGTAACTCTGCTTTGGCAGCTCTGTCGTCGATACTGTTTCCATTGCTATCGCGCAGAGAAGGCATCGATCGTGTCTTGCCGCTAGCATACTTTTCGTACAACAAGAATCTCTCTGAATATTCTGCCAGGTTCCGCGACAAAGCTTCGTTTTGCCGCGTGCCGCAATCGTGTCGTTGTAATTTCGACAACTGGTTAGGGAGCCATCAAACCGTTGCAACAAGATTGCGACTGTTGCGAAACATCGCAAGCGGCAGAGTTGAGAGAGTGAGAGATAAAAAAAAGAAATTAATGAAGAAATAAGAAAGGTACGGTCTACGTTTGTTTGCCGGTCACAGCTGCTAAGTTTCCTCCTAGCTGCGGTTCATTATGGCGCTGCGAAAAGTGAAGTCAAGTAAGTTGTTATTACCGACGGTTCCGCTCATTTTGTTAAACGGACAAGCCATTTGCCGTAAATGATGCTCCGTAATCGCCGAGAGACACTACGAAAAATTAAACAGGCGAAGCTGTTACTATGGACGGCTGTGCTCGTTTTCTTAAATATGCAAAAGCCATCAGCATAAATGAGCTTCGAAGTCGAGCAAAAAACAGCAAAGAAAAAAAGGTTGGATTGACATCATTTCTCGTGTAACGCGAGGAAAATCACAAGTGCTGAATGTCAGGTGGCGTCTTGGCAGGCGGTTTGGAAGGTCAGCGGTCACACGGCCTTCAGGAGACCCCGTGTACTGAAGCATCGCGGCTCTACTACAGTGTTCGCATTCGTAGCTTCAAAAATGGTTCAAATGGCTCTGAGCAGTATGGGACTTCTGAGGTCATCAGTCCCCTAGAACTTAGAACTACTTAAACCTAACCTAAGGACATCACACACATCCATGCCCGAGGCAGGATTCGAACCTGCGACCGTAGTGGTCGCGCGGTTCCCGACTGTAGCGCCTAGAACCGCTCGGCCAATCCGACCGGCTCGTAGCTTCTCAAACACAGGATACACCCAATGCGGTCGTTTGTCATCCCATTCACGTATTCGCCAACGATACTATTTTTTATTTGTTTTTATTTTTTACTCTTTTTTCTTTTTCTTTTTTTCTCTTTTTTGTTTTTTTTACATTTTTATTTTTCTTTTCTTTTTTATTTTTAACTTTTCTTTTTCTTTTCTTTTTTTTCTTTTTTTTTTTTTTTGGCCTCCTCATCGAGTGGGGGAAAATTACTGCGCCAGTCGATTTTGCTACGTTTTGTGCCTCCATTTCGTTTCGCTGCAAGCTTCGAGGCCCCCAGTGGCCGCGACACTCCGTTTCGCTTTTGTTAACCCCAGCGACAGCAGTGCCCCAAGCGGCCAGCGAGCTACACTTCTGAATACGATATCTGACGAATGCAGTTACTAACGTTTGTATTGATTTGTTCAAAAAATGTTCAAATTTGTGTGAAATCTTAAGGGACTTGACTGCTAAGGTCATCAGTCCCTAAGCTTACACACTACTTAACCTAAATTATCCTAAGGACAAACACACACACCCATGTCCGAGGGAGGACTCGAACCTCCGCCGGGATCAGCCGCACAGTACATGACTGTAGCGCCTTAGACCACTCGGCTAATCCCGCGTGGCTATTGATTTGTAATATACACTCCTGGAAATGGAAAAAAGAACACATTGACACCGGTGTGTCAGACCCACCATACTTGCTCCGGACACTGCGAGAGGGCTGTACAAGCAATGATCACACGCACGGCACAGCGGACACACCAGGAACCGCGGTGTTGGCCGTCGAATGGCGCTAGCTGCGCAGCATTTGTGCACCGCCGCCGTCAGTGTCAGCCAGTTTGCCGTGGCATACGGAGCTCCATCGCCGTCTTTAACACTGGTAGCATGCCGCGACAGCGTGGACGTGAACCGTATGTGCAGTTGACGGACTTTGAGCGAGGGCGTATAGTGGGCATGCGGGAGGCCGGGTGGACGTACCGCCGAATTGCTCAACACGTGGGGCGTGAGGTCTCCACAGTACATCGATGTTGTCGCCAGTGGTCGGCGGAAGGTGCACGTGCCCGTCGACCTGGGACCGGACCGCAGCGACGCACGGATGCACGCCAAGACCGTAGGATCCTACGCAGTGCCGTAGGGGACCGCACCGCCACTTCCCAGCAAATTAGGGACACTGTTGCTCCTGGGGTATCGGCGAGGACCATTCGCAACCGTCTCCATGAAGCTGGGCTACGGTCCCGCACACCGTTAGGCCGTCTTCCGCTCACGCCCCAACATCGTGCAGCCCGCCTCCAGTGGTGTCGCGACAGGCGTGAATGGAGGGACGAATGGAGACGTGTCGTCTTCAGCGATGAGAGTCGCTTCTGCCTCGGTGCCAATGATGGTCGTATGCGTGTTTGGCGCCGTGCAGGTGAGCGCCACAATCAGGACTGCATACGACCGAGGCACACAGGGCCAACACCCGGCATCATGGTGTGGGGAGCGATCTCCTACACTGGCCGTACACCACTGGTGATCGTCGAGGGGACACTGAATAGTGCACGGTACATCCAAACCGTCATCGAACCCATCGTTCTACCATTCCTAGACCGGCAAGGGAACTTGCTGTTCCAACAGGACAATGCACGTCCGCATGTATCCCGTGCCACCCAACGTGCTCTAGAAGGTGTAAGTCAACTACCCTGGCCAGCAAGATCTCCGGATCGGTCCCCCATTGAGCATGTTTGGGACTGGATGAAGCGTCGTCTCACGCGGTCTGCACGTCCAGCACGAACGCTGGTCCAACTGAGGCGCCAGGTGGAAATGGCATGGCAAGTCGTTCCACAGGACTACATCCAGCATCTCTACGATCGTCTCCATGGGAGAATAGCAGCCTGCATTGCTGCGAAAGGTGGATATACGCTGTACTAGTGCCGACATTGTGCATGCTCTGTTGCCTGTGTCTATGTGCCTGTGGTTCTGTCAGTGTGATCATGTGATGTATCTGACCCCAGGAATGTGTCAATAAAGTTTCCCCTTCCTGGGACAATGAATTCACGGTGTTCTTATTTCAATTTCGAGGATTGTAGTTTTTACGATAGGGAGTGTATGTAGTGCCATAAAATCGACATATTGTGGTTGTTAAGTTCCCTAAGGACCCAGGGACATACGATACACTTTGTGATCAAAAGTATGCGGACACCTGGCTGCAAATGACTTACAAGCTCGTGGCGCCCCCCGTCGGTAATGCTGGAGTCAGTATTGTGCTGGCCCACCCTTAGCCTTGATGACAGCTTCCACTCTCCTAGACATCCGTTCAATCTGGTGCTGGAAGGTTTCTTGGGGAATGGCAGCCCATTCTTCACGGAGTGCTGCAATGAGGAGAGGTACCGATGTCGGTCGGTGAGGCCTGGCACGAAGGCGGCGTTCCAAAACATCCCAAAGGTGTGTTGTAGGATTCAGGTCAGGACTCTATGCGGGCCAGTCTATTGAAGGAATGTTATTGTCGTGTAACCACTCCGCCACTGGCTGTGCATTATGAACAGGCGCTCGGTCGTGTTGAAAGGTGCAGTCGTCATCCCCGAATTGCTCTTCGACAGTGGGAAACCAGAAGGTGCTTAAAACATCAATGTAGGCCAGTGCTGTGACAGTGCCACGCAAAACAACAAGGGGTGCCAGCCCCCTCCATGAAAAACACGACCACACCGTAACACCACCGCCTCCGAATTCTACTGTTGGCACTACACACGCTGGCAGATGACGTTCACCAGGCATTCGCCATACCCACACCCCGCCATCTGATCGCCACATCGTGTACCGTGATTTGTCACTCCACACAACGTTTTTCCACTGTTCAATCGTCCAGTGTTTATGCACTTACCCCAAGCCAGGCGACGTTTGGCATTTACCGGCGTGATGTGTGGCTTATAAGCAGTCGCCCGACCATGAAATCCAAGTTTTCTCACCTCCCGCTTAACTGTCATAGTATTTGCAGTATATCCTGATGCAGTTTGGAATTTCTGTGTGATGGTCTGGATAGATGTCTGTCTATTACATATTACGACCCTCTTCAACTGTCGGTAGTCTCTGTCAGTAAACAGACGAGGTCTGCCTGTACGCTTTTCCACTTCACTATCACCTCGGAAACAGTGGACCTAGGGATGTATAGTGGTGTGGAAATCTCGCGTACTGACGTATGGCACAAGGGACACCCAATCACCTGATCACTTTCCAAGTCCGTGTGTTCTGCAGAGCGCCCCATTCTGCTCTCTCACGATGTCTAATGACTACTGAGGTCGCTGATATGGAGTACCTGGCAGTAGGTGGCAGCACAATGCACCTAATATAAAAAAAACGTATGTTTTTTGGGGGTATCGGAATACTTTTGATCACATAGTGTATATTACAGAACACTGTATTTACTATATTCTTGTAACGTACAGACATTTACTCAATAGTGCCGTTTTCTTTTACTAATAAAAAGTTGCTAGTAAACACCAGAAGACCTTACCTTTTACAAAAAGACGCCTTATATCTATCCAACAATGCCGAGTTTTTTTCGCTACACTTTCAGCCAAATCAGTGAATGCTGAACGCTGGAAACCTATACGGAATGTAATGTCTACATTATTTAACGTATCAAATAAGCCACCACAATTGTAGCCTAAAGGAAAACCTTACTGACGTGGTAATAAATCGGCAAAAGCAATAAAACTGTTTACCAACACAGGAGGAAACAATTCCACAATTGTTGCTAAATCTGAGCCAAAAGCGGCAAGAATATTCGACACATTCTCTTTTGAAGCAAAAGTAATTACATTTAGAAAAATATTCGTGTATTAGAAAGTCGAGCGAAGTATAAGAAAGGGTGAATCTTCGGAGTCGATAAAAAAATTGTATGTGTCAAGGAAAGTGTCTATGATAGTAATACCAGACAACAGAAACATTTGCGTCTTATGCACGAAGTGTGTTTGTATTCTATTGCTTTCAGCAGAATAAAGTGACATTTTCAAAAGTAGTGTGATTCGTCTGTTTCTACATATTTCACGATCAATATTGTATATTGGTAACTTACTAACGCATGGGACGGAAAAATATAACAAGTTTAATTCTGACCGTTATTTTACGCGAATAAAAATAAAACTTCAACCTCAAAAACTCTTCAAAACAAAAATGTTATCCCAAAATTTGACACTGCTAAAAAAAACCCTACTCTAACAAGCGAACTTGACAAAAAACAATCCAACAAGTGGCAAATCTTAAAAGAAAAGTTCATCGAAACAGCACAAATTTAACCCCGCTTCGAAAGTAACAAAAACACCCTGGGTGGAAAGCGGATTGTGAAACAGCAGTTAAGTCTAGGCGTGAGGCATTCAAACATTGGAATTGTAACAAAACTGGAAATACGTACAACACCGTTCTAAATATAAGAAAAGAAACATCTAAATTAATCCGACAGATTAAAAGAAACTACGAAAATACCCAAGTTTTACAAATTGAGAAAGATTTCCAAAATAACAATTCAAGAAACTTTTATAAAACATCAAAACAAAACCAACCGGTTACCAACATCAAAGTCTTTGCTTCAAAAATGAAAATGGCAGTTTGACTCTTAACAACCAGGAAAATTGTAAGGTACTTGCTAATTATTTTGAAAAACTGTTAACTGTCCTGAACGAGTGAATAAATTGCCACCACAGGAAACTGATAACACGAACCCTAACTCTACACAACCTGACGAAATAACTAGACAAATGAAGAGACATAAAAACAATAAAGCATCCGGAGAAGAGGGTATAATTGCAGAACTAATAAAATCAGCTTGCCCTAACAATATAAAAGAGATCACTCAACTAACAGGACATATCTGGAAAAATGAGAAAATACTTGAAGACTGGAAAATTTCCTTAATTCATCCATTCATTGCATGAAAAAGAGGATAGAACTGATGTCAATATCTGCTGAGGAATCTCTCTTCTCCCCCTCACATACAAAATTATCTTGAAATGTTTACGTGACCGAGCCCAAGAACAGTAAGTATCTAAAATTGGTGGATACCAAGTAGACTTTAGACCAAATAGATCCTGACCAGAACAAGTTCTTAATTTAAGCTTAATCCTCAGGCACCAAAGGATTTCTAGTAACGACATTGAGTATATATTTGCGGATTTTAAAAAGGTGTACGGCTCAGTTGATCGTGAATCTCTTTTCCAGATTTTAAAGGAACAAGGGCTAGATAACAGAACTCAAACACTGATTAAGGAAATGTTAACCGACATTAGCTCTGAAGTTTCATGGGAGAAATTTCTGAACCATTTTATATAAAGAGTGGTGTTAGACAAGGAGATGAACTGTCCCCATTACTGTTTAACTGTGTTTTGGAAAAGGTAGTTACAGAATACCGAAAGCAAAAGTCGATTGAAAATATAGATCAATCAATCAAGTAAGATAGAAGTAATATTAGAGTAGATTGCCTCACATTTGCAGCTCATCTAGAAATTTTAACTAGGGATATTACCACAGCTCAAAAATAAATTGAAATTCTCAAAGAAGTTGCGGAAAAAGTATTACCACTAATATCATTCGAAAAGAAGGAATATATACTATGCAACAAATGGAAAGCAAAGTTTTTGAACACAAAATATGGAAAAATAAAAAGGGTTTCTCCGTTTAGATACTTGGGAGGAATCATACAAGAAAACGGTCTGGAAAAAGCTACAAACGAATTTCGCTATCAAAAAATGGCAACTGCATTCCTATTAACACAAAATATTTATAATGAAAACTCACTTTGTTAACTTAGGCATTAAAGTACCATAATCCAATCTGAATGTCTTTATGGAGCAAAAATTTTAATTTTAAAGAGAAAGAAGGATATTGAAGAAATTCAGAAGAAATATTCGGCCCAAAAATTACCGATGGAGAAACTTATAAGCTGAGAAGTAATAAGGAAATAGAAGAATACGCGGCCATACATGGTTACACGAGTAAACGAAGACTTAAATTTTATGCGCATTAAAAGAATAAATTTTATGCGCGCATTAAAAGAATGGCACCCACTGGGTTGAGAAAACAAATATTAGAATTTACGAAAACAGAAGTAGGGACAAAACTGAGCCAATTAAATGGATCGCTGCGATTATGGAGGATCTTAAAGTAACCAGTGTAACTCAGACAGACGTTACAGACAGAAGAACATGCAGAAAAAAGATATTTGATTGGAAAGTTGGTCAGAGGGAAATTAGAAAAAGGACTGGAACACCGTAGTCTGATGAAAGAAGAGATTTCATTCTGAAAGGATGAAAAAATTTTGGGCACAAAGGAAGGCCAACCATCAAAGGCGACATTGAGTAATTGTACCTCGCGTGATTCTGATGGGCTCATACGATAATAATAATAATAACAACTATTTCGTTAATTAAGTAGAAAATAATCAAAAACAAACGTTATCCCTACAACGTTAGAGAGAAGCAAAAGTAAAAAAAGAAAAAAAAAATAGTTGGAGAAGGTGGGGTCAAGGGAAACGAATGAAAGAGGAAGGCGCCTGGCAGAACATTGCATAGAGTGTAATACGTGGCTGAAGGCACAGGAAGGTTTCAAATGGCTCTGAGCACTATGGGACTCAACTGCTGTGGTCCTAAGTCCCCTAGAACTTAGAACTACTTAAACCTAACTAACCTAAGGACATCACACACATCCATGCCCGAGGCAGGATTCGAACCTGCGACCGTAGCGGTCGTGCGGTTCCAGACTGTAGCGCCTTTAACCGCTCGGTCACTCCGGCCGGCACAGGACGGTTTCAAATTGATTGTGTAAAGGAAAGACAGACGTTTATTAAGCAAGGTTTTAAACTGTAAAACATTTCCAGGACAGAAGACGACAGTCTTCTTAATTTATTGGCTTCTGTCAGATTAAAACTAAAAAAATGTCACTAACAAGGGAACCTCCCCATCGCACCCCCCTCAGATTTAGTTATAAGTTGGCACAGTGGATAGGCCTTGAAAAACTGAACACAGATCAATCGAGAAAACAGGAAGAAGTTATGTGTAACTATGAAAAATAATCAAAATATACAAACTGAGTAGTCCATGTGCGAGATAAGCAGCTTTTAGAATAATGTGGGCTCAAGAGCGCCTTGGTCCCGTGGTTAGCGTGAGCAGCTGCGGAACGAGAGGTCCTTGGTTCATGTCTCCCATCGAGTGAAAATTTTTATTTTCAGACAATTATCAGAGTTCAGGCACTCAAACATAATCAACTTCGCTCTCCAAAATTCCAGGACATGTTCAGATTTCCTTGGACATAAACAGGATTTGACGGTCTACACACGGAAAAATTTGAAAACGTTAAAAACATATGTTTTGAGAGAGCACAGAGGAAACTGTGCGACTGTAAAACTGTTGCATTCATTTGTTGCAGTTTATGTGACACACTCTTATGTTTTCATCACGTTTTTTGGAGTGATTGTCACATCCACAAGAAAACCTAAATCGGGCAACGTAGAAGAATCTTTTTACCCATTCGCCAAGTGTGCAAGTTAGGTGGGTCGACAACATATTCCTGTCATGTGACGCACATGCCGTCACCAGTGTCGTATGGAATATATAAGACGTGTTATACTGGATCAAATGCTTTCGGTTCCCATTCGAGAGGCACGTCCATTCGTCTACCAATCGCACGGTTTTGCGGTGCGGTCGCAAAACACAGACACTAAACTTGTTACAGTGAACAGAGACGTCAATGAACGAACGGACAGATCATAACTTTGAAAAAATAAAGAAAGTAAACTTTTCGGTCGAGGGAAGACTTGAACCAAGGACCTCTCGCTCCGCAGCTGCTCACGCTGACCACGGGACCACGGCGCTCGTGTGGTTACAGCCTCCTTTATATTGCCTATGTTGCTGATGAACTACTCAGTTTGTATATTTTGTTTATTTTTTCATAGTTCCACACAACTTCTTCCTGTTTTCTCGATTGATCTGCGTTCAGTTTTTCAAGGCCTATCCACTGTGCCAAATTATAACTAAATCTGAGGGGGGTGCGATGGGGAGGTTCCCTTGTACGACACAAAATCAATGTGATGGGACATGGACACACTGAAGAGGTCAGAGGGTGTTGAGAGTTGCAGAGGGAGCATTAGGCAATGTTTCAATGAAACAAGGGAGAGTGATATAATAGAAGACGAAGGGTTAACTATGAGGCACGAAATAGGGAAGGCAGCAGACGAACAAAAAAGTAAAAAAGACAAAGTCCAACAGAAACTTTTGGATATCATAGGATGCATCCAGTTTGACTGACGAAAGGAGAAAAAATAAAAATTAACCAGAAGAAGCAGGCGAAAAAGAGGACAAAACATGAGATTGGCTAAGTGGGACTGGTTAGAGGACGAATGCAAATTTAGAGAAGCATGTACAACTACAAGAAAGATAGGTACCGCCTTTAGGAAACTGAGACAGACCTTCGGAGGGAAGAAAAGCAGCTGTGTGGATACTAAAAACTCAGATGCCAAACCAGTAGGCCACTGACGAACGAAGGGAAAACTTAAAAGTGGGAGGAATATATAAGTGTGTGCAAAAGAAAAAGAATTGAAGGCAGGGTAAGTACATGAAGATAATACAGGGGATATGATACAGGGGTAAAAATGTGAGTGAGCATTGACAGGCATAAGTCGAAACAAGGCACCTGCAGTACAGGGTTATTACAAATGATTGAAGCGATTTCACAGCTCTACAATAACTTTATTGTTTGAGATATTTTCACAATGCTTTGCACACACATACAAAAACTCAAAAAGTTTTTTTAGGCATTCACAAATGTTCGATATGTGCCCCTTTAGTGATTCGGCAGACATCAAACCGATAATCAAGTTCCTTCCACACTCGGCGCAGCATGTCCCCATCAATGAGTTCGAAACGGTAAGGCTTCTGCTTTAGCCTTTTCCGTAAGATTTTCCAAACCGTCGGCTGTGGTACGTTTAGCTCCCTGGTTTCCTTATTCGTCGACTTCGCGGGCTACGCGTGAAACTTGCCCGCACGCGTTCAACCGTTTCATCGCTCACTGCAGGCCGACCCGTTGATTTCCCCTTACAGAGGCATCCAGAAGCTTTAAACTGCGCATACCATCGCCGAATGGAGTTAGCAGTTGGTGGATCTTTGTTGAGCTTCGTCCTGAAGTGTCGTTGCACTGTTATGACTGACTGATGTGAGTGCATTTCAAGCACGACATACGCTTTCTCGTCTCCTGTCGCCATTTTGTCTCACTGCGCTCTCGAGCGCTTTGGCGGCAGAAACCTGAAGTGCGGCTTCAGCCGAACAATACTTTATGAGTTTTTCTACGTATCTGTAGTGTGTCGTGACCATATGTCAATGAATGGAGCTACAGTGAATTTATGAAATCGCTTCAATCATTTGTAATAGCCCTGTATATGACGTTCACTCAGAATTACTGTGGCCCTTGGGAGACCCATCCGCGACAAAATTTCTCCACATTGTCTGCGAGATACTAGTATATGAGACAGGCGAAATACCCTCAAACGCCAAGAAGAGCTTAAGAATTTCAATTTGAAATTAGGCAGGTGTGAAACGTACTGAACTGTAAAACGGTGACATGAATTATTTGGAGAAGATGGGGAAAACAGGCAGAAGCCGACTCAGGGGAGATCAGTTTTGGTCACAGAGAATACTGACCCTACGACATATTTTAGAAGATTGGTTAAATAATGGTAAACCAACGACTATACACTGCTGGCCATTAAAATTGCTACACCAAGAAGAAATACAGATGATAAACAGGTATTCATTGGTGAAATATATTATACTAGAACTGACATGTGATTACATTTTCACGCAATTTGGGTGCATAGATCCTGAGAAATCAGTACCCAGAACAACCACCTCTGGCCGTAATAACGGCCTTGATACGCCTGGGCATTGAGTCAAACAGAGCTTGGATGGCGTGTACAGGTACAGCTGCCCATGCAGCTTCAACACAATACCACCGTTCATCAAGAGTAGTGACTGGCGTATTCTGACGAGCCAGTTGCTTGGCCACCATTGACGAGACATTTTCGATTGGTGAGGGATCTGGAGAATGTGCTAGCCAGGGCAGCAGTAGAACATTTTATGTATCCAGAAAGGCCCGTACAGGACCTGCAACGTGCGGTCGTGCATTATCCTGCTGAAATGTAGGGTTTCGCAGGGATCGAATGTAACACATCTGAAATGTAACGTCTACTGTTCAAAGTGCAGTCAATGCGAAAAAGAGGTGACCAAGACGCGTAACGAATGGCACCTCATACCATCACGCCGGGTGATACGCCAGTATGGCGATGACGAATACACGCTTCCAATGTGCGTTCACCGCGATGTCGCCACACACGGATGCGACCATCGTGATGCTGTAAACAGAACCTGGATTCATCCGAAAAAATGACGTTTTGTCATTCGTGTACCCACGTTCGTCGTCGAGTACACCATCGCAGGCGCTCCTGTCTGTGATGCAGCTTCGAGAGTAACTGCAGCCACGGTCTCCGAGCTGTTTGTCCGTGATGCTGCAAACGTCGTCCAACTTTTCGTGCAGATGGTTGTCGTCTTGCAAACGTCCCCATCTGTTGACTCATGGATCGAGACGTGGCTGCACGATCCGCTACAGCTATGGGGATAAGATGCCTGTCGTCTCGACTGCTAGCGATACGAGGTCGTTGGGGTCCAGCACCGCGTTCCGTATTACCCTCCTGAACCCACCGATTCCATATTCTGCTACCAGTCATTGGATCTCGACCAACGCGAGCAGCAAAGTCGCGATACGAGAAACCGCAATCGCGACAGGCTACAATCTGATCTTTCTCAAAGTCGGAAACGTGATGGTACGCATTTCTCCTCCTTACACGAGGCATCACAGCAACGTTTTACCAGGCAAGGCCGGCAAACTGCTGTTTGTGTATGAGAAATCCCTTGGAAACTTTGCTCATGTCAGCACGTTGTAGGTGTCGCCACCGGCGCCAACCTTGTTTGAGTGCTCTGAAAAGCTAATCATTTGCATATCACACCATCTTCTTCCTGTCGGTTAAATTTCGCGTCTGTAGCACGTCATCTTCGTGGTGTAGAAATTTTAATGGCCAGTAGTGTAGCTTTCTGTAAATTTGTAGAACGATTGTTATGATGTAGACCGGAATGCACTCTTGGAAATTTTCTGCTGCGGTCACAGGTTCGAATCCCGCCTCGGGCATAGATGTGTGTGACGTCCTTAGGTGGCTTAGGTTACTTAGGTTTAAGTAGTTCAAAGTCTAGGGGACTGATGATCTCAGATGTTAAGTCCCATAGCTCTTAGAGCCATTTGAACCATTTTCTTGGAAATTTTAAAGACAACAGGGATAAAACAGAGGGAGCGAAAGGTTATCTGCAGTTTGTACAGAAAGCAGACTGGAGTTACGAGTCCAAGGAGATGAAATGCAACCTGTATTTGGGATTGGAGCGAGACCGAAACAAATCTCCCCCGAGGTCGACTTATACAAGTTTTTCCATTCCTCTCTGAATAATTCGTGACATAATTCTTGTTTTGGTTAAGCTCGAAGGCTGTATTGTGTGGAAATCCAAATCGTAAGTGCGTCGCAGGAGACGAAAAACATCAACTCCAGCAGGTGTGCGGATCCGGCGTGACGAATCAAATATATAGAAGGGAAAGGAGGAGGAGGGGGAGAAGTGAGGCGGCGGCTGCCGGCGTCCGGGGTTCAAGGCCTGTGGCTGACCTTTGCAGCAGCGGCGAAAACAGCGGCGCATTCCACCTCTGAAAGGGAATCATACAGCAGTAGTAGGCTTCTAAGGGACTCGAAGCACCCGTGCCGATCTCACTCGATTCCTCCAGATGCTAGTCTTGTGCTGCCTCTTGCCAGTTATTTATTCCCAATCTTTCGCATGTTGTTGTTGTTGTGGTCTTCAGTCCTGAGACTGGTTTGATGCAGCTCTCCATGCTACTCTATCCTGTGCAAGCTCCCTCATCTCCCAGTACTTACTGCAACCTACATCCTTCTGAATCTGCTTATTCATCTCTTGGTCTCCCTCTACGATTTTTACCCTCCACGCTGCCCTCCAATGCTAAATTTGTGTACCCTTGATGCCTCAGGACATGTCCTACCAACCGATCCCTTCTTCTAGTCAAGTTGTGCCACAAATTTCTCTTCTCGCCAATCCTATTCAATACTTCCTCATTAGTTACGTGATCTACCCACCTAATCTTCAACATTCTTCTGTAGCACCACATTTCGAAAGCTTCTATTCTCTTCTTGTCCAAACTATTTATCGTCCCTGTTTCACTTCCATACATGGCTACCCTCCATACAAATACTTTCAGAAACGACTTCCTGATACTTAAATCTATACTCGATGTTAACAAATTCCTCTTCTTCAGAAACGCTTTCCTTGCCATTACCAGTCTACATTTGATATCCTCTCTACTTCGACCATCATCATTTATTTTTCTCCCCAAATAGCAAAACTCCTTTACTACTTTAAGCGTCTCATTTCCTAATCTAATTCCCTCAGCATCACCCGACTTAATTCCACTACATTCCATTATCCTCGTTTTGATTTTGTTGATGTTCATCTTATACCCTCCTTTCAAGACACTGTCCATTCCGTTCAACTGCTCTTCCAAGTCCTTTGCTGTCTCTGACAGAATCTTTCGCATATGCAATCAATTTCATTGCCGCAAGTGCTCCCGGGTGTCCCCTCGGTCTTTTGCCATATGCCTTCTCCCTGAATATTCTTATTACAATTTGCTGGGCGCTGTGGCCGAGCGGTTCTAGCGCTTCAGTCCGGAACCGTGCTGCTGCTATGGTCGCAGGTTCGAATCCTGCCTAGGGCATGGATGTGTGTGATGTCCTGAGGTTAGTTAGCTTTAAGTAGTTCTAAGTCTAGGGGAATGATGACCTCAGATGTTAAGCCCCAAAGTGCTTAGAGCCATTTGGACCATTCTCAACACAATTTGGTCTTTTTTCATTCTCATCAAATGTCCAGGCCATTGCAGTCACCTAGCATTTATTGTGTTTACTATTGTTGGCTGCAGTGATAGCTAGTGTATTTCTGTGTTGTGTCTTCTCGTCCAGCATTGTGTTTCATTGTCATAATATCGACCAAAGATTTTTCTATAGACTTTATTCTCAAACACTTGTAAATGGTGGTGTTCTGTTTTCGTTAGGTTCCATGTTTCTGCCCCATAGATTAGAACTGGTCTGATGATTGTATTATATAACTTTATTCTAGTTTTTCTAGTCAGCAGTGTGGACCCTAGGAGATTTTGTATTGCATAATAGGCTCGGTTAGCATTTTGTAGTCTCGCTTTCATTTCTGCCAGTCTCTGATTTTATTCATCTATCACTGATCCCAGAAATTTAAACTGGTCAACACGCTCGAATTTGTGTTCACCAACTATTACATCTACATCTACATGGATACTCTGCAAATCACATTTAAGTGCCTGGCAGAGGGTTCATCGAACCACCTTCACAATTCTCTATTATTCCAATCTCGTATAGCGGGCGGAAAAAATGAACACCTATATCTTTCCCTACGAGCTCTGATTTTCCTTATTTTATCTCGGTGATCGTTCCTCCCTATGTAAGTCGGTGACAACAAAATATTTTCGCATTCGGAGGAGAAAGTTGGTGATTGGAATTTCGTGAGAAGATTCCGTGGCAACGAAAAACGCCTTTCTTTTAATGATGTACAGCCCAAATCGTGTATCATTTCTGTGACGCTCTCTCCCATATTTCGCGATAATACAAAACGTGCTGCCTTTCTTTGAACTTTTTCGATGTACTCCGTCAGTCCTATCTGGTAAGGATCCGATACCGCGCAGCAGTATTGTAAAAGAGGACGGACAAGCCTATTGTAGGCAGTCTCCTTAGTAGGTCTGTTACATTTTCTAAGTGTCCTGCCTTCGCCACAACATTTTCTATGTGTTCCTTCCAATTCAAGTCGTTCGTAATTGTAATTCCCAGGTATTTAGTCGAATTTACGGCTTTTAGATCAGACTGATTTATCGTGTAACCGAAGTTTAACGAGTACCTTTTAGCACTCGTGTTGATGACCTCAGACTTTTCGTTATTTAGGGTCAACTGCCACTTTTCGCACCATTCCGATATTTCTTCTTAATCGTTTTGTAGTTTGTTTTGGTCTTCTGATGACTTTATTAGTCGATAAACGACAGCGTCATCTGCAAACAACCGAAGACGGCAGCTCAGATTGTATCCCAAATCGTTTATATAGATACGGAACAGCAAAGGGACTATAAAACTACCTTGGGGAACGCCAGAAATCACTTCTGTTTCACTCGATGACTTTCCGTCAATTACTACGAACATCTCGCTGCCAGGAAATCACAGATCCAGTCACATAACTGAGACGATATTCCATAAGCACGCAATTTCACTACGAGCCGCTTCTGTGGTACAGTTTCAAAAGCCTTCTGGAAATCCAGAAATACGGAATCGGTCTGAAATCCCTTGTCACTAGCACTCAGCACTTCATGTGAATAAGGAGCTAGTTGTGTTTCAGAATAACGATGTTTCCTAATCCCATGTTGACTGTGTGTCAATAGGCCGTTTCCTTCGAAGTAATTCACAATGTTAGATGTGATTGGTTATCCCAATGATCACAACGTCTTTGAACTATCATATATTTCGTTTTCTCGTCGTTTACTTCAAGTCTTGATGCTGCTGTTTCAAGCTCCACAAATAATTGCCTAATCTCTAATTCATTGTTTCCAATGAGCACTATGTCATCTGCGTATGCTAACACGCTAATTTTACTTTCTTGGAGGATCCCAGCAAGTACCAGTTTGAGTTTGCTCACAACTCTTTCTAAAGCTGTATTGAAGAGAAGGGGGGAGATGAAGAGGTTGGCAGAGGAGAGGAATTCCTGGAAAAAAAGGACATAGTGGAATTACGGGCAAAAGTTTAAGCTGATCGTGAATAATCTCGCTCTGGGGAAGTGTGGGTTGGGGACAGAAAGACCCAGCATCGTTTAATAACAAAAAATCGGAAAATGCTGAGTAACCAGCTTTCTCGGTTCTACACAGGGCGAGGAATGCCGACAGGCAAACGTTACTGGAAATTTGGATGTCTGTAAAAAAGTATACAACAGGTTACACTCTAATACCTTAGTGAAAGATCATGTAAAGAACCCGAGAAAATTCTGGGCATACATAAGGTGGCCGAAGTGTTTTGCCTAGTCACTCGTTGAGTAGTCTGGCAATAGAAGACAGCGAAAGGAAAGCTGAAGTTTAAAATTTCGCGTTTAAGAAATCGATCAGGCACGAGGATCGTACAAACGGCCCACCAATTTGCCGTCGCGGAAAGTTCCCGCGTGGGGAGCGTATAGCAGACGTTGAGAAGCCACGGAAAGAGACGGAAACAAACAAGTCGTCATGTCCGGACGGAATTCCAGTTTTGTTTTACAGGGAGTACTCTACGATTTAGCTTGTATTTGTCGCTAGTCTCTCGTTCGGTGCAAGTCCCAAGCGACTGGGGAAAAAAAATCCGTAGGTGACGGTCACGCAATATTACAAGCCAAATATCCTTAACGTTGGTTTGCTGCAGTATTCCTGACCATGTTATAAGTTCGAACATAATAAATTTCCTCGACACAGAAAAGATGTTGTCCGCAAATGAGCACGGATTTAAAAAAGGAGGGAAACGTTACGTCTACAGGGGGGTTATTAGAGACGGAGAACAACTTCAGGATCAAAATGTCTTTGTCTAATGCCGAAAAAGCTGTTAATATGAATAACACCCAAGACTGGAGTGGTTTCTCGATTTGATTGCGCCTGTTTCGTCACTGTCTGCTAGATACAACGAAATAGCTCTTTCTAACACTGCAGCAATTGTAACGCACGCCAAAAAAGCGAGACTGTTTTGGCACAAATGGTCACTTTTGTGTACCTCATTTACATAAATAACACGACAGACTATAGTTCACGAAGTACCAACATGCCTATTATGCCTACCAGAAGGAAAAAGTTTTGTGATAGAAACAGTTTCACATTTCATTCATAGACTCCAGTTACTCAAGCGTGAGATCGAAAAGTAGAAGCACGAAATTTCTATATAACTTTGAAATAGTCATAGCCTTCCATATAAGTTGTATGATGTCTCCGTTTGTTCTCCTTCCTCGTTTTAACAAACAATCTTGTCAGCACTAATTCTGTAACTACTCGTGCCATTGTCTAAAGTTATTGTCCGGATAACTTCCTAGCCCTGCAACAATCACTTGTTCAGTTTTCCCGCGTTTATTCTCCGGTTAGGCGTTATCAAGTGATCGTACAATGCGTTTTCCCCATCATTCGGGGGATAAAACTTAATCGGCTGCTACCTGGGGACTGTACAACATACCATAAGTAGTGGAGAGTTCTGTCAAAAATTTTATCTCAGAATTTCGTTTATTTGCATACATTGAGACGATAAAATGTAATCTTTCTTACCTGCTGTTGCTGTTAGTCGCTTATTTCCACTCTGGTAGTCAGAATCTGTGGATTACGCTAATAATTATGACGATAATCATTCGCACACCCAGTCAACCACATAAACAGCGACTGGCATTCACCCGTTCAGGTTTATTCGGCTCAGCTCGTATAGCCCCGTCCCCTTTAATCTCTGGGAAAAGTTTTTATTTGTAGATTCGAAGGCGACTCCCCTGCCAGAGACATCACATACACTATGCACTCATTTAAAAATCAACTCATGATTCGTTCAGAAATTAACTTAGAATGTGCTCAGAAATGTTCAAAAATCGAGACGCGTTTCAGAATCATATGAATAATCGATAGACCAACGTGCGCTGGATACTAGGCAATTTCTACATCTACATCTACATGTATATCGATACTCTGCAAATCAAATTTTTTTAAGTGCCTGTCAGACGGTTCTTCAAACCACCTTCACAATTCTCTATTATTCCAATCTCGTATAGCGCGCGGAAAGAACGAACACCGATATCTTTCCATACGAGCTCCGATTTCCCTTATTTTATCGTGGTGTTCTTTCTCCCTATGTAGGTCGGTGTTAACAAAATGTTTTCGCATTCGAGCGTCAAAGCTGCTGATTGAAATTTCGTGAGATGATTCCGTCGCAACGAAAAACGCCTTTCTTTAAATGATGTCCAGCCCAAATTCTGTATCATTTCTGTGACACTCTCTGCCATATTTCGCGATAATACAAAACGTCCTGCCCTTCTTTGAACTTTTTCGATGTACTCCGTCAGTCCTGTCTGGTAAGGATCCCACACCGCGCAGCAGTATTCTAAAAGAGGACGGACAACCGTAGTGTAGGCAGTCTCCTTAGTAGATCTGTTACATTTCCTAAGTGTCCTGCCAACAAAACGCAGTCTTTGGCTAGCCTTCTCCACAACATTTTCTATGTGTTCCTTCCCATTTAAGTTGTTCGTAATTGTAATTCCCAGGTATTTAGTTGAATTTACGCCCTTTAGATTAGACTGATTTATCGTGTAACCGAAGTTTAACGAATTCCTTTTAGCACTCATGTGGGCGACTTCACACTTTTCGTTATTTGGAGTCAACTGCCAATTTTCGCACCATTCAGATATCTTTTCTAAATCGTTTTGCAATTTGTTTGGATCTTCTGATGACTTTATTAGTCGATAAACGACAGCGTTATCTGCAAACAACCGAAGACGGCTCCTCAGAATGTCTCCCAAATCGTTTATGTAGATAAGGAACAGCAAAGGGTCTATGACACTACCTTGAGGAACGCCAGAAATCACTTCTATTTTACTCGACGACTTTCCATCACTTACTACGTACTGTGACGTCTCTGACAGGAAATCACAAATCCAGTCACATAACTGAGACGATATTCCATAAGCACGCAATTTCACTACGAGCCGCTTGTGTGGTACAGTATCAGAAACGTTCCCGAAATCCAGATATAAGGAATCGATCTGAAATCCCTTGTCAGTAGCACTCAACACTTCATGCGAATAAAGAGCTAGTTGTATTTCACAAGAATGATGTTTTCTAAACCCATGTTGACTGTGTGTCAATAGATTGTTTTCTTCGAGGTAATTCGTGATGTTCGAAAACAAAATACTCGTATGTTCAAAAATGGTGGTGGTGGTGGTTAGTGTTTAACGTCCCGTCGACAACGAGGTCATTAGAGACGGAGCGCAAGCTCGGGTTAGGGAAGGATTGGGAAGGAAATCGGCCGTGCCCTTTCAAAGGAACCATCCCGGCATTTGCCTGAAACGATTTAGGGAAATCACGGAAAACCTAAATCAGGATGGCCGGAGACGGGATTGAACCGTCGTCCTCCCGAATGCGAGTCCAGTGTGCTAACCACTGCGCCACCTCGCTCGGTGTTCAAAAATGGTTCAAATGGCTCTGAGCGCTATGGGACCTAACTGCTGAGGTCATCAGTACCCTATAACGTAGAACTACTTAAACCTAAGGACATAACACACATGCATGCCCGAGGCAGGATTCGAACCTGCGACCGTAGCGGTCGCGCGGTTCCAGACTGAAGCGCCTAGAACTTTTCGGCCATCCAGCCGGCTACTCGTATGTTCCAAAATCCTGCTGCATATCGACGCTAACGATATGGGCTTGTAATTTAGTGGATTACTCCTACTACCTTTCTTGAATATTGGTGTGACGTATGCAACTTTCCAGTCTTTGGGTACGGGTCTTTCGTCGAGCGAACGGTTGTGTATGATTGTTAAGTACGGAGCTAATGCATCAGCATACTCCGAAAGGAACCTAATTGGTATACAGTCTGGACCAGAAGACTTGTTTTTATTAAGTGATTGAAGTTGCTTCACTACTTCGAGGATATTTACTTCTACGTTACTCACGTCGGCTGCTGTTCTTGATTGAAATTCTGAAATATTTACTTCGTCTTCTTTTGTCAAGGCATTTCGGAAGGCCGTGTTTAGTAGCTCTGCTTTGGCAGCACTGTCTTCGATAGTATCTCCAGTACTATCACGCAGAGAAGGCATTGATTGCTTTTTGCCGCTAACTTGCTTCACATACGACCAGAATGCCTTTGGATTTTCTGCCAGGTTTCGAGACGAAGTTTCGTTGTGGGAACTGTTATAAGCATCTCGCATTGAAGTCCGCGCTAAATTTAGAGCTTCTGTAAAAGATGCAAGTTTTTTTTCTTCATGAATTTGAATCAGGCGCTCCCTCAATTTGCCGCCCGGGGCAGATACGCTAGTTTGCCTCCTCCCCCAAGATCCGGTCCCGGTAGAACATCTTGGCCACTCTCGCACCAACGTCTTACAGTGGGAACACTCAGGGAGGTGAAACCGCCCCGTACGTGTTGGAGGACTTGCTCTCGTCCGTCTCGTCGCGAGGAGATAATTTTAACCAAGCTACGCATCGACTCTGTCTTTGCAGCCATCGTCATCCCTTAAGGAGCTCCGAAACTCCCTATACTTGCAATGTTAAAATAACGCTTATAAATTACATCTTTCCTCACAAAGTATTTGAGGTAGGAAGTTGAACTTTTTACAGATTATTTATTGGAATATGGGCTACAACTTAACACAGGGATTTTACAAAATTTTAGTTCAGTTATTAAAGATGATTTTTTTCAATTGTTATGAAAATTCACAACATTTTTTTTGCAATTTTTTATTTATATATTCAAAAATATACAGTTTTTTGGAAAAAGGCTGTGTTAAATTATGCAGAAGGTACTGTGTAACATTTACTGAAAGTTTGAAACAAATATGTTTGGAAGATCCTTAGAAAACATGTAATTAGTATGAGAAAATAAAAGTTTTGGGAATCGAGCGACAAAGATTGGATTAACTTTTCAGTGCATTCCAGGTCCATAGGATGGATTATCTTCAACCTCTGCAAACTCCTCCTCCAGCTTCCCCTTGTTCCTCCTCCTGTTTACTCTTGCTTGTATTTCTAGACTCTTTACAGCCCTGTCTGCAGCCCGAAGGCGTTCCTTGTCTAAAGCAAGCATCGCTCGTACCATGTTAGAACCTATCTTCATTTCCATATTTCTAAATACCTTTGGCTTTCCAACATTTCTTCTTTTCTTAAAAGCCTTCAGAGGATTTCTAATAACTTTACTTTTGCTCATTATTATACTTCAACAAAACAGAGACTCAAGAAACAGAATTAATTACGAATATTTTCGAGATAACGACAGAGTAAATAAACATGAAACACTCGACAATCACACCAGCGATATATATTGAACCATCACAGGTTAGCCACAACACATACTTTATCTCACATCACTAAAATGTACCTGATGAACACGGACGTTAATAATAACACCATTTGACAGCAGTTTAACAGCGCCACAGTGGGTCACGCCCATGTAGAACACATTTCAAAAAAAAATTAAAAATACTTGTAGTCTTCGGAATTGAATAAATTATATATCTATTAAAAGGTAATAGTCTGCAGATTCAGAAAACGCAAAAAAGTAAAAATTGAACTTTTCATGATTTTGAGTCTTTCCGGAGCCCCTTAAGTGGCAACACCTCACTACGTTACCCTCGCTGTAGAAAACTGTTGACCTCGCTCCGATTACTGTGTGTCTGCCACCTGAGCTGGCCGATGTTTTAGCAGATACAGCACAGGCTGTAGAGGGCATTCCAGTCTTTTCTCGCCCGTTGCAACATGGCGAGGGAGATTTAATCTCCGACCGTCGACACCGCTTGTACTGGAAGTGCAGAAAATAAGGAGTATCGTTATAATTGTTCATTTTATCTTCCTACTTTGCTTGTTGTCCGCCCCCGGTAGCTGAGTGGTCAGCGCGACAGAGTGTCAATCCTGAGGGCCCGGGTTCGATTCCCGGCTGGGTCGGAGATTTTCTCCGCTCAGGGACTGGGTGTTGTGTTGGCCTAATCATCATCATTTCATCCCCATCGACGCGAAATTCGCCGAAGTGGCGTCAAATCGAAAGACCTGCACCAGGCGAACGGTCTACCTGATGGGAGGCCCTAGTCACACGACATCTCGTTTCTCTTTGTTACACCCGCCAGGGTAGCCTAGAATGCTAATGCGCTGCTGCCTGGGGCGTATTGCGTGTCGTTAATATCGATCGGTGTGGTTGGTTCGTTTCGGTAGTGACGTCATTTTCGGTTCTTTATCGAAATATCCTATTCAGTAAGCTTCTGAAACCTGTAAACGAACAGTCCTCCCACCGATTTTACGACGAATGTACCGAGAGATTTTGGATTTCGGTCTTTCCCTGTCGTTCGGTGAGCTTTCGTTTATGTACACCTACACTCCTGGAAATGGAAAAAAGAACACATTGACACCGGTGTGTCAGACCCACCATACTTGCTCCGGACACTGCGAGAGGGCTGTACAAGCAATGATCACACGCACGGCACAGCGGACACGCCAGGAACCGCGGTGTTGGCCGTCGAATGGCGCTAGCTGTGCAGCATTTGTGCACCGCCGCCGTCAGTGTCAGCCAGTTTGCCGTGGCATACGGAGCTCCATCGCAGTCTTTAACACTGGTAGCATGCCGCGACAGCGTGGACGTGAACCGTATGTGCAGTTGACGGACTTTGAGCGAGGGCGTATAGTGGGCATGCGGGAGGCCGGGTGGACGTACCGCCGAATTGCTCAACACGTGGGGCGTGAGGTCTCCACAGTACGTCGATGTTGTCGCCAGTGGTCGGCGGAAGGTGCACGTGCCCGTCGACCTGGGACCCGACCGCAGCGACGCACGGATGCACGCCAAGACCGTAGGATCCTACGCAGTGCCGTAGGGGACCGCACCGCCACTTCCCAGCAAATTAGGGACACTGTTGCTCCTGGGGTATCGGCGAGGACCATTCGCAACCGTCTCCGTGAAGCTGGGCTACGGTCCCGCACACCGTTAGGCCGTCTTCCGCTCACGCCCCAACATCGTGCAGCCCGCCTCCAGTGGTGTCGCGACAGGCGTGAATGGAGGGACGAATGGAGACGTGTCGTCTTCAGCGATGAGAGTCGCTTCTGCCTTGGTGCCAATGATGGTCGTATGCGTGTTTGGCGCCGTGCAGGTGAGCGCCACAATCAGGACTGCATACGACCGAGGCACACAGGGCCAACACCCGGCATCATGGTGTGGGGAGCGATCTCCTACACTGGCCGTACACCACTGGTGATCGTCGAGGGGACACTGAATAGTGCACGGTACATCCAAACCGTCATCGAACCCATCGTTCTACCATTCCTAGACCGGCAAGGGAACTTGCTGTTCCAACAGGACAATGCACGTCCGCATGTATCCCGTGCCACCCAACGTGCTCTAGAAGGTGTAAGTCAACTACCCTGGCCAGCAAGATCTCCGGATCTGTCCCCCATTGAGCATGTTTGGGACTGGATGAAGCGTCGTCTCACGCGGTCTGCACGTCCAGCACGAACGCTGGTCCAACTGAGGCGCCAGGTGGAAATGGCATGGCAAGCCGTTCCACAGGACTACATCCAGCATCTCTACGATCGTCTCCATGGGAGAATAGCAGCCTCCATTGCTGCGAAAGGTGGATATACACTGTACTAGTGCCGATATTGTGCATGCTCTGTTGCCTGTGTCTATGTGCCTGTGGTTCTGTCAGTGTGATCATGTGATGTATCTGACCCCAGGAATGTGTCAATAAAGTTTCCCCTTCCTGGGACAATGAATTCACGGTGTTCTTATTTCAATTTCCAGGAGTGTATTTTCTTGTCAGAAATAATTCACCATTTTTTCCGAATATGTAGCGATTTCCGAGTATGCAGTCAGACAGGAATCTAACAGCAGAACTTTAATTACTTGGAATGTAACTAGCAGCAGTCATCTTCATAATCTTGCTTGTCACAAGTATTTATCTGTGATCGAATCCTCAACAACAGTAGACAGAGATGAAAGACATCCGCCGTAATATTTTTAGAGTGTACCACCATATACGAAACATTTTCATTCATGAGACGCATGTTATAAACTTCGACAAACTGCAGGAGCTCTCGAAAACGAGTTTCTTCAGTTTTATTTTTAAGACCGAAATCGTTGACTTATCATATAGGGAAATGGGCTACTAAATCATTTGGATCTCTAGGAGCGAGTTATAACGACATTCTCTTTATCTTGTTATTCTTTGAAACTCTCAATCAATTTTTCGGGTGTCTTTACAGATGTATCAGTGCAAAGCGGTAGTACACACTATACCTAACTCATTTTCCGAAACTTAAAATCCAAAACAGGATGTCAGTGTGAATGAAAATAAGAAGACATAATGTGGAATTTACGGCAATCTGCAGAATACAGTCAAAAACGCTATCGTAATTATGCGGTCAGGGAAACTGTAAATATTTCTATGCATTTCAGCTGACAAGGGAACCTCCCCATCGCACCTCCCTCAGATTTAGTTATAAGTTGCCACAGTGGATAGGCCTTGAAAAACTGAACACATATCAATCAAGAAAACAGGAAGAAGTTGTGTGGAACTATGAAAAAATAAGCAAAATATACAAACTGAGTAGTCTATGTCCAACATCTGCAACATCAAGGAGAATGAGAAATCAGGGGCGCCGTGGTCAGCGTGAGCAGCAGTGGAACGCGAGATCCTTGGTTCAAATCCTCCCTCGAGTGAAAATTATTATTTCTTTATTTTCGCAGTTATGATCTGTCCGTTCGTTCATTGACGTCTTTGTTACTGTAATAAGTTTAGTGTCTGTGTTTTGCGACCGCACCGCAAAACCGTGCGATTAGTAGACGAAAGGACGTGCCTCTCCAAAGGGAACCGAAAACATTTGTTCGCAAGGTCATAGCTCAACCGATTCCTCCACAGGAAAACACGCCTGATATATTCTATACGACACTGGTGACGGCATGTGCGTCACTTGACAGGAATATGTTGTCGACCCACCTAACTTGTACACTTGGCGAATGGGTAAAAAGATTCTTCTACCTTGCCCGATTTAGGTTTTCTTGTGGATGTGATAATCACTCCCAAAAAGGTGATAAAAACATGAGTTTGTCACATAAACTGCAACAAATGACTGCAACAGTCGCACAGTTTTCCCTGTGCTCTGTCAAAACATATGTTTTTAACGTTTTCAAATTTTTCCGTGTGTAGACCGTCAAATCCTGCATATGTCCAAGCAAATCTGAACACGTCCTGGAATTTTGGAGAGCGAAGTTGATTGTGTGTGTGTGTGTGTGCCTGAACTTTGATAATTGTCGGAAAATAAAAAATTAAAATCTTCACTCGGGGGAAGATTCGAACCAAGGACCTCTGGTTCCGCAGCTGCTCACGCTAACCACAGGACCACAGCACTACTACAATAGTAATGTCCTTAATATTATATATGTTGAGCATGGACTACTCATTTTGTATATTTTGCTTATTTTTTTCATGGTTCCACACAACTTCTTCCTGTTTTCTCGATTGATCTGTGTTCAGTTTTTCAAGGCCTATCCACTGTGCCAACTTATAACTAAGTCTGAGGGGGGTGCGATGGGGAGGTTCCCCTGTGAGAATCATGGAAATGGATATACTGCGCCTGATACTGTCAAGCAGGCGGCAACAGCCTGTGTCGTCTGCTAGCCGGTTTCTGTTCGTGGCGCTGTGCGCGCTGCAGTGCGCATGCGCGGACCTGCGGCCGCTTGCTTTTGATTGGCTTGCGCGACGCGAACCGACAACAGCGCTTCGGTTCTCTAGACCCGAACGGTATCGCTGCCGCAGGGACTCTAATTCGAGTACTAGACCGTTCGGTGCTCTTGAGTACCCAAACGATCGGCACTGTGGCGGAAACATACATAATAGGCACCATGGACTCGGATAGGCGGGCCGGCCAGGATCGACTCAGCCCGGCGGATTAACGATGAAGGGCCGGTCTGCTGGCCAGCCTGGATGTCTTTTTCAGGCTGTTTTCCACATCCCACTAGTTGAATACCGGGCTGGTCCCCACTTTCCACCTCAGTTACACGACTCGCAGACATTTGCAAACACGTTCGCACTCTTTCACGGCTTGCACTAGACGCAGACACCTGGGGTAGACTGATTCCCTCCCAGGGGGTTGGGGGTAGCGACAGGGAGGGCATCCAGCCACCCTCTGCCACTAACATCGCCAAAATCTGTAGCAACAGCCCAGGCCCAGCGGTAGCTGGAGCGGGATCCGTATACAACAACTTTGTTGCTTTTTAACAAATGTTCCAGGTTTACTGTCATTATTCACAGTAGTTTTAACTTTACCACTGATATGTGTCGACTAATTTCAGCACATCACAGCATGATTTGCATAAAAAATGGCCCATTTGAAGTCATGATCTGGGAGCTTATGACCTGAGATGTTCTGCTCGAAAAGCCAAATGAAATCAGCCTGGCATCTGCCCTATTTCTTTTCAGCCATCATTCTTCTGACTGAATTCCTCTCCTGTGCCAACTGTAGCGACCCTTTTTTCTATCCCGACTTCCGTATCTTGCATGAAAGTTGGAACGTTAATTTATCTATACATTGACTGGTATTGAGGGGTTTTGTTTTATCCTGGCTAGTTCTTAAATTAACCCCAGTGAGTCACTACACATATTGTCTTCCCAGTTCTGAAGGAAAAAACCATAAGTAAATTAATACTAGTGTTATCAATAGATTCTAGTTCACTTGTTTCAGTTACTAGTCTGTAGTTTATTCATGGTGAAAATCACGTAACCTAATTATTTATGAACCTAAATCGAAGTAAAGTTCAAGACGAATAGTCAGTTTCAAATTAACAATTTATTTTATTTAACAATAATTATTAATAAATCAGTTGATTCAAGGATCGCATTCAAACAGGTTCTTTGAATAAGTATCTAATCTGGAATCCCATCAATATCAGAGATACTAAACAATGTTCTGTCACTCTCGATAAAAAGATTGTTCCTGTTTAATATCCATAAACTGTCACGAACTATGATTACTAGTCGCGTGAAGTAAAGCTTTGCCACTATCACAATACAAAGTCCGAATCTGTCCAAAAATCGATAATTCCGTAAAATATTTAAATCTTCACACGAAGTGACGTTAAAGTCAGAGAGATTATTGATCACCTCCCCGTCCCTCTAATATGACAAAAGTTCTAATTCTGATCTGAAATTAATGCTTCCCAAAAAACAATCTCGTCGCGATTTATTCTTGCGCCCTGGTTTAATAAAGCTCCTATTGTTGCTTCCTAAAGCTGTACGTCGTAATTGCCTTCGAACAGATTAAAGGATAGACTGGAGTATCATAATTGCATTGTATGTCTATTTATACTTTAGTAAACGCTATCTTTGGTGTTCAAGACCTACGTTCTGTGACTATAATATTGATTTTCTCATATATAAGAATAACTAATAATTTAACCATTTCTATAGTTTTTCCTCCCTCCCATGCTTCCAAAATTTATGATTAAAATTCTTTTTTTTCTATTATTTTTCTACTATAGATTTCCCTCTATTTGTCTCTTATTTCTATTTCGTAAATTACTACTTGTGGAGGGGCTTGGGACATTTTCTGAATTTATATTTCGAGGGCATGGGAGCTAATTTGGGAGCTATTTTGGTTTATTAACACCGAGAGGCGTTGTAGGTGTTACACAACCTCTTCGTCTCAGAGTAGAACCCGCAACCCGCATCCTCAATTAGTTGCTGGATTCCAGTCTCTGTCTTCCTCTACAGTTTTGCCCTCTACAACTCCCTGTATTTCCGCTGAAGTCATTCCCTGATGTCTTAACAGATGTCCAATCATCCTGTGCCTTCTTCTTATCAGTATCTTCCACAAATTCCTTTCCTCTCCGATTCTGCACAGAGCCTCCTCATTCCTTACCTTATCAGACGAGCTAATTTTCAACATTCAGCTGTAGCACAACACCTCAAATGCTTCGATTCTCTTCTATTCAAGTTTTCCCACAGTACATGTTTCACCACCATGCAATGCTGTGCCCCAAACGTACATTCTCAGAAATTTCTTCCTCAAATTAAGGCCTATGTTTGATACTTGTAGCCTTCTCTTGACCAGGAATGCCTTTTTTGCTATTGCTAGTCTGCTGCTGATGTCCTCTTTGCTCCGTCTGTCGCTGGTTATTTTGCTGCCTAGGTAGTAGAATGCCTTAACTAAATCTACTTCGTGACCACCAATCCAAATGTTAAGTTTCTCGCTGTTCTCATTTCTGCTGCTTGTCATTACTTTCGTCTTTCTTTGATTTACTTGCAATCCATACTTTCCTAGAATTTGTTTAATGTGGTCTTTCCACTTTAACCTTAGCTTGCTCCATATTGCTACTCCTACTGCAACATCCCCGTTTTACTTAGCAATACGCTAGTGTTAACTTTCAGCAGGATTTATGACCGTGATGACTGGGTTGATGGGTTTGAAGCAATCAGACTATACAGGGTGTTACAAAAAGGTACAGCCAAACTTTCAGGAAACATTCCTCACACACAAATAAAGAAAAGATGTTATGTGGACATGTGTCCGGAAACGCTTAATTTCATTGTTAGAGCTCATTTTAGTTTCGTCAGTATGTACTGTACTTCCTCGATTCACCGCCAGGTGGCCCAATTGAAGGAAGGTAATGTTGACTTCGGTGCTTGTGTTGACATGCGACTCATTGCTCTACAGTACTAGCATCAAGCACATCAGTACGTAGCATCAACAGGTTAGTGTTCTTAACGAACGTGGTTCTGCAGTCAGTGCAATGTTTACAAATGCGGAGTTGGCAGATGCCCATTTGATGTATGGATTAGCACGGGGCAATAGCCGTGGTGCGGTACGAGACAGATTTCCAGAACGAAGGTGTCCCGACAGGAAGACGTTCGAAGCAATCGATCGGCGTCTTAGGGAGCACGGAACATTCCAGCCTATGACTCGCGACTGGGGAAGACCTAGAACGACGAGGACACCTGCAATGGGCGAGGCAATTCTTCGTGCAGTTGACGATAACCCTAATGTCAGCGTCAGAGAAGTTGCTGCTGTACAAGGTAACGTTGACCACGTCACTGCATGGAGAGTGCTACGGGAGAACCAGTTGTTTCCGTACCGTGTACAGCGTGTGCAGGCACTATCAGCAGCTGATTGGCCTCCACGGGTACACTTCTGCGAACGGTTCATCCGACAATGTGTCGATCCTCATTTCAGTGCAAATGTTCTCTTTACGGATGAGGCTTCATTGCAACGTGATCAAATTGTAAATTTTCACAATCAACATGTGTGGGCTGACGAGAATCCGCACGCAATTGTGTAATCACGTCATAAACACAGATTTTCTGTGAACGTTTTGGCAGGCATTGTTGGTGATGTCTCGATTGGGCCCCATGTTCTTCCACATACGCTCAATGGAGCACGTTATCATGATTTCATACGGGATACTCTACCTGTGCTACTAGAACATGTGCCTTTACAAGTACGACACAACATGTGGTTCGTGCACGATGGAGCTCCTGCACATTTCAGTCGAAGTGTTCGTACGCTTCTCAACAACAGATTCTGTGACCGACGGATTGGTAGAGGCGGACCAATTCCGTGGCCTCCACGCTCTCCTGACCTCAACCCTCTTGACTTTCATTTATGGGGGCATTTGAAAGCTCTCGTCTACGCAACCCCGGTACCAAATGTAGAGACTCTTCGTGCTCGTATTGTGGACGGCTGTGATACAATACGCCATTCTCCAGGGTTGCATCAGCGCATCAGGGATTCCATGCGACGGAGGGTGGATGTATGTATCCTCACAAACGGAGGACATTTTGAACATTTCCTGTAACAAAGTGTTTGAAGTCACGCTGGTACGTTCTGTTGCTGTGTGTTTCCATTCCATGATTAATGTGATTTGAAGTAATAAAATGATCTCTAACATGGAAAGTAAGCGTTTCCGGACACATGTCCACATAATATATTTTCTTTCTTTGTGTGTGAGGAATGTTTCCTGAAAGTTTGGCCGTACCTTTTTGTAACACCCTGTAGTTTTCGTCTCCAAAACACAACACAGAAGAGTAATTGGAAAGCTGTAGTTGAATTAGTTTAGCAGGTTTAATTTTTGTAGCCAATCCACACTGGACATACAATTTAGATAATAATTTTAAACTTCAGAAATTCATTACATGACACGAAACTTTCCAACATTTATTTCCGGTGACGACAGATTCGATAGGTCAATCACTAACAACTGTTTCTATACAGATCTGTACAGTGTAGTATTAAGAGACTAACAAACGGCTCACTAACAAATAACGTTCCCTAAGTAAGCTGTGTAGCCTTGAATGACTATCTCAACGATACGTACTCAAGCAAAGACCAAAAATACTTCTGGAGTATGGGGCGCTCTCATTGCTATTATACCTGATATCACTTATCTGGAACACTTTTAAAACAAAACTCTGATACACAAAATTCAACCTTGGTATCAAATTCTTATTCAAGAATGGTTTCAAAACCGATTAGAATAGAATGTTGGTAACGTTCTTAAACAAGTAAATTTTCAGTTCAGATTATGCATTCTAAGAGAGTCTTTCTTAAACTTGGCTAGTGTTATTGCTCACATTTTAAGCACTTCAGTTGATGAAACCCCCTGGCAGATTAAAACTGTGTGCCGGACCGAGACTCGAACTCTGGACCTTTGCCTTTCGCGGGCAAGTGCTCTACCAACTGAGCTACCCAAGTGCGACTCACAACCCGCCCTCACAGCTACAGTTTTGCCAGTATCTCGTCTCCTACCTTCCAAACTTCACAGAAGCTCTTCTGCGAACCTTGCAATATCCTGGAAGAAAGGATATCGCGGAGAAATGACTTAGCCACTGCCTGGGACCATGTCTGCGCAATATCCTCTCTTCCAGGAGTGCTAGTTCTGCAAGGTTTGCAGGAGAGCTTCTGTGATGATGTTTGGAAGGTAGGAGACGAGGTATTGGCAGAAGTAAAGCTGTGAGGACAGGGCGTGAGTCGTGCTTGGGTAGTTCAGTTGGTAGCCGGCACGGTAGCTCAGCGTGTTCGGTCAGAGAGCTGATTGGTCTCTGTAATAAAAAAACTGAGTGAAAGGATCATCAACGAACTTCGACGAGTCTCATGTGATGTCCGTTACGACCAAATACAACGAACATAATAAAAAAAAAAGTTGGTAGAGCACTTGCCCGCGAAAGGCAAAGGTCCTGATTTCGAGTCTCGGTCCAGCACACAGTTTTAATCTGCCAGGAAGTTTCATATCAGCACACACTCCGCTGCAGAGTGAAAACCTCATTCTACTTCACTTGTTATTATTACCAGTATTATTAAGAAACTGAAAGAGTACTTTTATAAATATTCGGTTTGTGCATAAGTTGGTAGTGTTCTCCATTATTTTAACAAGAACAACAGACACATAAAAGAGACTTTAGGCATCAGTTATATATTCTCCTTCACTGTTTACAACAGTCCGCCAACGCTGGGGTAACTTTTCGATTCTGCGACTGTAGAATTCACGTGGTTTTGTGGCGAAGAACTCCTCGAGCCATGAAACTAACCTGACAGATTAAAACTGTGTGCCTGACCGACACTCGAACTCGGGACCTTTACCTTTCGCGGGCAAGTGCTCTACCACCTGAACTACCCAAGCATGACTCACGACCCATCCTCACAGCTTCAATTCTTTGAGTGCCTCGTCTACTATCTTCCAAATATCACAGAAGCTCTTCTGCGAACGTTGCAGAACTAGCACTCCTGGAAGAAAGGATATTGCGGAGACATGGCTTAGCCACAGCCTAGGGGATTTTCACTCTGCAGCGCAGTGTGCGCTGATGTGAAACTTTCCTGACAGAACGCAGCATGCCATTCTCAATGAAGAGAAGTCTTCCGAAGTAAGAGTGATTTCAGGTGTGCCGCAGGGGAGTGTCGTAGGACCGTTGCTATTCACAATATACGTAAATGACCTTGTGGATGACATCGGGAGTTCACTGAGGCTTTTTGCGGATTTTGCTGTGGTATATCGAGAGGTTGTAACAATGGAAAATTATACTGAAATGCAGGAGGATCTGCAGCGAATTGACGCATGGTGCAGGGAATGGCAATTGAATCTCAATGTAGACAAGTGTAATGTGCTGCGAATACATAGAAAGAAAGATGCCTTATCATTTAGCTACAATATAGCAGGTCAGTAACTGGCAGCAGATAATTCCATAAATTATCTGGGAGTAGGCATTAGGAGTGATTTAAAATGCATATAAAGTTGATTGTCAGTAAAGCAGATGCCAGACTGAGATTCACTGGAAGAATCCGAAGGGAATGCAATCCGAAAACAAAGAAATTAGGTTACACTACACTTGTTCGCCCACTGCTCGAATACTGCTCAGCAGTGTGGGATCCGTACCAGATAGGGTTGATAGAAGAGATAAGATCCAACGGAGAGCAGCGCGCTTCGTTACAGGGTCATTTAGTAATCGCGAAAGCGTTACGGAGATGATAGATAAACTCCAGTGGAAGACTCTGCAGGAGAGACGCTCAGTAGCTCGGTACGGGCTTTTGTTGAAGTTTCCAGAACATACCTTCACCGAGGAGTCGAGCAGTATATTGCTCCCTCCTACGTATATCTCGCGAAGAGACCGTGAGGATAGAATCAGAGAGATTAGAGCCCACACAGAGGCATACCGACAATCCTTCTTTCCACGATCAATACGAGACTGGAATAGAAGGGAGAACGGATAGAGGTACTCAAGGTACCCTCCGCCACACACCGTCAGGTGGTTTGCGGAGTATCGATGTAGATGTAGAACTAGATGCAGATTAAAAGTGCGTGCCGGACCGAGACTCGAACTCCTCGAGCCATGTTCGGAGCGCATTTTCATCCCGAATAGAAGATCCTTGAAGGCTGTTAGGCAGAAAGAGGGAAAGGTGAAAATCTGAGGTGGCTCCTATACAGTGTTTTAAGTCAATCTACGAGGGCAGTTCAATAAGTAATGCAACACATTTTTTTTCTGAAACAGGGGTTGTTTTATTCAGCATTGAAATACACCAGGTTATTCCCCAATCTTTTAGCTACACAACACTATTTTTCAATGTAATCTCCATTCAATGCTACGGCCTTACGCCACCTTGAAATGAGGGCCTGTATGCCTGCACGGTACCATTCCACTGGTCGATGTCGGAGCCAACGTCGTACTGCATCAATAACTTCATCATCCGTGTAGCGCCTCCCACGGATTGCGTCCTTCATTGGGCCAAACATATGGAAATCTGACGGTGCGAGATCGGGGCTGTAGGGTGCATGAGGAAGAACAGTCCACTGAAGTTTTGTGAGCTCCTCTCGGGTGCGAAGACTTGTGTGAGGTCTTGCGTTCTCATGAAGAAGGAGAAGTTCGTTCAGATTTTTGTGCCTACGAACACGCTGAAGTCGTTTCTTCAATTTCTGAAGAGTAGCACAATACACTTCAGAGTTGATCGTTTGACCACGGGGAAGGTCATCGAACAGAATAACCCCTTCAGCGTCCCAGAAGACTGTAACCGTGACTTTACCGGCTGAGGGTATGGCTTTAAACTTTTTCTTGGTAGGGAGTGGGTGTGGCGCCACTCCATTGATTGCCGTTTTGTTTCAGGTTCGAAGTGATGAACCCATGTTTCATCGCCTGTAACAATCTTTGACAAGAAATTGTCACCCTCAGCCACATGAGGAGCAAGCAATTCCGCACAGATGGTTCTCCTTTGCTCTTTATGGTGTTCGGTTAGACAACGAGGGACCCAGCGGGAACAAACCTTTGAATATCCCAACTGGTGAACAATTGTGACAGCACTACCAACAGAGATGTCAAGTTGAGCACTGAGTTGTTTGACGGTGATCCGTCGATCATCTCGAACGAGTGTGTTCGCACGCTCCGCCATTGCAGGAGTCACAGCTGTGCACGGCCGGCCCGCACGCGGGAAATCAGACAGTCTCGCTTGACCTTGCGGCGATGATGACACACGCTTTGCCCAACGACTCACCGTGCTTTTGTCCACTGCCAGATCACCGTAGACATTCTGCAAGCGCCTATGAATATCTGAGATGCCCTGGTTTTCCGCCAAAAGAAACTCGATCACTGCCCGTTGTTTGCAACGCACATCCGTTACAGACGCCATTTTAACAGCTCCGTACAGCGCTGCCACCTGTCGGAAGTCAATGAAACTATACGAGACGAAGCGGGAATGTTTGAAAATATTCCACAAGAAATTTCCGGTTTTTTCAACCAAAATTGGCCGAGAAAAAAATGTGTTGCATTACTTATTGAACTGCCCTCGTAGAAGAATGCGGGCGGGCCAACTGTGGAGTAGCATCACTTCACGCAGTCTTCCTCGTCCTCGGACGGCGTCTGCGAGACGTCTCGGTTGTTGAGAGTAAATGTCAGTAGTGACGGTTACACTTCGGGGAAGTTGTTCCTAGTACACCAGCCCGTCACTGTTCCACCAGACGCACGACATTATCTTTTGTGTACGCGCTCAGGTCTTTGTATGGGGAGTTGCTGTTTTGTTTGAGCTCGACCATTCCTTTCTTTCCCTAATGTCAGCATGTTGTTGTGGTCTTCAGTCCTGAGACTGGTTTGATGCAGCTCTCCATGCTACTCTATCCTGTGCAAGCTTCTTCATCTCCCAGTACCTACTTACACCCACATCCTTCTGAATCTGCTTAGTGTATTCATCTCTTGGTCTCACTCTACGCTGCCCTCCAATGCTAAATCCCTTGATGCCTCAGAACATGTCCTACCAACCGGTCCCTTCTTTTTGTCAAGTTGTGCCACATACTCCTCCCCAATTCTGTTCAATACCTGCTAATTAGTTATGTGATCTATCCATCTAATCTTCAGCATTCTTCTGTAGCACCACATTTCGAAAGCTTCTCTTCTTGTCCAAACTATTCATCGTCCATGTTTCACTTCCATACAAGGCTACACTCCATACAAATACTTTCAGAAACAACTTCCTGACACTTAAATCTATACTCGATGTTAACAAATTTTTCTTCTTCAGAAACGCTTTCCTTGCCATTGCCAGTCTACATTTTATATCTTCTCTACTTCGACCATCATAAGTTATTTTGCTCCCAAAATAGCAAAACTCCTTTACTACTTTAAGTGTCTCATTTACTAATCTAATCCCCTCAGCATCACCCGACTTAATTCGACTACATTCCATTATACTCGTTTTGCTTTTGTTGGTGTTCATCTTATACCCTCCTTTCAAGACATTGTCCATTCCGTTCAACTGCTCTTCCAAGTCCTTTGGTGTCTCTGATAGAATTACAATGTCATCGGCGAACCTCAAAGTTTTTATTTCTTCTTCATGGATTTTAATACCTACTCCGAATTTTTCTTTTGTTTCCTTTACTGCTTGCTCAATATACAGATTGAATAGCATCGGGAAGAGGCTACAACCCTGTCTCACTCCTTTCCCAAACGGTGCTTCCCTTTCATTCCCCTCGACTATTATAACTGCCATCTGGTTTCTGTACAAATTGTAAATAGCCTTTCGCGCCCTGTATTTTACCCCTGCCACCTTTAGAATTTGAAAGAGAGTATTCCAGTCAACATTGTCAATAGGTCGTAAGGTCAGTATTGCCTCACGTGTTCCAGTATTTCTACGGAATCCAAACTGATCTTCCCCGAGGTCGGCTTCTACCAGTTTTTCCATTCGTCTGTAAAGAATTCGCGTTAATATTTTGCAGCTGTGACTTATTAAACTGATAGTTCGGTAATTTTCACATCTGTCAACACCTCCTTTCTTTGGGATTGGAATTATTATATTCTTCTTGAAGTCTGTGGGTATTTCGCCTGTCTCATACATCTTGCTCACCAGATTGTAGAGTTTTGTCAGGACTGGGTCTCCCGAGGCCATCAGTAGTTCTAATGGAATGTTGTCTACTCCCAGGGCGTTGTTTCGACTCAGTTCTTTCAGTGCTCTGTCAAACTCTTCACGCAGTATCCTATCTCCCATTTCATCTTCATCTACATCCTCTTCCATTTCCATAATATTGTCCTCAAGTACATCGCCCTTGTATAGACCCTCTATATACTCCTCCCACCTTTCTGCTTTCCCTTCTTTGCTTAGAACTTGGTTTGCATCTGAGCTCTTGATATTCATACAAGTGGTTCTCTGTTCTCCAAAGGTCTCTTTAATTTTCCTGTAGGCAGTGTCTATCTTACCCCTAGTGAGATAAGCCTCTACATCCTTACATTTGTCCTCTAGCCATTCCTGCTTAGCCATTCTGCACTTCCTGTCGATCTTATTTTTGAGATCAGCATAAAGACACCATTTCTCGTCCCCAGTAAAGATACGGGAGAGGAATGGTCTGTATTGTCCACGAGCCAATTTACGACTAGCAAGCAGAGATGCACATATGCTCGATCACCAGGCGGTAGCCGTACAACCGATTTTTTGAACCTTCTCCATTGCATACGAATGTCTTACGATTATGGAATGATCTCAGTTCATCACATTTGCCACTTCTCGAGCACACTGACGTGGATAATTGTGGATTAAAGCGTTTAAACGATCTTCGTCGAACCTCGAAGGTCTTCGTAAACGTGGAGAGTCACTAATGTGAACACGATCCTCTTTAAAACGAGAACAGCATCTTCTTGCCGTGCTCTGTCCAATGGCGTTACCCCCCCCCCCCCCCACACGGTGCATATTTCTGGCTGCCTCTGCTGCTGTCAACCCTCAAACTGACGCAAATGTTCCGATTTCTCCGCTTTGCACTCGATTTTGTAGCGTCCACAGCTCCACTCAGCATCTCCAAATTGTTACACTACTGGCCATTAAAATTGCTACACTACGAAGATGACGTGCTACAGAGGCGAAATTTAACCGACGGAAAGAAGATGCTGTGAAATGCAAATGATTAGCTTTTCAGAGCATTCACACAAGGTTGGCGCCGGTGACGACACCTACAACGTGCTGACATGAGCAAAGTTTCCGACCGATTTCTCATACACAAACAGCAGTTGACCGGTGTTGCCTGGTGAAACGTTGTTGTGATGCCTCGTGTAAAGAGGAGAAATGCGTGCCATCACGCTTCCGACTTTGATACAGGTTGGATTGTAGCCCATCGCGATTGCGGTTTATCGTATCGCGACATCGCTGCTCACGTTGGTCGAGATCCAATGACTGTTAGCAGAATATGGAATCGGTGGGTTCAGGAGGGTAATACGGAACGCCGTGCTGGATCCCAACGGCCTCGTATCACTAGCAGTCGAGATGACAGGCATCTTATCCGCACGGCTATAACGGATCGTGCAGCCACGTCTCGATCCATGAGTCAACAGATGGGGACGTTTACAAAATAACAACCATCTACACGAACAGTTCGACGACGTTTGCAGCAGCACGTAAAATCAGCTCGGAGACCACGGCTGCGGTTGCCTTTGACGCTGCATCACAGACAGGAGCGTCTGCGATGGTGTACTCGACGACGAACCTGGGTGCACGAATGACAAAACGTCATTTTTCGGATGAATCCGGGTTCTGTTTACAGCATCTTGATGGTCGCATCCGTGTTTCGCGACATCGCGGTGAACGCACATTGGAAGCGTGCATTCGTCATCGCCATACTGGCGTATCACCCGGCGTGATGGTATGGGGTGCCATAGGTTACACGCCTCGGTCACCTCTTGTTCGCATTGACGGCACTTTGAACAGTGGACGTGACATTTCAGATGTGTTACGATCCGTGGCTCTACCCTTCATTTGATCCTTGCGAAACTCTTCATTTCAGCAGGATAATGCACGATCGTATGTTGGAGGTCCTGTACGGGCCTTTCTGGATACAGAAAATGTTCGACTGCTGCCCTGGCCAGCATATTCTCCAGATCTCTCATCAACTGAAAACGTCTGGTCAATGGTGGCCGAGCAACTGGCTCGGCACAATACGCCAGTCACTACTCTTGATGAACTGTGGTATCGTCTTGAAGCTGCATGGGCAGCTGTACCTGTACACGCCATCCAAGCTCTGTTTGACTCAATGCCCAGGCGTATCAATGCCGTTATTACGACCAGAGGTGGTTGTTCTGTGCACTGATTTCTCAGGATCTATGCACCCAAACTGCGTGAAAATGTAATCATATGTCAGTTCTAGTATAATATATTTCGGCCTTTAATACCCATTTATCATCTGCATTTCTTCTTCGTGTAGCAATTTTAATGGCCAGTAGTGCGAATGACAAGATGTGCGCTGCGGCAGCAACAGTGAACTGTAAATAAAACAAAATGACGATCGATAAATAAAAACATAGCAACCGGAATAGGAACATGCAAAACAAAAACGCTACGAACTTACGCTGCAAATCTAATAGATTCAACATTATGCACACAGATAGTTTCGTGGATTAGGAATAGGATCCTAGGACAGATTACATGAATAGGACTTACATATTGTCACACACTGAAGTTGATTCCGCAAGTATATCAGATCTTCGTAGTTTTACAAATCCAACGCAACAGTACGTTGAAAGGAGGCTATGTGATGGTGTTGACCAGTAATCCTATTGCGTAAGTGTGTTTCAGCTTACGAACTGCTTTAGCGCTAATTCTTCCTTCCATACTCAAACGCGACAGAGCACTGTACAAACATTCCACGCTGCACCAAGCTGCTTATTGAGTCCATCCAAAACTTCTTTCCAATAAAACTGCAGATAACTCAGCATCGCTTCCACTGTTCTCCACGCGCGCTTATGCCTATCATATTGGCAAGAAAAAAGCTGCTCATTTTATGCAGATTTCACCGCCGAAAAGATAGCGTGCGGCTTATCTCCGCTATCGTGTCTTTTTAAACATCTTTGCTGTAAAAAAAAAGAAAAGATAAAAGATGCTCATTTGCAACAATACAACTAGCGTCTGTAATAGAGATGGGGAAAAGCGACCGGTTAAAACCGATACCGGTATTTTAGTTCTGAATAAACGGTATTTTTCGGTATTTGCTAGGTATCTGTTATATCAGATTTCCTTTTTTACCGACAAGCAGTTGTGAAACCGATGCATCAATCTGCCATAGCACAGGTCCTAAAATATTTAGTTTTAGATAAACAATGTACTTTTTTTTTTCAAGCAAACGACTTTTGTAGGGCGTTGTCTCGCTTCTGAAAGACAGATATCGTCTTTGAATGACGAAAGCAGTCGGCTTACGGATCGAAACATTATAGAACGAGTGTTTATGAACAGACTGCACAATAAATATTTGTCACCGGATTAATTCTTTATTGAAAGTTTGACTATTGTCGTGTTATTGTTAGTGGTAAAAGTAGTATTTTGTCCGCTATCTACATTGACCATTTGAATTCTTCGCGAGAGCATTTTTGGTTGTGTTAGCAACAAATCAATTGTAGTCCAACTCCTGTTAGAAAGTGGAGATATACGGGATGTTCAAAAAGTCTCTCCGCAGTGCCGTATGGTCGTTAGCCGCGCGTGCCGTATGATTGTTCGCCCGCCTGAGTTACTTCCCTTCAAGTGGACTCTCCCAACATCCCACTGTTTCGTTTATCTCAGCCAGCGTCAGTAGTAGAGATGGGCAAACTGAAACACGTAACTGTTTCGAAACAAATGAAACAGTACAATGTAATGTTCCGATACGCTGTTTCTCAACAGTGAAACAGTTTGTGTTTTGTAATCTAATAAACACATTTTATCATCTTGAATGTCTACTGTATAAGTATGTCCATATAAACACGAATGAGTTGCGAGAGCGCTAATCATGTCGCAGAAAGTATGAAACTATCACTTAGGCGTCTTGGCAGTTTCGTGTTTCCTGCAGCAAATCCGCTGCTTTCGTGTCGTGTGACTTTCATACTTTTCAATTGGCTGAGGACAGCCATAGCTGAAGACAGAAGAGCGACCACGAACTGAACTGGAGGTGGGAGCAAACTGCAGAAACAACGGATATGCTACTGGGATTCCCACATTCCGTTAGTATGGGTAATATACCCATCCTGCTAATTTACATGCACACAAAGGGAATCATTGTGGATGATAGGCACAGTGACTATAGACTCACAAATAACGCCAAATAATTCGAATAAATAACAAAATATAACAGAAAAATTTTTTGTCTGTCAAGGTGTTTCGAACCGTTACTATAAATTCACCATGCTTCCCAGCCCTTCCCGTTCACCATTACACTATCAGTGATATGTCAAACAGATTGCTTGCAATTATACCTACATCAAATTTATGTATATGTCTAATAACTGTCACTCTACGCCTTTTTTTATTCAAAATGTTGTAGGCTTACTTGCGTTTCTTAATATGATTACTGTACATGAACAGAGAAGAGTCTGTTATAAAAAAAGTGTAATTTAACTGAATGATTTTTACATATTTATTATTTTGAATGTGAATAGTATGCGTTGTTTTATTGTTTGGTTAGTGTTTATAAAGCAGATGTTACGCCATTTCGAAACAGGACAGTCAGCTAGAAACGAAGCTTTAAGCTTCATGCTATTGCTTGTCAAAAAGATTTCGACACTCTTGAAAGAGTTTCATGAAGTGGTTGTTGTGTTTCAGTACCTGTGCCGAGCCCGAATCTCGTCCGACACAGAGCGGAGTGAAACATCACTGTTTCGATACAATTAGTCCGTTCCAGGCACAGGTGGACTGAAACAGCCTTATTTCGAAACAACGATACAGTTTCTGTGTCTGGCTCGAGATCGAATCTGGTCCGAGACAGGGGCGGAACGAAACACCACTGTTTCGAAACAGTGAACCACAGCCGTTCCGAAACACTGAAACAGTTCCACGTATCGATACACTGTATCGAAACATAGAAACAGTGGCCAAGTCTAGTCAGTAGTATCTTTCGTGTGTGTCGTTACATGCTGACGTCAACGTTTAAGTTTAGTTCCTATATCCGTTTGTTTCGTTTTTGTCACTGTTAAAATGCTAACCGTTGAAGAACGTGTGTTTTTGGTCGAACAAGTGTTCAAAGCTGGCGATAAATACACAGTTTCAGTTCGTCGAACATTCAATTCAGTTTTCCCGGAGACAACACTCCCACATCGCGATACTGTGCGAGATTTGATTAACAAATTTCGAAGTACGGGTTCAGTGACAGATGCACCGAGAAGTAGTCGTCCTAGCGTTTTGTCTCAGGATCAACTACTCGATATTTCCGATAAAATGTCCACGAGTCCGAACACGTCAGTAAGAAAACTCGCCCAGGAAATCGAATTTCATTTCGGTTTATTCTCTGTGGCATACGGCACTGCGGAGAGACTTTTTAAACACCCCGTATATTTGACTATAATCGTCTTTTGCGTTCGAAATTGTCAAAGAAGAGTAACGCTAAAAAGTTTATTATTTGTCTGTCATTTCTGCGCAATAATAAAAGAGAAAGGGAGTTATGGCAAGAGTAATAATTTGAAAACGAATCATTCTTCATAATTTACGATAAAAGTAGAAAGTAGCTATCTGCTGGCTGTGTGTACACAATCTGCATTCACCGGCATGCAGCCCTTAGAAACGGACAACTTAAGACGATAAAACAGTTCTACAACCTGAGTTCCCACCCTTTGGCACTGACTATTCGTAATGCTCAAATAGTGGTATGACACTCTATTACAAAACGTCATTCTTAAGAGAGGCTTAAAAAATTAGAATCGGCAGGACTATTCAAACACACACTACTCCTAGAAAATAGCAGGGAGCGTTGAACGGGCTAAGTTATCTTTTATTTACCTTCATAGCTGATATTTTGTTTCCATGTATCTTGAAACGTATAACGGAAGGGCATGAGGGGGTTGTAGAATCTTTCAACCTCTGTGAAGCGTCTACATTTATCCCTGGAAAGAATAACGATAAAAATCGGAAAACCATTTCTATATTGTCTTATGAGACCAAGACCCTGCTGCGTTCGATTTTATATATATTTATATGCAGGGTGTTACAAAAAGGTACGGCCAAACTTTCAGGAAACATTCCTCACACACAAATAAAGAAAAGATGTTATGTGGACATGTGTCCGGAAACGCTTAATTTCCACGTTAGAGCTCATTTTAGTTTCGTCCACCTACGCTCAGTGGAGCACGTTATCATGATTTCATACGGAGTACTCTACCTGTGCTGCTAGAACATGTGCCTTTACAAGTACGACACAACATGTGTTTCATGCACGATGGAGCTCGTGCACATTTCAGTCGAAGTGTTCGTACGCTTCTCAACAACCGATTCGGTGACCGACGGATTGGTAGAGGCGGACCAATTCCGTGGCCTCCACGCTCTCCTGACCTCAACCCTCTTGACTTTCATTCATGGGGACATTTGAAAGCTCTTGTCTACGCAACCCCTGTACCAAATGTAGAGACTCTTCGTGCTCGTATTGTGGAGGGTTGTGATACAATACGCCATTCTCCAGGGCTGCATCGGCGCATCAGGGATTCCATGCGACGGAGGGTGGATGCACGTATCCTCGCTAACGGAGGACATTTTGAACATTTCCTGTAACAAAGTGTTTGAAGTCACGCTGGTACGTTCTGTTGCTATGTGTTTCCATTCCATGATTAATGTGATATGAAGCGAAGTAATAAAATGAGCTCTAACATGGGAAGTAAGCGTTTCCGGACACATGTCCACATAACATATTTTCTTTCTTTGTGTGTGAGTTTGGCACTTATTTTTTGATAGCGTCTATCGAGACGAATCCAGTGGTATGTGACAGTAAGGTCTTTGAAGATCAACGAAGGTCACAAAGGTGGTATGAACGTCCATTTACAGAAGGTGTTCGAAGTGTTGAACATGTGTATCAATGCAGTGCTGCAATCTTCTTATCATGGATTGAGTGGTATTCTTTATCACATAGGTAATTATCGAAGCACATGCTCTGACAATTCTCACTCGCATATGTTCAAGTGCACTTGGAACGGTCTTTATAAACAGTGTCTTTTACGGATCTGCACAAGAAAAAAACTCTTTTCTAGCCATCAGCGAAAAATGTGCCGAACACCCATCGTGTTGATAGCACATTCTGTTCCTTGTTCCTAAATGTGTTTCTTCCAATAACAGACCTAATGCTTCTTGCAGGAATGTGGTGTACTTCCTACCATTAAGATTTCCTTCATGAAATAGGGCCTGTAATTCTGTCCTCCAGAAGCCCACACCATACATTCACCGAAAACGGTTTAAGGTGTGCAACTTTCCGCAGCCAACATGGTTTTTCAGTTGCCCAATAATGCAACTTGTGTAAATTAACATTTCCATGGTTCGTGAATTTAGCCTCGTCAGTAAATAAAATCGAATTAATAAATGTGTCATCCCTCTGAATCTGAAGTTGAGCCCATTGGCAGAATTCAATGTGACGCATACAATCCGTGGCAACGGCCTTGCCGCAGTTGATACACCGGTTCCCGTGAGATCACATAAGTTAAGCGCTGTCGGGCGTGGCCGGCACTTGGATGGGTGACCATTCAGCTGCCATGCGCTGTTGCCATTTTTCGGGGCGCACTCAGCCTCGTGATGCCAATTGAGGAGCTACGCGACCGAATAGTAGCGGCTCCGGTCAGAGAAAGCCATCATAACGACCGGGAGATCGGTGTGCTGGCCACACGCCCCTCCTATCCACATCCTCAACTGAGGATGACACGACGGTCGGATGGTCCCGATGGGCCACTTGTGGCCTGAAGACGGAGTGCCAGTGCCATACAATCCGTACCAGTTAATTTTTGACGGACACTGATATGATAAGGATGATATTTATGGTGATGCAGAACACGAACAACACTACTCTGGCTCATGCCAGATTCCCTTGCGATTTGACGGGAACTAACACAAGGATCTCGAACTGCAGTGGCAAGAGTACCAACTTCCGTTTCCTCCTTAGCAACTTTCCTTTGCCGGATATATTTCCGATCCGTTAAAGATCCACTTGTTCTCAATTTATCATACCCATATTTAAATGTACGACGTGTAGGGCGAGTACGCTGAGGATATCTTCTAGCATACAAGTCTCTAGCTCTCACTGAATTTCGTTGGCATTCTCCGTAAATAAGAAGCATACCTACTTTTTCTTCGAAAGAATACAGCGTCACATTCGCTTGATTCGACGATACTAGTCTTACCGTTCCTATTAGTGTTGTATTCCGAAACCGTGGAATGGTGCTTACATGCCAATGGCACGTTAGATGGGTAAGCCCGCATCTCATTAAAAAAAAAAAAAAGTTGACCTTCATATCTCTGAAACAACCCCACCTAGCAACAAAGAACCAACGTCATATTATGGCCCCCGTTGTCCCATGCAACTTTTGTCCAACAAACTTTTCAGCACGTGTCATACTTTCTGACAAGGGAACCTCCCCATCGCTTATTTTTTTCATAGTTCCACAGAACTTCTTCCTGTTTTCTCGATTGATCTGTGTTCAGTTTTTCAAGGCCTATCCACTGTGCCAACTTATAACTAAAAGACGAACTATGGCTTGAGAAGAGAGAAACGTTGGACTTGGCCCGACATTGGGCTGAAAGGCTTCGAAACAAATCTCCGGACACGAAAAAGTAAAGTAAGTACCGTGACGATTAGTATCGTGATGATGATGATCATCACAATGGTGTTGATTGTGGTGATGGAGATTATTATCGTCGTAACGTTGACTAAGACGACGGCTCGGGAAGACGATGGCGGTGCTGTCGACTGAATACGGCGTGTACTCCACTGGGGTGCGACGGATCTCAGCCGTGCTCCTGCTCCGCTGAACGCGGACGAACTGAGCCGGCAATGGGTCTGCAATGATCGGCATATCGCGATAAAACCGCGTGAGACGCGCCGGCAATTCGTAAGGCTCGCAACACGCGGTTAGCGGACCTTCACCTCGCCACCAGAGAAATATCGTACGCCAACGCAGAATCGGCGGTCCACGGATGTTTTTTTGGAGCAGATGTTCCTCGATGCCGGAGAAATTTTTTTTTGTAGGAGCCGAGAACCTGGTGGTAGCGTCTTCCCGTTCAAGGTGATTCCAGCACGGCGCCGCAGTTGGGTTACAGTGGCTCTGAAACGCCAGCCGAACCTATGGTGAAGTATACTTTTGTAGAGAATCTCGAGCCAAATACGCAAGGGACGAGAGACATTCTCTTCCACTACGCCTCGACCTGTCGCTGCTGTAATATGCTTCTCGCAGTAACAGGTTTTCCCCCTGAGGTAATCACTCTGACCTTCTACGGGCGACTGACATTTTCGCGTGTGGCCGTAGGGCAAGTCTAAAAATTTCACAACCAATACACGTTTCTTTCAGGATTGTTACCAAAAGAACTCTGTGAATAACTTGTCACACATTTCAATTGCTTTTTGTTTTCATTCTGTTTTCTTTAAAGGATTTCGATTCACCTCCTACTCACAATTACAATTCTGGTCATGTATTGTTGTAAAGATGTTATGTTGTAATGATGTAATTTCACAAAAAAATGAAGCGCGTGCTTCCGGCGCTCATAATTTTTGAAGTCGGGATTGCGTTCGCGGTAACCTGACGAAAAAAAAAAAAAAAAGCAGTGTTCGTCGAACTGCGGCCAGCGGGTTGCGTCAAATATTCCTTCGGCTCGCAGCCCTATGTTATAATAATAACACTAGCAATTCCGGGGATGCTATGCAATTGCCAAACATGCACGGGAAAGGCAAATACATTGTAAATTCCTCCCCTCCCCTACTCCTCTCTGTACATCTCTTCCTCCCCCCTCTATATGTCCGTCTGAGTCTTCAGTAGAGTATACTGTAGAAATTTGAACTAAAGATTTTTTCGAGATGGTTTCGAGAGATGTATTCGTGTTTGTAACACTGTATATTACAAAAATGTATAAGCCTATATCCATCCGAATGTTCATTGGAGTACCGTGTAAAAATTGGAAGTATATCGTTCAAGAACTTTTAGAGTATTATGCTAACAACGCTTCCCATTCCGCCTATGTCCGTCCGAAAGTTAGTTGGATGACCGTGTAAAAATCTGAAGTTAAACCGCCAAGAACTTTTCGATATTTGCGGTAACTACGCTCCCGCACTACATTACATACATATGTATATATTATATATGTTACAAAAAAATATAACTTACGCCCATCCAAACGTTCGTTAGTTTGTTGTGTAAAATTTTGTAGTAAATCAGTCAAGAACGTTTCGAGATTTTCGGTAACAACGTTTAGCTGTTATATAGCCTCTGTGATGCTAGAACATGTGCCTTTACAAGTACGACACAACATGTGGTTCATGCACGATGGAGCTCCTGCACATTTCAGTCGAAGTGTTCGTACGCTTCTCAACAACAGATTCGGTGATCGATGGATTGGCAGAGGCGGACCAATTCCGTGGCCTCCACGCTCTCCTGACATCAACCCTCCTGACTTTCATTTATGGGGGCATTTGAAAGCTCTTGTCTACGTAACCCCGGTACCAAATGTAGAGACTCTTCGTGCTCGTATTGTGGAGGGCTGTGATACAATACGCCATTCTCCAGGGCTGCATCAGCGCATCAGGGATTCCATGCGACGGAGGGTGGATGCATGTTTCCTCGCTAACGGAGGACATTTTGAACATTTCCTGTAACAAAGTGTTTGAAGTCACGCTGGTACGTTCTGTTGCTGTGTGTTTCCATTCCATGATTAATGTGATATGAAGCGAAGTAATAAAATGAGCTCTAACATGGAAAGTAAGCGTTTCCGGACACATGTCCACATAACATATTTTCTTTCTTTGTGTGTGAGGAATGTTTCCTGAAAGTTTGGCCGTACCTTTTTGTAACACCCTGTATATAAACTGTCAAACTTTTTTTTTTGTTACGAAAACGAGTGACAGCAGAGATGTCTAACTGAACGTAATTTTTTATTATTTTCTTTTTCATACCAAACATACCATTACCATCCACATTTTCACGGAAAAAAGACACAAATCGGTCGAGCTGTTCTCAAGTGATGGTTTTTCACATCTGATTTCAATAACCGACTTTTCCAGTGGATTTTCCAAAAAATCTGTTTCGTACAAACCTTATCGTGACAATTGCGGAAGCAAGCAAGACAAAAATAAACCAAATCTGCCGAGCCGTTCTTAACTGAGGAATATTTCGATGATGTACTTACGTCGATTTGGGGCTATTCCATTCGATTTTCCACAAATTTGCTTTCATGCAAACCTTGTCCTGACAATAACGGACACAACAAAGAAACCTCAACCAAATCGGTGAAGCCGTTCTTTCGTAGTCACGGCGGTTGATTTTTATTTATATCGATGAATCTATCAACTAACAGCCTAATCCGAAAACGTCAACCAACGTTAAGAACTTCTCAACAACATAGTTTTGCGCGCCAGTAACAAGGAAATACACTTGCAGAGACAGTAATGTTTTAAGACGTTCTTTATTGAAACTGACGCTGATGTATTCGGCCGTGAGCTCAGTAAAGTTGTCCGCTTACGTCAGTAACTAGTGTGGTCGCTGCGGGATTGGAAGATGCGAAAGGATGGTGGGGATGGGGGAGATGTTTTATTGCTTGTCTTCCAGTACTGACAAATCGTGGGCGTGAGCGATTTGTAATGATCAGCTGCTATGGTGTGAATTTCAAACAGGAGCAACATGGATTCGTGAACGCGCAGTGTAGGACGTCATCAAGAAATGCGGAACTGTTTGTGGCAAAGAATGAGATTTTCACTCTGCAGCGGAGTGTGCGCTGATATGAAACTTCCTGGCAGATTGAAACTGTGTGCCCGACCGAGACTCGAACTCGGGACCTTTGCCTTTCGCGGGCAAGTGCTCTACCATCTGAGCTACCTAAGCACGACTCACGCCCGGTACTCACAGCTTTACTTCTGCCAGTACCTCGTCTCCTACCTTCCAAACTTTACAGAAGCTCTCCTGCGAACCTTGCAGAACTAGCACTCCTGAAAGAAAGGATATTGCGGAGACATGTCTTAGCCACAGCCTGTGGGATGTTTCCAGAATGAGATTTTCACTCTGCAGCGGAGTGTGCGCTGATATGAAACTTCCTGGCAGATTAAAACTGTGTACCCGACCGAGACTCGAACTCGGGACCTTTGCCTTTCGCGGGCAAGTGCTCTACCAACTGAGCTACCGAAGCACGACTCACGGCCGGTACCCACAGCTTTACTTCTGCCAGTACCTCGTCTCCTATCTTCCAAACTTTACAGAAGCTCTCCTGCGAACCTTGCAGAACTAGCACTCCTGAAAGAAAGGATACTGCGGAGACATGGCTTAGCCACAGCCTGTTGGATGTTTCCAGAATGAGATTTTGACTCTGCAGCGGAGTGTGCGCTGATATGAAACTTCCTGGCAGATTAAAACTGTGTGCCCGACCGAGACTCGAACTCGGGACCTTTGCCTTTCGCGGGCAAGTGCTGTACCATCTGAGCTACCGATGCACGACTCACTCCTGGTACCCTGCAAGGTTCGCAGGAGAGCTTCTGTAAAGTTTGGAAGGTAGGAGACGAGGTACTGGCAGAAGTAAAGCTGTGGGTACCGGGCGTGAGTCGTGCTTCGGTAGCTCAGTTGGTAGAGCACTTGCCCGCGAAAGGCAAAGGTCCCGAGTTCGAGTCTCGGTCGGGCACACAGTTTTAATCTGCCAGGAAGTTTCAAAGAATATAGTACTGAATTAAAAGAAAGCTACATTCAAAACATACGGGGTGAACATTAATGAAACCGATATAATGCAGGGGCGGATTCCTGACTCGAAATGGAGGAAGAAAGTTCCATACAAACATTTGTCCGGAAATGGACGGTGTGGGTGGAATGACAACAAACCGTCCCGGAACAGAGTACAGAGTTGCATCGGAACCATGTCACAACAGACGTTCCAAAGTGGCGTCCATGGGGCGTAGTACACGCGTTCACACGTCGCATCACGGACTGCCGCACTCTTTCGCGCGTTTCGGTTTCTCTCCGAATATCGACAGATGCGTCGTGAACACGCTGATGAAGGATCTTCACACCAGGAACTGGTTCAGCATACACAACGCTTTCCAGATGCTCCCACAGGTAAAAATCCCAGGGCGTTGAAGTCTGGTGGTCTAGCAGGGCACGCTACAGCCTTTCCCCGTACCAACCAACGTCCGGAGAAGATGTTGTTGAGGCGTCGGAGACGTGTAACGCGGAACTGGGGTGGTGCTCCGTCATGCAGAAACCGCGTAACCTCTCGTATTTCCAAAGGCACATTCTCAAGCAGCTCAGGCGCAGTATTCTGCAGGAAGTCCAGTTACGTTCGTCCATCGAGGTGTTCTGGAATAATAAGCATGTGTAATTGCGTAAGCTTCCGCGGCCAGATTCAGTCGACATAAAAGTTTTTTGGGTTTGGTACCGCGTCATAATGTAAAAACTACTGCTGCTATAGAAAAGCCAACGTCTAATTAGACCCAGAAGATGGCCGGTGGAATCGTAGCCGAAACGTTGGCTTTTCTATAGCAGCAGTAGTTTTTACATTATGACGCGGTTCCAAACCCAGAAACCTTTTTATGTCGAATAAGCATGTGGTCGCCAAGAATCGCTGCCCACACAGTGATGCTGAACCGATGAGGGTGAGACGCCTCAACCAAGAATTTTAGAACATGTTTTTTGCTCGAGTATCATGTCGTTTTTGCAAACCCAGAATCTACTCTGTAGGAATCAACATGGATTCCGGAAACAGCGATCGTGTGAGACCCAACTCGCTTTATTTGTTCATGAGACCCAGAAAATATTAGATACAGGCTCCCAGGTAGATGCTATTTTCCTTGACTTCCGGAAGGCGTTCGATACAGTTCCGCACTGTCGCCTGATAAAGTAAGAGCCTACGGAACATCAGACCAGCTGTGTGGCTGGATTGAAGAGTTTTTAGCAAACAGAACACAGCATGTTGTTATCAATGGAGAGACGTCTACAGACGTTAAAGTAACCTCTGGCGTGCCACAGGGGAGTGTTATGGGACCATTGCTTTTCACAATATATATAAATGACCTAGTAGATAGTGTCGGAAGTCCCGTGCGGCTTTTCGCGGATGATGCTGTAGTATACAGAGAAGTTGCAGCATTTGAAAATTGTAGCGAAATGCAGGAAGATCTGCAGCGGATAGGCACTTGGTGCAGGGAGTGGCAACTGACCCTTAACATAGACAAATGTAATGTATTGCGAATACTTAGAAAGAAGGATCCTTTATTGTATTGTAGCGGAACAAACACTGGTAGCAGTTACTTCTGTAAAATATCTGGGAGTATGCGTGCGGAACGATTTGAAGTGGAATGATCATATAAAATTAATTGTTGGTAAGGCGGGTACCAAGTTGAGATTCATTGGGAAAAATGAACTCCATCAACAAAGGGAGGTGGCTTACAAAACACTCGTTCGACCTATACTTGAGTATTGCTCATCAGTGTGGGATCCGTACCAGATCGGGTTGACGGAGGAAATATAGAAGATCCAAAGAAGAGCGGCGCGTTTCGTCACAGGGTTATTTGGTAAGCGTAATAGCGTTACTGAGATGTTTAGCAAACTCGAGTGGCAGACTCTGCAAGAGAGGCGCTCTGGATCGCGGTGTAGCTTGCTCGCCAGGTTTCGAGAGGGTGCGTTTCTGGATGAGGTATCGAATATATTGCTTCCCCCTACTTATACCTCCCGAGGAGATCACGAATGTAAAATTAGAGAGATTAGAGCGCGCACGGAGGCTTTCAGACAGTCGTTCTTCCCGCGAACCGTACGCGACTGGAACAGGAAAGGGAGGTAATGACAGTGGCACGTAAAGTGCCCTCCGCCACACACCGTTGGGTGGCTTGCGGAGTATAAATGTAGATGTAGATGTAGATTCTCCGAGAATTGTCTGCAGCCCACTGACGACGATTAAGCAGATTGATGGTGCCATTTCAGGTAAAGGTTGCCTTCGTTGGTAAAGAGGGCTGGTCACAGAAATCAAATAATTATGACGGTCTTGCGCAAGAACCATCGAAAAAATCCTTCCTGTAGAGAGAAATCCAATGCTCATATCCCTTGCAGTTGTAGCACGTGAAGGGGACAGTAGCGGTTGTCGTGGAGGACACACGTAATCGTACTTTGGCTTACACTGTATCGGTGGGCCGCTTGCCTGGAAGTTGTCCTAGGGCTCGTCTCATATCCTGCAGAACCCGATCCTCCAAATCTGGTGTACGCATAGTCCACCGCCTCTCTCGACGTCCGTCTGTCTCAAAGGACCACACAAACGCCCAAAAAGGGCTCCAAGTGTTGGCATCTGTGAGGGTGTTTGTTTTCGTATAGCTGTGCTGCCTCTCGACCGTTTCCATCTGCTTGGCCGCACACAAACACCGTCTCCGCTTCTCTCCGACAGCAACATCGGAGCAATCTGCTGCCTGCTGTACGCTGCGTCAATCACACAGCCTGCAACACACGGCACGTGGTCAGGAAACTGTCATCCGTCAGCGCCATTTCCGGACACGTGTTCGTAGGACCGCTGTTGCTCCATTTCCAGTCAGCTATCTGTCCTTGTAGTTTTTCGGTTTTGTTAATGCTCACCCTGTGTAGTCAACATTTAATGTCTGTTATTGCGTAATGTATTTAAATATAACAGGGTGTATACGACCCGGGACAACCGGGAGATCCGGGAAAAACCCGGGAATTTTTTCTTCCGAGAGAAAACCGGGAAAAACCCGGGATGTTTTTTAGAATTTCGGGATTTTTTTCATTGTTTTAGTTTTCAGTTAAATTTTTGTAACATTGACCGGTAAAGCCAATAACAAAGGATATTACTGTACTCGCTACTGCAGAATAATACTGCAGCAATAAAACTTGAAAGAGAGAAAAAAACGAAAACAAAGTTGCCAAGGAAAAGCGCCATATACAGCAACAAAACACAGTGCTCACACAAGCGTCTGCCAACAGCAAAATGTGTCAACGGCTTTAGGAAGACTATGCAATACTTCATAACAGCAAATTGCCCCCGATGAGCGTGACGTCACAACGGCTTACAGTAGATTCACTTGAGCAGTTGCGAGCGAGCTCATGCGCATGCGCAGTTGAGTCGCGTGTGAGTAGTACCTTCTGCTTTTTGGCTAGAACGCTACACTGGTAAGGGCCAGTTGCACAGTCCCCGGCTAGCAGCCGCAAAATTTCTACTGTGGGAGCCGGCCGGTGTGGCCGTGCGGTTCTAAGCGCGTCAGTTTGGAACCGCGTGACCGCTACGGTCGCAGGTTCGAATCCTGCCTCGGGCATGGATGTGTGTGCTGTCCTTAGGTTAGTTAGGTTTAACTAGTTCTAAGTTCTAGGGGACTGATGACCTCAGTAGTTAAGTCCCATAGTGCTCAGAGCCATTTGAACCATTTTTTTCTACTGTGGGAGCAGCGCGGAAAACACGTTGTACAAACACGTAACAACGCTTAACCGGAGAAAAAACGCGGGATAGCTGAAACGATGATTGTGGCAGGGTTAGTTAAGTTAACCGGAGTATAAGTTTTAACCCTGGCAGGAATCAACGCAGAATTAGTGATTACAAGATTGTTAGAACGAGGAAGGAGAAGAAACGGGGACATCACACAAATTATGGAAGAATATGACGACTCCAAATTTATACAATAATTTCGTACTACTGCTTCAGAAACTAGAGCGTAAGAATGAAATGTGAAACTATTTCTTAACATGAAACTTTTTGTTTGTAGTAGGCCTAACAGGCATTTGATATTGGTACTTCATGATTGTATTCTGTCGTGTTATAAAAATGATCATTTGTGCCAAAACAGTGTCGATTATTCGGTGTGTGTTACAATTGCTGCAATATTAGGCAGACCTATTTCGTGACAAAATACACGTTTAAATTGGTGAGAGATCTGGAGAATGTGCTGGCCAGGGCAGAAAGTCCTGTACATGACCTGCAACAAGTTGCTGCACATCAGACATCTTCCCAAAACGTGTTTGGTTCCCTGAGTTTCATTTTCTAAAGTGCGGGGACATTCTACACCCGTGTGTATAAGCATAACCATTCAAAAGACTGATAAGTTTTCCAGTTCTGAGGAAAAGTATACTCTCACTTAACATGGAGAAAGTGTATTTTCACCCGGGAGGAAATGTACTTTTAACCGGGAATTCCGGGAAAAATTCGGGAATTTTTTTTCCTCGTCCACGTATACACCCTGTATACGTACAATTACTGTTATTTGCCAATTAATCACCCACTCACACAGACAACACAGCACAGTACATGAGGTACGAGGAGCATTCAAGTTCTAAGGCCTCCGATTTTTTTCTCCGGACTGGAAAGAGATAGAAACATGCGCACTGTTTTAAAATGAGGCCGCGTTCATTGTCAATACGTACCAGAGATGGCAGCACCGTACGGCAGATGGAATTTTACTGCCAGCGGAGAGAATGAGAACTGTTCTAAATACTTAAAATGGCGACGTTTTCCTTACTTGAACAGCGTGCAATCATTCGTTTTCTGAATTTGCGCGGTGTGAAACCAATAGAAATTCATCGACAGTTGAAGGAGACATGTGGTGACGGAGTTATGGATGTGTCGAAAGTGCGTTCGTGGGTTGCGACAGTTTAATGAAGGCAGAACATCGTGTGACAACAAACCGAAACAACCTCGGGCTCGCACAAGCCGGTCTGACGACACGATCGAGAAAGTGGAGAGAATTGTTTTGGGGGATCGCCGAATGACTGTCGAACAGATCGCCTCCAGAGTTGGCATTTCTGTGGGTTCTGTGCACACAATCCTGCACGACGACCTGAAAATGCGAAAAGTGTCATCCAGGTGGGTGCCACGAATGCTGACGGACGACGACACGTCTGCCGGTGTGGCATGTTGCCGAGCAATGTTGACGCGCAACGACAGCACGAATGGGCCTTCTTTTCGTCGGTTGTGACAATGGATGAGACGTGGATGCCATATTTCAATCCAGAAACAAAGCGCCAGTCAGCTCAATGGAAGCACACAGATTCACCGCCACCAAAAAAATTTCGGGTAACCGCCAGTGCTGAAAAAATGATGGTGTCCATGTTATGGGACAGCGAGGGCGTAATCCTTACCCATTGCTTTCCAAAGGGCACTACGGTAACAGGTGCATCCTACGAAAATGTCTTGAAGAACAAATTCCTTCCTGCACTGCAACAAAAACGTCCGGGAAGGGCTGCACGTGTGCTGTTTCACTGAGACAACGCACCCGCACATCGAGCTAACGTTACGCAACAGTTTCTTCGTGATAACAACTTTGAAGTGATTCCTCGTGCTCCCTACTCACCTGACCTGGCTCCTAGTGACTTTTGGCTTTTTCCAACAATGAAAGACACTCTCCGTGGCCGCACATTCACCAGCCGTGCTGCTATTGCCTCAGCGATTTTCCAGTGGTCAAAACAGACTCCTAAAGAAGCCTTCGCCGCTGCCACGGAATAATGGCGTCAGCGTTGTGAAAAATGTGTACGTCTGCAGGGCGAATACGTCGAGAAGTAACGCCAGTTTCATCGATTTCGGGTGAGTAGTTAATTAGAAAAAAAAATCGGAGGCCTTAGAACTTGAATGCACCTCGTAATTACAGGTGTAGCAACTTTGGTCTCGCTGAGGTTCGCAACAATCTGAAACAGAGAACAGTCGACACGAAGTATTCCGAGTGGCGCCGAGTTTTAACGACCAGTACTTGGGACTCGGTGGCCCCTCTGTGGCGCCTCGACTGAGGGCTGATAACGAATTAATTTATCCAGGCTACCAAGTAGTGACAGAGCTCGTTACACGAGCGGCGTGAGCGGACGCCCCACAACGTCAGTGTCGGCCCTCGAGCAAATATGTCTGACGACCACCGCGGTAAGATCGAAATTAAATACTGGCGGTGTTTGACAACACGAGGAAGAAATAGTATTGGGACAGGCCGGCTTGGCTATTGCAGTCTGGTTGGCAGTTGTTTGCTGCACTTGACATACTTCGATGATCATCAATACTCACAGGACAGCATCGATGTTTTAGCATCGATACTGAAGCTTTTGGAACAATGTAGCATCGACATTAAAGAGAAAATATGGACATGGATGTTGTCAAAGGAAACGCGATACTGGTTACGCTGTCTTATATTTCTTTCGTCATTTAGACTAATCTTTTTCTGAACACGTCCCATAATGGCATTACTGGAACACTTTTAGGGCATTCCGCATATACAGGGTGTTTCAAAAATGACCGGTATATTTGAAACTGCAATAAAAACTAAACGAGCAGCGATAGAAATACACTGTTTGTTGCAATATGCTTGGGACAACAGTACATTTTCAGGCGGACAAACTTTCGAAATTACAGTAGTTACAATTTTCAACAACAGATGGCGATGCAAGTGATGTGAAAGATATAGAAGACAACGCAGTCTGTGGGTGCGCCATTCTGTACGTCGTCTTTCTGCTGTAAGTGTGTGCTGTTCACAACGTGCAAGTGTGCTGTAGACAACATGGTTTATTCCTTAGAACAGAGGATTTTTCTGGTGTTGGAATTCCACCGCCTAGAACACAGCGTTGTTGCAACAAGACGAAGTTTTCAACGGAGGTTTAATGTAACCAAAGGACCGAAAAGCGATACAATAAAGGATCTGTTTGAAAAATTTCAACGGACTGGGAACGTGACAGATGAACGTGCTGGAAAGGTAGGGCGACCGCGTACGGCAACCACAGAGGGCAACGCGCAGCTAGTGCAGCAGGTGATCCGACAGCGGCCTCGGGTTTCCGTTCGCCGTGTTGCAGCTGCGGTCCAAATGACGCCAACGTCCACGTATTGTCTCATGCGCCAGAGTTTACACCTCTATCCGTACAAAATTCAAACGCGGCAACCCCTCAGCGCCGCTACCATTGCTGCACGAGAGACATTCGCTAACGATATAGTGCACAGGATTGATGACGGCGATATGCATGTGGGCAGCATTTGGTTTACTGACGAAGCTTATTTTTACCTGGACGGCTTCGTCAATAAACAGAACTGGCGCATATGGGGAACCGAAAAGCCCCATGTTGCAGTCCCATCGTCCCTGCATCCTCAAAAAGTACTGGTCTGGGCCGCCATTTCTTCCAAAGGAATCATTGGCCCATTTTTCAGATCCGAAACGATTACTGCATTACGCTATCTGGACATTCTTCGTGAATTTGTGGCGGTACAAACTGCCTCAGACGACACTGCGAACACCTCGTGGTTTATGCAAGATGGTGTCCGGCCACATCGCACGGCCGACGTCTTTAATTTCCTGAATGAATATTTCGATGATCGTGTGATTGCTTTGGGCTATCCGAAACATACAGGAGGCGGCGTGGATTGGCCTCCCTATTCGCCAGACATGAACCCCTGTGACTTCTTTCTGTGGGGACACTTGAAAGACCAGGTGTACCGCCAGAATCCAGAAACAATTGAACAGCTGAATCAGTACATCTCATCTGCATGTGAAGCCATTCCGCCAGACACGTTGTCAAAGGTTTCGGGTAATTTCATTCAGAGACTACGCCATATTATTGCTACGCATGGTGGATATGTGGAAAATATCGTACTATAGAATTTCCCAGACCGCAGCGCCATCTGTTGTTGAAAATTGTAACTACTGTAATTTCGAAAGTTTGTCTGCCTGAAAATGTACTGTTGTCCCAAGCATATTGCAACAAACGGTGTATTTCTATCGCTGCTCGTTTAGTTTTTATTGCCGTTTCAAATATACCGGTCATTTTTGAAACACCCTGAAGCTACATGTATGTGTGTGTGGTGGGGGGGGGGGGGGAGAGGGGGGAGGAGGTGCATGCATTGGGGGAGGAACAATAAACCAATAAACAGGGTGTTTCAAAAGGAATATACGTATTTCGAATGCATGTATTTATTAAAGTTTAAGACATACGAATATGAAACTTTACACACATATTTATGAAGCTCTCGAGTTCAGATTACAGATGTTCAATATGTCCACCCATATACAGGGTGAATCACCTAACGTTACCGCTGGATATATATCGTAAACCACATCAAATACTGACGAACCGATTCCACAGACCGAACGTGAGGAGAGGGGCTAGTGTAATTGTTTAATACAAACCATACAAAAATGCACGGAAGTATGTTTTTTAACACAAACCTACGTTTTTTTAAATGGAACCCCCTTAGTTTTGCTAGCGCATCTGAACATATAAGCAAATACGTAATATGTTCAGTTTGTTGCATTGTAAAATGTTAATTACATCTGGAGATATTGTAACCTAAAGTTGACGCTTGAGTAGCACTCCTCCGCTGTTCGATCGTGTGTATCGGAGAGCACTGGAACATACATCGCGTTTCTACAGAATGATCTGCCTACGTTGCTCGAAAATGTCCCACTGGAAACGCGTCGACGTATGTGGTATCAGCATGATGGTGCACCTGCACATTCCGCAATTAACACTAGGCTGACCCCTGACAGGATGTTCGACGGGCGTTTCAATAGGACGTGGAGGACGCATAAATTGGCCAGCCCGTTCTCCTGATGTTACACCTCTGGACTTCTTTCTGTGGGGTACGTTAAAGGAGAACGTGTACCGTGATGTGCCTACAACCTCAGAGGATATGAAACAACGTATTGTGGCAGCCTGCGGCGACACTACACCAGATGTACTGCGGCGTGTACGACATTCATTACGCCAGAGATTGCAATTGTGTGCAGCAAATGATGGCCACCACATTGAACATCTATTGGCCTGACATGTCGGGACACACTCTATTCCACTCCGTAATTGAAAACGGAAACCACGTGTGTACGTGTACCTCACCCCTCATGGTAATGTACATGTGCGTCAGTGAAAAAGACCAATAAAAAGGTGTTAGCATGTGGACGTAATGTGCTGTTCCAGTCTCTTCTGTACCTAAGGTCCATCACCGTTCCCTTTGGATCCCTACGTAATTCGGTGCTCTCCGATACACACGATCGAACAGCGGAGGAGTGGTACTCAAGCGTCAACTTTAGGTTACAATATCTCCGGATGTAATTAACATTTTACAATGCAGCAAACGGCACATATTACGTATTTGTTTATATGTTCAGATGCGCTAACAAAACTAAGGGGGTTCCATTTAAAAAAACGTAGGTTTGTGTTAATAAACATACTTCCGTGCATTTTTGTATGGTTTGTATTAAGCAGTTACACTAGCCCCTCTCCTCACGTTCGGTCTGTGGAATCGGTTCGTCAGTATTTGATGTGGTTTACGAAATATATCCAGCGGTAACGTTAGGTGACTCACCCTGTATACTCAAATTCCTCCCATACTCTGGCAAGCATGTCTTTTGTCACTGATGTTACGACGGTACGGATCCGGTTCCTCAACTCTTCCAGGTTCTGTGGGAGTGATGGTACATAAACGTTGTCTTTAACGAAACCCCACAGGAAGAAGTCAGACGGTGTGAAATCCGGTGACCGTGGAGCCCAGCTGAGACACGGTAAGTCGTCAGCTCCTTGACGACCAATCCAGCGGTTCGGCAGAGTTTCATTCAGATATTGACGCACTGGGCGATTCCAGTTAGGGGGTGCTTCGTCTTTTTGAAAAATGAGGTTGTCTTCGTGTAGCCTCGGAAACAACGAGTTTTGTAATATAGCGAGATACTGCTGACCGTTAATCGTGTTTCCATCAAAGAAGAATGGGCCATAAACAGATGATCGGGAAATCGCACAAAACACGTTCCTTTTGGGCGAATCTCGTAAATGTTCAATGGCTGCATGTGGGTTCTCTACGCCCCAAATTGGAACGTTGTGTTTGTTTACCTGACGACCAGCATGGAAAGTCGCTTCATCACTGAACACGATGCTTTGTGCGGAAGTGTTATGATTGTCAATAGCATGAAGAATCTCGTTACAAAATGGCACACGTTTGCGTTTGTCATCACGACGCAGAGCTTGTAACAGTTGTGCCTTGCACGGTTTCATAAACAACCGACGTCTCACAACACGCCAAATTGTTGTTGTAGGCAGTTGTAACTTCCGAGTGGCACGAAGAGTTGATTTTGACTGACTACGTTGGAAAGCAGTTTGAATCCGTGCAACATTTTCTTCAGGAGCACGAGGGCGGCCAGGCCTCTTTCCTTTACACACACATCGTGTATCTAGAAACTGTCGGTACCATCTGCGAATGTTCCACCCATTCGGAGGATTAGTTTGGTACCTCAACCTGAAACGTCTTTGCACTGTAATCACTGAATTGCACTTCGCAAACGAGAGAACACAAAATGATTTCTGGTGCAGAGTAGCCATTTTAAACATATGACGGTTACCAAGCAAAACAGTAGTCAACTGACGTCCAGCGACTATTAATATAAACTATACTATGTATTAGTTACTCCAATAGCCGATCCGAGGCGTAGCCATCGACAGTTTGGACAAAATAATACTTTGTACTTTGTAATACGTAGGCATACCGGCATCCGTGGTCTAGACGTCCGCAACGACCAAACACAACGATCAATAATGAACAAAATGTAAAAAAAAAAGGGGGGTAGCGTCTTTGATTCATAATCAAAAACGTCTTCGGTCCCGGGTTCGATCCCCGCCACTGCCTAAATTTTGATAAATAACCATTGGCAGCCGAAGACTTCCGGCATAAGAAGTCAGCCTCATTCTGCCAACGGCCTTGTCAAAGAGGGCGGAGGAGCGTGTTGTGTCGGCAGACTTGCCAACACTACACACACTAATTGAAAGAGGCGGCCAAGATGCACGCGCTAACTCACGAAGGATGGAGTGAGGTCTGAAACAGCAGACTTAATGAATGCTATACAGAAAAGTACGTAGCTCCTTTGGTACTTATCTTTTAATCCATCCTTTGTATACATCGTTCTTGATGAGACATCTGGAGATTGTGGCGATACAAGGGAGACTCTTTAGATACAAGCTATCTAAGGCTAATGGCGCCTTGCTAGGTCGTAGACTTGGACTTAGCTGAAGGCTATTCTGTCTCTCGGCAAATGAGAGCAAAGGCTTCGTCAGTATAGTAGCTAGCAAGGTCGTCGTACAACTGGGGCGAGTTCTCGTACGTCTCTCGAGACCTGCCGTGTGGTGGCGCTCGGTCTGCGATCACACAGTGGCGACACGCGGGTCCGACATGTACTAATGGACCGCGGCCGATTTAAGCTACCACCTAGCAAGTGTCGTGTCTGGCAGTGACACCACAGAGCGGATAGAGGTTCAGGGCACTTTCTTGTCCTAAGGGTGGGAAATTGCCCCTAAAGGCGGAAGAATCAGCAATGATCAACGACATGAGGATGCAGAAGGCAATGGAAACCACTGCATTAAAGACATGTAACGTGTATCCACAGAACATATGGCCTGTAATTGAAGAAGTGTCATGATGATCTCTCCATTGGCAAAAGATTCCGGAATAGTCCCCCATTCGGATCTCCGGGAGGGGACTGCCAAGGGGGAGGTTACCATGAGAAACAGATTGAATAATCAACGAAAGGATAACGTTCTAAGAGTCGGGGCGTGGAATATCAGAAGCTTGAACGTGGTAGGGAAACTAGAAAATCTGAAAAGGGAAATGCAAAGGCTCGATATAGTAGGGGTCAGTGAAGTGGAAGGAAGACAAGGATTTCTGGTCAGATGAGTATCGGGTAATATCAACAGCAGCAGAAAATGGTATAACAGGTGTAGGATTCGTTATGAATAGGAAGGTAGGGCAGAGGGTGTGTTACTGTGAACAGTTCAGTGACCGGGTTGTTCGACAGCAGACCAACACCAACAACGATAGTTCAGGTATACATGCCGACGTCGCAAGCTGAAGATGAACAGATAGAGAAAGTGTATGAGGATATTGAAACGGTAATGCAGTATGTAAAGGGGGACGAAAATCTAATAGTCATGGGCGACTGGAATGCAGTTATAGGGGAAGGAGTAGAAGAAAAGGTTACAGGAGAATATGGGCTTGGGACAAGGAATGAAAGAGGAGAAAGACTAATTTTCTGTAACAAGTTTCAGCTAGTAATAGCGAATACCTTGTTCAATAATCACAAGAGGAGGAGGTATACTTGGAAAAGGCCGGGAGATACGGGAAGATTTCAATTAGATTACATCATGGTCAGACAGAGATTCCGAAATCAGATACTGGAATGTAAGGCGTACCCAGGAGCAGATATAGACTCAGACCACAATATAGTAGTGATGAAGAGTAGGCTGAAGTTCAAGACATTAGTCAGGAAGAATCAATACGCAAAGAAGTGGGATACGGAAGTACTAAGGAATGACGAGATACGTTTGAAGTTCTCTAACGCTATAGATACAGCAATAAGGAATAGCGCAGTAGGCAGTACAGTTGAAGAGGAATGGACATCTCTAAGTCGCTGAGGAATGAAATAAATAGGAAGTGGAGGGAAGCTAAGACGACATGGCTGCAGGAAAAATGTGAAGACATCGGAAAAGATATGATTGTCGGAAGGACAGACTCAGCATACAGGAAAGTCAAAACAACCTTTGGTGACATTAAAAGCAACGGTGGTAACATTAAGAGTGCAACGGGAATTACACTGTTAAATGCAGAGGAGAGAGCAGATAGGTGGAAAGAATACATTGAAAGCCTCTATGAGGGTGAAGATTTGTCTGATGTGATAGAAGAAGAAACAGGAGTCGATTTAGAAGAGATAGGGGATCCAGTATTAGAATAATTGAGGACGTAGGTTGCAAGTGCTACTCTGAGATGAAGAGGTTAGCACAGGAAAGGAATTCGTGGCGGGCCGCATCAAACCAGTCAGTAGACTGATGACAAAAAAAGTTCTGGAGGGATTGCAGGAGGGCTTCAGTAAACTTTAGAAGGTAGGAGACTAGGTAGTGGCGGAAGTGAAGCTGTGAGGACTGGGCGTGAGACATGCTTGGGTAGCTCAGATGGTAGAGCCCGTGAAAGGCAATGGTCCCAAGTTCGAGTCTCGGCCTGGCACACAGTTTTAATCTGCCAGGATTTCATATCAGCGCACACTCCGCTGCAGGGTGAAAATCTCATATTGGCTACTATTGTAGATAAGCGTTCATACTTCCGTTGTGTCAAGTAGCGTGCACCCGCATTGTTCCAGTATTTTTTAAATTGCTAAATATGATGCTTCGAATTATGTAAGTACATTTTACGTTTGTGGCACGAGAGATTGTACTTCATCCACGTAAATACAAGTAGGAGAGAGCGTTGTAGTTCGGAAAACTTTCACACGTTCTCCTGTGCCCAGCTCTGCAATAGAAGTTTAATATATTTTCTTATTCCATTTTGAAATGATAGCATTCACACTACGCTGAGCTGACAAAAGTCATTGGACAGTGATATGCACATGTACAGATGGCAGCAGATTTACTTCCACATAGCGTGAAAGGGCAGTGCATTGGCAGGTCTTCCATTTGTACGCATGTGATTCTTGTGAAAACACTTCCGACGCGATTACGACGCACGACGGGAGTTAACAGGGTCTGAACGCGGAATGGTAGTTCGAGACAGACGCACGGGACGTTCCATTTCGGAAATCGTTACGAAATTCAGTATTCCGAGTAGCACATCAGCAAGAGTGCGTCGAGAACACCGAATAACAGGCGTCACCTCTCACAGCGGAGAACGCAGTGGCCGGCGGCCATCACTTCACGACCGAGAGCAGCGTCGTTTGCGTAGAGCTGTCGGTGCTAACAGACAAGCAACACTGCGTGGAATAACCACAGAAATCAGCATGGGACGTACGACGAACCTGTTAGTTAGGACAGTGCGGCGAAATTCGGCGTGGCAGCAGGCATCCACCGCAAGTGCCTTTACCAACAGCACAACACCGCATACGGCGCCTCTCCTGGGCTCGCGACTGTATCGGTTTGACTCCATACGGTCAGATGAGTCTCAGTTTCAGTTGGCAAGAGCTGTTGATAGGGCACGAAGCTATGGACTCAAGTTGTCAACAAGGCACTGTGTAGAATTCTGGTGACTCCGTAGTGGTGCAGGCTGTGTTTGCATGGAATACACTGGACCCTCAGCTCCAACTGAACCGGTTGTTAACTGCGAATGCTTAAGAGGGGCGTTTGAAAAGTCCGTACAAAAATAAAAACTACTTACATGTTTGGAATAAACCTTTCTTATTTTTCAACAAACGTTTTAGACTTATACACTTTGTCCAACGCTGATATAATTTGTTTATCCCTTACGAATAACAGGAATTGTCCAAGTCTGCAAAATAGCTATTAGTTGCTGCAATCACCTCCTTGTTGAATAAAATCTTTGTCCCGCCATACATTTCTACAAATTGGGGAACAAATAGTAATCTGAGGCAACCAAGTCTGGAGAATAGGTGGATGTGAAACGAGTTGGAATCCTATTTCCATTAATTTTGCGACCACAACTGCTGAGGTGTGTGCTGGTGCATTGTCGTGATGGAAAAGGACTTTTTTGCGGTTCAATCGCCGGTGTTTTTCTTGCCACTCGGTTTTCAAACGGTCCAATAAGGATGAATAATGTACACCTTTAATAGTTTTACCCTTTTCCAGGTAGTCGATGAGGATTATCCCTTGCAAATCCCAAAAGACACTCGCCATAACCTTTCCGGCCGAAGGAATGGCTTGGTTCAAATGGCCCTGAGCACTATGGGACTCAACTACTGAGGTCATACTTAAACCTAACTAACCTAAGGACAACACACACATCCATGCCCGACGCAGGATTCGAACCTGCGACCGTAGCGGTCGCGCGGTTCCAGACTGTAGCGCCAGAACCGCTCGGCCACCAGCGGCCGGCCCGAAGGAATGGTCTTCGCCGTTTTTGGTGCAGATTATCTCTTGGTAACCCATTGTTTAGATCAGGGCTTCACAACATACGTGCTGTGAGCAGCAAGGCGCGAGCACGGAGCAGCGCGAGCACGCTACCCCCACTACCGGACCAGAGCGGAGAGTGGGGAGAGTCACGTGGGGCACACAACAGCTGCCGCCAGTCAATGTAAATCTGCGGCCACCTGCAGGGATATCACTCACGAATTATTACTGCGACAAATGAAACAAATAAAGGAGAATGTACACATGCCACATAATTTTATTAGCTTAGTGTATGCCTCTACATTCGCATTAATTTATGAACTGTCACACAATAAAAGGTGTCACTGAAGTGTGGGATTCTCGGTTAACTTGTACTTTTTGCCCTTTACAATTGCATCTATGTTCGGAGTAATTGTTCTTGTGCATTTTAGGTGCAGCGTGCAGTTTAAATTTCGATCAGACAATGCGTTTCTCCTTGTAGTGAAATGTTCAAAGCATTCAGATGGCTAGTTAAATGTGCTAAGAGCGCGAGATAACATTCAAACGTGCGCGCGCATTTCCGCTCCCTCCCCTCCCTCCCTACTCCGTGACCTTGCACCTGCTCGCGAGCACATGCCTGAGCAGACGCGAGTACTCGCGCTCAAAACCGGCCAGTTGTTAAGCCCTGGTTTAGATTGTTGTTCAGTCTCAGGAGTACAGTAATGTATCCATGTTTCATCCACAGTGACTAAACGACGCTACAAGTCCTGCAGATTCTTCCTGAACAGTTGCAAACCACGATTCCGTTTTTGGTCAAGCGCGAGGAATCGCGGAACCCATCTTGCGGATAGCTTTCTCATATCCAAATGATTATGCAAAATATTATGTACCCGTTCATTCGAGATGCCCACAGCACTAGCAATCTCACGCACCTTAATTCTTCTGTCATCCACTACCATTTCATGGAATTTTATCAATGATTTCTGGAGTCGTAACCTCCACAGGGCGTCCAGAAAGTTCAGCATCACTTGTGCCCATGTGGCCACTCCGAAAATTTTGAAACCACTTACAAACTGTTCTAATCAAAGGTGCAGAGTCACCATAATATTTATGAAGTTTCTCTTTAGTCCCCTTAGGCGTTTTACCTTTCATAAAGTAATGTTTAATCACCACACGAAATTCCTTTTCGTCCAGTTTTTGACAATCACTCGACTTCCTTGATACACACGAATGCTAAACACAAAGAAATAAAAAATGGTCCAAATGGCTCTGAGCACTATGGGACTTCACAGCTATGGTCATCAGTCCCCTAGAACTTAGAACTACTTAAACCTAACTAACCTAAGGACGACAGACAACGCCCAGTCATCACGAGGCAGAGAAAATCCCTGACCCCGCCGGGAATCGAACCCGGGACCCCGCACTCGGGAAGCGAGAACGCTACCGCGAGACCACGAGCTGCGGACACACAAAGAAATAGACCAATATGGCTGAAACTTGGTGTGCGTTCTTTCCAAAGATGCTACTAACTAAACATGACCTCGATACACGACGGTGGTGCCATCTCTCCGACTTTGCACGGACTTTTCAAACGCCCCTGGTATGTTCTGTTACATGGAGATTATTTGTTGCCAAACAACAATGGATTACAATGCTGCCACCAGGCCGCAGGTGTTTGCGAAATGAACATCTCCTCTACAAAAATCAACACGGATTCCGCAAACGGAGATCCTGCGAAACTCGGCTCGCTCTGTTCCTCCATGAGATCCTCAGCGCAGGGGACAACGGCGTTCGGGTTGATGCCGTGTTCCTTGGTTTCAGTCAGGCATTTGACACCGTCCCGCATTGCCTTTTAATGGAGAAAAAAAACACAGAAAAAACGAGCTTACGGAGTATCGGAGCAGACCTGCGATTGGATTGGTTCAAATGGTTCAAATGGTTCTGAGCACTATGGGACTTAACATCTACGGTCATCAATCCCTTAGAACTTAGAACTACTTAAACCTAACTAACCTAAGGACAGCACAAAACACCCAGCCATCACGAGGCAGAGAAAATCCCTGACCCCGCCGGGAATCGAACCCGGGCGTGGGAAGCGAGAACGCTACCGCACGACCACGAGATGCGGGCTGCGATTGGATTCAAGACTTTCTTGCAGACAGAACTCAGTACGTCACTCTTATCGGAACTAAATCGACAGATGTAGAGGTTATATCTCGAGTACCACAGGGAAGTGTGATAGGGCCGCTACTGTTCACATTATATATAAATTATCTAGTAGAGAGCGTCGGATGCTCTTTAAGGCAATTCGCAGATAATGCATTTGTTCATAGCAAAGGAGCAACGCCAGAAGATAGTAAAAATTTGCAGAACGACCTGCAGGGAATTGATGAATACTGCAGACTCTGGCAGTTTAAATAAATGTAACATATTGCGCATACATAGGAAAAGAAATCCACTACTGTACAGCTACACTATTGAAGACAAACAGCTGGAGACAGCGTCTGCCGTAAAATATCTAGGCGAAACTATCAAGAGCGACCTTAAAAATGGTTCAAATAGCTCTGAGCACTATGGGACTTAACATCTGAGGTCATCAGTCATCTAGACTTGTTGTTGTTGTTGTGGTCTTCAGTCCTGAGACTGGTTTGATGCAGCTCTCCATGCTACACTATCCTGTGCTAGCTTCTTCATCTACCAGTACCTACTGCAACCTACATCCTTCTGAATCTGTTTAGTGTATTCATCTCTTGGTCTCCCTCTACGGTTTTTACCCTCCACGCTGCCCACCAATGCTAAATTTGTGATCCCTTGATGCCTCAGAACATGTCCTACCAACCGGTCCCTTCTTTTTTTCAAGTTGTGCCACATGCTCCTCTTCTCCCCAATTCTATTCAATACCTCCTCATTAGTTATGTGAACTACCCATCTAATCTTCACCATTCTTCTGTAGCACCACATTTCGAAAGCTTCTATTCTCTTCTTGTCCATACTAGTTATCCTCTATGTTTCACTTCCATACATGGCTACACTCCATACAAATACTTTCAGAAACGACTTCCTGACACTTAAATCTGTACTCGATCTTAACAAATTTCTCTTCTTCAGAAACGCTTTCCTTACCATTGCCAGTCTACATTTTATATCTTCTCTACTTCGACCATCATCAGTTATTTTGCTCTCCAAATAGCAAAACTCCTTTACTGCTTTAAGTGTCTCATTTCCTAATCTAATTCCCTAAGCATCACCCGACTTAATTCGACTACATTCCATTATACTCGTTTTGCTTTTGTTGATGTTCATCTTATATCCTCCTTTCAAGACACTGTCCATTCCGTTCTACTTAAACCTAACTAACCTAAGGACATCACACACATCCATGCCCGACGCAGGATTCATACGTGCGACTGATAACCACAGCAGTTGAGTCCCATAGTGCTCAGAGCCATTTGAACCATTTATTTTGATATCCTCTGTTTCAAGGTACTCCTCCACGATGACAGCTCGGTGGGGCCGTGCATTATCATCCATCAGAAGGAAGGTGGGACCCACTGCACCCCTGAAAAGGCGTCTGGTGCAAAATGACGTCGCGACACATCTGACCTGTTAGTTTTTCTGTCAAAGACATGTAGGTGTGTACCTGCACCAATCATAATCCCACCCTACACCATCAAACCACGACTTCCATACAGGTCCCTTTCAAGGACATTAAGAGGTTCGTATCTGGTTCCTGGTTCACGCCAGATGAAAACCCGGCAAGAATCACTGTTCAGACTACACCTGGACTCGATCGTGAACATAACCTGGGACCACTGTTCCAGTGACCATGACTCTGTTATTGACACCGGGGCCCGCATCTCGTGGTCGTGCGGTAGCGTTCTCGCTTCCCACGCCCGGGTTCCCGGGTTCGATTCCCGGCGGGGTCAGGGATTTTCTCTGCCTCGTGATGGCTGGGTGTGGTGTGCTGTCCTTAGGTTAGTTAGGTTTAAGTAGTTCTAAGTTCTAGGGGACTTATGACCACAGCAGTTGAGTCCCATAGTGCTCAGAGCCATTTGAACCATTTTTGAACCATTTTTTTTTTACACCGGGCTTTACGGGCTCTCCTGTGACAAGGGGTCAGTGGAATGCACCTTGCTGGTCTCTGGGCGAATAAACCGTGTCTGTTCAGTTGTCTGTAGACTGTGTGTCTGGAGACAACTGTTCCAGTAGCTGCGGTAAGGTCCCGAGCGAGGCTACCTGCAGTACTCCGTGGCCGTCTGCGGGCACTGATGGTGAGATATCGGTCTTCTTGTGGTGTTGTACACTGTGGACGTCCCCTACTGTAGCGCCTGGACACGTTTCCTGTCTGCTGGAATCGTTGCCATAATCCTGAGATCACACTTTGTGGCACACGGAGGGCCCGTGCTACGACCTGCTGTGTTTGGTGGTGGTGGTGGTGGTGGTTAGTGTTTAACGTCCCGTCCACTACGAGGTCATTAGAGACGGAGCGCAAGCTCGGGTTAGGGAAGGATTGGGAAGGAAATCGGCCGTGCCCTTTCAAAGGAACCATCCTGGCATTTGCCTGAAACGATTTAGGGAAATCACGGAAAACCTAAATCAGGATGGCCGGAGACGGGATTGAACCGTCGTCCTCCCGAATGCGAGTCCAGTGTGCTAACCACTGCGCCACCTAGCTCGGTGCTGTGTTTGACCAGCCTCCAGTCGCCCTAGTATTCTATGCCTCATAACGTCATCAATGTGTGTTCTTTGAGCCATTTTCAACACACAGTCACCATTAGCACGTCTGAAAACGTCTGCTCGCTGCACCGTACTCTGAAATGCACCAACACCGCTCTGCGTATGTTAACTGCTGCCAGCGCCACCGAGCGACGACCGCAGGTCAAATGCACCGCACGGTCATACCCCGAGTTGATTTAAACCCGCAAACCGCCCACCAGAGCGTTGTTTCACCATGTATCAGCATCATCCTTAATTTATGCGCATGAGTGTGGATGTAGATGGATTTGAAAACGTTCTGGATACTTCGAGCGAATGATTTGACTACCTAGATTAAACGAATCCCATCGAACATTCGTGGGACATAATGGAGAGGTCACTTCTTGCACAAAATCCTTCACCGGCTACACTTTCGCAATTATGGACGGCTATAGAGACAACGCGGCTCAGTATTTCTGCAGGGACTTCCAAGGACTTGTTGAGTCTGTACCACGTCGAACTGATACACTACGGCGGGGAAAAAGAGATCCTATATCGGGAGGCATCCCATGCCTTTTATCACATTGTAAGCGCAATGCATTCTTTTACTGAAATTACAGAAATTACTGCGAAAAAGTGAGGTTTATCGAAATGTGACAAATTGTTCTAAGGTGCAGCATGGTCGCAAAGTTTCTATTCATATTTACTCGAGAAATTAATACTCTATACGTTATATTATGTCTGTTCAAACGGTTCAAATGGCTCTGAGCGCTATGGGACTTAACATCTGAGGTCATGAGTCCCCTAGAACTTGGAACTACTTAAAACTAGCTAACCTAAGGACATCACACACATCCATGCCCGAGGCAGGACTTGAACCTGCGACCGTAGCGGTCGCGCGGTTCCAGACTGAAGCGCCTAGAACCGCTCGGCCACATGGGCCAGCTATATTATGTCTTTACTGCATACTGATAGTGAGTGAAATCAAAGTAAGAAGTAGTATCATCAAAGACGTGTTACATCTCACAGACATTCTGAAGTAGAAGCTACTGGCAACTAAAACAAATTTGCCGTTTTTGAGAAACGGAAATTAGTCAAGACGTTAAATAAACTCAGATCATTTGCAAATATCACGTGTTTCACGGCAGAAAGTGTTTCCATTTCAAGCTAGAAGTTGGAGCAAGACTGGCCTACTCATCGACAAGTCGTGTAACTACTTCTAAAAAAAATACAGAAAGTTAAGTTACCATGAAACTCAGTAACTTAAGAGTTAACAGTATCTTCAAAATAGCTCTGGTATAGAGTCTACTGTACAGCAGCTAAAAATGTGTACATTGTAAGGCATCCCAGATATGCTCAATGATGTTCACGTCTGGGGTGTTTGGTGGCCAGCGAAAATGTTGAAACTCAGAATAGTGTTCCTGGAGCCAATCTGTAGCAATTCTGGACGTGTGGGGTGTCGCATTATCCTGCTGGAATTGCTCAACTCCGTCAGAATGCACGATGGACATCAATGGATGTAGGTTGTTGTTGTTTTTGGGGAAGGAGACCAGACAGCGAGGTGATCGGTCTCATCGGATTAGGGAAGGACGGGGAAGGAAGTCGGACGTGCCCTTTGAAAGGAACCATCCCGGCATTTGCCTGGAGCGATTTAGGGAAACCACGGAAAAACTAAATCAGGATGGCTGGACGCGGGATTGAACCGTCGTCCTCCCGAATGCGAGTCCATTGTCTAACCTCGCTCGGTGAATGTAGGTGATCAGACCAGATGCTTACGTACGTGTCACCTGTCAGAGTCATATCTAGACGTACAAGGGGTCCCATATCACTCCAACTGCACACGCCTCACACCATTACAGAGCCTCCACCACCTCGAACAGTCGCCTGCTGAGATACTGGGTCCATGGATTCGTGAGGTTGTCTCCGTACCCTAACACGTCCATCCGCTCAATTTGAAACTAGACTCGTCCGACTAAGCCCAATGTAGGTGTTGACAGGCCCGGGCGAGTCATAAAGCCTTGTGTCGTGCCGGCCGGAGTGGCCGGGCGGTTCCAGGCGCTACAGTCTGGAACCGCGCGACCGCTACGGTCGCAGGTTCGAATCCTGCCTCGGACATGGATGTGTATGATGTCCTTAGGTTAGTTAGGTTTAAGAACTTGTGAGTTCTAGGGGACTGATGACCTCAGCAGTTAACTCCCATAGTGCTGAGCGCCATTTGAACCATTTGAAGCTTGTGTCGTGCAGTCATCGAGGGTACACGAGTGGACCGTCGGCTCCGAAAGCCCATATCGATGATGTTGTCTCTTAGTTCATTTACATCTTGGTTGGGTTCTTGAAGCAGAACTATTCTGTCATCCACACACCGGTGATAATACAGAATTTTCTCCTTTATATAGGGGAATTTATCGAAAATTCTATTTCGATGTCATTAAGAAAAATTTCTGATAAGATGCTGCAGATCGCCAGAACGTCTTCCATCCGGTAAATTTATCCATTAGAGGTAAAGTACCCGAAATCAAGGTTACACTGCAACATGTCGTAACAGCTATACGATCTCACCTACTACCATAGTTTTACGCTTTAGTAGATTCTTACAAACGCTGTACAAAACACAATCTTATGCCTCACAACAACAAAACAGAAGAAATAGCTGGAAGTTGCTTTTCAAATTGTGCGCGAATTGCTAAGGGACCAAACTGCTGAGGTCCTCGATCCCTAGACTTACACGCTACTTAAACTACCTTACGCTAAGAACAACACACACACCCATGTCCGAGGGAGGACTCGAACCTCCGGCGGGAGCAGCCACGCAGTCCGTGACATAGCGCCTCAAACCGCGCGGCCACTCCGCTTTGGTTGCTTTTACTGGCTTCTAGTGCACCATCCTAAAATCGGTCACCAGCTTGAAACATCAACCTGAAACAACTTTAGTTCGTAAGTACACTATCCTCCAGGTGTTACCGGTACCTATGAAAGGGAATACAAGGTATGTCTAAGGTTTTTCAGATTCTTGTGTTCTGTCGGTTCCCGAAGTATTTTTTCATTTGTTATTTTGAAAGATAATTATTACAAATAAAAAGTACTTTCATTTTATCGCTTCCTGTTTTAGCATTTCAGATGAAAAAATTTTGGCTATTTGTGGGAAGGTCTTATGGGACCGAACTGCTGAGGTCATTGGTCCCTAAGCCTACACACTACTTAATCTAACTAACTTACGCTATGAACAACACACACAACCATTCACGAGGGAGGAGTCGAACGTCTAGGGTGTTCCATTGATAGTGACCGTTTCAAATATCTCACGAAATAGGCGTCAAACGAAAAAACTACAAAGTCCGAAAACCGTCTAGCGTGAAAGGGGAAACCAGATGGCACTAGATGGCGCTGCCATATGTCAAACGAATATCAACTTTTTTTTTTAAATAGGAACCCCCATTTGTATTACATATTCGTGTAGTACGTAAATAAATATGAATGTTTTAGTTGGACCACTTTTTTCGCTTTGTGATAGATGGTGCTGTAATAGTCACAAACCTGTAAGTACGTGGTATCACGTAACATTTCGCTAGTGCGGATGGTATTTGCTTCGTGATACATTACCCGTGCTAAAATGGACCGTTTACCAACTGCGGAAAACGTCGATATCGTGTTGATGTATCTCTATTGTGATCAAAATGTCCCACGGCCGTGTGCTATGTATGCTGCTCGGTATCCTGGACGACATCATCCAAGTGTCCGGACCGTTCGCCGGATAGTTACGTTATTTAAGGAAACAGGAAGTGTTCAGCCACATGTGAAACGTCAACCACGACCTATAACAAATCATGATGCCCAAGTAGGTGTTTTAGCTGCTGTCGCGGCTAATCCGCACATCAGTAGGAGACAAACTGCGCGAGAATCGGGAATCTCGAAAACGTCGGTGTTGAGAATGCTACATCAACATCGATTGCACCCGTACCATATTTCTATGCACCAAGAATTGCATGGCGACGACTTTGAACGTCGTATACAGTTCTGCCACTGGGCACAAGAGAAATTACGGGACGATGACAGATTTTTTGCACGCCTCCTATTTAGCGACGAAGCGTCATTCACCAACAGTGGTAACGTAAACCGGCATAATATGCACTATTTGGAAACGGAAAATCCACGATGACTGCGACAAGTGGAATATCAGTGACCTTGGCGGGTTAAATGTATGGTGCGGCATTATGGGAGGAAGAATAATTGGTCCCCATTTTATCGATGGCAATCTAAATGGTGCAATGTATGCTGATTTTCTAAGTAATGTTGTACCGATGTTACTACAAGACGTTTCACTGCATGACTGAATGGGGATGTACTTTCAACATGATGGATGTCCGGCACATAGTTCGCGTGCGGTTGAAGCGGTATTGAATGGCATATTTCATGACAGGTGGATTGGTCGTCGAAGCACCATACCGTGGCCCGCACGTTCGCCGGATCTGACGTCCCCGGATTTCTTTCTGTGGGGAAAGCTGAAGGAAATTTGCTATCGTGATCCACCGACAATGCCTGACAACATGCGTCAGCGCATTGTCAATCCATGTGCGAACATTACGGAAGGCGAACCACTCGTTGTTGAGAGGAATGTCGTTCGTTACACGTATTGCCAAATGCACTGAGGTTGACGGACATCATTATTGCATTAATGTGGTATTTACAAATATCACGCTATAACAGCATGCGTTTTCACAAATGATAAGTTCACAAACGTACATGTATCACACTGGAACAACCGAAATAAAATGTTGAAACGTACCTACGTTCTGTATTTTAATTTAAAAAACCTACCTGTTACCAGCTGTTCGTGTAAAATTGTGAGCCATATGTTTGTGACTATTACAGCGCCATCTATCACAAAGCGAAAAAGTGGTCCAACTGAAACATTCATATTTCTTTACGTACTACACGAATATGTAATAAAAATGGGGGTTCCTATTTTTAAAAACGCAGTTGATATCCGTTTGACCTATGGCAGCGCCATCTAGCGGGCCAACCACAGCGCCATCTGGTTTCCCCCTTCAAGCTAGACGATTTTCGTTGTTTGTAGTTTTTTCGTTTGATGCTTATTTCGTGAGATATTTGACCCGGTCACTATCAATGGACCATCCTAAAAAAATACCTTTCAAAATACATTATAAAGGTACATATTTAAAAATGCCATTACAAAATTGCATTCAAGACTACCGTTTTTAAAAGTATTTATATTAGGATAATACGGCAGGTATTATATTTTGGTTACTGATGTACAGTACTTCATCAAGTAGCTGGAACAACCGATCTATATTAAATTCTTTTTGTTCCTTTAATAAATTTTGCGGGTTCATCTTCTTTTCCACGAAAATTTCCAATTCTTCGCAAAACATTTAACAGAGGGTCTTTATCTGGACTGTGGATAATTTTTGTACTATCTTGAATCGCACTTAATGTATGTTTAGTTGTACAAATGATTTTTCACCCAATGCTGTACGATCTGAATTTAAACTGCAGTGTTCCTAAAACGTAAATGTGGTATGACTGAGGCCTGCCGGCCAGTGTGGCCGTGCGGTTAAAGGCGCTTCAGTCTGGAACCGCGTGACGGCTACGGTCGGAGGTTCGAATCCTGCCTCGGGCATGGATGTGTGTGATGTCCTTAGGTTAGTTAGGTTTAATTAGTTCTAAGTTCTACGCGACTGATGACCTCAGAAGTTAAGTCGCATAGTGCACAGAGCCATTTGAACCATTTGAACTGAGGCCTGCCGTCGGGTAGACCGTTCGCCAGATGGAAGTTTTTCAATTTGACGCCACTTCGGCGACTTGCGCGTCGATGGGGATCGAATGATGATGATGAGGACAACACGGCACCCAGTCCTCGAGCGGAGAAAATCGCCAACCCAGCCGGGAATCGAACCCGGGCTCTTGGGATTGGCGTTCTGTCGCGCTGAACACTCAGCTACCAGGGGCGGCCTGCAGTATTCCTTATAAGGTGTTATAAACGCTCTCCTAGTTTGGTCGATGTACATGCTCTGACAATTTTGGCAATAAGTTTGATACACTACTGAATTACTGTATTTGTCCTTATGTACGAGGGCGGTTCAGAAAGTAACCTCCGATTGGCCACAGTGCGGGTTGTGGGGGGAGTAGCGACGCCATCTGTGCGTTCACGCACTCAACAGGTCAGTCGGCATCAAGCCGTGGTCGAGTGAACGTCGTACCTGCGCTAGTTTAGTTTTTGTGGCAGTTTGAAATGTGTGCTGCAATAGAAAACCCCGCCAAATGTGAAGTGCGTGCTGTCATAAGGTTTTTTACAGCCAAAGGATATTCTGCAGCAGCTATTCATCGTGAGCTTTGTGCCGTGTACGGACCGAGAGTTATGAGTGAAGGAGTTGTCCGTGAATGGGTACGTTTATTTAAAAGTGGACGAGAAAACGTTCGTGATGAAGAGAGGAGTGGTAGACCATCATTGGTGACTGACGAACTCGTTCAGACAGTTGATGCAAAAGTTCGTGAAAATCGACGTTTCTCAATGTCGGAGTTGTCTACTGGTTTTCCACAGATTTCTAAGACTCTCTTGTACGAGATAGTGACAGCAAGATTGGGTTACCGTAAGTTATGTGCACGATGGGTGCCCAAAATTCTTACCGACCACCACAAAACTCAAAGAATGGCCTCTGCATTAGACTTTCTGTCACGTTATGAGGACGAAGGAGAACCATTGTTAAACAGAATCGTGACCGGTGACGAAACCTGGATTAAGTACGTGAACCCTGAGACAAAAGAACAATCAAAGATGTGGGCACATTCAAATTCGCCTACCAAACCCAGAAAAGCCTCGCAAGATTTTTCTGCCAGAAAACTGATGGCAACAGTGTTTTGGGATGCCAAAGGGGTGTTGTCGGCTGAATTCGTGGAACGTGGTACGACCATTAATCAAGACGTGTACTGTGAAACAATAAAAAAGTTACGACGGGCTATACAGAACAAACGCCGTGGTATGCTGACTTCCGGTATCGTTTTTTTTTTGCACGATAACGCCCGTCCTCACTCTGTTCGCAGAACAACGGCCCTTCTCGAGTCCTTCAAGTGGGACGTTATCAACCATCCACCTTACAGCCCAGACCTGGCGCCAAGTGATTATCACCTCTTCATGCATTTGAAGAAATGGCTCGGGTCACAGCGGTTTGATGACGACGAAGAGCTCAAAGATGCGGTCACAGGCTGGCTCCAGGCACAAGCGGGTGATTTTTATGCAGAAGGAATTTCAAAGCTTGTGAAGAGATACGATAAGTGCCTCAATCGCTATGGAGACTATGTAGAAAAATAGTGCAAAGATGTAGTTGTAAGATGTATATATTAAAATATTTTTATTTAACTTGGTGTATTTTTTTAAATCAACCGGAGGTTACTTTCTGAACGGCCCTCGTACATTCTCGTTGCGTGTCAGTGCGTCTCTGACGGAGTTGCTACTTCGAAATGATACTTTAACTTCTTGTCTTGGGAAACATCTGGCATTGCGGTCTGTTGTAGGACCTTTGTATATGAGTGTAATATAAATTTTCTTTTCTGCTGGCTTGCCTATACTATCGTTTTCCTTTCGTTTGATATTTTTCAGAATAGTGTGGTACAATTTCATTATCTCATGTTACTGGTAATTGCTCCGTAATGCCATCTTTTTCATGGTCTGTAATTCTGTAGCTCTGTTTTCATCTGTGAGTGGTTACTGTAACATTATGTGCAAAACTGAGTAGAAATATGCTTTCTTGTGCTGGATTGGATTATTTGAACTATTCCCGGCCCGCATCTCGTGGTCGTGCGGTAGCGTTCTCGCTTCCCACGCCCGGGTTCCCGGGTTCGATTCCCGGCGGGGTCAGGGATTTTCTCTGCCTCGTGATGGCTGGGTGTTGTGTGATGTCCTTAGGTTAGTTAGGTTTAAGTAGTTCTAAGTTCTAGGGGACTGATGACCATAGATGTTAAGTCCCATAGTGCTCAGAGCCATTTGAACTATTCCCAATTATTATACACGAATATGTTGGCTTCCTGTAAACTTTAAAAATATGTTTCCCATTCTATATACTAATTAACAAATCGAAAAAACTGATGCTACCATCTCGTTCATATTCAACTATGAACTAAATAACTTAATTGTTGGGTGCATTTGCTTGAGCTTGTCTCTCAGTTCATTTAAATCGTGGTTGGTTTCTTGAAGCAGAACTATTCTGGTGGTGGTGGTGATTAGTGTTTAACGTCCCGTCGACAACGAAGTCATTAGAGACGGAGCGCAAGCTCGGGTTAGGGAAGGAAATCGGCCGTGCCCTTTCAAAGGAACCATCCCGGCATTTGCCTGAAACGATTTAGGGAAATCACGGAAAACCTAAATCCGGATGGCCGGAGACGGGATTGAACCGTCGTCCTCCCGAATGCGAGTCCAGTGTGCTAACCACTGCGCCACCTCGCTCGGTAACTATTCTGTCATCCACACACCGGTGATAATACAGAATTTTCTGCTTTATATAGGGGAATTTATTTAAAATTCTATTTCGATGTCATTAAGAAAAATTTCTGGTAAGATGGTGCAGATCACCAGAACGTCTTCCATGCGGTAAATTTATCCAAGTACCTGAAATCAAGGCTACACTGCAAAATGTCGTAACAGCTATACGATCTCACCTACTACCATAGTTTTATGCTTTAGTAGATTACGTTTAGTTATTTTCAATTTTTCATAAATCGTTACGTTTGTAAACATTCACTGAAGCGCCAAAGAAACTGGTATATGCCTGTGTATATGTAAACAGGCAGAATATAGCGCTGTGGTCGACAGCGCCTACAAGACAACAAGTGTCTGGCGCAGTTGTTAGATCGGTTTCTACTGCTACAATGGCAGGTTATCCAGATTTACGTGAGTTTGAACGTCGTGTTATGGTCGGCATACCGCCTATGGGACACAGAATCTCACAGGTAGCGATGAAGTGGGGATTTTCCCGTACGACCATTTCACGAGTGTACTGTGAATATCAGGAATCTGGTAAAACATCAAATCTCCCACATCGCTGCGTCCAGAAAAAGATTCTGCAAGAACGGGAACCGAGACGACTAAAGAGAATCGCTCAGTGTGACAGAAATGCAACCATTGGAGAGTGCTGCATATTTCACTGTTGGGCCATCAACAAGTGTCAGCGTGCGAACTATTCAGCGAAACATCATCGATATGGTCTACCATCTGAGCTACCTAAGCACGACTCACGCCCGGTCCTCACAGCTTTACTTCTGGCAGTATCTCGTCTCCTACCTTCCAAACTTTACAGAAGCTCTCCTGCGAGGGTAGGAGACGAGATACTGGCAGAAGTAAGGCTGTGAGGACCGGGCGTGAGTCGTGCTTCGGTAGCTCAGATGGTAGAGCACTTGCCCGCGAAAGGCAAAGGTCCCGAGTTCGAGTGTCCGTCGGGCTCACAGTTTTAATCTGCCAGGAAGTTTCATATCAGCGCACACTCCGCTGCAGAGTGAAAATGTCATTCCAGCTTCTGTAAAGTTTGGAAGGTAGGAGACGAGATACTGGCAGAAATAAGGCTGTGAGGACCGGGCGTGAGTCGTGCTTCGGTAGCTCAGATGGTAGAGCACTTGCCCGCGAAAGGCAAAGGTCCCGAGCTCGAGTCTCGATCGGGCACACAGTTTTAATCTGCCAGGAAGTTTCATCATCGATATGGGCTTTCGGAGCCGACGGTCCACTCGTGTACCCTCGATGACTGCACGACACAAGGTTCAAATGGTTCAAATGGCTCTGAGCACTATGGGACTTAACTGCTGAGGTCAGCAGTCCCCTAGAACTTAGAACTACTTAAACCTAACTAACCTAGGGACATCACACACATCCATGCCCGAGGTAGGATTCGAACCTGCGACCGTAGCAGCAGCGCGGTTCCGGACTGAAACACCTAGAACCGCCCGGCCACAGCGGCCGCCCTTTTCAGTGTATTTACTACAATTTTAGCAAATTAGATGCTGTTTTTAACTCTCAAAGTTTTGTCAAATTTGTAGGTACTTCTAAGTTCCTCCCTGACTCCCTACTACGCTGCTGCCTGCTTGTCATCATCATCGATCCTGAAAAGCAAAATGTATAGGAATAAAAATTTGGCGTGAATACGATATTTGCACGAGGCAAAGAATGTTTTCGGCTCGCCAGTGTCCACGCCGTGGCCGCGAAGAGCAGACTTTTTTTCCCAGCAGGTCAGAGGCGGATGGTGTGGCGTGTAATCTAGTCGGAAGCTGACGTAACACTTGAGGAAGGGGAGGGGGGCGGGAGGAGGCACGGCTTCCTGCCAGGTTTCCCGCCGACCGCAAATCACGGCGCAGCTCGTCCTTGCTTTCGTGATACTGTAATTGCGTCCTTGCGTTGCGGCACGGCGGCGCTCGACAGCGGGAGCCAGACAACAGCCACGGTTTCGTGGCGTTCGAGTTCTTCACTCTTAGGATGAGCGCACAACGTCGAAACGTGTTTCACGTCTCCCGCGTAGGCTGTGGCCTAAGAAGGCTCCCGGAAGCGTCCACAAGATACTGCCGTACGTCAGTGTACATTCGTACCGGCACACAGACCATTGGCGCATTTATAAATGATTAAAGTTGTGGTTCTCTGTGACGTAGATGCTCGTCTTCAGTGTAGTTCCCAAGTCTGATAGCGTATACAAGTGGCGCGACTAGCTCGCCCTCTGTGGTCGCTTGTGAAGGACACGGAGATGCAGCGTACTCGTGTGAGACAGCGGTATCAGCACTTGACACAGTCTGAAAGGGACCTGATTGTGCGTCTCCATTTCGCCAGCTGGTCGAATGGTGCATTAACCAGTGGCGAATTCAGGTATGGCAGTAAAAATGGAAATGAGCATATGGCATTGTTGGCCAGGAGGCCCCATCTGGGGAAGTTCGGCCGCCAAGTGCAAGTCTTATTTGCACTTATGAGGATGAAATGATGATGCGGACAACACGACACCCAGTCCCCAGCCTGGGCAGGAATCGAACCCGGGCCCACTTGCATGGGAGGTGAGCGCGTTACCCACCAGCTGAGCAGGCGGACAGGTATGGCAGTGGCCGGGCTCGACGAATAATCCGTACCCAAAGACTGGAAAGCTGCACAGGTCACACCTGTATTCAAGAAAGGCAGTAGTAGTAAGCCACTAAATTACAGGCCCATATCATGAACGTCGGTATGCAGCAGTATTTTGGAACATACCGGGTGATTCAAAAAGAATACCACAACTTTAAAAATGTGTATTTAATGAAAGAAACATAATATAACCTTCTGTTGTACATCATTACAAAGAGTATTTAAAAAGGTTTTTTTTCACTCAAAAACAAGTTCAGGGATGTTCAATATGGCCCCCTCCAGACACTCGAGCAATATCAACCCGATACTCCAACTCGTTCCACACTCTCTGTAGCATACCACGCGTAACAGTTTGGATAGCTGCTGTTATTTCTCGTTTCAAATCATCAATGGTGGCTGGGAGAGGCGGCCGAAACACCATATCCTTAACATACCATAAGAAAAAATCGCAGGGGGTAAGATCAGGGCTTCTTGGAGGCCAGTGATGAAGTGCTCTGTCACGGGCTGCCTGGCGGCCGATCCATCGCCTCGGGTAGTTGACGTTCAGGTAGTTATGGACAGATAAGTGCCAATGTGGTGGCGCTCCATCCTGCTGAAATATGAATTGTTGTGCTTCTTGTTCGAGCTGAGGGAACAGCCAATTCTCTAACATCTCCAGATACTGTAGTCCAGTTACAGTAGCACCTTCGAAGAAAAAGGGGACCAAAAACTTTATTGGCTGAAATGGCACAGAAAACGTTCACCTTAGGCGAGTCACGTTCATACTGAGTTGTTTCCCGCGGATTCTCAGTGCCCCATATACAGACATTGTGACGGTTGACTTTCCCGTTAGTGTGGAAAGTTGCTACATCACTAAACACAATCTTTGAAACGAAAGATTCATCTGTTTCCATTTGAGGAAGGATAAAATCACAGAAATCGATTCTTTTAATCTTATCAGCTGCAGACAGTGCTTGAACCAATTTCAGACGATAAGGTTTCATAACTAACCTTTTTCGTAGGACTCTCCATACAGTCGATTGTGGAATTTGCAGCTCTCTGCTAGCTCTGCGAGTCGATTTTCCTGGGCTGCGAACAAATGCTTGCTGGATGCGTGCTACATTTTCATCACTCGTTCTCGGCCGTCCAGAACTTTTCCCTTTGCACAAACACCCATTCTCTGTAAACTGTTTATACCAACGTTTAATACATCACCTATCAGGAGGTTTAACACCATACTTCGTTCGAAATGCACGCTGAACAACTGTCGGCGATTCACTTCTGCCGTACTCAATAACACAAAAAGCTTTCTGTTGAGCGGTCGCCATCTTAGCATCAACTGACGCTGACGCCTAGTCAACAGCGCCTCAAGCGAACAAATGTACAACTAAATGAAACTTTATAGCTCCCTTAATTCGCCGACAGATAGTGCTTAGCTCTGCCTTTTGTCGTTGCAGAGTTTTAAATTCCTAAAGTTGTGCTATTCTTTTTGAATCACCCTGTATATTGCGTTCGAATATTACGAATTACCTCTAAGAGAACGATCTATTCACACACAGTCAACACGAATTTAGGAAACATTTGTCTTGTGAAACACGACTAGCTCTTTACTCACACAACGTGTCGAGTCCTATTGACAAGGCGTTAGAAATTGATACCGTACTTCTAGATTTCCAGAAGTCTTTTGACACTGTACCACACAAGCGGCTTGTAGTGAAATTCGTGCTTGTGGAATTTTGTCTCGCTTATGTGACTGGATTTGCGATTTCCTGTCAAATAGGTTACAGTACATAGTAATTGACGGAAAGTCATTGAGTAAAACAGAAGTGATTTCTGGTGTTCCCCAAGGTTATACGTCGTCTGCTGTTCCTTATTTATATCAGTGATATAGAAGACAATCTGTCCAGCCATCTTAGGCTGTTTTGCAGATGATTTTGTCGTTTATCGTCTAGTAAAGTCATCAGAACATAAAAAGAATTGCAGAAGGATTCAGAATAGATCCCTGTATCGCGCGAAAATTGGCAATGGACTCTAATTAACGAAAAGTGTGAGGTCATCCACATGAGTGCTAAAAGGAACCCTTAAACTTCGGTTACACGATAAATCAGTCAAATCTAAAGGCCGTAATTCAACTAGATACCTACAATTACATACACGTTAAGTTGGAAAGAACTCACAGAAAATGTTGTGGGGAAGGGGAACCAACGACTGCGTTTTATGAGCAGGACACTTAGAAAATGTAACAGATCTACTGAAGAGGCTGCCTACACTACGCTTGGCCAACCTCTTTTGGAGTACTGCTGCGCGGTGTGGGATCCTTACCAGATACTACTCACGGAGTACGCCGAGAATGTCCAAAGAAGAGCAGCACATTTTGTACTATCGAGAAATAGGGGACAGTGTCACGGACATGATACAGGGTTTGGGATGCACATCATTAAAGTAAAGGGGTTTCTAATGTTTTCTATTCCAGTCTTTTATCACAATATCAGTTCTTTAGATGATGACTGGTTTCAGTCGATGATGACCATCCTCAGATTTTTTCTACACCATGTCCTAAAGTGATAAGGCCATAATGGCATCGTCAAAACATATTAATATATGTGAGACCTGAGTTTCTCCTGGCGTATACAACTTTCAAATAACTTCCGGGAATTCAGCCAGGTAACACTTTCAGCGACCGCCGATATTTCGGCGGGAGAACACCCCGCCATTTTCAAGGCAAACTGCAACGGACAGGCGGCGTACATGCAAATTTAATACCTCGGTTTGACTTTGCCAGCTGAGCTGTCCCATCTTGAAGTTACATTTCGTAAATATGGTTATAGTGATAGACAGATTGAACGTGCGTTGCGCTATCGACCAACTGTACATCGGGTGATTGATGATAATTCTGAGTCAACACCTAAGTCTACTGCCTTTTTGCCTTACGTAGGAAACACGTCCAATAAGATCGGTCGAATTTTACGGAAATACGATGTGAAATGTGTTTTCCGACCTCCATCTAAAATTAGAGCACTTTTGAGTTCCGTTAAGGATGATCTTGGATTGCGTAAGGCGGGTGTATATCGTATTCCCTGTAGCTGCGGTATGGCATATATTGGTCAAACTATCAGGACCGTGGAGGACAGATGTACTGAGCATAAACGGCACACACGATTACAGCAGCCAAATAGATCTGCTATTGCCGAACATTGCTTGGATACTGGTCACCCCATGTTATATAATAACACCGAGATATTGGCATGCACGTCCAGCTATTGGGACAGTGTCATTAGGGAGGCAGTTGAGATTAAACTAGCGAGCAACCTCGTTAACAGGGATGGAGGTTTCTGTTTAAACTCTGTTTGGAATCCGGCTCTCTCCCTTGTCAAAAAACAGAGGAACAGAGTCAATGCTGCCTCACCTGTGAATTCATAGTCTCACTATCGATAGCTCTGACTTTGGTTATCTTTGGTGGCACTAGTGTTCAGTGTGTGTGTTATCTTTCCTGCTTCTGTCGCAGAACCGAGGTATTAAATTAAATTTGCATGTACGCCGCCTGTCCGTTGCACTTTGCCTTGAAAATGGCGGGGTGTTCTCCCGCCGAAATATCGGCGGTCGCTGAAAGTGTTACCTGGCTGAATTCCCGGAAGTTATTTGAAAACATATTAATATAGTCAGTGACGATGCTGTGCTGACTATATTTATATGTTTTGACGATGCCATTATGGCCTTATCACTTTAGGACATGGTGTACAAAAGATCTGCGGGTGCTCATCACGGACTGAAACCGATCATCGTCCACAGAACTGATATTGTGATCAAAGAGTAGAATAAAAAACATTTTACAGTATTGGATCACTGTTGGTATACGCGCAGCTGGTGAAAGGGGTTTCTCAAGAAATTGAAATCACCATATTTCTCCTCGGAATGCGAAAATATGTTGTTGACGCCTACCTACATAGGGAAGAACAATCGTTATAATCAAAAAAATGAAATGAGAGATCACACGGAAATGTATAGGTGTTCGTTTTTTCTGTGAGCTCTTAGAGAGTGGAATAATAGAGAAATATTGTGAAGGTGGTTCGATGAACCGTCTCCCAAACACTCACTGTAATCTGCGAAGTAGCGATGTAGAGACAGATGTAGATGTAGATCCACTAGCTCGTTGTTGTTGTTGTTGTTGTTGTTGTCCTCAGTCCTGAGACGGGTTTGATGCAGCTCTCCACACCACTCTATCCAGTGCAAGCATCTTCATCTCCCAGTACTTGCTGCCACCTACATCCTTCTGACTCTGCTTAGTGTGTTCATCTCTTGGTCTCCCTCTACGATTTTTACCCTCCACGCTGCCCTCCAGTGCTAAATTTGTGATCCCTTGATGCCTAAGAACATGTCCTACCAACTGGTCCCTTCTTCTCGTCAAGTTGTGTCACAACTCCTCTTCTCCCCAATCCTATTCAATACCTCCTCATTAGTTCTACCCATCTAATCTTCAGCATTCTTCTGTAGCACCACATTTCGAAAGCTTCTATTCTCTCCGCTACGGTCGCAGGTTCGAATCCTGCCTCGGGCATGGATGTGTGTGATGTCCTTAGGTTAGGTTTAAGTAGTTCTAAGTTCTAGGGGACTTATGACCACAGCAGTTGAGTCCCATAGTGCTCAGAGCCATTTGAACCATTTTTTTTCTATTCTCTTCTTGTCCAAACTATTTATCGTCCACGTTTCACGTCTATACATGGCTACACTCCATACAAATACTTTCAGAAACGACTTCCTGACACTTAAATCTATACTCGATGTTAACAAATTTCTCTTCTTCAGAAACGCTTTCCTTGCCATTGCCAGTCTACATTTTATATCCTCTCTACTTCGACCATCATCAGTTATTTTGCTCCCTAAATAGCAAAACTCCTTTGTTACTTTAAGTGTCTCATTTCCTAATCTAATTCCCTCAGCATCACCCAATTTAATTCGACTACATTCCATTATCCTCGTTTTGCTTTTGTTGATGTTCATCTTATATCCTCCTTTCAAGACACTGTCCATTCTGTTCAACTGCTCTTCCAAGTCCTTTGCTGTCTCTGACAGAATTACAATGTCATCAGCGAACCTCAACGTTTTTATTTCTTCTCCATGGACTTTAATACCTACTCCGAATTTTTCTTTTGTTTCCTTTACTGCTTGCTCAATATACAGATTGAATAACATCGGGGACAGGCTACAACCCTGTCTCACTCCCTTGCCAACCGCTGCTTCCCTTTCATGCCCCTCGACTCTTATAACTGCCATCTGGTTTCTGTACAAATTGTAAATAGCCTTTCGCCCCCTGTATTTTACCCCTGCCACCTTTAGAATTTGAAAGAGAGTACTCCAGTCAACATTGTCAAAAGCTTTCTCTAAGTCTACAAATGCTAGAAATGTAGGTTTGCCTTTCCTTAATCTATTTTCTAAGGTAAGTCGTAGGGTCAGTATTGCCTCGCGTGTTCCAACATTTCTGCGGAATCCAAACTGATCTTCGCCGAGGTCGGCTTCTACCAGTTTTTCCATTCGTCTGTAAAGAATTCGCGTTAGTATTTTGCAGCTGTGACTTATTAAACTGGTAGTTCGGTAATTTTCACATCTGTCAACACCTGCTTTCTTTGGGATTGGAATTATTATATTCTCCTTGAAGTCTGAGGGTATTTCGCCTGTCTCATACATCTTGCTCACCAGATGGTAGAGTTTTGTCAGGACTGGCTCTCCCAAGGCCGTCAGTAGTTCCAATGGGATGTTGTCTACTCCGGGGGCCTTGTTTCGACTCAGGTCTTTCAGTGCTCTGTCAAACTCTTCACGCAGTATCGTATCTCCCATTCATCTACACGCATTTCCATAATATTGTCCTCAAGTACATCGCCCTTGTATAGACCCTCTATGTACTCCTTCCACCTTTCTGCTTTCCGTTCTTTGCTTAGAACTGGGTTTCCATTTGAGCTCTTGATATTCACTAGCTCACTAGCTCATTAACAAAAACTGTATTCCGCAATGGCCCTGTAACACTCCCTTGGGAAAATTCCTCTATGTTTGTCCATCTTATTTCGTTAAGAACCTTCCGATGACAGCACCGTGAAAAGGCCACATGCTAGAAGTTTACACGTTATCAACAGACACAATCGTTGTAAAAGATGAAACTTAGCTATCAAACTGTCATCTGCCAAAGACATTTACATTGAAGAGCTAAAGAAACAGGCAGACCTGCCTAATATCGTGTAGGGCATACACGACATGGCATGCACTAGACTAATGTCTGAAGTAGTGCTGGAGACAGTTGATACCATGAATCCTGCAGACTGTCTATAAATCCGCAAGAGAACGAGGGGTTGGAGATCTCTTCTGAACAGTACGTTACAAGGCATCCCAGATATGCTCAATAATCTTCATATCTGGGAAGTTTGGTGGCCAGCGGAGTGTTTATGTTGGATCCTGCCTAGTCGTCGAGTATTCGGGTCAAGGAAACTTACTTTCTCGAATCGCTAGACAAACAATTCAAACGAATCGTATTAGTGAGTTTTATTAGGAAAAAAACAAGGCCAATATTTAACTTTGACAATAACATAGAAGTGTCGCAAGCAAAGGGCGCCATGCAAATAAGAAATCTCTTCAGTATATAAATTCCTAAGTCGCTGGTCGTGAAGCGCCTAATATTGATGCTGCTGTAGAAGTGTTCTCTTCACATAGAGGCGTTGTCGTCCTAGAGACGGGTAGGTCAGCGTGCAATTGGCTGGCGCCTTCTTCTCAGCCCTCTCTGTTCTCTAGTTTCCGGCTGGCGTTCTGGCTCTTGACCTTACGCCGTAACAGTTTAAACTCAGCAGAGTGCTCCTGGAGCCACTCTGTAGCAGTTCTGGACGTGTGGGGTGTAGCATTGTCCTGTTGGAATTGCCCGTTCATCGGAATGCACAGTGGATAAGAATGGATGTAGGTGATCAAGCAAGGTGCTTACGTACGTGTCGTTTCTAGACATATCAGAGCTCCCATATCACTCCAACTGCACATGTCGCACTCCATTACAGAGCCTCCAGCAGCCTCAACAGTCCCCAGGTGACATTCAGGGTCCACGGATTCGTGACGTTGTTTCCATACCCGTTGACGTCCACCTGCTCAATACTCTTTGGAACGAGACTCGTCCGGCCAGGCAACATGATTCCAGACATCAACAGTCCAATGTCATTGTTGAGGGACCCAGGCGAGGCATAAAGCTTTGTGTCGTGCAGTCATCGAGGGTACACGAGTACACGAGTGGACCTTGGGCTCAGAAAGCCCATATCGGTGATGTTTCGTTGAACGCTTCGCACGCTGACACTTGATGGCTCAGCATTGACATCTGCAGCAATTTGGGAAGGGTTGCACTTCTGTCACGTTGAACGACTCTCTTCAGTCGTCGCTGGTCCTGTTGTTGCAGGATCTTTTTCTGGTTGCAGTGACGTTGCAAATTTAATGTTTTACCGGATACTTGATATTCACGGTACACTCGTGAATGGTCGTACGGAATAATCCCCACTTCATCGCTACCTCGGAGATGCTGTGTCCAAAAAATGTTCAAATGTGTGTGAAATATTATGGGACTTAACTGTTAAGGTCATCAGTCACTAAGCTTACACACTACTTAACCTGAATTATCCTAAGGACAAACACACACATCCATGCCCGAGGGAGGACTCGAACCTCCACCAGGATCAGCCGCACATTCCATGACTGCAGCGCCTTTGAGCGCTCGGCTAATCCCGCGCGGCTGCAGATGCTGTGTCCCATCTCTCGTGCGCCCACTGTAACAGCACGTTCAAACTCACTTAAAACTTGATAAGGTGCCATTGCAGCAGCAGTAAGCGATCTAACAAGTGCGCCAGACACATGTTGTCTTATATAGGCGTTGCCGACCGCAGCGCCGCATTCTGCCTGTTTACATATCTCTGTATTGAGTACGCATGTCTATACCAGTTTCTCTGGAGCTTCAGTGTATATCGCTTCTGTAGAGCTAGTGTCCGTGTATCAACATGTTTCGGGGCTCCTTTTCTATTTGGGGCTTATTTTCTATTAAAATGGTCCGCGTGTTTATATATTTTGATGGCTTCTCTATACAGTCGTGGTTAATGTCTCCATGACACTATGGGGCTTAGCATCTGAGGTCATCAGTCGCCTAGAACTTAGAAATAATTAAACCTAACCAACCTAAGGACGTCACACACATCCATGCCCGAGGCAGGATTCGAACCAGCGACCGTAGCATTCGTGCGGTTCCGGACTGAAGCGCCTAGAATCGCTCGGCCACCGCGGCCGGCGCCGTGGTTAATAGTTCGCCATTTTAGATAAAATTTTTCGTCTAAAACGTTCACTTCACTGTTTCCCTTCTGAAGAGCATGCTCTGCGAAAGCCGAATTACCTGCTTTTCCTGACTGGAAGTGTTGCGTTCCCTCGTACACGTTTTCACGCTTCTCTTCTTGCGTGTACACTCATGCCGACAGAAGCGACCGCGCGAGGTGTCGCAATGGTTAGGCCACTGGACTCGCATTCGGGATGACGACGGTTGAAACCCGAGTCCTGCCATTCTGATTTAGGTTCTCCGTGATTTGCCTAAATCTCTTCACGCAAATGCCGGGATGGTTCCTTTGAAAGCGCACTGCCGACTTCCTTCCCCATCGCTCCCTAATCCGATGGCAGCGACGACTTCGCTGTTTGGTCCCCTTTCCCAAATCAACCAACAAAGACTTCTGTCACTGCACCTTTGCTGTGGTTGACGATCACAGTTGTTGCGTAACCGTCTGTCTGTACGCGTGACGCTCCAAAAAAATCTTTGTATTGCAACCTCCTGTCGGTCTCTGTCATAGCTAGGCTGCAGCTCATCGTGTGTGTTCCTTACCCAGTTAAAAATACGCCACGAGACTCGAAATACCGTTTCGTTGCTACTTGAAACGTTTACTTACTCGCACGTTCAGAGCCCAGATTTCCTGTTCAGCTTGGGCAGAACTGGCGGTTAACGTATTGCTCCGGTTTCTTATTCTCAGCAGGCTTCGTCAGCTGTGACAGGAAGTACCGAACACGTTTCTGTCACTTACTGCGTGAGTTCGCATTACTGATACTTCAGCACATTTTCTCATTGTATAGTGCAATCACCGTGCAGTGGGAAAGACGAAACTGTTGAGCTTTTTTTTTCGGAGCAGTGCCAGGAAATAAAGTAAGACATGATTTGTGCTGACGGGCTCATTCATTCGGGGTTTGTGCCCAAGAAGTGTTAAAAAAAATTACACCTAATGACATTCAGTAATGAAAGTAATTAGTAATGTAGTGGGTATGCGCCTATAGGACTGCAGATACTTTTAAAAATATCGGGAAACCGATACATCGATATATAAAAATGATATCAATACCGGCCCTTCATAAATCGCAAAAAATTATCAATATATTGAAGGAAAAAATATCGACATACCTATGTAAATATCGATTGCACGTTGTAAATATACCGCCGGTTTTAGAGCTGTGTATTTAATTACTGTTTTATTATTAGATATTTTTTACATCAACAAGCTAGCAGCATGCTTATCCCCCCTCAGAGCAAGAACTGAAAGGGATACGATGAACGTTCACACTTGCCGATAACCACTTTGGTAAGAATGATAACTGAATGTGGCACAGTAGTTGTCCCATGGGTGTGTTGTTCGGTTTCGTCACGTGTCGGTTTTCTCTGGAAAACTTAATGTCGACATCCCTGTTCTTTCATTTCTGCAAACGATATGCCTAGTAGTTGTAGTCTTAAAATTGCGTGGTGAGGCTAAACGTTGCAGTTTCTGTTGGTTGCGCCGAATACGTCAGCATTTAGCCGCACACGCCTCCACGCGCCGCAGAAACTATTTTTGAAGATGTGAAGATGTGAAGAAACAGCACACTAGTTACGTTAAAAATGGTGATTTACGCAGCTGATGTGCTACTGCTTCACATCGGAAATTTTGCTGTCCCATTCACACCTTTACCCTTCCCCCTCCCCCCTCCTCCCCTCCCGAGTGTAATCGGAGTTCTTCTTCTTTTGTGACATCTATAATTGCTTTCCAGAGAATTCACACAAGGTCGGATAGTAGCCTATCGCGATTGCGGTTTATCGTATCGCGACATTGCTGCTCGCGTTGGTCGAGATCCGATGACTGTTAGCAGAATATGGAATCGGTGGGTTCAGGAGGGTAATACGGAACGCCGTGCTGGATCCCAACGGCCTCGTATCACTAGCAGTCGAGGTGACAGGCATCTTATCCGCACGGTTGTAACGGATCGTGCAGCCACGTCTCGATCCCTGAGTCAACAGATGGGGACGTTTGCAAGACAACAACCATCTACACGAACACTTCGACGACGTTTGTAGCAGCATGGTGTATCAGCTCGGAGACCGTGGCTGCGGTTACCCTTGACGCTGCATCACAGACAGGAGCGCCTGCGATTGTGTACTCGACGACGAACCTGAGTGCACGAATGGCAAAACGCCATTTTTTCAGATGAATCCAGGTTCTGTTTAGAGCATCACGATGGTCGAATCCGTGTTTGGCGACATCGCGGTGAACGCACATTGGAAGCGTGTATTCGTCATCGCCGTAATGGCGAATCTCCCTGCGTGATGGTATGGGGTGCCATTGGTTGCACGTCTCGGCCACCTCTTGTTCGCATTGACGGCACTTTGAACAGTGGACGTTACATTTCAGATGTGTTACGACCCGTGGCTCTACCCTTCATTCGATCTCTGCGAAACCCTACATTTCAGCAGGATAATGCACGGCCGCACGTTGCAGGTCCTGTACGGGCCTTTCTGGATACAGAAAATGTTCGACTGCTACCCTGGCCAGCACATTCTCCAGATCTCTCACCAATCGGAAACGTCTGGTCAATGGTGGCCGAGTAACTGGTTTGTCACAATACGCCAGTCACTACTCTCGATGAACTGTGGTATCGTGTTGAAGCTGCACGGGCAGCTGTACCTGTACACGCCATCCGAGCTCTGTTTGACTCAATGCCCAGGCGTACCAAGGCCGGTATTACGGCCAGAGGTGGTTGTTCTGGGTACTGATTTCTCAGGACCTATGCACCGAAATTGCGTGAAAATGTAATCACATGTCAGTTCTAGTATAATATATTTGTCCAATGAATACCCCTTTATCATCTGCATTTCTTCTTGGTGTAGCAATTTTAATGGCCAGTAGCGTATATAATAAAATTATCGGCACTCGATATTGCCACCGATATCGATGTATCGATATATAGTGTAAGCCCATATCGCCAGTTTATAATGATATTTTTTGCAAGGAATATCGATATTTTATCAATGCCCCTAGCGTCTCAACTGTACTAAATACACTGGTGTCCAGAATTAAAGCAACAAACTATTGTTTCCCTGTCCTGTGTCTAATTCGCGATATGATCGTACAAACTGCAACACATGTCTGTACGATCGTGTTCCGCACAGAAGATGGCGCTCTATCAGCGGACAACCACGCCTGAGATGACGTCAGGGCACGTATCAAGCAGGGTAGTGTTTCCCGGGTAGCCCCACACCCACAGTCGCTGAGTACACAGTCACAGGCCGTACAGTATGGAACAGTGAAGACGCCTATCAGACTCTCTGCGGTGGAGGGACACAGGAAGAATATAAGCAGGATCATCACAAACTGATGTCGGCCCACGGCTTAAAATGAATAGTTGTGTTGCTTTTCGGATGTTGCGAGAGACCGAAACCGTATCCTGAAGACCAGGGCAGAGCCGAGCACGTGTGACTTCAGAAGAGAGGCCCGTGATTTGGCTGTTTGGGCACAACTGCCATCTGACCTCGTAGCATCCATCGGCCATGTTGTAACGAGACAAACGTTGTCCAGAAGGCTTCAGCACAGTGGCCTTTATTGATGAAGACCTGCTATGTGTGTACCTCTGACGCGTCTTCACAGAAGGAAACATCTAGAGCGCAGTCGTCGACATGCTACTTGTACGGTCGAACAGCGGCCAATGTTCTTCCCACAGATCACTCCCAATTCGGCCTGGAGAGTGATTCTCAGTGGACCAGCATCTGTAGAGAACGTGGAAGATTTTTGGACCCATACATTGTGGAAAGAGACCAGTATCGAGGAGGATCCCTAATCTACATCTACATCTACATGATTACTCTGCAATTCACATTTAAGTGCATGGCAGAGGATTCATCGAACCACAATCATACTATCTCCCTACCATTCCACTCCCGAACAGCGCGCGGGAAAAACGAACACCTAAACCTTTCTGTTCGAGCCCTGATTTCTCTTATTTTATTTTGATGATCATTCCTACCTATTTTGGGGAAGGAATAAGGTGTTTCATTACGATGCAACAGCGGAACTACATGGATTGTCTACACGTACGACCGTAGGCGGTGACAGTGGGCGATGTAAAATGTTGAGAGACAGTGACAGGGTCGACACCTGGAAAGCAAATACAATTATATACCATTTCTCACACTTTGCACCGGATCTAAATTGTCTGTATTACTTATTAAAATACTCGCAGCGTGCTTACTGGGGCTACTAACGAAAAAATATTTGAGGTAAGCGGCAGTCGTAAGAGCTACACAAGTGTGTGAGTTCGAGGTCATCGGTGACACCATGCATTACCTCCGGGATCACGTGATGGTGACATCTACATCTACATCTACATGACTACTCCGCAGTTCACATTTAAGTGCTTGGCAGAGGGTTCATCGAACGACAATCATACTATCTCCCTACCATTCCACTCCCGAACAGCGTGCGGGAAAAACGAACACCTAAATCTTTCTGTTCGAGCCCTGATTTCTCTTATTTTATTTTGATGATCATTCCTACCTATTCTGGGGAAGGAATAAGGTGTTTCATTACGATGCAACAGCGGAACTACATGCATTGTCTACACGTACGACCGTAGGCGGTGACAGTGGGCGATGTAAAATGTTGAGAGACAGTGACAGGGTCGATACCTGGAAAGCAAATACAATTATATACCATTTCTCACACTTTACACCGGATCTAAATTGTCTGTATTACTTATTAAAATAGACGCAGCGTGCTTACTGGGGCTACTAACGAAAAAATATTTGAGGTAAGCGGCAGTCGTAAGAGCTACACAAGTGTGTGAGTTCGAGGTCATCGGTGACACCATGCATTACCTCCGGGATCACGTGATGGTGACATCTACATCTACATCTACATGACTACTCCGCAGTTCACATTTAAGTGCTTGGCAGAGGGTTCATCGAACCACAATCATACTATCTCCCTACCATTCCACTCCCGAACAGCGTGCGGGAAAAACGAACACCTAAACCTTTCTGTTCGAGCCCTGATTTCTCTTATTTTATTTTGATGATCATTCCTACCTATTTTGGGGAAGGAATAAGGTGTTTCATTACGATGCAACAGCGGAACTACATGCATTGTCTACACGTACGACCGTAGGCGGTGACAGTGGGCGATGTAAAATGTTGAGAGACAGTGACAGGGTCGATACCTGGAAAGCAAATACAATTATATACCATTTCTCACACTTTACACCGGATCTAAATTGTCTGTATTACTTATTAAAATAGACGCAGCGTGCTTACTGGGGCTACTAACGAAAAAATATTTGAGGTAAGCGGCAGTCGTAAGAGCTACACAAGTGTGTGAGTTCGAGGTCATCGGTGACACCATGCATTACCTCCGGGATCACGTGATGGTGACATCTACATCTACATCTACATGACTACTCCGCAGTTCACATTTAAGTGCTTGGCAGAGGGTTCATCGAACCACAATCATACTATCTCCCTACCATTCCACTCCCGAACAGCGCGCGGGAAAAACGAACACCTAAACCTTTCTGTTCGAGCCCTGATTTCTCTTATTTTATTTTGATGATCATTCCTACCTATTTTGGGGAAGGAATAAGGTGTTTCATTACGATGCAACAGCGGAACTACATGCATTGTCTACACGTACGACCGTAGGCGGTGACAGTGGGCGATGTAAAATGTTGAGAGACAGTGACAGGGTCGACACCTGGAAAGCAAATACAATTATATACCATTTCTCACACTTTACACCGGATCTAAATTATCTGTATTACTTATTAAAATACTCGCAGCGTGCTTACTGGGGCTACTAACGAAAAAATATTTGAGGTAAGCGGCAGTCGTAAGAGCTACACAAGTGTGTGAGTTCGAGGTCATCGGTGACACCATGCATTACCTCCGGGATCACGTGATGGTGACATCTACATCTACATCTACATGACTACTCCGCAGTTCACATTTAAGTGCTTGGCAGAGGGTTCATCGAACCACAATCATACTATCTCCCTACCATTCCACTCCCGAACAGCGTGCGGGAAAAACGAACACCTAAATCTTTCTGTTCGAGCCCTGATTTCTCTTATTTTATTTTGATGATCATTCCTACCTATTCTGGGGAAGGAATAAGGTGTTTCATTACGATGCAACAGCGGAACTACATGCATTGTCTACACGTACGACCGTAGGCGGTGACAGTGGGCGATGTAAAATGTTGAGAGACAGTGACAGGGTCGATACCTGGAAAGCAAATACAATTATATACCATTTCTCACACTTTACACCGGATCTAAATTGTCTGTATTACTTATTAAAATAGACGCAGCGTGCTTACTGGGGCTACTAACGAAAAAATATTTGAGGTAAGCGGCAGTCGTAAGAGCTACACAAGTGTGTGAGTTCGAGGTCATCAGTGACACCATGCATTACCTCCGGGATCACGTGATGGTGACATCTACATCTACATGACTACTCCGCAGTTCACATTTAAGTGCTTGGCAGAGGGTTCATCGAACCACAATCATACTATCTCCCTACCATTCCACTCCCGAACAGCGTGCGGGAAAAACGAACACCTAAACCTTTCTGTTCGAGCCCTGATTTCTCTTATTTTATTTTGATGATCATTCCTACCTATTTTGGGGAAGGAATAAGGTGTTTCATTACGATGCAACAGCGGAACTACATGCATTGTCTACACGTACGACCGTAGGCGGTGACAGTGGGCGATGTAAAATGTTGAGAGACAGTGACAGGGTCGACACCTGGAAAGCAAATACAATTATATACCATTTCTCACACTTTACACCGGATCTAAATTGTCTGTATTACTTATTAAAATACTCGCAGCGTGCTTACTGGGGCTACTAACGAAAAAATATTTGAGGTAAGCGGCAGTCGTAAGAGCTACACAAGTGTGTGAGTTCGAGGTCATCGGTGACACCATGCATTACCTCCGGGATCACGTGATGGTGACATCTACATCTACATCTACATGACTACTCCGCAGTTCACATTTAAGTGCTTGGCAGAGGGTTCATCGAACCACAATCATACTATCTCCCTACCATTCCACTCCCGAACAGCGCGCGGGAAAAACGAACACCTAAATCTTTCTGTTCGAGCCCTGATTTCTCTTATTTTATTTTGATGATCATTCCTACCTATTTTGGGGAAGGAATAAGGTGTTTCATTACGATGCAACAGCGGAACTACATGCATTGTCTACACGTACGACCGTAGGCGGTGACAGTGGGCGATGTAAAATGTTGAGAGACAGTGACAGGGTCGACACCTGGAAAGCAAATACAATTATATACCATTTCTCACACTTTACACCGGATCTAAATTGTCTGTATTACTTATTAAAATACTCGCAGCGTGCTTACTGGGGCTACTAACGAAAAAATATTTGAGGTAAGCGGCAGTCGTAAGAGCTACACAAGTGTGTGAGTTCGAGGTCATCGGTGACACCATGCATTACCTCCGGGATCACGTGATGGTGACATCTACATCTACATCTACATGACTACTCTGCAGTTCACATTTAAGTGCTTGGCAGAGGGTTCATCGAACCACAATCATACTATCTCCCTACCATTCCACTCCCGAATAGCGCGCGGGAAAAACGAACACCTAAATCTTTCTGTTCGAGCCCTGATTTCTCTTATTTTATTTTGATGATCATTCCTACCTATTTTGGGGAAGGAATAAGGTGTTTCATTACGATGCAACAGCGGAACTACATGCATTGTCTACACGTACGACCGTAGGCGGTGACAGTGGGCGATGTAAAATGTTGAGAGACAGTGACAGGGTCGACACCTGGAAAGCAAATACAATTATATACCAATTCTCACACTTTACACCGGATCTAAATTGTCTGTATTACTTATTAAAATACTCGCAGCGTGCTTACTGGGGTTACTAACGAAAAAATATTTGAGGTAAGCGGCAGTCGTAAGAGCTACACAAGTGTGTGAGTTCGAGGTCATCGGTGACACCATGCATTACCTTCGGGATCACGTGATGGTGACATCTACATCTACATCTACATGACTACTCTGCAGTTCACATTTAAGTGCTTGGCAGAGGGTTCATCGAACCACAATCATACTATCTCCCTACCATTCCACTCCCGAACAGCGCGCGGGAAAAACGAACACCTAAATCTTTCTGTTCGAGCCCTGATTTCTCTTATTTTATTTTGATGATCATTCCTACCTATTTTGGGGAAGGAATAAGGTGTTTCATTACGATGCAACAGCGGAACTACATGCATTGTCTACACGTACGACCGTAGGCGGTGACAGTGGGCGATGTAAAATGTTGAGAGACAGTGACAGGGTCGACACCTGGAAAGCAAATACAATTATATACCATTTCTCACACTTTACACCGGATCTAAATTGTCTGTATTACTTATTAAAATACCCGCAGCGTGCTTACTGGGGTTACTAACGAAAAAATATTTGAGGTAAGCGGCAGTCGTAAGAGCTACACAAGTGTGTGAGTTCGAGGTCATCGGTGACACCATGCATTACCTCCGGGATCACGTGATGGTGACATCTACATCTACATCTACATGACTACTCCGCAGTTCACATTTAAGTGCTTGGCAGAGGGTTCATCGAACCACAATCATACTATCTCCCTACCATTCCTCTCCCGAACAGCGCGCGGGAAAAACGAACACCTAAATCTTTCTGTTCGAGCCCTGATTTCTCTTATTTTATTTTGATGATCATTCCTACCTATTTTGGGGAAGGAATAAGGTGTTTCATTACGATGCAACAGCGGAACTACATGCATTGTCTACACGTACGACCGTAGGCGGTGACAGTGGGCGATGTAAAATGTTGAGACACAGTGACAGGGTCGACACCTGGAAAGCAAATACAATTATATACCATTTCTCACACTTTACACCGGATCTAAATTGTCTGTATTACTTATTAAAATACTCGCAGCGTGCTTACTGGGGCTACTAACGAAAAAATATTTGAGGTAAGCGGCAGTCGTAAGAGCTACACAAGTGTGTGAGTTCGAGGTCATCGGTGACACCATGCATTACCTCCGGGATCACGTGATGGTGACATCTACATCTACATCTACATGACTACTCTGCAGTTCACATTTAAGTGCTTGGCAGAGGGTTCATCGAACCACAATCATACTATCTCCCTACCATTCCACTCCCGAACAGCGCGCGGGAAAAACGAACACCTAAATCTTTCTGTTCGAGCCCTGATTTCTCTTATTTTATTTTGATGATCATTCCTACCTATTTTGGGGAAGGAATAAGGTGTTTCATTACGATGCAACAGCGGAACTACATGCATTGTCTACACGTACGACCGTAGGCGGTGACAGTGGGCGATGTAAAATGTTGAGAGACAGTGACAGGGTCGACACCTGGAAAGCAAATACAATTATATACCATTTCTCACACTTTACACCGGATCTAAATTGTCTGTATTACTTATTAAAATACTCGCAGCGTGCTTACTGGGGCTACTAACGAAAAAATATTTGAGGTAAGCGGCAGTCGTAAGAGCTACACAAGTGTGTGAGTTCGAGGTCATCGGTGACACCATGCATTACCTCCGGGATCACGTGATGGTGACATCTACATCTACATGACTACTCCGCAGTTCACATTTAAGTGCTTGGCAGAGGGTTCATCGAACGACAATCATACTATCTCCCGACCATTCCACTCCCGAACAGCGCGCGGGAAAAACGAACACCTAAACCTTTCTGTTCGAGCCCTGATTTCTCTTATTTTATTTTGATGATCATTCCTACCTATTTTGGGGAAGGAATAAGGTGTTTCATTACGATGCAACAGCGGAACTACATGCATTGTCTACACGTACGACCGTAGGCGGTGACAGTGGGCGATGTAAAATGTTGAGAGACAGTGACAGGGTCGACACCTGGAAAGCAAATACAATTATATACCATTTCTCACACTTTACACCGGATCTAAATTGTCTGTATTACTTATTAAAATACTCGCAGCGTGCTTACTGGGGCTACTAACGAAAAAATATTTGAGGTAAGCGGCAGTCGTAAGAGCTACACAAGTGTGTGAGTTCGAGGTCATCGGTGACACCATGCATTACCTCCGGGATCACGTGATGGTGACATCTACATCTACATCTACATGACTACTCCGCAGTTCACATTTAAGTGCTTGGCAGAGGGTTCATCGAACCACAATCATACTATCTCCCGACCATTCCACTCCCGAACAGCGCGCGGGAAAAACGAACACCTAAACCTTCCTGTTCGAGCCCTGATTTCTCTTATTTTATTTTGATGATCATTCCTACCTATTTTGGGGAAGGAATAAGGTGTTTCATTACGATGCAACAGCGGAACTACATGCATTGTCTACACGTACGACCGTAGGCGGTGACAGTGGGCGATGTAAAATGTTGAGAGACAGTGACAGGGTCGACACCTGGAAAGCAAATACAATTATATACCATTTCTCACACTTTACACCGGATCTAAATTGTCTGTATTACTTATTAAAATACTCGCAGCGTGCTTACTGGGGCAACTAACGAAAAAATATTTGAGGTAAGCGGCAGTCGTAAGAGCTACACAAGTGTGTGAGTTCGAGGTCATCGGTGACACCATGCATTACCTCCGGGATCACGTGATGGTGACATCTACATCTACATGACTACTCCGCAGTTCACATTTAAGTGCTTGGCAGAGGGTTCATCGAACCACAATCATACTATCTCCCGACCATTCCACTCCCGAACAGCGCGCGGGAAAAACGAACACCTAAACCTTTCTGTTCGAGCCCTGATTTCTCTTATTTTATTTTGATGATCATTCCTACCTATTTTGGGGAAGGAATAAGGTGTTTCATTACGATGCAACAGCGGAACTACATGCATTGTCTACACGTACGACCGTAGGCGGTGACAGTGGGCGATGTAAAATGTTGAGAGACAGTGACAGGGTCGACACCTGGAAAGCAAATACAATTATATACCATTTCTCACACTTTACACCGGATCTAAATTGTCTGTATTACTTATTAAAATACTCGCAGCGTGCTTACTGGGGCTACTAACGAAAAAATATTTGAGGTAAGCGGCAGTCGTAAGAGCTACACAAGTGTGTGAGTTCGAGGTCATCGGTGACACCATGCATTACCTCCGGGATCACGTGATGGTGACATCTACATCTACATCTACATGACTACTCCGCAGTTCACACTTAAGTGCTTGGCAGAGGGTTCATCGAACCACAATCATACTATCTCCCGACCATTCCACTCCCGAACAGCGCGCGGGAAAAACGAACACCTAAACCTTTCTGTTCGAGCCCTGATTTCTCTTATTTTATTTTGATGATCATTCCTACCTATGTAGGTTGGGCTCAACAAAATATTTTCGCATTCGGAAGAGAAAGTTCGTGACTGAAATTTCGTAAATAGATCTCGCCGCGACGAAAAACGTCTTTTCTTTAACGAGTTCCATCCCAACTCGCGTATCATATCTGCCACACTCTCTCCCCTATTACGTGATAATGCAAAACGAGTTGCCCTTTTTTGCACCCTTTCGATGTCCTCCGTCAATCCCACCTGGTAAGGATCCCACACCGCGCAGCAATATTCTAACAGAGGACGCACGAGTGTAGTGTAAGCTGTCTCTTTAGTGGACTTGTTGCATCTACTAAGTGTCCTGCCAATGAAACACAACCTTTGGCTCGCCTTCCCCACAATATTATCTATGTGGTCTTTCCAACTGAAGTTGTTCCTAATTTTTACACCCAGGTACTTAGTTGAATTGACAGCCTTGAGAATTGTACTATTTATCGAGTAATCGAATTCCAACGGATTTCTTTTGGAACTCATGTGGATCACCTCACACTTTTCGTTATTTCGTTTCGTTATGGTGAGGGCAGGGATCGTATTGACCTGTTGAACACCTCTTCATGAAATTATACTGGTAAATCAGCAAGGTTTGAGTGCTGTCAGGTGTCGTGACAAGATCTTGGGACCTCGTGTAGTTGTTGCAACGTGCTGTGGGCCCAGACTTGGTATGATGGAGGAATAATTCTTGACCTGATAGCGCACAGGTGGTTGGTGTCTTTTTAGGAAATGGAAGATACTGCACCCATGGCGCGGCCTGCTCTCTCTGCGGATTTTAATCCCATAGAGTATGTCTGGGACGCACTGTGGAGACGGCTCGCATTACGTCAGCATCCACTAATCACTCTCCCACTTGCGAGCAGCTCTGCAGGAAGAATGGGCGTTACTGCCTCACTGTGGTATTGATGACATCATTCATAGCATGCTCCGTCGTTGTCAGGTCTGTATTGCTGACAGAGGTGGTCACAACCGATACTGAACACATTAAACAGTTGTCAGGGCCTGTGTGCAAATCCTTTAAGGGGCTCCGGAACGCCCTATACTTCCAATGCTAAAATAACGCTTTTAAATTACATCTTTCCTCACAAAGTATTTGAGGTAGGAAGTTGAACTTTTTACAGATTATTTTTTGGAATATGGGTTACAACATAACACAGGGATTTTACAAAATTTTTGTTCAGTTATTAAAGATGATTTTTTTCAATTGTAATGAAAATTCACATTTTCTTGCAATTTTTTATTTATATATTCAAAAATATACAGTTTTTTGGATAAAGGCTGTGTTAAATTATGCAGAAGGTACTGTGTAACATTTACTGAAAGTTTGAAACAAATATGTTTGGAAGATCCTTAGAAAACATGTAATCAGTATGAGAAAATAAAAGTTTTGGGAATCGAGCGACAAAGATTGGATTAACTTTTTAGTGCATTCCAGGTCCATAGGATGGATTATCTTCATCCTCTGCAAACTCCTCCTCCAGCTTCCTCTTGTTCCTCCTCCTGTTTACTCTTGCTTGTATTTCTAGACTCTTTACAGCCCTGTCTGCAGCCCGAAGGCGTTCCTTGTCTAAAGCAAGCATCGCTCGTACCATGTTAGAACCTATCTTCATTCCCATATTTCTAAATACCTTGCACCTTACAATGTTGCCATCATTGAAAGTCGCAACAGCATCATACACACCAAAGTGAAGTGTTTCTATTCCAACAAATACAGTCTTGGGGATTCTCGACCATATAACACTATTTACACTTTCATTGGGGTTTTGAGTTTTTCCGTGAATACACTTTTTCAACAGTTTAGGTGCTGCTAAGTCTCTGAAAATAGGTTTCATCACCTCCATTATTGCATGAGGCAGACTATGCTTATGAGTGTACACGTCACCAGTTAGCAATCATTTGTTATATTTACACCAACTGTCTTCTTCTTTGGGACACAAGCTATGTTGGGGATTTTCATCGTCTTTATTGTTTACAGTAATAACACATACCTTTGGCTTTCCAACATTTCTCCTTTTCTTAAAAGCCTTCAGAGGATTTTTAATAACTTTACTTTTACTCATTATTATACTTGAACAAAACAGAGACTCAAGAAACAGAATTAATTACGAATATTTTCGAGATAACGACAGAGTAAATAAACATGAAACAATCGACAATCACACCAGCGATATATATTGAACCATCACAGGTTAGCCACAACACATACTTTATCTCACATCACTAAAACGTACCTGATGAACACGGACGTTAATAATAACACCATTTGACAGCAGTTTAACAGCGCCACAGTGGGTCACGCCCATGTAGAACACATTTCAAAAAAAATTTAAAAATAGTTGTAGTCTTCGGAATTGAATAAATTATATATCTATTAAAAGGTAATAGTCTGCAGATTCAGAAAACGCAAAAAAGTAAAAATTGAACTTTTCATGATTTTGAGCCTTTCCGGAGCCCCTTAAGTTGGAAAAAAACGAAGAATATTTTTGTCTAACGTTATGCATGTTGCAGTTGATTATGTTCTGTATTATTTACATTCTTCCTACTGTGCTATCACCTGTTTATACTGTTTTGTGGCAAAATAAATGCAACATTGCCATATTCCTGTTTGTTGCTATAATTTTGGACACCAGTGTACATACAGCGATAAAATTTACTCGGTACTGCTACACCCCTGATGAGAACGAAAGCATCCAAGGAGATTATCCCATTGTCCATTATAATTATCCGGGCTGTTATGCCGTGGTCGGTTGATGAATTCTGTGTCAATTCCCAACGTTTCGTCCCCGTCTGCGGCAGACATCTTCAAGGGGGTCTGTAGCTCGATGGAAGGTCCAACACACCCGCTGGCTAGCTACTGACTGCCGCTAAATTCCGTGTCCGCGCGCTCCCGCGCCGAGGCGTGACGTCACGTGTTTCGAAAACGTCAGTGCAATTGGCCGCTGTCCGCTGCCGTTGCCATCACCCAGTAGTGGACGGGTGGTACACATCTTCTTCAACACCGACATCCATACACCGTTTAATTTCACACCCTCCTCCTTTCGATTGAAATTATTAGGGTGTTTGGCGATTTCGATTGCCTCCCTGTAGAGCCTTTCGTAATATCCGCTTGTGGCCGCTAGTACTTGCGTCTCCTCGAAACGAATTTAGTGGTTCCCTGGCTGGAAAGCATGCTCCGCAACAGCCGATCGTTCCGTTTCTCCTCTTCTACAATTGCCCCTGCGCTCTTCCAGACGTTTTGAAACAGTTCTTTCAGTGGTACCCACATAAACATGTCCACAGCTGCATGGGATCCTATACACTCCAGCTTTTTCCAATGGTTTGCGAGCGTCCTTGGCAGGCTTATGGTATTCCTGTATCTTCCTGGTGGGCTTATAAATTACGGTAATATTCCGCTTTGTCAAGATCCTCCTTATTATTTCCGTTTCATTTTTAACAAACGGCAGGAAAACCTTAGATTTTGCTGTAGCCCGTACGTCACTATGATTTCTGCGTGGCTGTCTCAACGCACGTTTTATTTCGGCGTTCTTCGTTAGTGCATTGTGGAGATGTTCCATCTCAGCGTCGAGCAACTCAGGTTCACAAATATTTCTAGCTCTGTCCGCTAACGTCTTGATAACACCCCGCTTCTGTTGTGGGTGGTGTTTCGAATCCCGGTGCAAATAACGGTCCGTGTGTGTGGGTTTGCGGTACACTGAGTGGCCCAAACTACCATTTTCGTTTCTAAAAACAAGCACATCGAGGAAATGTAATTTGTCGTCTACCTCCTCCTCCACTGTAAACTGAATTCTCGAGTTTATGCTGTTTAGATGTTCGTGGAACCGGCTTAGTTGCTCCCTGCCATGTCTCCACAGCACAAACGTGTCATCCACGTATCGGAACCATACATTTCGTTTTTTGCTGGCAGTACCTAAGGCCTGTTCTTCGAATTTCTCCATAAAGAAGTTTTCAATTACGGGACTTGGAGGGCTTCCCATAGCCACGCCATCCGTTTGCTCATAAAACTGTTCATTCCACTTGAAGTATGTGGTCGTCAAACAACACTTAAACAGTTCTGAAATATCGGCAGGAAAAATTCGATCCAGCTCTTCCAATACATCGTTAAGTGGAACCATGGTAAACAGCGATACCATATCGAAGCTAACCAATATGTCCCCGGCTGGACCACTATGCCATTCAATCTGCTGATGAACTGTGTCGAATTTTTTATGTAAGAGCCGGAACGGCCCACATGTGGTTTTAACAGCGTAGTCAAAAACTTGGCTAACGAGTAGGTGGGCGAACCAATGGCACTTAGTATCGGTCTTAACGGCACATTTTCTTTATGAATTTTGAAGCCTCAGTGGTAGCGCAACCGAATTGCACAGACCTTTCTGTACACTCTCTTCAATGGAAGACGTTTTTATTAACCGCGACCCAGTTCTAAGAACGTTGTTAGTGGGGTCCTTATTCAGCTTCCTATATGTTTGCGGATCTAGTAGATCAGTAATTTTACTCTGATAGTCGGCCACATCCACAATCACCGTTGCGCTTCCATTGTCAGCTGGGAGAATCAAAATACTATCGTCGTCATTCAGGAGTTTTAAAGCTCTTCTCTCACCCACAGTTACATTACTCTTCGGCGGTTTTGCATTGGCTAATATCCTAACTGTTCTAGAGATCCCCTTGAAGAAGGGGACGAAACGTTGGGAACTGACACAGAATTCATCAACCGACCACAGCATAACAGCCTGGATAATTATCTACATCTAGATCTACATCTACATTTATACTCCGCAAGCCACCCAACGGTGTGTGGCGGAGGGCACTTCACGTGCCACTGTCATTACCTCCTTTTCCTGTTCCAGTCGCGTATGGTTCGCGGGAAGAACGACTGTCTGAAAGCCTCCGTGCGCGCTCGAATCTCTCTAAATTTACATTCGTGATCTCCTCGGGAGGTATAAGTAGGGGGAAGCAATATATTCGATACCTCATCCAGAAACGCAACCTCTCGAAACCTGGCGAGCAAGCTACACCGCGATGCAGAGTCTGCCACTCGAGTTTGCTAAACATCGCCGTAACGCTATCACGCTTACCAAATAACCCTGTGACGAAACGCGCTGCTCTTCTTTGGATCTTGTCTATCTCCTCCGTCAACCCGATCTGGTACGGATCCCACACTGATGAGCAATGCTCAAGTATAGGTCGAACGAGTGTTTTGTAAGCCACCTCCTTTGTGGATGGACTACATTTTCTAAGGACTCTCCCAATGAATCTCAACCTGGTACCCGCCTTACCAACAATTAATTTTATATGATCATTCCACTTCAAATCGTTCCGCACGCATACTCCCAGATATTTTACAGAAGTAACTGCTACCAGTGTTTGTTCCGCTATCATATAATCATACAATAAAGGATCCTTCTTTCTATGTATTCGCAATACATTACATTTGTCTATGTTAAGGGTCAGTTGCCACTCCCTGCACCAAGTGCCAATCCGCTGCAGATCTTCCCCTGTGGCACGTCAGAGGTTACTTTAACGTCTGTAGACGTCTCTCCATTCATAACAACACGCTGTGTTCTGTTTGCTAAAAACTCTTCAATCCAGCCACACAGCTGGTCTGATATTCCGTAGGCTCTTACTTTGTTTATCAGGCGACAGTGCGGAACTGTATCGAACGCCTTCCGGAAGTCAAGGAAAATAGCATCTACCTGGGAGCCTGTATCTAATATTTTCTGGGTCTCACGAACAAATAAAGCGAGTTGGGCCTCACACGATCGCTGTTTCCGGAATCCATGTTGATTCCTACAGAGTAGATTCTGGGTTTCCAAAAACGACATGATACGCGAGCAATAATGGACGTGCCATTTCCGGCCGTGAAAGTCTACATTTTAGTGACTATCCCATTGTCATTTTCTGATTCCGTGATGAGCTAGGACCAGCAGTCGTGTCGTGTCGTATGGTGTCGTGTCGTGTCGCAGTGCTGACCGGATCCCTCTGCTCTGCCGTGTTGCAGGAACCCCACGTGGTGGGGTCGCCGCACCGCCATGGAGCGCGGGCTGACGCTGGTGGCGACGGTGGCGCTCCTGGTGGCCGGCGCGCTCGCCATCTCGCTGGGCGCCCTCGTCGCCAGGCAGCAGCACCAGTCCGGTATGGCCGCCAGAACAAAAGCCAAACAAACGTAAACAAACCTCTCGCTGCACTTCAGATGCTGCTGCTGCTTGCGGGGTGGGAGTCTGGCAGTGAAACCTGCGGCTAGAGTTCTTTGGAGTCACTTCCCACTCTGAGACTCCTCTGTGTCATTCAGGCCTTTACACAATCTATATTGTTTCGGATACATGGAATTTCACAAATGCAGCCCAATCTGCATCCACTGCTGCAGTGTTGGTTCAGAAGTTCATTACACATAAACGTCATGACAACATATAAATCCCATATAAATAGAGAAAAAAATAATTCCAGAACTGTGATTTCTTAGACTTTCCCGGCGATTTGATGACATCTCGTGGAAATTGGGTTTTCTGCCGGATATCAGCGTCTTCCAAACACGATATTTCGACTTCATTACTTGACGTCTTCATCAGGTGTCCCTGAGACTGTCTCAGAAAACACCTGATGAAGATGTCAAGTAATGATGTCGAAATATCGTGTTTGGAAGACGCTGATATCTGGCAAAAAAAAAACCGATTTCCACGAGATGTCAATTCCAGAACTGTTAAAAAGGTGAAGCCCCCTGTGACATTCTATGTGTTACGGAGTATAAATCTCATAGAAATAGAAAAAAAAATAATTCCAGAACTGTTAAAAAGGTGAAGCCCCCTGTGACATTCTATGTCTTACAGAGTATAAATCCCATATAAATAGAGAAAAAAATAATTCCAGAACTGTTAAAAAGGTGAAGCCCCCTGTGACATTCTATGTGCTACGGAGTATAAATCCCATATAAATAGAGAAAAAAATAATTCCAGAACTGTTAAATAGCTGAAGCCCCCTGTGACATTCTATGTGTTACGGAGTATAAATCCCATATAAATAGAGAAAATAATAATTCCAGAACTGTTAAAAAGGTGAAGCCCCCTGTGACATTCTATGTGTTACAGAGTATAAATCCCATATAAATAGAGAAAAAAATAATTCCAGAACTGTTAAAAAGGTGAAGCCCCCTGTGACATTCTATGTGTTATGGAGTATAAATCCCATATAAATAGAGAAAAAAATAATTCCAGAACTGTTAAATAGCTGAAGCCCCCTGTGACATTCTATGTGCTACGGAGTATAAATCCCATATAAATAGAGAAAATAATAATTCCAGAACTGTTAAAAAGGTGAAGCCCCCTGTGACATTCTATGTGTTATAGAGTACAAATCCCATATAAATAGAGAAAAAAATAATTCCAGAACTGTTAAAAAGGTGAAGCCCCCTGTGACATTCTATGTGTTATGGAGTATAAATCCCATATAAATAGAGAAAAAAATAATTCCAGAACTGTTAAATAGCTGAAGCCCCCTGTGACATTCTATGTGCTACGGAGTATAAATCCCATATAAATAGAGAAAATAATAATTCCAGAACTGTTAAAAAGGTGAAGCCCCCTGTGACATTCTATGTGTTACAGAGTATAAATCCCATATAAATAAAAAAATAATTCCAGAACTGTTAAAAAGGTGAAGCCGCCTGTGACATTCTCTGTGTTATGGAGTATAAATCCCATATAAATAGAGACAAAAATAATTCCAGAACTGTTAAATAGCTGAAGCCCCTTGTGACATTCTATGTGTTACGGGGTATAAATCCCATATAAATAGAGAAAATAATAATTCCAGAACTGTTAAAAAGGTGAAGCCCCCTGTGACATTCTATGTGTTACAGAGTATAAATCCCATATAAATAGAGAAAATAATAATTCCAGAACTGTTAAAAAGGTGAAGCCCCTGTGACATCCTATGTGTTACGGAGTATAAATCCCATATAAATAGAGAAAATAATAATTCCAGAACTGTTAAAAAGGTGAAGCCCCTGTGACATTCTATGTGTTACGGAGTGTGCTGCCTCCTATTGCTGCCTACTGGCACTCCCACGATCAGCGAAAGTGTGACGTCCTTTTTCTATGCCCTACCAGTATTCTTCACCTTTTCAAGATATGTGGAAGTGAGGCGACATGATGCTATCTGTTATTGGAGACCAAATTTGTTGATAATGTCTGCTCTTTGCAGTAATTTGAGTCTATATTCGGCGCTACACAAATCTTTTAAAGTGTCTTTCGTTAATAAGTTTCGATTCAAATTATTGCTATTGGGTACCTGCATTGTTTTCCCACCAAAGATGCTCATTAACAGTTACTAGACGACCAATCCGTGTTTCAGAATGAGTGGATGTCTTTGGGTAGCGTAGCACATGTGCACAAGGTAATTCCTTCAAAAGACGCAGCGTTTGAAGCTTACTGGCAGATTAAAACTGTGTGCCAGACTGAGAGTCGAACTCGGGACCTTCGCCGTTCGTGGAAGTACAGCTGTGAGGACAGGACAGGAGTCGTGCTTGGGTAGCTCAGTTGGTAGAGTGCTTGCCCGCGAAAGGCGAGGGTTTCGACCTCGAGTCTCAGTCTGGCACACAGTTTTAATCGTCCAGGAAGTTTCATGTCAGTGCACACAACATTGCAGAGTGGAAATTTCACTAAGGACACAGGGGTCATGTAACACACCATGATGTTTTGTCTATTGACAATTATTCAGTATTCGCTGGGAATAAACGATTATTATTATTATGATTATTATTGTAGTCCAGAGATAATCCAATACAGAGTTCACTTTTCACGACACTGTGTTCGAAATTGTACGGATCTATAGCTTGTCCTCAAGCAGGTTTTTATTAAAGCAGTTTCTTTGATATGGTTCACTCCTATGAGTCGTGACACTTTAGCTCGACAATTAATGTCCACACAGGGTGTATAGCTGAAAGTCAAGCTGCAGTGTGATGTCTAAATAATAGCAACAACTGAAGTTTTTAAATTTAAATTAATGATATCGATCATTTATCGATTAAGAAGTTCTATGGACGTTAGCGTTATCTCAGTTCTGTCAGTTTTCGTATTTTTAACAAAAAACTTAAACGAACAGAAATTTACTTTTAATTTGCCCGGCTTCCAATGAAGTGGACTGTTTGACGCAGTGGTGCACAAACTTAATGGAGGCGAATACTCGGTAATGAGATGTTAAAAGCTCGGACACTAAAATTTCGGACACAAAGACCAACATATGCTAAAGACTGCCAGAAGCTAAAAACGTTAACAATATTTTTATATTGTTAACGTTTTTAGCTTCTGGCAGTCTTTAGCATATGTTGGTCTTTGTGTCCGAAATTTTAGTGTCCGAGCTTTTAACATCTCATTACCGAGTATTCGCCTCCATTAAGTTTGTGCACCACTGCGTCAAACAGTCCACTTCATTGGAAGCCGGGCAAATTAAAAGTAAATTTCTGTTCGTTTAAGTTTTTTGTTAAAAATACGAAAACTGACAGAACTGAGATAACGCTAACGTCCATAGAACTTCTTAATCGATAAATGATCGATATCATTAATTTAAATTTAAAAACTTCGTTAACAATATGTGGTTAGGTTCCTATAGTGGTTGTGAAACAAAAGCGACGTTCGTTAGAAAAAAAAAATGGTTCAAATGGCTCTGAGCACTATGGGACTCAACTGCTGAGGTCATTAGTCCCCTAGAACTTAGAACTAGTTAAACCTAACTAACCGAAGGACATCACAAACATCCATGCCCGAGGCAGGATTCGAACCTGCGACCGTAGCGGCCTTGCGGTTCCAGACTGCAGCGCCTTTAACCGCACGGCCACTTCGGCCGGCGTTCGTTAGAAACTCTTTGAATGAAGCACGTTGCTGCTTTTCATATAACACTCCATTGCATTGGCTCTTATATTCGTTTATTTAATTTTCTCTGCTTTAAAAAGGGGAATTCATGATTTTTCTGTAAGAATATATGAAAAACGGAAAATGTTCATGGCCGGTTCGAATAAATTTTAGTTTCAAAAAAAAAAGTGCGGTTTCGGGTGGGGAGGAAGGTTTATCAGCGAAAATGTGCGCCCTTTATATTTCATGAAAGATTCGAGATATTGGAAGAGAATTTTGGGAATCGATAGTAGGCTGAAGGGCAATTTAATTTTGTTGTATGGGTAACTGTTGTATCAATCAAAGTATAGGGGGCAATACATTTTCCTAAACGTAATGATGTACTATATTAACACAGATTAAAACTGTGTGCCCGACCGAGACTCGAACTCGGGACCCTTGCCTTTCGCGGGTAAGTGCTCTATCAACTGAGCTACCGAAGCACGACTCCGCTGGAGAGTGAAAATCTCATTCTGGAAACATCCCCAGGCTGTGGCTAAGCCATGTCTCCACATATCCTTTCTTTCAGGAGTGCTACTTCTGCAAGGTTCGCAGGAGAGCTTCTGTAAAGTTTGGAAGGTAGGAGACGAGGTACTGGCAGAAGTAAAGCTGTGAGTACCGGGCGTGAGTCGTGCTTCGGTAGCTCAGTTGATAGAGCACTTGCCCGCGAAAGGCAAGGGTCCCGAGTTCGAGTCTCGGTCGGGCACACACTTTTAATCTGCCAGGAAGTTTCATATCAGCGCACACTCCGCTGCAGAGTGAAAATCTCATTCTGGAAACATCCCCCAGGCTGTGGCTAAGCCATGTCTCCACATATCCTTTCTTTCAGGAGTGCTACTTCTGCAAGGTTCGCAGGAGAGCTTCTGTAAAGTTTGGAAGGTAGGAGACGAGGTACTGGCAGAAGTAAAGCTGTGAGTACCGGGCGTGAGTCGTGCTTCGGTAGCTCAGTTGATAGAGCACTTGCCCGCGAAAGGCAAGGGTCCCGAGTTCGAGTCTCGGTCGGGCACACACTTTTAATCTGCCAGGAAGTTTCATATCAGCGCACACTCCGCTGCAGAGTGAAAATCTCATTCTATATTAACACAGTTCGAAAGCTGTTGAAAGGGTGAATACGTTGACATAGCGATTCTTAATAGCATCCAAATGGAAAGACGCAGCAGCAGGAATTGGCTGTGGCAGTATAAACGCCGCCGATTGGGACTCTCTTGCTAGGTTCTGTCATTGTATGATCTGTAAGACAGGACTACATAACTGAAAAAGTCACCTGTTGTGGTACTGGTGTGGAAGTTCAAGTCAGCCGGCCGCGGTGGTCTCGCGGTTCTAGGCGCGCAGTCCGGAACCGTGCGACTGCTACGGTCGCAGGTTCGAATCCTGCCTCGGGCATGGATGTGTGTGATGTCCTTAGGTTAGTTAGATTTAAGTAGTTCTAAGTTCTAGGCGACTGATAACCACAGCAGTTGAGTCCCATAGTGCTCAGAGCCATTTGAACCATTTGAAGTTCAAGTCAGCACGGGTTCACAAACCAGGTGCCTGTTGCAGAGGCCTATAAGCAGCATTTTCGTCGAGAAGACACTGTCAGAGGCCCCTCAGTTCATCTGGGTGCTCAGTTGCTCCACAGTTGTGCCAACATTCGCCTGTACACACGTCTGCAGCCATGGTTCACCCCTGCCTTCTACAGGGTGTTGCAAAAAGGTACGGCCAAACTTTCACGAAACATTCCTCACACACAAATAAAGAAAAGATGTTATGTGGACATGTGTCCGGAAACGCTTAAGTTCCATGTTAGAGCTCATTTTAGTATGTACTGTACTTCCTCGATTCACCGCCAGTTGGCCCAGTGGAAGGAAGGTAATGTTGACTTCAGTGCTTGTGCTGACATGCGACTCATTGCTCTACAGTACTAGCATCGAGCACATCAGTACGTAGCATCAACAGGTTAGTGTTCACCACGAACGTGGTTTTGCAGTCAGTGCAATGTTTACAAATGCGGAGTTGGCAGATGGCCATTTGATGTACGGATTAGGACGGGGCAATAGCCGTGGCGCGGTACGTTTGTATCGAGACAGATTTCCAGAACGAAGGTGTCCCGACAGGAAGACGTTCGAAGCAATTGATCGGCGTCTTAGGGAGCACGGGACATTCCAGCCTATGACTCGCGACTGGGGAAGACCTAGAACGACGAGGACACCTGCAATGGACGGGGCAATTCTTCGTGCAGTTGACGATAACCCTAATGTCTGCGTCAGAGAAGTTGCTGCTGTACAAGGTAACGTTGACCACGTCACTGCATGGAGAGTGCTACGCGAGAACCAGTTGTTTCCGTACCGTGTACAGCGTCTGCAGGCACTATCAGCAGCTGATTGGCCTCCACGGGTACACTTCTGCGAATGGTTCATCCGACAATGTGTCAATCCTCATTTCAGTGCAAATGTTCTCTTTACGGATGAGGCTTCATTCCAACGTGATCAAATTGTAAATTTTCACAATCAACATGTGTGGGCTGACGAGAATCCGCACGCAGTTGTGCAATCACGTCATCAACACAGATTTTCTGTGAACGTTTGGTCAGGCATTGTTGGTGATGTCCCGATTGGGCCCCATGTTCTTCCACCTAAGCTCAATGGAGCACGCTGGTAGAACATGTGCGTTTACAAGTACGACACAACATGTGGTTCGTGCACGATGGAGCTCCTGCACATTTCAGTCGAATCGGATCGCTAGAGGCGGACCAATTCCATGCCTCCCACGCTCTACTGACCTCAACCGTCTTGACTTTCATTTATGGGGGCATTTGAAAGCTCTTGTCTACGCAACCCCGGTACCAAATGTAGAGACTCTTCGTGCTCGTATTGTGGACGGCTGTGATACAATACGCCATTCTCCAGGGCTGCATCAGCGCATCAGGGATTCCGTGCGACGGAGGGTGGATGCACGTATCCTCGCTAACGGAGGACGTTTTGAACATTTCCTGTAACAAAATGTTTGAAGTCACGCTGGTACGTTCTGTTGCTGTGTGTTTCCATTCCACGATTGATGTGATTTGAAGAGAAGTAATAAAATGAGCTCTAACAAGGAAAGTAAGCGTTTCCGGACACATGTCCACATAACATATTTTCTTTCTTTGTGTGTGAGGAATGTTTCCTGAAAGTTTGGCCGTACCTTTTTGTAACACCCTGTATAGCCTTTGGTGCATCACAGTGCCTCGGCGCCAGTTTTGGATAGAGACATTTTGCCACACACGGCATGCTTGAACCACAGCAGCATGTAAACAATTTACTGAGTTCGCCGTTTCAGAAATGGTTCCACCTTTGGCGTAAAAGCCAATGATCGTGCCCTTTTGGACGTCAGATAAATCACTCTGTTTCCACATTACGACAACGACTGCACCGTTTGCAGATCTCGGTGGCACGCTTTCTATACCCTCTACTGCTACTGGTGCCACATGCCATCTGTGAGTGGTTCATTGCATGTTGACAGCGCACATAAGCGGCGGCGCAGCAATGTGACTGGACCATGTACACTATGTGATCAAAAGTATCCGGACACTCCCAAAAACATACATTTTTCATAGTAGGTGCACTGTGCTGCCAGGTACTCCATATCGGCGACCTGAGTAGTCACTAGACATCGTGAGAGAGTTGAATCGGGTGCTCTGCCGGACTTCGAACATAGTCGGGTGCTTGGGCGTCATTTCTGTCATACGTCTGTACGCGAGATTTCCACACACGTAAACATCCCTAGGTGCACTGTTTCCGATGTGATAGTGAAGTCCAAACGTGAGAGGACACGTACAGCACAAAAAGCGTACAGACCAACCTCGTCTGTTGACTGACAGAGACAGCCAACAGTTGAAGGCGTCGTAGTGTGTAATAGGCAGACATCTATCCAGACCATCGCACAGGAATCCCAAAGGGCATCAGGATCCACTGCAAGTACGCCCCACTTGGTGCAAGGAGCGTAAACTACTGGACGATTAAACAGTGGAAAAATGTTATGTGGAGTGACGAATCACAGTAGACAATGTGGCGATCCGATGGCAGGGTGTGGGTATGGCGAATGCCTGGTGAACCTCATATCACAGCGTGTGCATTGCCAACAGTAAAATTCGGAGGCGGTGGTGTTACGGTGTGGTCGTGTTTATCATGAAGGAGGCTTGCACCCCTTGTTGTTTTGTGTGGCACTATCACAGCTCAGGCCTACGTTGACGTTTTAAGCACCTTCTTACTTCCCACGGTTGAAGAGCAATTCGGGGATGGCGATTGCATCTTTCAACACTATCGAGCACCTGTTCTTAATGCACCGCCTGTGGCGGAGTGGTTACGCGACAGTAACATCCCTGTAATGGATTCGCCTGCACAGAATCCTGACGTGAATACTATAGAACACCTTTGGGATGCTTTGAAAAGTCGTCTTCTTGCCAAATCTTACCGATCGACAGCAATACTTTTGTGGCGGCCTTCGTAGCGACAATACTTTGCTGTAGAAACGGCCTACGAAGTCACCGCCACACTTTTAGTAGCGGGCCGACCGGTCCGCTGGAACAGTGAACAGAAAGATGAAAACCCAAACACTCGGATTAAATGAAAGTCGGTACTTATCTTTATTAACGACGATACAGAACACAGTGGTGAACATGGTCTACAGAAATCTGTCTAGTTCGAGTCGGAGCGGCTTGGTCAGCGTCGGCTGACGACAAACAACAACTCTGCTGCGATGAACACACAACTGACTAGCAGGTACACAATTCGGTGGCGAGTATACAACTGAGCGGCGAGTACAGAACTGTCCTAGCGCTCGCGACTCCAGCGCTTAAGAAGCCAGAAGCCAGCGGTGGCGCGCGCAGACTTGCGGCGATTTCCTGTATCGCTGGCGCTGCTTATGCGGACGGCGTCCGGACTTTGATGCTGCCAACCTTTTGGCAGCGGTCTCGGGTGGCATTACTGGCTAGGATATAACAAATACCTCTCCCCACTGCAGCACTCCGTGAAGAATGGGGCCGGCCGGAATGGCTGTGCGGTTCTAGGCGCTACAGTCTGGAACCGAGCGACCGCTACGGTCGCAGGTTCGAATCCTGCCTCGGGCATGGATGTGTGTGATGTCCTTAGGTTCGGTTTAATTAGTTCTAAGTTCTAGGGGACTGATGACATCAGAAGTTAAGTCGCATAGTTGTAGAATGAAGGCTTTCACGACCGGGTGACATGGCTGTTGATATACTTTCCGGGATGTGAGGTCGTGGTCCAAGAACTTTTCTGCTCCTTACGTTTCGTCCAGAACTGCGCTGGACTTCCTCAGAGGCGCTGCTGAAGATTGGGCTGCCATTCCCTTCCAGCACCTGATTGAACGTATGCCTGCGAGAGTGGAATCTGTCATCAAAGCTAAGGGTGGGCCAACACCATATTGAATTCTACCGTTACCGGTGGAGGGTGCCACGAAGTTGTAAGTCATTTTCAGGCAAATGTCCGGATACTCTAGATCACATAGTGTATATTACATGTGTATGAATTTATGAATGTGTACCTATATATAGCAGCGAGTGTGTGTGTCTGTATTTAAGTACCTGTAACTGTTGTGTTTGTGTGTGTGTGTGTGTGTGTGTGTGTGTGTGTGTGTGTGTCAGTTTTGTGGGGGCTCTTTTCTAAGAAATAAACGACTATTGAATTCCGAATACTACAGTTCCTATAATTTAAACTACCGCTAAATGGGGCTTATAATAAAAATCCACTGAGAAAATTAACTTACCAGGATGACCGCCACAGTCGTGGCCCCAGAATTCGCCACCGACCGCTGTTAAAAATTTTTTGCCGCTTCAGGCAGGACTAATGTTCAAAGAGTACCTAATGCCCAAGTAAAAATACAGAACTATGTCAATTCCAAGTAGCAATTAAAATACCTGCATGCTATGCAGAATGACTGAAAGAAAGATAATCCCACTTTCATTTCGTCATGTAAAGATAACAATCGCCTGCTGAGAATAAATCGGAATATACAGGGTGTTTCAAAAATGACCGGTATATTTGAAACGGCAATAAAAACTAAACGACCAGCGATAGAAATACACCGTTTGTTGCAATATGCTTGGGACAACAGTACATTTTCAGGCGGACAAACTTTCGAAGTTACAGTAGTTACAATTTTCAACAACAGATGGCGCTGCGGTCTGGGAAACTCTATAGTACGATATTTTCCACATATCCACCATGCGTAGCAATAATATGGCGTAGTCTCTGAATGAAATTACCCGAAACCTTTGACAACGTGTCTGGCGGAATGGCTTCACATGCAGATGAGATGTACTGATTCAGCTGTTCAATTGTTTCTGGATTCTGGCGGTACACCTGGTCTTTCAAGTGTCCCCACAGAAAGGAGTCACAGGGGTTCATGTCTGGCGAATAGGGAGGCCAATCCACGCCGCCTCCTGTATGTTTCGGATAGCCCAAAGCAATCACACGATCATCGAAATATTCATTCAGGAAATTAAAGACGTCGGCCGTGCGATGTGGTCGGGCACCATCTTGCATAAACCACGTGGTGTTCGCAGTGTCGTCTAAGGCAGTTTGTACCGCCACAAATTCACGAAGAATGTCCAGATAGCGAGATGCAGTAATCGTTTCGGATCTGAAAAATGGGCCAATGATTCCTTTGGAAGAAATGGCGGCCCAGACCAGTACTTTTTGAGGATGCAGGGACGATGGGACTGCAACATGGGGCTTTTCGGTTCCCCTTATGCGCCAGTTCTGTTTATTGACCAAGCGGTCCAGGTAAAAATAAGCTTCGTCAGTAAACCAAATGCTGCCCACATGCATATCGCCGTCATCAATCCTGTGCACTATATCGTTAGCGAATGTCTCTCGTGCAGCAATGGTAGCGGCGCTGAGGGGTTGCCGCGTTTGAATTTTGTACGGATAGAGGTGTAAACTCTGGCGCATGAGACGATACGTGGACGTTGGCGTCATTTGGACCGCAGCTGCAACACGGCGAACGGAAACCCGAGGCCGCTGTCGGATCACCTGCTGCACTAGCTGCGCGTTGCCCTCTGTGGTTGCCGTACGCAGTCGCCCTACCTTTCCAGCACGTTCATCCGTCACGTTCCCAGTCCGTTGAAATTTTTCAAACAGATCCTTTATTGTATCGCTTTTCGGTCCTTTGGTTACATTAAACCTCCGTTGAAAACTTCGTCTTGTTGCAACAACACTGTGTTCTAGGCGGTGGAATTCCAACACCAGAAAAATCCTCTGTTCTAAGGAATAAACCCTGTTGTCTGTAGCACACTTGCACGTTGTGAACAGCACATGCTTACAGCAGAAAGACGACGTACAGAATGGCGCACCCACAGACTGCGTTGTCTTCTATATCTTTCACATCACTTGCAGCGCCATCTGTTGTTGAAAATTGTAACTACTGTAATTTCGAAAGTTTGTGCGCCTGAAAATGTACTGTTGTCCCAAGCATATTGCAACAAACGGTGTATTTCTATCGCTGCTCGTTTAGTTTTTATTGCCGTTTCAAATATACCGGTCATTTTTGAAACACCCTGTATAATTGAAATGATATTAAGGAATTAAACTTTGTAACAGCCTTTTAAAATATTAATCAGTTTACTGCATTGGCCTAGTCCGGCACAGCTATAAACACATCAGTCAAATGGTTCAAATGGCTCTGAGCACTATGGGACTCAACATCTGAGGTCATCAGTGCCCTAAAACTTAGAACTAAACCTAACTAACCTAAGAACATCACACAAATCCCGGTCCGAGTCAGGATTCAAACCTACGACCGTTGTGGTCGCGCGGTTCCAGACTGAAGCGCCTAGAACCACTCGGCCACAGCGGCCGGCTAAACACATCAGTCGAAAACAGGTAGACTGCTAAGACTGGCTGATACAGTTGCATTGTTGGTTTCGGCCCTGCAACTGGGGTGTGTGGACCCTATGGCTTTTGGCCCCTGTTTGCAACCTTGACCGCATGCACATCAGCCTTACGAGTACTCCATTGCCAGGTACTCCAAGCTGGGTGTCGGCTCAGGCGTTATTTGCCAATTTCATGCAAATTTGTTTTTCATAAATCGTTAATCAGAGGGTTTTTCTCCAGCCGCCGGCCTTCTCTTATTACTCAGCAAGAATTTGAAATTAATATTTTCCCAGTTCATATTGGAAATTAATGGTTTAAAGACGAGTGAAAGAAACTTATTTAACTGGCCATTAAGGCGTGTGTTCACTAGCGACTAACTTCCATATGTAACTTCTGCAACTACTTGGTGAGGTGTTTGCATTGAAACAAAAACTAGCACGAGTTTACCACTGCAAGTCTCTTGGTCAAGTTAATTCCAATAACTTACTGCAAGTTCTTGCAGACCTGCCTGCGCTACAGATGCGTTGTGATATCGGCAACGGGAAATTCACGGTGTCGTGGTTGAAAACCGGATCAGCCGCCACCCTTGTGGTAGCATTATCGTTGAAGAAAAGTTGTGACGAAAATCGAAAAGTTAAGAAGAAAAGAAATGTGTGGGTGAAGATGTGGATAAAGAGGCGTAATTTTTGCCAAGTAACACTATTGAAGTGATTAAAATTGAAGGACATCACTCATATTAAAAACTTTATGATAATTTCGTATGCAATTTTCGAAACTCTCCTGTCTGTTTACAATAATACAGGGTGATTCAAAAAGAATACCACAACTTTAGGAATTTAAAACTCTGCAACGACAAAAGGCAGAGCTAAGCACTATCTGTCGGCGAATTAAGGGAGCTATAAAGTTTCATTTAGTTGTACATTTGTTCGCTTGAGGCGCTGTTGACTAGGCGTCAGCGTCAGTTGATGCTAAGATGGCGACCGCTCAACAGAAAGCTTTTTGTGTTATTGAGTACGGCAGAAGTGAATCGACGACAGTTGTTCAGCGTGCATTTCGAACGAAGTATGGTGTTAAACCTCCTGATAGGTGGTGTATTAAACGTTGGTATAAACAGTTTACAGAGAATGGGTGTGTGTGCAAAGGGAAAAGTTCTGGACGGCCGAGAACGAGTGATGAAAATGTAGCACGCATCCAGCAAGCATTTGTTCGCAGCCCAGGAAAATCGACTCGCAGAGCTAGCAGAGAGCTGCAAATTCCACAATCTGTCCGTAACTACCTGAACGTCAATACCCGAGGCGATGGATCGGCCGCCAGGCAGCCCGTGACAGAGCACTTCATCACTGGCCTCCAAGAAGCCCTGATCTTACCCCTGCGATTTTTTCTTATGGGGGTATGTTAAGGATATGGCGTTTCGGCCACCTCTCCCAGCCACCATTGATGGTTTGAAACGAGAAATAACAGCAGCTATCCAAACTGTTACGCCTGATATGCTACAGAGAGTGTGGAACCAGTTGGAGTATCGGGTTGATATTGCTCGAGTGTCTGGAGGGGGCCATATTGAACATCTCTGAACTTGTTTTTGAGTGAAAAAAAACCTTTTTAAATACTCTTTGTAATGATGTATAACAGAAGGTTATATCATGTTTTTTCATTAAATACACATTTTTAAAGTTGTGGTATTCTTTTTGAATCACCCTGTATATTCGAAACTGGGACACAACAATGCCGTAATCTCTGTCGCCAACAGATAAACATTCTTCGATTTTTGCAAACAATATTTATAACAAACATAATGCATTTAAGGTGAAAATATACTGTCCGAACAGGTCTTGGAGGCCCAACGGAAGCGACCGGCCGCCATGTCATCCTCAGCACTTAGGTGTCACTGGATGCGAATATGGAGGGGCATGTGGTCAGCACACCGCTCTCCCGGCCGTATGTCAGTTTTGGTGGCCGGAGCCGCTACTTCTCAATCAAGTACCTCCTCAGTTTGCCTCACAAGGGCTGAGTGCACACTGATTGGCAGACCGAATGGTCACCCATCCAAGTGCTAGCCCAACCCGACAGCGCTTAACTTTGGTAATCTGACGGGAACCGGTGTTGCCACTGAGGCAAGGCTGTTGGCTCATTCCTGCCTAGACTAAGAATGAAAAGGATTGGCTTAAACTGAAAGACATCTCTACTGCCATTTTACTCTCCCTTCTAGTGAAACAAAGCGATCGGTAATTTCGTGTCGCACTTCCTTGGCTGAGAGTGTCCAAGAATATATATTTATCGTTCCCCATAACACATTCGTCTGTCTTTGTGCCACTCTCCTTCATACAGATACTGAACACACAAAGCTTCCGTAAGTTTGAGAATAACTTCCAGCACTTGGCAAGTGCAACCAATACTTGCAGCAATATACGAGAAATTGTTTGCACTAACTTGCTGACTTGAGGAAGTCGATTTTCTGTTTTTTTTTTTCGATGTCAAATAACTTGCAGAAGTTGCTTCTTCAAGCGACATGTGAAAGTTTACTTGTTAATGGACACGCGTTTACACCTTTTGTGTGTGTGTGTGTGTGTGTGTGTGTGTGTGTGTGTGTGTGTGTGTGTGTGTGTGTGTGTGTGTGTGTGTGTGCGTATGTGTGTACGTACACTATGTGATCAAAAGTATCCGTACACCTGGCTGAAAATGAGTTACAAGTTCGTGGCGCCCTCCATCGGTAATGCTGGAATTCAGTGTGGTGTTGGCCCACCATTAGCCTTGATGACAGCTTCCACTCTCGCAAGCATACGTCCAATCAGGTGCTGGAAGGTTTCTTGGGGAATGGCAGCCCATTCTTCACGGAGTGCTGCACTGAGGAGAGGTATCGACGTCGGTCGGTGAGGCCTGGCACGAAGTCGGCATTCCAAAACATCCCAGTGGCGTTCTGTAGGATTCAGGTGAGGACTCTGTGCAGGCCAACCTATTACAGGGATTGATTGGCGACTCCATGGAGTGTTCTGTGCACCACGACCAGATAATAGATATAATTGGAAGGAGAAACAGCATTGGTCGTATTTTTTTTTTTTTTTTTATAATTGCAATATCGATTTTCGGTCACTTAGTGACCATCCTCAGTGCTGTAATATACAATATACAATTAAAATTGGTGAACTAGTTTATGTGATCGCTCTAAGCTTGTTGATACCAGTGCCTACCATTTTTAATTGTACAGGGTGATTCAAAAAGAATACCACAACTTTAAAAATGTGTATTTAATGAAAGAAACATAATATAACCTTCTGTTATACATCATTACAAAGAGTATTTAAAAAGGTTTTTTTTTCACTCAAAAACAAGTCAGAGATGTTCAATATGGCCCCCTCCAGACACACGAGCAATATCAACCCGATACTCCAACTCGTTCCACACTCTCTGTAGCATATCAGGCGTAACAGTTTGGATAGCTGCTGTTATTTCTCGTTTCAAATCATCAATGGTGGCTGGGAAAGGTGGCCGAAACACCATATCCTTAACATACCCCCATAAGAAAAAATCGCAGGGGGTAAGATCAGGGCTTCCTGGAGGCCAGTGATGAAGAGCTCTGTCACGGGCTGCCTGGCGGCCGATCCATCGCCTCGGGTAGTTGACGATAAGGTTTCATAACTAACCTTTTTCGTAGGACTCTCCATACAGTTGATTGTGGAATTTGCAGCTCTCTGCTAGCTCTGCGAGTCGATTTTCCTGGGCTGCGAACAAATGCTTGCTGGATACGTGCTACATTTTCATCACTCGTTCTCGGCCGTCCAGAACTTTTCCCTTTGCACACACACCCATTCTCTGTAAACTGTTTATACCAACGTTTAATACACCACCTATCAGGAGGTTTAACACCATACTTCGTTCGAAATGCACGCTGAACAACTGTCGTCGATTCACTTCTGCCGTACTCAATAACACAAAAAGCTTTCTGTTGAGCGGTCGCCATCTTAGCATCAACTGACACTGACGCCTAGTCAACAGCGCCTCAAGCGAACAAATGTACAACTAAATGAAACTTTATAGCTCCCTTAATTCGCCGAAAGATAGTGCTTAGCTCTGCCTTTTGTCGTTGCAGAGTTTTAAATTCCTAAAGTTGTGGTATTCTTTTTGAATCACCCTATATCATGCCGAAAGCGCACACGCACCCATGTACGCTATGTGATCAAAAACATCCGGGTATCCCCAGCAACATACGTTTTTCATATTAGGTGCGTTGAGTTGCCACTTACTGCCACGTACTCCATATTTCTACACTCCTCGCCTGTTGACTGACAGAGACCGTCAACAGTTGAGGAGGATCGTAATGTGTAATAGGCAGACATCTATCGAGACCATTACAAAAGAATTCCAAACTGCAACAGGATCCACTGCAAGTACTATGACAGTTAGGTGGGACGTGAGAAAACTTTGATTTTGTAATCCACACATCACGCCGGTAAATGCCAAACGACGCCTCACTTGCTGTAGGAGCGTAAACACGGGACGATCGAACAGTGGAAAACGTTGTGTGGAGCGACGGAGCACGATACTCAATGTGGCGATCCGATGGCAGGGTGTGGGTATGGCGAATGCCCGGTGAACGTCAGCTGCCAGCGTATGTAGTGCCGACAGTAAAATTCGGAGCCGGTGGTCGTGTTTTTCATTGAGGGTGCTTGCAGCCCTTGTTTTACGCTGCACTATCACAGCACAGGCCTACGTTGATGTTTTAAGCACCTTCTTACTTCCCACTGTTGAAGAACAATTCGGCGATAGCGACTGCGTCTTTCAACAGTAGCCAGCACCTGTTCTTAATGCACGTCCCGTGGCGGAGTGGTTGCGCGACAGTAACATCCCTGTAATATAATTGGAAGGAGAAACAGCATTGCTCGTATTTTTTTTATTATCCGCAAAATCGATTTTCGGTCACTTAGTGACCATCTTCAGTGCTGTAATATACAGGGTGATTCAAAAAGAATACCACAACTTTAGGAATTTAAAACTCTGCAACGACAAAAGGCAGAGCTAAGCACTATCTGTCGGCGAATTAAGGGAGCTATAAAGTTTCATTTAGTTGTACATTTGTTCGCTTGAGGCGCTGTTGACTAGGCGTCAGCGTCAGTTGATGCTAAGATGGCGACTGCTCAACAGAAAGCTTTTTGTGTTATTGAGTACGGCAGAAGTGAATCGACGACAGTTGTTCGGCGTGCATTTCGAACGAAGTATGGTGTTAAACCTCCTGATAGGTGGTGTATTAAACGTTGGTATAAACAGTTTACAGAGAATGGGTGTTTGTGCAAAGGGAAAAGTCCTGGACAGCCGAGAACGAGTGATGAAAATGTAGCACACATCCAGCAAGCATTTGTTCGCAGCCCAGGAAAATCGACTCGCAGAGCTAGCAGAGAGCTGCAAATTCCACAATCGACTGTATGGAGAGTCCTACGAAAAAGGTTAGTTATGAAACCTTATCGTCAACAACCCGAGGTGATGTATCGGCCGCCAGGCAGCCCGTGACAGAGCAATTCATCACTGGCCTCCAAGAAGCCCTGATCTTACCCCCTGCGATTTTTTCTTATGGGGGTATGTTAAGGATATGGTGTTTCGGCCACCTCTCCCAGCCACCATTGATGATTTGAAACGAGAAATAACAGCAGCTATCCAAACTGTTACGCCTGACATGCTACACAGAGTGTGGAACGAGTTGGAGTATCGTGTTGATATTGCTCGAGTGTCTGGAGGGGGCCATATTGAACATCTCTGAACTTGTTTTTGAGTGAAAGAAAACCTTTTCAAATACTCTTTGTAATGATGTATAACAGAAGGTTATATTATGTTTCTTTCATTAAATACAAATTTTTAAAGTTGTGGTATTCTTTTTGAATTACCCTCTATTATCATAGTACTAAATGTTATTTTGTGTGTAGAATTTTAACTGAGGAAATGTAAACAGTGTAGTGATGCAATTCACAAAAGATACACTTAACTCACAAGGCGTGGCCACGACGTTGGGATCACGGACTTACTTGAAACTTTGCACGCCTTTAGTAGGCCATGAGAACAACATAATATGCAAATAGAAAGGTGGACTACGCTGGCAATTCCGAGAAAATCACAAGAGAAGTTTTACGCGTCTGTTAACGTACGAAATGTACGAGGTGCATTCAAGTTCTGAGGCCTCCGATTTTTTTTCTTATCAACTACTCACCCGAAATCGATGAAACTGGCGTTACTTCTCGACGTAATCGCCCGGCAGACGTACACATTTTTCACAACGCTGACGCCATGATTCCATGGCAGCGGCGAAGGCTTCTTTAGGAGCCTGTTTTGACCACTGGAAAATCGCCGAGGCAACAGCAGCACGGCTGGTGAATGTGCGGCCACGGAGAGTGTCTTTCATTGTTGGAAAAAGCCAAAAGTCAGTAGGAGCCAGGTCAGGTGAGTAGGGCGCACGAGGAATCACTTCAAAGTTGTTATCACGAAGAAACTGTTGCGTAACGTTAGCTCGATGTGCGGGTGCATTGTCTCGGTGAAACAGCACACGCGCAGCCCTTCCCGGACGTTTTTGTTGCATTGCAGGAAGGAATTTGTTCTTCAAAACATTTTCGTAGGATGCACCTGTTACCGTAGTGCCCTTTGGAACGCAATGGGTAAGGATTACGCCCTCGCTGTCCCAGAACACGGACACCATCATTTTTTCAGCATTGGCGGTTACCCGAAATTTTTTTGGTGGCGGTGAATCTGTGTGCTTCCATTGAGCTGACTGGCGCTTTGTTTCTGGATTGAAAAATGGCATCCACGTCTCATCCATTGTCACAACCGACGAAAAGAAAGTCCCATTCGTGCTGTCGTTGCACTTCAACGTTGCTCGGCAACGTGCCACACGGGCAGCCGTGTGGTCGTCCGTCAGCATTCGTGGCACCCACCTGGATGACACTTTTCGCATTTTCAGGTCGTCATGCAGGATTGTGTGCACAGAACCCACAGAAATGCCAACTCTGGAGGCGATCTGTTCGACAGTCATTCGGCGATCCCCCAAAACAATTCTCTCCACTTTCTCGATCGTGTCGTCAGACCGGCTTGTGCGAGCCCGAGGTTGTTTCGGTTTGTTGTCACACGATGTTCTGCCTTTATTAAACTGTCGCACCCACGAACACACTTTCGACACATCCATAACTCCGTCACCACATGTCTCCTTCAACTGTCGATGAATTTCAGTTGGTTTCACACCAAGCAAATTCAGAAAACGAATGATTGCACGCTGTTCAAGTAAGGAAAACGTCGCCATTTTAAGTATTTAAAACAGTTCTCATTCTCGCCGCTGGCGGTAAAATTCCATCTGCCGTACGGTGCTGCCATCTCTGGGACGTATTGACAATAAACGCGGCCTCATTTTAAAACAATGCACATGTTTCTATCTCTTTCCAGTCCGGAGAAATAAAATCGGAGGCCTTAGAACTTGAATGCACCTCGTATCTGTGCTGAGATACGTGCCGGGAGAAGTAATGGTGGTCAAATGGATGCCCGCATGCTATCTTAGCGCGTTCGGCCAGAGAGTTAGCTGCCCACGATTACCTCGAGTGGGTGTCATGGGACATCCGCCCCGAAGAAATGCAACAAACAGAACGAGATTAAGAACAAAAAAAAAGTGAATAGCGCTCCTTGTTGCTAGAGGGCAGTGGACGAGACGACGGTGGAAGACGGCTATTTTTTGATGATGTTACTGGGTGTGTTAATATTTGTAAAGGAAAACAATATATTTGAACAATCGTGGTCAGAGAAACAGTTGTTGGGCAGCAGTATCTGTGTGTGCAGTGGCAGCACGATGGAGTCGTAGAATCTCTGACAGGCAGTAGAGGAAAGCGGGGATATGCAGCAGGCGGGGCTTTGTGGAGTGTACAGTGTAACGCATGTACGCAATTTTGGAAATATGTGAGTTGCAGCTTTATTACTAGCAGGATTGATGTCTCAGAAGAATGGCTGCGTAGCATACGGAGATAAAGGTTTGGAGATGAAGAAAACGGTATTATTTGAGGAGATAAAAAGTTTATTTTTACTTTTGTAGACTCGTGTTGTTGGTCCACTTCACCCTCGTAACAGTCGACTTTTTGATAATTACGCTATTGATTGATCTTCTGAGTTAATTTAATGTACCATCGTAGTTATTAGATTAAATTAATTTTCATATTAGAGTCTATAATTGTTTTCTTTGCGCCGGCCGCGGTGGTCTCGCGGTTCTAGGCGCGCAGTCCGGAACCGTGCGACTGCTACGGTCGCAGGTTCGAATCCTGCCTCGGGCATGGATGTTTGTGATGTCCTTAGGTTAGTTAGGTTTAAGTAGCTCTAAGTTCTAGGGGACTAATGACCACAGCAGTTGAGTCCCATAGTGCTCAGAGCCATTTTGTTTTCTTTGCTACATTACTTCCTAAGTGAAATTTCAGAACCTAAATGTTGAGTCGTGTCTTCTATTGATATTCGGTATGAAGACTATGAACGCAATTTCGCCTGATCAACTGTAGTTAGCTTTTAGCAGCATTTTTTGAGCTTTTGCGGAGTCTTGCTGTGTTGCTGTTTCTGCCAGTACTTCATTTTGCAGAATCACAATACGCGATTGTCTCGTTTCCTTTGAGCAATGTTGGTTCCGTCAGTTTCTTTATTTTACGAGGGCCATATATCAGTGCAGAAATTTTCGTGTGTTTGAGGTTACTTTCTTATACAGGTCGACATCACAATTTGGTTTTTTATACAGTTACGTTTTTGTACTTCAAACAGTTCGCACTGACCAAGTCTACTGTACGTGAAATTATTGGTTTGCTTATTTATTTTCTTACCAGCCAAATCGGTTATCACAGACGCAGGATTCTTTTCAGTTTGATGTAACTGACGTGCCTTTCAGCTCAGTAGCACATTTATCTTGTCAGTTCACTATCCAGGTTCGTTCAAATGGCCCTGGGCACTATGGGACTTAACATCCGAGGTCATCAGTCCCCTAAGAACTACTTAAACCTAACTAACCTAAGGACATCACACACATCCATGCCCGAGGCAGGATTCTAACCTGCGACCGTAGCGATCGCGCGGTTCCAGACTGAAGCGTCTAGAACCGATCGGCCACAGCGGCCGGCAATCCAGGTTTGTATTTACAATAACACACACACACACACACACACACACACACACACACACACACACACACACACACTCGCACAATCAAGCAAAGGCTACTAACTTAACAACAGTTTGAAGCCCGCTAGCACTAATATTTTAATCTGCATTTTTTTTCATTTCTGGTCGCATTATTTAACATATATGACGTTTTAGAAGTAATATGATGAAAAAACTGACGTGCGTATTCATGAACTTGTAGTGAATTTCATATTTTATTTTACTATTTACAATTTTTTAATCAAATTTTCAAGAACGAGGGACAGACTTGGAAAGCCAAAGTCAGAGTTCGATAAATGATGATGCGAATGACGTTATTCACAAACATAGTAAATCACAAAGTGCCAGACAACAAGAGTGATCTGCAGTTACTCGTCGGATTTGCTCTCGACATCACTCGCTGCAGGATGGTATCTGTCATACAGACATAGACAACATAAATTGAAACGGTGTCGACTGCATCGAATGAACGCAGTTTCGCCGCATTTGTCAGGGAATGTTCACAATTTCTAAGGGAAAACACACATCCTTGACATTTCGAAAAATTTCTCTTTCTTCCGATAGTGCAGATTAAAAATACACACCACTGGCCATTAAAATTGCTACACCAAGAAGAAATGCAGATGATAAATGGGTATTCATTCGACAAATATATTATACTAGAATTGACATGTGATTACATTTTCACGCAATTTGGGTGCACAGATCTTGAGAAATCAGTACCCAGAACCTCTGGCCGTAATAACGGCCTTGATACGCCTGGGCATTGAGTCAAACAGAGCTTGGATGGCGTGTACAGGTACAACTGCCCATGCAGCTTCAACACGATACCACAGTTCATCAAGAGTAGTGACTGGCGTATTGTGACGAGCCAGTTGCTCGGCCACCATTGACCAGACGTTTTCAATTGGTGAGAGATCTAGAGAATTTGCTGGCCAGGGCAGCAGTCAAACATTTTGTGTATACAGAAAGGCCCGTACAGGACCTGCAACATGCGGTCGTGCATTATCCTGCTGAAATGTAGGGTTTCGCAGGGATCGAATGAAGGGTAGAGTCACGGGTCGTAACACATCTGAAATGTAACGTCCAGTGTTCAAAGTGACACCAATGCGAACAAGAGGTGACTGAGACGTGTAACCAATGGCACCCTATACCATCACGCCGGGTGATACGCCAGTACGGCGATGACGAATACACGCTTCCAATGTGCGCTCACCGCGATGTCGCCAAACACGGATGCGACCATCGTGATGCTGTAAACAGAACCTGGATTCATCCGAAAAAATGACGTTTTGCTATTCGTGCACCCAGGTTCGTCGCCGTGTACACCATCGCAGGCGCTCCTGTCTGTGATGCAGCGTCAAGGGTAACCGCAGCCACGGTGTCCGAGCTGATAGTCCGTGCTGCTGCAAACTCGTCGAACTGTTCGTGCAGGTGGTTCTTGTCTTGCAAACGTCCCCATCTGTTGACTCAGGGATCGAGACGTGGCTGCACGATCCGTTACAGCCATGCGGATAAGATGCCTGTCATCTCGACTGCTAGTGATACGAGGCCGTCGGGATCCAGCACGGCGTTCCGTATTACCCTCCTGAACCCACCGATTCCATATTCTGCTAACAGTCATTGGATCTCGACCAACGCGAGTAGCAATGTCGCGATACGATAAAGCGCAATCTCGATATGCTAAAATCTGACCTTTATCAAAGTCGGAAACGTGATGGTACGCATTTCTCCTCCTTACACGAGGCATCACAAAAACGATTCACTAGGCAACGCCGGTCAACTGCTGTTTATCTATGAGAAATTGGTTGGAAACTTTCCTCATGTCAGCACGTTGTAGGTGTCGCCACCAGCTCCAACCTTGTGTGAACACTCTGAAAAGCTAATCATTTGCATATCACAGCATGGTTAAATTTCGCGTCTGTAGCACGTCATCTTCGTGGTGTAGCAATTTTAATGGCCAGTAGTGTAGTTCTTTCTGTTTAGTCCTGTCCGCTACTGTCCTCTAGCAGATGAAAATTGGAACTCCTTACTCGACTGAACACGCTTCAGATCCAGAATGAGATTTTCACTTCACAGCGGAGTGTGCGCTGACACGAAACTTCCTGGAAGATTAAAACTGTGTGCCCGACCGAGACTCGAACTCGGCACTTGCCCGCGAAAGGCATAGGTCCGGAGTTCGAGTCTCGGTCGGGCACACAGTTTTAATCTGCCAGGAAGTTTCACGCTTCAGATCGTCTGTCACTTCGCGCGCATGAGTCACTCTCCCGATAGACAGGGTCCCGGCAGGAGTGATATAAGGTCTGCATCTACAGGTCTGCACCTACATCCACATCACTGCCCTACAAGTCATTCTTAAGTGGTTGGCAGAGGGTTGTTCATCGAAACACTTTCTCTCTATTTCTGTACAGTTCCACTTTTGAATAGCACGCAGGATAAACGAACGCTTCAATCTTCCCGTGACAGCCCCCCAGTTTCACTTATTGTAATTACGATGTTCCTTTCTCTCTATGTACAGGCTGACAATTATTGAACTATATGAAAAAAACTTAAATTACTTACAAACTACGGCGTGTACACACTTTATTAAAAATGTAAATGTCGTTACAGATATTCGGATTTAGGTTATGACATGTTGGATATGCCTGCCATCATTGTGGATGATGTGGCGCAGAAGAATAGCGAAATTCTGCATGACCCGCTGAAGTGTCGGAACATCGATGATTACCTCCTGAATGGCTGTTGTCAGCTGAGCAATGGTGTCTGGGTTATTGCTGTACACCTTGTCTTTAATACAGCCCCACAGAAAGGAGTCACACAGATCCGAAGAACATCGAGCCCTATGCCAGCGGCCTCTGGGTGCCCCAGAGCCAGAACGTGGTTCCGAAAGTGCTCCTCCAGGACTCTCCTGCTTTGACGGGGTCGAGCTCCGTCTTGCATGAACCAAATCTTGTCGTAATCAGGGTCACTTTGGGTAACGAGGACGAAATCATCTTCCAAAACCTTGGTAGTCACTGTGCTAGAGATGGGCAAACTCGTTCATCCTTGGGAACTAGTTCACTGGTGATCGCTCTTTTTTTGGGAACCGTTCACTTTTACTCGGGTCATTTTTGCTTGGTATTTGGTCCTTATGAAAAATTGAAAATTAGTAGCATAGGTGACTGAAGACGGAGGGCGCCAAGAGGGAGCACTTGCCTTCCCCCTTCAGTACAGAGACTCTATTCATAACACAATTCTCACACACTTGTAATTTTCGTGATTCTGTAAAACCTCTCATTTAGCCAACTGTACCGTAATGTGGCTGACCACAGAGAAATAATATAAGGTGGCGCACGAAAAACCGGCCCCGAGTACAGACCAGTCGCCAATTACGTACGATTTGTTGACCGCCAGGAGCAGAATAGATAAACATGTTTTAATTAGACAGTGAAGAAATAACAAATGGTTTAAATGGTTCTGAGCACTATGGCACTTAACATCTGAGGTCATCAGTCCCCTAGAACTTAGAACTACTTAAACCTAACTAACCTAATGGACATCACACACATCCATGCCCGAGGCAGGATTCGAACCTGCGACCGCAGCGGTCGCGCGGTTGCAGACTGAAGCGCCTAGAACCGCTCGGCCACACTGGCCGGCAAATAACAAATAAGCTAATGCAAACAACGGCTTCGAAACAATAGATGACGATTGGTGAGTGACAGTGAGCAGTCCAGTACTCGGGGCCGATTTTTCGTGCGCCACCCTGTGCCACTGAAATAACATTGTAGAACTTATCGTACTTTGTTTACAAAATGTGACACCAGATACTCGGTTATGGGGGCCCGGGCTTCATTCGATTATCAGTCGGTCTGCCTTCCATAACAATGAACGTGCTCCTTTACGTTGGATCAAAAGAAGATGGAAAATGGCCACTCGTGTGTGCCGTGCCGACTTCCTTTGCATTAGTAATAACAAAAAAGTCTTGCCTTTTTACAAGTATTTCTTCGACTGTTTATGGAAATAGAGAAGTAAGCTGATATACCGTTTTGTTACCTGAAAAAATGTATGTATTAAATACCACGTAATTTTGTATGTAATTTACGTAATTGTATTTTAATTACTGGTCATGGACGCGGAATAGAATACGAAAAGAACCAGAAGTTCAAAAAAGGTTAGAAACAGATGTAGAATGGGCCTGCGCAGTGAACGAAACGAATGACAACTCGACACTGAAGTAACTAGGGGCAGTCGGCAGGGGAACTGCGACGAGCGGCCACGCGAAGAAGGACGAGTTCGGCCGAGCGAGACCGAGAACGAGACCGAGACCGAGATAGGCTGGAACGAGACCGGCCGACGTGCCGTTGCGGGAACGAGACCGACCGTGCCCCGTTCCCGCGAACTACAAGTAGAAAGCCGCGACCGAAGTGAACTGTGAAAGACTGTTCCTTAGAATTCGTTCCTCTCTCATTCCGTTCATCTTGGTGAACCGTTCCTTTGGACCCGTTAGTTCGCGAACGACCCATCTCTACACTGTGCCGTCGGCGACTGTCGCACCGAGTATTCCGTGACCGGACACTGCACACCACACTGTCACCTGTTGAGTGAGAAGAGACTTCTCGACCGCGAAATTCGGATTCTCAGTCCCCCAAATGCGCCAGTTTTCCTTACTGACGGAGCCGTCGAAATGAAAGCGGGCTTCGTCGCTAAACCGAACCGTACATGCGCATACGAACTCCTATCATGCCCCTCGGCCGACCGTACAGTTAGAACGTTCTAACGTAACAGTTCAGACGTTATGACGAGATAATTTCGTGTAGTTCAACAATTGTCACCCTGTATCACCGACATAGAGGTACCATCTGGCTGGCCTTTTACTGGCAGTGTGCAACGCCTGGTGTTCAAAGTTCTCCATAAACAAATTGGCAACAGCCGGATTAACAGGAGAGAAAACGTTGGAGAAAGTTTTGAACATCGACCACGGCCCTATAGCCCTGAGGTTTTGAGTGATGAAAGAGTTACTCATGAGACCTTAACTTTTCCAGGGCGGAGTGAATGTTCAAATAACTTACGGGTTTGCTGCCGGGTGGCGTCGTCGACCAACGCCGATATTTCGACAGGAGCACACCCTGCCGTTCTCAAGGCACAACTGCAAGGAGGAAGCAATGTGCAAGGGAATTTAATACCCCGGTTCACAGAGGAGAAACAAGGAAGATACCACACACAGAACAAGTAACCGCAGAGTCAACACACAATCAAGGACAACCAAAATCAGAAATATTGGTAGTGACTTTTAATCAACAGGTGAGGTAGCACCGATTCTGTCCCTCTCTTTTCTGATGAGGGACAGCATTTAAACAAAATCCACCATCTCTGTTTATAAGGTTGGTTGATAGTTTCATTTCAACAGCTTCCTTAATAACACTATCCCAATAGCTGGACGTGCAAGCCAGAATCTCCGTGTTGTTGTATTCCATAGGATGACCGTTGTCAAGGCAATGTTCTGCAATAGCGGATTTGCTCGGCTGTTGTAAGCGTGTGTGACGTTTATGTTCAATACACCGGTCATCCACAGTCCTGTGTTTTTTTAGGATATGTAGATGATACTTTTGTTCCCAGAATGAGATTTTCACTCTGCACCAGAGTGTGCGCTGATATGAAACTTCCTGGCAGATTAAAACTGTGTGCCCGACCGAGACTCGAACTCGGGACCCTTGCCTTTCGCGGGCAAGTGCTCTACCAACTGAGCTACCGAAGCACGACTCACGCCCCGTCCTCACAGCTTTACTTCTGCCAGTACCTCGTCTCCTACCTTCCAAACTTTACAGAAGCTCTCCTGCTGGCAGACGTAAAGCTGTGAGGACGGGGCGTGAGTCGTGCTTCGGTAGCTCGGTTGGTAGAGCACTTGCCCGCGAAAGGCAAAGGTCCCTAGTTCGAGTCTCGGTCGGGCACACAGTTTTAATCTGCCAGGAAGTTTCATATCAGCGCACACTCCGCTGCAGAGTGAAAATCTCATTCTGGAAACATCCCCCAGGCTGTGTCTAAGCCATGTCTCCGCAATATCCTTTCTTTCAGGAGTGCTAGTTCTGCAAGGTTCGCAGGAGAGCTTCTGTAAAGTTTGAAAGGTAGGAGACGAGATACTGGCAGAAGTAAAGGTGTGAGGACCGGGCGTGAGTCGTGCTTCGGTAGCTCAGTTGGTAGAGCACTTGTCCGCGAAAGGCAAAGGTCCCTAGTTCGAGTCTCGGTCGGGCACACACTTTTAATCTGCCAGGAAGTTTCATATCAGCGCACACTCCGCTGCAGAGTGAAAATCTCATTCTGGAAACATCCCCCAGGCTGTGTCTAAGCCATGTCTCCGCAATATCCTTTCTTTCAGGAGTGCTAGTTCTGCAAGGTTCGCAGGAGAGCTTCTGTAAAGTTTGAAAGGTAGGAGACGAGATACTGGCAGAAGTAAAGGTGTGAGGACCGGGCGTGAGTCGTGCTTCGGTAGCTCAGTTGGTAGAGCACTTGTCCGCGAAAGGCAAAGGTCCCTAGTTCGAGTCTCGGTCGGGCAGACAGTTTTAATCTGCCAGGAAGTTTCATATCAGCGCACACTCCGCTGCAGAGTGAAAATCTCATTCTGGAAACATCCCCCAGGCTGTGGCTAAGCCATGTCTCCGCAATATCCTTTGTTTCAGGAGTGCTAGTTCTGCAAGGTTCGCAGGAGAGCTTCTGTAAAGTTGGAAGGTAGGAGACGAGATACTGGCAGAAGTAAAGCTGTGAGGACCGGGCGTGAGTCGTGCTTCCGGTAGCTCAGATGGTAGAGCACTTGCCCGCGAAAGGCAAAGGTGCCGAGTTGGAGTCTCGGTCGGGCACACAGTTTTAATCTGCCAGGAAGTTTCGATACTTTTGTTGTTTGCGCTCATGCGAGTGAGAATTTAAACCGGTTTTTGGAATACCTCAATTCCATCCACCCGCATATTCAGTTCACTATGGAGGTGGAAAAGCATGGATGCCTTCCCTTCCTTGATGTGTTGGTCAGAAGGTAGACTGATGACACGTTGGGACATTCTGTTCATAGGAAGCCCACCCACACTGACTTGTATCTGCGAGCTGATAGTTGTCACCAGCCAGCTCAGCGTGAAGGAGTACTTCGCACCTTGGCTCATAGGGCCCCTGAAAGTTTGGCAGCTGAGCTATCAGCCTTCTGTGCAACGGCTGAGTGACGATAGGAACGAAATGGCACCTACGTCTACGGCCTTTTTGCGTTACGCAGGAAGCATTTCCAACAGAATTGGCCGTATTTTGCGGAAATACGACGTGAAATGTGTTTTTCGACCACCTTCTAAGATTAACGCCCTGTTGGCGTCCGTAAAAGATGGTCTTGGTTTGCGTAAGGCTGGTGTCTATCGTATTCCTTGCAGTCGTGGCACGTCATATATTGGTCACACAGTCAGGACTGTGGAAGACCGGTGTATTGAACATAAGTGTCACCCAGGCTTACAACAGCCGAGCAAATCCGCTATTGCAGAACATTGCCTTGATAACGGTCATCCTATGGAATACAACAACACAGAGATTCTGGCTTTCCAGCTATTGGGATAGTGTTATTAAGGAAGTTGTTGAAATCAAACTATCAAGCAACCTTATAAACAGAGATGGTGGATTGTGTTTGAATGCTGCTTGGAATCCGGCTCTGTCTCTCATCAAAAAACAGAGGGACAGAATCAGTGCTACCTCACCTGTTGATTAATAGTCACTACCTATATTTCTGATGTTGGTAATCTTTCGTTGTGTGTTGACTCTGCGGTTACTTGTTCTGTGTGTGGTATCTTCCTTGTTTCTCCTGTGTGAACCGGGGTACTAAATTCCCTTGCACATTGCTTCCTCCTTGCAGTTGTGCCTTGAGAACGGCAGGGTGAGCTGCTGTCGAAATATCGGCGGTGGTCGACGACGTCACCCGGCAGCAAACCCGTAAGTTATTTGAAGAGTTAATTGTGTTTCACTAGAAGGATATTTTCTTAATCCGTGTTGCCTGCGTGTCAGTAGATCATTTTCCTTGAGGTATTCCATAATGCTGAGACACGTCGAGAAAGTTCAGAGAAGGGCTGCACGTTTCGTACTGTCGAAAATAGAGAGAGAGAGACTGCCGCGGATACGATACAGGAACTGGCGTGTAGATCGTTAAATCATAAGCGTTTTTCGTCGCGGCGAGGTCTTTTCTCGAAATTTCAATCTCCAGCGTCCTCCTCCGAATGCGAAAAAAATTTTTCGCTCACCTGCATAGGGAGAAATCGTTATCGTTAAAAAACCACCTCCGTGCTGCTAACATCCAGCATCAGCTGAGACAGCCGCCTCTTCACCTCGACTGACCCGCCCAGTATTTTACGTTCTCACATCGCTTCGGAGACAAAAGGTTCTCGCAACCAGCTCTGGACTGCAGTCTGTAAAACCACGCCATCCGCCATGTTGCGCAAACGCAAACTACTGTTTTTCGGCCGCCTGTCTTTTCCTCGGCTCATACGTAACACGTGGAACACACAGTACCGACAACGCTCTTACGTACAAGCTTATACAGGCGTCAGCCTACGCTGAGCTAGCACGGCACACACATCATGACCAGCGTTAAGGGGCTCCGGAACGCCCCATACTTGCAATGTTAAAATAACGCTTATAAATTACATCTTTCCTCACAAAGTATTTGAGGTAGGAAGTTGAACTTTTTACAGATTATTTATTGGAATATGGGCTACAACTTAACACAGGGATTTTACAAAATTTTAGTTCAGTTATTAAAGATGATTTTTTTTTCAATTGTAATGAAAATTCACAACATTTTTTTTGCAATTTTTTATTTATATATTCAAAAATATAAAGTTTTTTGGAAAAAGGCTGTGTTAAATTATGCAGAAGGTACTGTGTAACATTTACTGAAAGTTTGAAACAAATATGTTTGGAAGATCCTTAGAAAACATGTAATTAGTATGAGAAAATAAAAGTTTTGGAAATCGAGCGACAAAGATTGGATTAACTTTTTAGTGCATTCCTGGTCCATAGGATGGGTTATCTTCATCCTCTGCAAACTCCTCCTCCAGCTTCCTCTTGTTCCTCCTCCTGTTTACTCTTGCTTGTATTTCTAGACTCTTTACAGCCCTGTCTGCAGCCCGAAGGCGTTCCTTGTCTAAAGCAAGCATCGCTCGTACCATGTTAGAACCTATCTTCATTCCCATATTTCTAAATACCTTGCACCTTACAATGTTGCCATCATTGAAAGTCGCAACAGCATCATACACACCAAAGTGAAGTGTTTCTATTCCAACAAATACAGTCTTGGGGATTCTCGACCATATAACACTATTTACACTTTCATTGGGGTTTTGAGTTTTTCCGTGAATATACTTTTTCAACAGTTCAGGTGCTGCTAAGTCTCTGAAAATAGGTTTTACCACCTCCATTATTGCATGAGGCAGACTATGCTTATGAGTGTACACTTCACCAGTTAGCAATCCTTTTTTATATTTACACCAACTGTCTTCTTCTTTGGAACACAAGCTATGTTGGGGATTTTCATCGTCTTTATTGTTTACAGTAATAACACATACCTTTGGCTTTCCAACATTTCTCCTTTTCTTAAAAGCCTTCAGAGGATTTCTAATAACTTTACTTTTACTCATTATTATACTTCAACAAAACAGAGACTCAAGAAACAGAATGAATTACGAATATTTTCGAGATAACGACAGAGTAAATAAACATGAAACAATCGACAATCACACCAGCGATATATATTGAACCATCACAGGTCAGCCACAACACATACTTTATCTCACATCACTAAAATGTACCTGATGAACACGGACGTTAATAATAACACCATTTGACAGCAGTTTAACAGCGCCACAGTGGGTCACGCCCATGTAGAACACATTTCAAAAAAAAAAATATAAAAATAGTTGTAGTCTTCGGAATTGAATAAATAATATATCTATTAAAAGGTAATAGTCTGCAGATTCAGAAAACGCAAAAAAGTAAAAATTGAACTTTTCATGATTTTGAGCCTTTCCGGAGCCCCTTAAGGGGCAATTCTATCGTCGGAAGCACAGAAAGACTTTTGCGGACGCCTACTGCAAAGTGGTTGGCGCGCCACCGAAGCTCCGGATTAAGTTAGACAAGAAGTTAAATAGAGCTCGAAAGAGGCCAGCCACAGGGGTGAAAGTCGGAGACGGTGTTTATCCTTGGTCGTTGAAGTCTGCATTTTCGCAGTTCGGGAAACCTCCAACTCCAAAGTCACCTCGTCATAATTCTCGAAACGCCTGTCACGTTGAGGTTTGTTTATCCGTTGAAAGTGAAAGAAGTCATTGTGTGCAAAGCCGGGAGAGTATAGGGTGCGAGGCAAAACATGGTATGCCAGAGATGCAGAACGTGTACATCGTATTTACATGACTACCCTGAACTGCATACCCAAGTGCCTGGCACATAATTCATCGAAACATTTAGCACTATCTGTTTACCACCCCGCGTGTGGTAAAGCTGAACACTTATGAATTTCCGTACGAGCTGTGATTTCTCTTACATTATGACGAACATATTTTCTCCCTGTGTGGGCTTCAGAAAATTTTCTTCGCATTCGAGGGGGTAGTTGCAATTTCGTGAAAAGATCTCGCCGCGACGAAAAACGTTTATGTTTTAATGATGTCCACCCCAAACCCCGTATCGTATAAGCGACACTCTCTCCCCTATTTCTCGATAATACGTACCGTGCTGCCCTTCCGTGAACTTCCTCAATGTACTCCGTCAGTCCTACCTGGTAAGACTCCCACACCGCGCAGCAGTATTCTAAAAGAGGACGGACAGGCGTAGTGTAGGCACTCTTTTTAGTACATCTGTTACACGTTCTAAGTGTTCCGGCAGTAAATCGCAGTCTTTGGTTTGCCTTCCCCCCAACATTTTCCTATTTCCTATTTAAGTTGTTCGTAATTGTAACATCTAGGTATTTTATTGAATTTACGGCCTTCAGGTTTGACTGATTTATCTCATAACCGAAGTTTAACGGATTGCTTTTAGCACTAATGTGGATGACCTGACACCTTTCGTTATTCAGTGTCAATTGTCAATTTTCGCACCTTATAGATATTTTTTCTAAATCGTTTTGCAAATTGTTTTGATGTTCTGTTCTGTTTAGGAGGCGATAAAGCACAGCATCAGATGCAAACAACGTAAGACAGTTGCTCACATTGTCTCCTAAATCGTTTATATAGATAAATATATGTACATATACATATGGTACTCTAATGACCCACCAGGTTAGTCGAGAGCGCTAATGTGTTCCTTCTAGGAATCGGGTAGGCGCGCCGGCCCCTTATCAAATCTGCCCAGCGGATTACCGACGAGCACCGGCGTGCCAGCCAGCCTCGATGTGGTTTTTAGGCGGTTTTCCACATCCCGCTAGGTGAATACCGGGCTGGTCCCCATGTTCCGCCTCAGTTACACTGCTTCCAGACATCTGAACACATTCGCACTATTTCATGGATTACACTAGGCGCAGACACTTGGGGTACACTAATTCCTGCCCACGGGCTACGGGGTGGTGACAGGAATGGCATCCGGCCATCCCTTAAAAGTAACATTCCACATCACAGTAACCAGCAGACCACGCAAGTCTGTATTCACGCTTGGATGTGTTTGGACATTTTTTTTTTTTTGGTCATTGGTCTACTGACTGGTTTGATGCGGCCTGCCACGAATTCCTTTCCTGTGCGAACCTCTTCATCTCAGAGTAGCACTTGCAACCTACGTCCTCAATTATTTGCTTGACGTATTCCAATCTCTGTCTTCCTCTACAGTTTTTGCCCTCTACAGCTCCCTCTAGTAAAATGGAAGTCATTCCCTCATGTCTTATCATCCCGTCCCTTCTCCTTATCAGTGTTTATATTCCTTTCCTCTCCGATTCTGCGTAGAACCTCCTCATTCCTTACCTTATCATTCGTCTATATCACCACATCTCAAATGCTTCGATTCTCCTCTGTTCCGGTTTTCCCACAGTCCATGTTTCACTACCATACAATGCCGTACTCCAGACGTACATCCTCAGAAATTTCTTCCTCAAATTAAGGCCGGTATTTGATATTAGTAGACTTCTGTTGGCCAGAAATGCCTTTTCTGCCATAGCGAGTCTGCTTTTGATGTCCTCCTTGCTCCGTCCGTCATTGGTTATTTTACTGCCTAGGTAGTGACCATCAATGCTGATGTTAAGTTTCTCGCTGTTCTCATTTCTACTACTTCTCATTACCTTCGTCTTTCTCCGATTTACTCTCAAACCATACTGTGTACTCATTAGACTGTTCATTCCGTTCAGCAGATCATTTAATTCTTCTTCACTTTCACTCAGGATAGCAATGTCATCAGCGAATCGTATCATTGATATCCTTTCACCTTGTATTTTAATTCCACTCCTGAAACTTTCTTTTATTTCCACCATTGCTTCCTCGATGTACAGATTGAAGAGTAGGGGCGAAAGGCTACAACCTTGTCTTACACCCTTCTTAATACGATCACTTCGTTCTTGATCGTCCCCTCTTATTATTCCCTCTTGGTTGTTGTACATATTGTATATGACCCGTCTCTCCCTATAGCTTACCCCCACTTTTTTCAGAATCTCGAACAGCTTGCACCATTTTATATTGTCGAACGCTTTTTCCAGGTCGACAAATCCTATGAGTGTCTTGATTTTTCTTTAGCCTTGCTTCCATTATTAGCCGTAACGCCAGAATTGCCTCTCTCGTCCCTTTATTTTTCCTAAAGCCAAACTGATCGTCACCTAGCGGATTCTCAATTTTCTTTTCCATTCTTCTGTATATTATTCTTGTAAGCAGCTTCGATGCATGAGCTGTTAAGCTGATTGTGCGATAATTCTCGCACTTGTCAGCTCTTGCCGTCTTCGGAATTGTGTGGATGATGCTTTTCCGAAAGTCAGATGGTATATTTGGACATATACAGGGTGAACATTAATAAAACCAACGAACTGCGGGGACGGATTCCAGACCAGAAATGGAGGAAAAAAGGTCCTGTGAATATTTGTCTGGAAACGCATTTTTGCCACGGTAGATGGCGCTGACAAATGACAGTTCATCTGACCACCTGCCACGTGTTGTTTGTATGTTGCAGGCTGGGTGATTGACAGCCATACTGTAAGCAGTAGAATGGTCTGGTATTCGTGTCGGGAAGAAGCCGAGATGGCCATTGTGTATGGCCACAGATCGAGAGGCAGGACGGCTATACTGAAACAAGTACCCTTACAGACACCAACCACATCACACGACCTTTCGAGCCCTTTTTGGGCGTCTGTGTTATCGCGGGAACTTTGAGACAGGCGAACGTACAGGGAGGCAGCGGACCGTGCGTGCACCAGATCTGGAGGACCGGGTTCTACAGGATACTGAGACGAACCCTAGAACAAGCTCCTGGAAAGTGGCCGGTGTAAGCCATGGCACGATTACGTGTGTCCTGCACGACAGCCGCTACTGTTCATATCGCCTGCAGTCAGTGCATGGATTATCAGCATCAGATTTCTTTCTACATGAAGGATTTTGTCGGTGGTTTATGCACCGGAACGTCACAATTATTGGATTCCCTTTATCAACCCTCTCTATTGACGAACCATTCTGCTGCTTGTAGTTCGCTGTGTCAGTCACACGGTCAGTGACACACAAGGGACAAACAGCACGCAGTCAGAGGAACTGTACCGCAAGACCGCTACGGTCGCAGGTTCGAATCCTGCCTCGGGCATGGATGTTTGTGATGTCCTTAGGTTAGTTAGGTTTAACTAGTTCTAAGTTCTATGGGACTAATGACCTCAGCAGTTGAGTCCCATAGTGCTCAGAGCCATTTGAACCATTTTGAACCATCAGAGGAACTGTCATCCGTCAGCGCAATCTAGTGCGGCAACGACCGAATTCTGGACATACGTTCATAAGACCTTTTTTTGCATTTCCAGCCATACGAGTCCGTCCCTGCACTTTGTCGCTGTTATTAATGATCACCCTGTATTTGTATATGGTGACAAAGAAGTTCTAATCAGTGGACCACACTTCAGCCTCTGCGGGTCTTCGTGGATTCGCTACAGTTTTACTGGAATTTGGACCTCTCTATGCACAGCATCATCAAGACCAATAGCATCGTGGAGTTCCGACGTCATCCACTCTGTCATTTACAATGAAGAACCAGAGAAACTGATACACCAGCCTAATATCGTGTTACGCCACTGCGAGCACACAGAATCGGCGCAACACGACGTGGGATGACTAATGTCTGGAGTAGTGCTGGAGGGAACTGACACCATGAATCGTGCAGGGCAGTCAATAAATCCCTAAGAATATGAGAGGGTGGAGATCTCTTCTGAAGAACACGTTGCAAGGTATCCCAGATGTGCCCGATCATGATCTTTTCTGCGGAGCTTGGTGGCAAGCGGAAGTGTTTAAACTCAGTAGACTGTTCCTGGAGCCACCCTGTCGCAATTCTGGACGTGTAGAGCGTCGCATTGTCGTGCTGGAATTGTCCAAGTCTGTGAGAATGCACAGTGGACACAAGTGGATGCAGGTGATCAGACAGGATGCTTACGTACGTGTCACCTGTCACAGTCGTATGTAGACGCATCAGTCGTCTCATATCACTCAAACTGCACACGTCCCACACCATTACTGAGCGTCCACCAGCTTGAACAGTCCCCTGCTGACATGCAGGGTCCACGGGTTCGTGAGGTTGCCTCCATAGCCGCCCGCACACGTCCATCCTCTCGATACAATTTGAAACAGTCACAATTTGTAACAGTCTTGAACAGTCCAATGCCAGTGTTGACAGGCACAGGTGAGGCGCCGGCCGGGGTGACCCAGCGGTTCCAGGCGCTACAGTCTGGAACCGCGCGACCGCTACGGTCGCAGGTTCGAATTCTGTCTCGGGGGTGGATGTGTCTGATGTCCTTAGGTTAGTTAGGTTTAATTAGTTCTAAGTTTTAGGGCACTCATGACCTCAGAAGTTAAGTCCCATAGTGCTCAGAGCCATTTGAACCAGGTGAGGCGTAAAGCTTTATTTGTAGCAGACATCGAGGGTATACGAGTGGGCCTTCGGCTCCGAAAGCCCATTTCGATTATGTTTCGTTAAATGATTCACATGCTGAGACTTGTTGATGGACTGGAATTCAAATTGGAAATTTGTGGTAAGATGTTATGGGACTAAACTGCTTGGGTCATCGGTCCCTAAGCTTAATCTAACTTAAAATAACTTGCCCTATGGACAACACACACACACAGCCATGCCCGAGGGAGGACTCGAACCTCCGATGGGGGGAGCTGTGCCCGGCATTCAAATCCGCAGTAATTTGTGGAAGGGTTGGACTTCTGTCCCTCTGAAGTATTCTGTGCACTCGATGTTGGTCCCTTCTTGAGGTATCTTTTTCCGGCAGCAGCAATGTCTGAGATTTGATGTCTTACCGGATTTCTGAGATTCACAGTACACTCATGAAATGGTTACACGGCAAAATTCCCACTTCACCGCTACCTTGGAGATGCTGTGTCCCATCGCTCGTGCGCCCACTGTAACACCACGTTCTAAGTCACTTAAATCTTGATAACCAGCCAATGTAGCAGCAGTAACAGATCTAACAACCGGGTCAGACACTTGTTGTCTTATATAGGCGTTGCCAACCACAGCACCGTATTCTGCCTGTTTCCATATCTCTGTATTTGAATACTGAATCGCGTTTTTACTCTCAAAATCTTTTCTTTATTTACTAGCTATTCATCAAGAACATTGACACATTTAATCACACTATGTGAGCGTGAAAGTAGTTGTTAGTGGGTAACTGATGAAAACAAATTTCTTTCAAGAAATGGAAATTTTATGTCTAAAAACCCTTTCCTTTTGTTTAAAAACAGATTTAAAAATTGAAATCAGAAAGTACCCTCTAAATATCAAGTTACAATTTATTCAAAGGCAGAAATAACTTTTTTTTTGTTGACAGTACGAGCTTTCGTGCAGAGAAGCTTGCCGCTCCCTTTTAACACGGCCGTAGTCACGACGGCTCACAACAACCTCTAAAAGACTACACTGGTGCAAATCTGCAACACACCAGATTACTTTAACCTAAAAATTTTAACAACACATAAACTATGCACCCCGTAGGAGGGATGGAAATGGTACAAAACACTCACATTAAAAAAAAAATTACTTGCCACCGAAAGTAGAACTTGTTTTCAAAAGAAAACTCGTACGGTGGAAGGGTGGGAACTTTATATACTAAAATGACCATTTAAATAAAAACCCATGAAATTCAGTCTTGCATAAAATGTACAAACATGCTCTACACTACACATATACCGCCTCTCAAGATGATAGGCAAGATAAAAACATATTTCAGGAATTCGCCCTTTACACCTAAAGCAATAAATTCGTTCGAATCCGACAAACATGACCGAGGCAGCTATTAACGTACGGCAGACAGACAGACAGAGAGACACTAACTGCCTATCAAATGCGGACGAGACGCAAACGAGCAAGCTGGGGACGAGAGACTTAACTTCTGATAAACTGCGGTGTCTGGCGAAGACCTGGCGCCTCACCCCGAAAACGCTCTCCCAAACGGTCCGCTGCCAGCCGCTTCGACAGACGCAGGAAGGCGCGCCGATCTCCCGTCTCACGGCGTCGCAGCTCGCGCCGGCCATCCGATGTCTTGGGGTTGACTCCTGTTGCTCTCGTGCCGGCCGCGAAGCCACTACCCCTCGCTATACGGCGCGGCCCACTGGACTCACGTGGCGACCTCACATGCGCCGACGTTCCAGGCGAAGTCATCTCGTGTCTGAGTGCGCGACCGACTAACCGATCGATCCTACAGCCAATGCCCATTGCCTGAGGAAACTCGAGCAGGCTGGCGGCCTAACACTCCGAACGACAGACAGACACTGACTTCCCGACATTCACCCGGCTGACCAACTGACCAGACTCGCCCCTATAGCGAGTTTTTTTCCCTTTATTGAGTTTCGATTCCCCCTAAAGGGGCAGCAGCTTATTACGCCGCTCTTCAGGCTACAGAATTTGTCTTAAAAAGATGAAGATAATAAAAAAAAATAACAGTTGGCGGTAAGATCGGTGACTTAAAGGTAAAATGGCAGAAAATTCTGGAGCTTAAAACATAAAACACAGGGTTGATGATGCGAATAAAATACACAGGAAAAGGAAAAAATAAAGAGACAGACAATTAAAAAACACGGCGACAGTCTGGGTTCTGTTCGCAAGAGATATAAAATGCACACCAGCCGGCCACGGTGGCCGAGCGGTTCTAGGCGCTCAGTCCGGAACCGCGCGACTGCTGCGGTCGCAGGTTCGAATCCTGCTACGGGCATGGATGTGTGTGATGTCCTTAGGTTCGTTAGGTTTAAGTAGTTCTAAGTTCTAGGGGACTGATGACCACAGATGTTAAGTCCCATAGTGCTCAGAGCCATTTGAACCATTTTGAAAATGCACACCCAGCGACAGCATGATGTCTGTTCGCAGCACTGTGGAAAGACGCACAACACTGAACACTCTCTGAAACACGGCACTAAAAAGTTGGCACAAATATGACAGACCACACCCGAGAGCAGGTGGGTGGAAACTGGTCAGATGATGGGGAAAAAAGGGGGGGGAAGGAGAGGAAAAGTGAAGGGGGAGGGGGGGATAGGAGCCAATGGAAGAGGAGGATCCATAAAAGGGGTGGGGGGTGCTGAGCAGACGTGCCAGGGAGCGGGGAAGGCAGAGGAGGGGAGTACAAAAGGACTCGGGGGGGGGGGGGAAGGAGATAGGGAGAGGGTAAGCGGGGAGAAAACACAGGATGGAAGGGGGAAGGAAGAGGGAGCCCAGGGAAAGGACGGAGGAAAGGAGGGGGGTGAGGAGCAGAGTTGATAGGAGGGATAAATGGAGGGAGAGAGGGCACCATCCGGGATGGGGAGTTGATGGAAGCCACCTTGGGGAAGGAGATGTAGGGTGTAGAGATGTAGGGAAGGGGCGATACAACAGGGAAGACGTGGCAGGGGGCGGGGATGGGAGAGGAGAGGAGCAACCAGGGGGTGAGGGGGTTCAAGGCGGCGGGAGGTGTAGAGGATGCGGATATGTTCGAGGAAGAGGAGCTGATGGGGGAAAGGAATGAGATCATAGAGGATCCGCGTGGGGGACGGGAGGCGTATACGGAAGGCGAGGCGGAGCGCATGACGCTCAAGCATCTGGAGGGACTTACAGAATTTGGGGGGGGGAAGGGGGCTATAGCGAGCTCATAGCGCCCCTTAAGTGCACGTGAACAGGCAACCTCTCCCCTTTCCCACCAGAGGGAGACACCAAAGCTGCGATTGCCACAGCGACGCCACCGCCAGAAACGGAGGGCGACTGCTTCACAGTACGTGCTGCGGCGCGCTCTTGAAAACAGCAAATTTTACCACGGCTGAAATACGCATGACTATACCAGTTTCCTTGGCGCTTTTTATGTCGTGTGAACAATAATGGTCCTCTAACACTCCCTGTGGGTATGCCCAGAGTTATTTTCACGTCTAAACATTCCCCTCTGTTAAGATTAAGTTCCTACATTCCATTTGCTTGGAACTCTTCGATTCGTTCAGAAGACTGGGCCCGAAATTCCGTACGTTCCAGTGCAATGCGGTGTTAACCCCTAGCTGTCCATCCTCCCTGTGAAACGAGGTTTTGTGTGGTCGCATAAGCCCTCCATATCTGCGACCTGCTGCAACTGCTGCCTGCGCCTACCTGCGCTACAGCTGACTGCTCGCTGTTTTGCTGATCGTTGGACGCTGTCTGTTTGTTGCCGAGCAGAGTCACCGAGGCCGGTGGCTGTCGAGTCCAGAGGGCAGACGACCTCGGGAGTCGGCCGGGCGCCGGTGACGACGCGGTCCAGCGGCGCCGACAGCTTCCAGGACGTCTGCCTCACGCCGGGGTGCGTGCGTGCAGGTCAGTACCGCCCGTGTCCCCTCCACTCACTGCCCTCGATTGGGAACGCACAGTAACACTGCGTGCCCAGCAGTAAGAGAACAACAGCAGCTGAAGGCTTCAGTGGTCTCGTGACGGCGTTGGCTCTGTGTATTGTGGGGAGAGGGAGCACGTGAGGCGGAGTGGCAGCGGAGCGAGGGGGGGGGGGGGGGGGCAAAACCAGACAACTACCTCGTCCACTTTGACCTCGAAGCGACCTTGCAGTACTACAAAATGACATCATAGATCATCTCGAACCCAGTACGTCACCTGACTTATTACTGACGTCATCAATCAATAAAATCAATCAGTCAATAATTTTGGATATACAGTAACCTCACATCTCCACTTCCCATCCCTCTTATCTCCAGCCGATCACAGTGCAGTATTAAAAATTAAACAACCAATGAAAAAAAGCCGAGATTGCCGAACCAACACAGTCGCGACAGTATGAAATTTCAGTTCCCTCTCCCTCTCCCCCTCCTCGAAAATGGTTCGAATGGCTCTGAGCACTATGGGACTTAACTTCTGAGGTCATCAGTCCCCTAGAACGAAGAACTACTTAAACCTAACTAACCTAAGGCCGAAACTTCCTGGCAGATTGAAACTGTGTGCCCGACCGTGACACCGAGCGAGGTGGCGCAGTGGTTAGACACTGGACTCGCATTCGGGAGGACGACGGTTCAATCCCGCGTCCGGTCATCCTGATTTAGGTTTTCCGTGATTTCCCTAAATCAGTCCAGGCAAATGCCGGGATGGTTCCTCTGAAAGGGCACGGCCGACTTCCTTCCCCATCCTTCCCTAATCCGCTGAGACCGATGACCACGCAGTCTAGTCTCCTTCCCCAAACCAACCAACCAACCGACCGTGACTCGAACTCGGGACCTTTAGCGGGCAAGTGCTCTACCAACTGAGCCACCGAAGCACGACTCACGCCCGGTACTCACAGCTTTACTTCCGCCAGTACCTCGTCTCCTACCTTCCAAACTTTACAGAAGCTCTCCTGCGAACCTTGCAGAACTAGCACACCTGAAAGAAAGGATATTGCGGAGACATGGCTTAGCCACAGCCTGGGGGATGTTTCCAGAATGAGATTTTCATTCTGCAGCGGAGTGTGCGCTGATGTGAAACTTCCTGGCAGACTAAAACTGTGTGCCCGACCGAGACTCGAACTCGGGACCTTTGCCTTTCGCGAGCTAGTGCTCTACCAACTGAGCTACCGAAGCACGACTCACGCCCGGTAGTTTTCATCTGCCAGGAAGTTTCATATCAGCGCACACTCCGCTGCAGAGTGAAAATCTCATTCTGGAAACATCCTCCAGGCTGTGGCTAAGCCATGTCTCCGCAATATCCTTTCTTTCAGGAGTGCTAGTTCTGCAAGGTTCGCAGGAGAGCTTCTGTAAAGTTTGGAAGGTAGGAGACGAGGTACTGGCGGAAGTAAAGCTGTGAGTACCGGGCGTGAGTCGTGGTTCGGTAGCTCAGTTGGTAGAGCACTTGCCCGCGAAAGGCAAAGGTCACGAGTTCGAGTCTCGGTCGGGCACACAGTTTTAATCTGGCAGGAAGTTTCATATCAGCGCACACTCCGCTGCAGAGTGAAAATCTCATTGTGGTAACCTAAGGACATAACACAGATCCATTCCCGAGCAGGATTCGAACCTGCGACCGTAACGGTCGTGCGTTTCCAGACTGTAGCGCCTAGAACCTCCCGGCCACTCCGGCCGACTCCCCCTCCTCCTTCACCCTTATCTCCCTCCAATCACATAACAGTATTAAAAATCCAAGATTTTGGAAACAGACCAGTCATGAGCTTTATACCCCCTAACCCCTCCTATTTACAACCAGTCAGTGCGTAGTCTTACAATGATGCATAAAAATTGTGTCAAATTACTTTATTTGTGATGTACACAACAAGTGAGACCGTTCCCCCTTCTCCCCCTCCTTATCTCCAACCAATCATAGAGAAGTATTAAACATGCACGATAATGGAAGGGGACCAGTCGTGCTTTATATACCATCTTCCTCCTCTTTCCACCTAATGAGAGAATAGTACTACAAAATGTTGCCAGACATAGCTGGCCGGTGTGGCCGAGCGGTTCTAAGCGCTACAGTCTGGAACGGCGCGACCGCTACGGTCGCAGGTTCGAATCCTTTCTCGGGCATGGATGTGTGTGAGGTCCTTGGGTTAGTTAGCTTTAAGTAGTTCTACGTTCTAGGGGACTGATGACCTCAGAAGTTAAGTCGCATAGTGCTCAGAGCCATTTGAACCATTTTTTTGTTGCCAGACATACGTTTCAAGTTGAGGCGGCATGATTTTTTTTTTCATGCCGCCTCAACGAGAAAGGCGAAAATATGCATTACATGGTGTTTCAAAATGAACATACCGGCTTTAACGCGTCATAGCATTTATTACTTTCAACTTACAATTGTAAATAATACACCAAATGAAAGAGCAGCTCAAACAGGGGAACAGTCCACTGGTATAGTGCCGGTTCATAGTGTCCAACGGGCACAATATTTCGGCGATCAGACGTGTCGCAACCGTCAGGTGCGCTGACGAACTGAGCTCCCGAGATAAATAAAATAAAGGATGGGGCCCCTCCACGCCCGCACCAACGTGGTGACCAAACCAAAAGTTCTACTGTCACCTCCGTAAACATGTTAGTTTTTGAATCAGGCGTCACAGGATGCAGGCTGTGATGTTATCCATGCGTCTGGGTAAGACTACTCATTAACATGGTCCATCAGGAGATAGAAGTGGTCGAAAACGATCGAAGGGTAGCGGTTTTAAGAGCAGAGGAAAAAAAAGTGCCAAGGCCAGCGCCAAGGGAAAAAAACCTCTGCGACAGTAGGACGGGTAGTAAGGGCAGTAGCGGCTTGCTAGCTGCGACAGAGCATGCAAGGTGAGGGGTGGTTAGCGTGAGGTATCGTGCATCGTTACCTATGTGCTGCGTGGTCGGTAGTGGGGTCAGTCCGGTGCTGCGGCGGGGCTCGCTTGTACTCTCCTGGGCCGGCCGCAGTGGCTTCCTCCCTGTAACATAAAAGTTCGGCACGGCAACGCATGCGTTGCAGTTAGGCCCTCTGCTGCACCTTGTCGTTAGTGACTTGGTGCAGCTTCATCAGGCCGGTGCAGAACGACGGCGATTGGCTACCGTCCAGCGTCCTCCTCTACTGCACAGCGCAGGACTTCTGCACGGCAGCTTCGAGCAGCTCCGCTTGTTCAGTGAGCTGCGCCGCTTCAGCGTCGGAGAAACGCAGGCCGTTCGCTCTCGCTGTCGCGATGAGGGTCGTCCCCGCGGTCGACGGCGTTGCCACCGGTTCCGCTGGGGCGGCGGTTGTCTTCTTTGCGCCTCTCACCTGCGGTGCTGCTGGAACAAAAGCTGGGATAGGCGCGCGAACGTCCTTCTGCGAGGTCGCAGGAGTGTTCGCAGGTACGACTGCGCTGAGGCCTTGGGCGAAGACTGCACGCAGTTGCCTCAAGGCCTCTTCCTTCTCTGCAGCCACGGCGGCTGCGAAGGCAGCCCTCTCCGCCGCCATGACGGCTTTGAGGGCTGCTGTGGCCTCCTTCACGGCGGTGCCGAGTTCGAGGTCACATCTCTTCGCAGGAAGGCGAGCTGCGTCCTGGCTGCCCGTTTCCGAGCGGCCGTCCCCGCCCCTGGCAGGTGGATCTGCTGCTGCGCCTTCCCTGAGCTGCACCGGGCTGCTCTGCGCCCTACGCCGTTTCCGGCGTCGTCTTCTCTTCTGCTGCTGCGTCGGTGCGGCCGCGGCCGCTTCGCCGCCCCCGGCACGGCTGCGGCTTGAGAAAGCCGCACAGCCGCGCCAACTGGCGACGTGCGGGCCGCCACACCGGACACAAGTCGGCAGAGCGTTGCTGCCGCGGTCGCAGGCGCGGCTGTCGTGCTCACCTGAGCACTTGACGCACCGCGCCGCGTTGCGGCAATACTTCGCAACATGGCCCCCGCCCTGGCACCTGAAGCACTGGGGCTGAGGATCCATGGCGGTCGGGAGAGCCTCCGTCGTAACCGGGAAGCCCAGCAACTTCCGCAAGTCGAAGATGTCACTCCCGCCGTCGACCGTTTGCACGGTCACGGCATAGAGCGGCGCCCTCTTCCTGTTGGTTCGGTTGTGCAACCTTGCGGCTGCACTACCAAACCCGGCTCGCAGCAGCCCTTCCCGGACCGCTGCCTCATCACAGCACCAAGGCAACCCCCTGAGGAGTGCCTTGGTCGTCTTCATCCTTCCTACGGAAGGTGCCTTCTCTCGCGCCGGCGGCGCGTCGACGATGTGGTCGGCCACTGCGACCTTGATCGCCCTGTGGTCGGCCACGTTTGCGACTCGAACGCAGATCAGCGAGTCTGTGTCGACAGACTCGTAGACCAGCTCGTTCCGAGCGCAGCTCGTCATGGTGTCGAACAGCGCTGTCCACCCGCCTTTGCACTTGACGTACAAAGGGGGGACAGGCCGCGACTCGTCTTCTCTGGAGTTCCTTGCACGGTCGGCAGACTCAGTGAGTTGCACAACCGAAGGACCCTTCGTAGCGGCAGGTTTCCCTTGCGCACGCTTCTTTCCCATGCTGCGAGGCGCGGAACACGACAATTTGCACGCGTCGTCAAAACAACGCACGACAATTTGCTCTCCGCAGCGCCCACAGCACAGAAAACCTCTTCACGAGCTCTCAACGGCCGAGTAAGCGAAGCGCGCAACACCAGCGATGCGCTCACCTCGCCAGCTCAGGCCGCCTTCCCTGAGCTCCCGAGGGCGGGCGGCCGATTTAAATCCCCTCACCCCGCGGGCCGCTCTCTTCGCCGTCCGCGCCCGCGCGCCGGCGGTCGCGAAGACGTGGCCGTCGGAATCTGTCGTAGCGTCGATGCGCACCTGACGATGGCGACATGTGTGATCGCCGTCAGTGGGAAGAGGAGTGGCTGGCAGTCGGTGAAAATAAACTGCGTCTGGTCAAGGCCACCACGCGGCCATGGCGTACGTCCTACCAGTCATGCAGGCGGGATGAGGTTCTCCTCACTCGCCTCCGCATCGGGCACAGTCCCTTCACGCATGGCTTTTTACTCCGGCGGGAGGACCCCCCAATCTGCAGTGCTTGTGGCGTCCAGATTACTGTCCGCCACATTTTACTTGACTGTCCTTTATTCTCTGACCAGAGGGCGGTGGTTTCCTTGCCACCGGATTTGCCGTCTATTTTGCAAGACGACGCAACGACTGTGGTTAAGGTCTTACGGTTTTGTGTCCAGTCCGATTTGTTGCCTCGGATTTTAGGGAGAGGATTTTAATGTGCTGCTGGGTGACCGGCTCACCTAGATTTTGGGTAAGATGTCCGCCAGTCACGATTACCTCCTTGTTTCCCTTCGGTTTCTGTCGTCCCTTCCGTGTGATTCCTTTCCTTTTTTAGTGCGTTCCTTCTCCTCTTGTTTCGCCTTTCTATGTGAGGATTTGGAACTGCATCAGGTCTGTGTCTTTTAGCCGTTCTCCTTGTTCGCTGTCCGTCTTAGTCCCTTCACTGCATGTGTTCCTGTTTTTATGCGTTTGGGCGCTGATGACCACGCTGTTTAGCGCCCGTAAACCTCAAACACACACACACACACACACACACACACACACGAAATATTGTGCCCGTTGGACACTATGAACCGGCAGTATACCCGTGGACTGTTCGAGCGACAAATACGCCGGGAGAAACTGAACAATCACATCAAACAGTTTTGTTTCTATACCTGGGCGGAATGGGAAGAGTGTGGAATGACAAAGAGTGACTGAAAAACGTGTCGAACGAGTGCGAGTCTTTCACGCTTAGCCCCAAGAAATATCACTGCGGAAAGTTTATGGGCCTTTCTTTTTCGGTGAATCAACTGTAACTGATGTTTCTTGTCTTGATGTGGTACAGGTATGACCCGTGCCCCAGTGGAAAGACGCTGAACAACACATCTTTATGTGGGAGCAAGGCGGTGAGCCGCCTCACTGGCGTAACTCAGCACGCGACTGGTCAAGGGGCTCCGGAACGCCCTATACTTGCAATGTTAAAATAACGCTTATAAATTACATCTTTGCTCACAAAGTATTTGAGGTAGGAAGTTGAACTTTTTACAGATTATTTATTGGAATATGGGCTACAACTTAACACAGGGATTTTACAAAATTTTAGTTCACTTATTGAAGATGATTTTTTTTTCAATTGTAATGAAAATTCACAACATTGTTTTGCAATTTTTTATTTATATATTCAAAAATATACAGTTTTTTGGAAAAAGGCTTTGTTAAATTATGCAGAAGGTACTGTGTAACATTTGCTGAAAGTTTGAAACAAATATGTTTGGAAGAACCGTAGAAAACATGTAATTAGTATGAGAAAATAAAAGTTTTGGGAATCGAGCGACAAAGATTGGATTAACTTTTTAGTGCATTCCAGGTCCATAGGATGGATTATCTTCATCCTCTGCAAACTCCTCCTCCAGCTTCCTCTTGTTCCTCCTCCTGTTTACTCTTGCTTGTATTTCTAGACTCTTTACAGCCCTGCCTGCAGCCCGAAGGCGTTCCTTGTCTAAAGCAAGCATCGCTCGTACCATGTTAGAACCTATCTTCATTCCCATATTTCTAAATACCTTTGGCTTTCCAACATTTCTCCTTTTCTTAAAAGCCTTCAGAGGATTTCTAATAACTTTACTTTTACTCATTATTATACTTCAACAAAACAGAGACTCAAGAAACAGAATTAATTACGAATATTTTCGAGATAACGACAGAGTAAATAAACATGAAACAATCGACAATCACACCAGCGATATATATTGAACCATCACAGGTTAGCCACAACACATACTTCATCTCACATCACTAAAATGTACCTGATGAACACGGACGTTAATAATAACACCATTTGACAGCAGTTTAACAGCACCACGGTGGGTCACGCCCATGTAGAACACATTTCAAAAAAAATTAAAAATAGTTGTAGTCTTCGGAATTGAATAAATTATATATCTATTAAAAGGTAATAGTCTGCAGATTCAGAAAACGCAAAAAAGTAAAAATTGAACTTTTCATGATTTTGAGCCTTTCCGGAGCCCCTTAAACGACATTGCATCCGACTGGTGGATTGGGCGCAAGGGGTCGCTAGACACAGCACTTTATGCGTCATCTCCACGTTCACACACGCTCTAACACCATCGTGCGTATGTGCCTCCGATACCAGCTGACCTACCCGACTTTAGAAACCGTGTTATTGCAACAGTTACTCCTGACACATTGATCAAGGTTTCGGAACAACTCGCCTATCCACTCGATGTGTGATCCGTGTTCACACTGGCAAGGGGAGGCCGCCAATTGTGAAATTCAGATTCGATTCATACTGCGCATAATAAAAGCTCATGGCCAGAGGTGTAATGTGGCAAAGCACCAAGATGCACTTCTCAGCCGTTGTCGAGAAAATCGACAGTTAAAAGAAACCGTTCCGGTGAAATACTCTCTTCGGCGCAGCGGTAAGCGCTCAGGTTCGTAATCCGAAGGTCGCCGCATCGAATCTCGCGCCATGAACCTTTTTTTTTGTTTTTTTACTCGGCAATAAAAAAAATGGCTCTCAGCACTATGGGACTTAACATCTATGGTCATCAGTCCCCTAGAACTTAGAACTACTTAAACCTAACTAACTTAGGGACATCACACAACACCCAGCCATCACGAGGCAGAGAAAATCCCTGACCCCGCCGGGAATCGAACCCGGGAACCCGGGCGTGGGAAGCGAGAACGCTACCGCACGACCACGAGATGCAGGCTCGGCAATCAGTTGCAACAATTATGCATATAATAAGTTGTTGAAAGTCGTTTGTCGTGGAAAAACTGGCGACTTCGAACATCATTATGTTTTCCGCAAACAAAGTTGTATTTCACAAATGTTATTAATTGTCTTGATAACGTTAACCACGTATAGTTAACGGAAGACGTAGAAACGATATTCCGAAACGAATACGTACAGCGTAAGTCAAACGTTCGAATTACAATAGAGACCCCACGAACACAAATTTGCTGTGGCAGGTATGAAATATAAACTCCGTTACTCGCTCGTTACACTTGAAGCACAGATGTTGAATGGGCCGAAACGAGCCACCGCATAACAGCGTAGTTGCCTGCTAACTTCGAAAGAAGGTAGATGCGGTCCCTAGCGCAACTTATGACATCGTCGAAAATCAGTGCGGACGTGAGAGCTTTGGTACACCCTGTTAAACAAACGGAAAAATGGAGGCGGTACAATTGGAGAGCGATCCGCCTTCTTCAACATGCATAAGCAATTCATTAATAGTTTATATATATATATATATATATATATATATATATATATATATATATATATATATATATATATATATATATATTACAAAAAACTAATAATAAAAAAGTGTTGCATGGCGCAAGATTCGATCCGGCGAACTTCGGATTACGAACACGAGCGCTTACCGCTTCGCCACGACGCGGTAGAAAATTATTAATCGTAGAGAGTATTTCACCACAACGGTTTCTTTTTACTGTCGATTTTCTCGACAACGGCTGAGAAGTGCATCTTGGTGCTTTGCCACATTACACCTCTGGCCATGAGCTTTTATTATGCGCAGTATGAATCGAATCTGAGTTTCACAATAGGCGGCCTCCCCTTGTGAATAACTGTGAGAAGAACTGTGTTGCTCTTTCATTTGGTGTATTATGTATAATTGTAAGGTGCATGTAATATGTGCTACAAAGCCTTAAAACCCGTATATTCATTTTGAAACACCCTGTACTTACGTAAAATGGAGCACACATACTAGATAGTATTCCACCTCCCTCTTCTCTCATCCAATCAGAGCCCAGTATTAACATGAAAGAGCCAACTGCAGTGAAGCTCCATCTGGACTTTGCTCAAAACTGTGCAAACTACCTGAATTACTAAAATATATATATATACTGGGTGAGTCACCTAACGTTACCGCTGGATATATTTCATAAACCACATCAAATACTGACGAACCGATTCCACAGACCGAACGTGAGGAGAGGGGCTAGTGTAATTGGTTAATACAAACCATACAAAAATGCACGGAAGTATGTTTTTTTAACACAAACCTACGTTTTTTTAAATGGAACCCCGTTAGTTTTGTTAGCACATATGAACATATAAACAAATACGTAATCAGTGCCGTTTGTTGCATTGTAAAATGTTAATTACATCCGGAGATATTGTAACCTGAAGTTGACGCTTGAGTACCACAAAATGGTTCAAATGGCTCTGAGCACTATGGGACTCAACTGCTGAGGTTATTAGTCCCCTAGAACTTAGAACTAGTTAAACCTAACTAACCTAAGGACATCACAAACATCCATGCCCGAGGCAGGATTCGAACCTGCGACCGTAGCGGTCTTGCGGTTCCAGACTGCAGCGCCTTTAACCGCACGGCCACTTCGGCCGGCTGAGTACCACACCTCCGCTGTTCGATCGTGTGTATCGGAGAGCACTGGAACATACATCGCGTTTCTACAGAATAATCTGCCAACGTTGCTCGAAAATGTGCCACTGGAAACGCGTCGACGTATGTGGTATCAGCATGATGGTGCACCTGCACATTCCGCAATTAACACTAGGCTGACCCTTGACAGGATGTTCGACGGGCGTTTCATAGGACGTGGAGGACGCATAAATTGGCCAGCCCGTTCTCCTGATCTTACACCTCTGGGCTTCTTTCTGTGGGGTACGTTAAAGGAGGATGTCTACCGTGATGTGCCTACAACCCCAGAGGATATGAAACAACGTATTGTGGCAGCCTGCGGCGACATTACACCAGATGTACTGCGGCGTGTACAACATTCATTACGCCAGAGATTGCAATTGTGTGCAGCAAATGATGGCCACCACATTGAACATCTATTGGCCTGACATGTCGGGACACACTCTATTGCACTCCTCATGGTAATGTACATGTGCGTCAGTGAAAAAGACCAATAAAAAGGTGTTAGCATGTGGACGTAATGTGCTGTTCCAGTCTCTTCTGTACCTAAGGTCCATCACCGTTCCCTTTGGATCCCTACGTAATTCGGTGCTCTCCGATACACACGATCGAACAGCGGAGGAGTGGTACTCAAGCGTCAACTTTAGGTTACAATATCTCCGGATGTAATTAATATTTTACAATGCAACAAACGGCACTGATTACGTATTTGTTTATATGTTCAGATGTGCTAACAAAACTAACGTGGTTCCATTTAAAAAACCGTAGGTTTGTTTTAAAAAACGTACTTCCGTGCATTTTTGTATGGTTTGTATTAAACAATTACACTAGCCCCTCTCCTCACGTTCGGTCTGTGGAATCGGTTCGTCAGTATTTGATGTGGTTTACGAAATATATCCAGCGGTAACGTTAGGTGACTCACCCTATATATACAGGGTGTTTCAAAAATGAACGGTATATTTGAAACGGCAATAAAAACTAAACGAGCAGCGATAGAAATACACCGTTTGTTGCAATATGCTTGGGACAACAGTACATTTTCAGGCGGACAAACTTTCGAAATTACAGTAGTTACAATTTTCAACATATATATATATATATATATATATATATATATATATATATATATATATATATATATAGCGCACACCTCCGTCTCCTCTCCACCAGTCACAGCCCAGCATTTTTACTAGAGTGTTGCTCCATGTGGGCTGTGGACGAAAGTAAAAAATTCCGAAAATGCTATCAGCCATGTGCGTTTTCAACTTCTCGCTGCGTAATGAATAATCCATTAAATTTCGGGCATGCAACCGCGCAAATAAAATTTCCTCCACTGATATTTCGGCCGCGTATCGTCCGGCCATCCTCAGAGTGAGTCACAAGACAGACGACAAGATGCCAAGCGCGGCCTTCTATGCTCCACCGCGGCGGTACTGCGCATGCGGGTCTCAGATGCTGGTCGGCGGCATAGACATACGCTTACACACGCGTCGCCTGTGACGAAGGCGTACACACATTCGATTCGCTTATCGATGTATGATCGGCGGCGGTGACACCATGACGACTTTCTGCAGTTTAATTACCCCAACAGCCGGATTCCACGCTTTGCCATTATATCTATTTATTACATTATTAGCTAATCTAATTTCTTTCTTGAAGACAGATACCCAAAAAGAAGAGGTGGATGTTAAAATCTTCACATGAATGTAATTCATGGAATGCCCTGTATCAGTACAATGTTCTGGCTGTGATAAGCGTGTGTATCTTCGATGTTCTACTCATCTCTCATGAACGGTGCGTGTTGTTTGACCTATGTACGACTTCTCACAATTTCCGGAAGGAATCTGATACACACCCGCTTTACGAAGCTGTAAATCGTCATTCACAGAGCCGAGTAAAGCTGCAATCTTCGTGGGGGCCGGAAGATCACCTTATCACAGTGTTTCTCAAGAATACCGCCTATCCTCGAGGAAAGAGCAGCCACATAGGGCAAAAACGCACTAGATCTGAAGGATTACCATCTTCTTCCCCATCACATACATGCTTTTTAGGTTTTGCATCGAATGCTCTACGAATTTCTTGCGGAGAAAATCCATTCGATTTAAAAATGCTCTTGAGGTATTTGAGCTCTTCTTGCAAATTGTCTTTATCGGATATATAGTGCGCCCGATGCACTAAGGTCTGTGAAGGGTGATGGCAGCTACTGGCATGAACATATAGATTTATCTGCGTTGCTTTCCGATATACGGCATGTCCTAATGTGCCATCACTTTTACGGCTAACGACAACATCCAAAAAGGGGAGGCAGCCGTCTTTTTCTATTTTCATAGTAAATTTAATGCCAACATGGATGGAATTCAAATGCTCAAGAAATCGATGTAATTCATCCATTCCATGGGGCCATACCACGAATGTGTCGTCCTCGTACCTCCAGAAGACCGTAGGTTTAAAACTTGCTGAGTCCATTACCTTGTCCTCGAAGTCTTCCATGAATAAATTAGCTACCAGAGGGGAGAGGGGGCTTCCCATGGCAACACCATCAATCTGTTCATAAAATTCACCATTAAATTGAAAATAAGATGATAAAAGCACATATATATGACGGTAGTATCTTTTCCCGAAAGAACAGTTACCGTGGATGACCATGCAGCTTTGCTAGAAATGAAATGATAATTAAATAGACACCCTAGCTGCAAGCAGGCGTTGATACACTTCATTGGGGACATGTTGAAAATGTGTGCCCCGACCGGGACTCGAACCCGTGATCTCCTGCTTACATGGCAGACGCTCTATCCATCTGAGCCACCGCGGGCACAGAGGATAGTGCGTCTGCAGGGACTTATCCCTTGCACGCTCCCCGTGAGATCCACATTCCCACTACGAATGTAGTGTTGTGGACATGTTGGGAATGTGGATCTCACGGGGAGCGTGCAAGGGATAAGTCCCTGCAGACGCACTATCCTCTGTGCCCGCGGTGGCTCAGATGGATAGAGCGTCTGCCATGTAAGCAGGAGATCACAGGTTCGAGTCCCGGTCGGGGCACACATTTTCAACATGTCCCCAATGAAGTGTATCAACGCCTGCTTGCAGCTAGGGTGTCTATTTAATTATCATTTCATAAAAGCTCATGTTCAATCTCTTATCGGCCAACATTTTGATAAGAACATTACGGCCTTATTTGAACATTTTAATGGATTGCTATCAGCTATGTTTTCATTACTAACGTCCAAAAAATTGCTTACGCATCGTCTCAGTAGTCACATCCTCCATCGCCGCATGTGTGACTATCAGCAGTACAATCAACCTGCTTTTCAGCCAGTAGACATTATTGACTAACTTAGCTAAACACAGAACAAGGTGACATATTTCCCATGAATTTAAAATTTTTTAAAATCCGATGTCAATGAAAGAACGTAAGAAATAATGCAGTTTCCATGAATGGTTTGGAAGCGGCGATAAAAATGTGAAGAGAGAGCACAGTTAAAAAACACTTGAGAAACTTTTGAAGAACACTAAACACTTGGAAAACACTGAACAGAAGAGACATTGACCGTTAAAAGCAGTGCACTGTGCACTTTCACCAAAACTGGAAAAGGACCTTCCATGGGATGGTAGATCGTTGATGAAATGTGGTTATGTAACAAGACGGAAAAGTGGTGGTGATGGGGACTGGTATGAGGTGGTGATGCGCTAGGTGTGGCTGTGGCGAACAAGGAGAGAGGGGCAGCTGGCGTTCGGATCTATAAATCTGAAAGAAGAGTGGGGTGGTGAGCGACAGAGAATGGCGAAAGGATGAGGTGTGGTGAGGCAACAGGACGATGCGGGAGCCCTCAGATAGTTGGATGGGGCAGGGTGGATCCAGAGTTGGTAGGTTGGGTATATGTCGGGGCAGAGTTCATCGCGTCGGAGACGGAGATGGTTGAAATTTTCGTTGGTTCAAATGGCTCTGAGCACTATGGGACTTAACATCTATGGGCATCAGTCGCCTAGAACTTAGAACTACTTAAACCTAACCTAAGGACAGAACACAACATCCAGCCATCACGAGGCAGAGAAAATCCCTGACCCCGGAAATTTCTTTGGGAGAGGACGACAGGGGAGGGGGGGGGGGGTGGAGGTGGAGGGGGGGGGGGATGAGCGGGATGTGTAGGTAGGCGAGCAGCAGCCCACTGGGACTGGAAAGCAGAGGGGACAGGTCGGGATTGCTGGAGTAGAGTTTACACACGGTGTAGGTTATTCGGAGTTGTTCGACGTGAGTGAGGAGAGGTAGGTGTTTTATGGGTTTGTAAAGAACCTTGTGAGGGAAGGTAAGCGGATGGCGAAAGCAAGTCTCAAAACATGGTGTTCAAGGATATGGAGGCACTTATAGAGTTTCGGTGGTGTCGAGATCCGTGCAGCATTTGTGTAGCAAAGGATGGGCCGAATGAAGGATTTGTACAGGGTGTTACAAAAAGTTACGGCCAAACTTTCAGGAAACATTCCTCACACACAAAGAAAGAAAATATGTTATGTGGACATGTGTCCGGAAACGCTTACTTTCCATGTTAGAGCTCATTTTATTACTTCTCTTCAAATCACATTAATCATGGAATGGAAACACACAGCAACAGAACGTACCAGCGTGACTTCAAACACTTTGTTACAGGAAATGTTCAAAATGTCCTCCGTTAGTCAGGATACATGCATCCACCCTCCGTCGCACGGAATCCCTGATGCGCTGATGCAGCCCTGGAGAATGGCGTATTGTATCACAGCCGTCCACAATACGAGCACGAAGAGTACATTTGGTACCGGGGTTGCGTAGACGAGAGCTTTCAAATGTCCCCGTAAATGAAAGTCAAGAGGGTTGAGGTCAGGAGAGCGTGGGAGCCACGGAATTGGTCCGCCTCTACCAATCCGTCGGTCACCGAATCTGTTGTTGAGAAGCGTACGAACACTTCGACTGATATGTGCAGGAGCTCCATCGTGCATGAACCACACGTTGTGTCGTACTTGTAAAGGCACACGTCCTAGCAGCATAGGTAGAGTATCGCGTATGAAATCATGATAACGTGCTCCATTGAGCGTAGGTGTAAGAACATACTGACGAAACTAAAATGAGCTCTAACATGGAAATTAAGCGTTTCCGGACACATGTCCACATAACATATTTTCTTTCTTTGTGTGTGAGGAATGTTTCCTGAAAGTTTGGCCGTACCTTTTTGTAACACCCTGTATATGTGAAGGACAGTGGACGGATGTAGTCACCACGTTCGGCCAATGAGTAGAGTTAATCTGCTGTGGCCTTCCTATTCAATAGTGAGTGCCGCTCGAAAGATCGGCCGAGGTAGTTAAGTCTGATAGTTAGCTGGATAGGGCGCTCAGAAATGGCGAGATACAAGTTGTGAAGTGGAAGGTGTTGGTGTTGCGTCCTATAATTATTCCCTGGGTTTTGGAGGGGTTAGTCTTAAGAAGCCTTTGGTTACACCAGGAGGTAAACTGGCTGAGGTGGAGGAATCGTTGGGGCTTCTGGAACATAGGGCAGAGTGTGTGGAATGTGGTATCATTAGCATACTGAAGAAGGTGGTTCACATCAGTAAGTTTCATTCGAAGTCAAATATCGTTCACTGTGGAGTGCTGGAACGAGTACATAAGTATTTTGTATAAATAATCAAAAACTAACATGTGTTTATCAAATATAAATAACAAATTAGGAATATGTAGTAGTCGAAAATGAATTTTACCTTAAATACTATTCGGTGAAAACGCGAAATATAAGTGACTGCTGTTTTATACCTTACTTTGTTACTGTCACAAAGAAATGGCCCTACTGTTAAAGAAACATCGGATGTTAGATCTCTGTACGACGGGTTGCTCTCACTGTCGGCGAAAGGTATGTGCACTGGTAAAAACGTTTAAAACACCATCTATGGAGCGCACTTCGATTAAGACACAACAGAGCATTGAAGTAATTCTTGTCCACATCTATGAAACGTCTGCAAAATACGTCGGCAGCATAAGAAGTGCGATGTTTACGTCAATTATCAGAATGTTCACATCTAGTTTTTTCGACATGTATCCGTGTATAAAACATGACTGTCAACTCTGAAGTATGTGTCGCGAGAGGCGAGAGTGAAGATAATGTGTTAGTAGGAAAATATAAACGACAACAGTTGTTGCAAATGATTGGGAACAAATTGAGGTTAAGTGCAAAACGTAGTACGTCTGAAATTAATTATTTTACTTCAATGGCTGTAAAGTGCCACAATACTCTAAAATGCGCGAGCAATGCAAGAAAATGTAATATTCATGTTGTAACAGTAACAACATACACAAAGTGGGTTCAGTATGACAATGTTTTCTGTGGCCACCTAACGTCTTCTCCATAACTACTGCAGGAGGGGAGCGAAGATAATCCATCACAAGAAAAAATACAGTCGATGGAAACTATTACACAAAGTGCTGCCGCATTGAGAACTATGGCTCGGAGGAACAAGTAATCAACTACATCTACATCTACATTTATACTCCGCAAGCCACCCAACGGTGTGTGGTGGAAGGCACTTTAGGTGCCACTGTCATTGCCTCCGTTTCCTGATCCAGTCTCGGGAAGAACGACTGCCGGAAAGCCTCCGTGCGCGCTCGAATCTCTCTAATTTTACATTCGTGATCTCCTCGGGAGGTATAAGTAGGGGGAAGCAATATATTTGATACCTCATCCAGAAACGCACCCTCTCGAAACCTGGCGAGCAAGCTACACCGCGATGCAGAGCGCCTCTCTTGCAGAGTCTGCCACTCGAGTTTGCTAAACATCTCCGTAACGCTATCACGCTTAGCAAATAAACCTGTGACGAAACGCGCCGCTCTTCTTTGGATCTTCTCTGTCTCCTCTGTCAACCCGACCTGGTACGGATCCCACACTGATGAGCAATACTCAAGTATAGGTCGAACGAGTATTTTGTAAGCCACCTCCTTTGTTGATGGACTACATTTTCTAAGGACTCTCCTAATGAATCTCAACCTGGCACCCGCCTTACCAACAATTAATTTTATATGATCATTCCACTTCAAATCGTTCCGTACGCATACTCCCAGATATTTTACAGAAGTAATTGCTACCAGTGTTTCTTCCGCTATCATATAATCGTACAATGAAGGATCCTTCGTTCTATGTATTCGCATTTCGGTGCAATTTTCTAATGCTGCAACTTCTCTGTATACTACAGCATCATCCCCGAAAAGCCGCATGGAACTTCCGACACTATCTACTAGGTCAACCTCCGACACTATCTACTAGCAACATCTACTAGCAACATCTCCAGCAACATCTAATAAAATTACTATAGTACACATGACACGCTTCTTAGGGAAGGAAGGAGGGAAAGAAGGTAGAAGGTGTTCGATTTTGGGGAAGGAATAAGGTGTTTCATTACGATGCATCACTTCGCAGCGGAACGACATGCATTGTCTACACGTACGACCACAGGCGGTGACAGTGGGAGATGTAAAATGTTGAGAGACAGTTACAGGGTCGACACCTGGAAAGCAAATACACTCCTGGAAATTGAAATAAGAACACCGTGAATTCATTGTCCCAGGAAGGGGAAACTTTATTGACACATTCCTGGGGTCAGATACATCACATGATCACACTGACAGAACCACAGGCACATAGACACAGGCAACAGAGCATGAACAATGTCGGCACTAGTACAGTGTATATCCACCTTTCGCAGCAATGCAGGCTGCTATTCTCCCATGGAGACGATCGTAGAGATGCTGGATGTAGTCCTGTGGAACGGCTTGCCATGCCATTTCCACCTGGCGCCTCAGTTGGACCAGCGTTCGTGCTGGACGTGCAGACCGCGTGAGACGACGCTTCATCCAGTCCCAAACATGCTCAATGGGGGACAGATCCGGAGATCTTGCTGGCCAGGGTAGTTGACTTACACCTTCTAGAGCACGTTGGGTGGCACGGGATACATGCGGACGTGCATTGTCCTGTTGGAACAGCAAGTTCCCTTGCCGGTCTAGGAATGGTACAACGATGGGTTCGATGACGGTTTGGATGTACCGTGCACTATTCAGTGTCCCCTCGACGATCACCAGTGGTGTACGGCCAGTGTAGGAGATCGCTCCCCACACCATGATGCCGGGTGTTGGCCCTGTGTGCCTCGGTCGTATGCAGTCCTGATTGTGGCGCTCACCTGCACAGCGCCAAACACGCATACGACCATCATTGGCACCAAGGCAGAAGCGACTCTCATCGCTGAAGACGACACGTCTCCATTCGTCGCTCCATTCACGCCTGTCGCGACACCACTGGAGTCGGGCTGCACGATGTTGGGGCGTGAGCGGAAGACGGCCTAACGGTGTGCGGGACCGTAGCCCAGCTTCACGGAGACGGTTGCGAATGGTCCTCGCCGACACCCCAGGAGCAACAGTGTCCCAATTTGCTGGGAAGTGGCGGTGCGGTCCCCTACGGCACTGCGTAGGATCCTACGGTCTTGGCGTGCATCCGTGCGTCGCTGCGGTCCGGTCCCAGGTCGACGGGCACGTGCACCTTCCGCCGACCACTGGCGACAACATCGATGTACTGTGGAGACCCCACGCCCCACGTGTTGAGCAATTCGGCGGTACGTCCACCCGGCCTCCCGCATGCCCACTATACGCCCTCGCTCAAAGTCCGTCAACTGCACATACGGTTCACGTCCACGCTGTCGCGGCATGCTACCAGTGTTAAAGACTGCGATGGAGCTCCGTATGCCACGGCAAACTGGCTGACACTGACGGCGGCGGTGCACAAATGCTGCGCAGCTAGCGCCATTCGACGGCCAACACCGCGGTTCCTGGTGTGTCCGCTGTGCCGTGCGTGTGATCATTGCTTGTACAGCCCTCTCGCAGTGTCCGGAGCAAGTATGGTGGGTCTGACACACCGGTGTCAATGTGTTCTTTTTTCCGTTTCCAGGAGTGTACAATTATATACCATTTCTCACACTTTACACCAGATCTAAATTGTCTGTACTACTTATTAAAATACTCGCAGCGTGCTTACTGGAGCTACTAACGAAAAAATATTTTGGGTAAGCGGCAGTCGTAAGAGCTACACAATTGCGTGAGTTCGAGGTCATCGGTGACACCTCCGGGATCACGTGATGGTGACATCTACACCTACATCTACATGACTACTCTGCAGTTCACATTTAAGTGCTTGGCAGAGGGTTCATCGAACCACAGTCATACTATCTCCCTACCATTCCACTCCCGAACAGCGCGCGGGAAAAACGAACACCTAAACCTTTCTGTTCGAGCTCTGATTTCTCTTATTTTATTTTGATGATCATTCCTACCTATGTAGGAGAAAGTTGGTGACTGAAATTTCGTAAATAGATCTCGCCGCGACGAAAAACGTCTTTGCTTTAATGACTTCCATTCCAACTCGCGTATCATATCTGCCACACTCTCTCCCCTATTACGTGATAATACAAAACGAGCTGCCCTTTCTTGCACCCTTTCGATGTCCTCCGTCAATCCCGAAGTGGTCACATTGAAGGTCATTTAAAGGTCAAAGTGGGCCAGGTAATCGGTAGACATACTGCTGAAAAATATCTACAGCTGTGTCAGTACAATGCAGGATGGGAATAAGAATGTATCACTAATTATTATAGCAATGTAAACGTGTTTGAGGGGCTCCGGAAAGGCTCAAAATCATGAAAAGTTCAATTTTTACTTTTTTGCGTTTTCTGAATCTGCGGACTATTACCTTTTAATAGATATATAATTTATTCAATTCCGAAGACTACAACTATTTTTAATTTTTTTTTTTTGAAATGTTTTCTACATGGGCGTGACCCACTGTGGCGCTGTTAAACTGCTGTCAAATGGTGTTATTATTAACGTCCGTGTTCATCAGGTACATTTTAGTGATGTGAGATAAAGTACGTGTTGTGGCTAACCTGTGATGGTTCAATATATATCGCTAGTGTGATTGTCGATTGTTTCATGTTTATTTACTCTGTCGTTATTTCGAAAATATTCGTAATTAATTCTGTTTCTTGAGTCTCTGTTTTGTTGAAGTATAATAATGCGTAAAAGTAAAGTTATTATAAATCCTCTGAAGGCTTTTAAGAAAAGGAGAAATGTTGGAAAGCCAAAAGTATTTAGAAATATGGGAATGAAGATAGGTTCTAACATGGTACGAACGATGCTTGCTTTAGAGAAGGAACGCCTTCGGGCTGCAGACAGGGCTGTAAAGAGTCTAGAAATACAAGCAAGAGTAAACAGGAGGAGGAACAAGAGGAAGCTGGAGGAGGAGTTTGCAGAGGATGAAGATAATCCATCCTATGGACCTGGAATGCACTAAAAAGTTAATCCAATCTTTGTCGCTCGATTCCCAAAACTTTTATTTTCTCATACTAATTACATGTTTTCTAAGGATCTTCCAAACATATTTGTTTCAAACTTTCAGTAAATGTTACACAGTACCTTCTGCATAATTTAACACAGCCTTTTTCCAAAAAAATGTATATTTTTGAATATATAAATAAAAAATTGCAAACAAATTTTGAGAATTTTCATTACAATTGAAAAAAAAATCATCTTTAATAACTGAACTAAAATTTTGTAAAATCCCTGTGTTAAGTTGTAGCCCATATTCCAAAAAAGTTCAACTTCCTACCTCAAATACTTTGTGGGAAAGATGTAATTTATAAGCGTTATTTTAACATTGCAAGTATAGGGCGTTCCGGAGCCCCTTAAGACTTCTACTGCTCCGATCAGTATTTCTCTCTAAAGCAATGCAAAGTCCGCGAGTGATTTGTGGTGCGGTGTGTGCCCGGACAGCATCCGAGGTGCTCGACAAAATGGACCCGTCGGCGGACCCCTGCGACGATTTCTACCAGTACGCGTGCGGCAACTACCTGCGGACCACCAACATCCCGGACGACAAGTCGAAGGTGAGCACCTTCTCGGCTCTCAACGACCGGCTGCTGGAGAAGCTGCGCGCCGCCATAGAGGAGGAGGACGCCCGAGAGGTCGTCCCCAGGAGCCTGCGGCTGGCCAGGAACCTCTACAGCGCCTGCATGAACAAGAGTGAGTACCCCACCAACAGATTATGAACAGAGTTTTCTGTTGCCAGAGTCCAAGCATCATGTTAATACTTTGCACTGGCTGCCCGGGTACGACAGTCACCTCCCATGTTTAAACATGAGTGAGCACTCGTCCCCACACTCCAGTTATCTGCTGCCGGACTTCGAGCAGAGAGCTTTGTCCAGAGGTTTATCACCTCGGAAAATCAAACTCTGACCACGAAACTTCGTGACGCTGCTAGTTATTCTCTACATATTCACCTCCTTCAGTGTCCGCCCCCGGTAGCTGAGTCGTCGGCGCGACAGAATGTCAGTCCTAAGGTCCCGGGTTCGATTCCCGGCTGGGTCGGAGATTTTTCCCCGCTCAGAGACTGGGTGTTGTTCTAATCATCATCATTTCATCCACATCGGAGTGCAAGTCGTCGAAGTGGCGTCAAATCGAAAGACTTGCACCCGGCGAACAGTCTACCCGACGGGAGGCCCTAGTCACACGAAATTTACATTTTTTACCTCCTTCAGTGTCTCCTTCAGTATGGCTGCCACGGGGGAGACATTCGTGATAAAAATCTGCATTTGGGGTCGAAAAGCAGGTCCTCTTTATCTTGGGAATCAATGCCACACAATGGTCTCCTCATTCGAGGAAGGAGGAAAAAACCATAGGGTTCGTCAGGAGAAAATAGGGTGTGAGGCAAAATTTGATATATAAAAAAAGCGGTATCTATGTCTGTGTCCTGTGCAAACTGAGCTGGCGTTTGTTTATGGACCGAGAACACACCTTTGACAGCTTCCTACATCATGACAGCCTTCTATAACTTCATAAGGGAATCCCCATACTATGCTCCTTTGTTACTTTGTCTCTTACCAGCGTAATCTACACTGAATAGCCAAAGGTACACCTGCGTAATATCATGCCGGCCGGGATGGCCGAGCGGTTCTAGGCGCTACAGTCTGGAACCGCGCGACCGCTACGATCGCAGGTATGAATCCTGCCTCGAGAATGGATGTGTGTGATGTCCTTAGGTTAGTTAGGTTTAAGTAGTTCTAAGCTCTAGGGGACTGATGACCACAGATGTTAAGTCCCATAGTGCTCAGAGCCATTTGAACCTAATATCTTCAACACCCCCTCCCCCTCGCCAGCAAGCAGAAAAGCCGCAACACGACGAGGCATGGACTCCACTAACGTATTAAGTAGTGCTGGAGGTAGCTGACACCACGAGTCCTGCAGGGCTGTCCATAAATCTGAAAGTACGAGGGAGTGGAGACCTCTTCTGAACAGCGTGTTGCAAGGCATCCCAGATATGCTCGTCTGGGGAGTTCAGTGGCCAGCAGAAGTGTCCCTGGAGCCACCCTGTAGCAATTCTGGACGAGTCTAGTGTCGCATTGTCCTGCTGAAATTTCCCAAGTCCGTCAGAATGCAAAATGGACACGAGTGGATGCAGGTGATCAGACAGGATGCTTACGTATGTGTCACCCGTCAGTGTCGTACCTAGACATATCCCATATCATTCTAACTGCACACATCCCACACCATTATGAAGACTCCACCAGCGTGAACAGTCATCTGCTGACATCCAGCATACACGAATTCGTGACGTTGTCTCCATACCTCTAGAAGTCCATCCACTTGATACAATTTGAAACGAGACTCGTCCGACCGGGCAACATGTTTCCAGTCGCCAACAGTCCAATATCAGTGTTGATGGGCCCAGGTGTCATGCAGTCATCGAGGGTACACGAATGGACCTTCGGCTCCGAAAGCCCATATCGATGATGTTTCGTTGAACACTTCACACGCTGTCACTTGTTGATGGCCCAGCAATGAAATCTGCAGCAATTTGCGGAAGGATTGCACTGCTGTCACGCTGAACGATTCTCTTCAGTCGTCATTGGTGCCATTCTTGGAGGATCTTTTTCCGGGCACACCAATATCAGAGATTTGATGTTTTACCAGATTCCTCATGTTCACGGTACACTCGTGAAATGGTCGTACAGGAAACTCCCCACTTCATCACTAACTCGTAGATACTGTGCCTCATTGCTCGTTCGCCGACTGTAACACCATGTTCAAACTCACTTAAATCTTGAAAACCTGCCATTGTAGATGGTGTGGTGCCACTCCATGGATTGCCATTCTGTTTCCTGTTCGAAGTGAAAAACCCACATTATGTCGCCTGTGAGGGTGTTTGACAAAAAAACACTCGAGCGGTCCCACACGGATGGTTCTTCATTGCTCTGCCTCCCATCAAGGGGGCGAGAATCCCAGTGAGTACAGACCTTCGAGTACCCCCCTGGTGGACGAGTGTGCCAGCACTACCGACAGCGGCCTTCAGTTGAGCAGCGAGATGTTTGATTGTGATCCGTCGATCACCTCGAATGAGAGTGTCCGCACGTTCCAACACTGCGTGAGTCACACCTGTGTGGGTCGGCTGGCATGCGGGAGATCCGGCAGGTTTGCACGACATCGTTGCGACGATGACAGTCGCCTCGCCCAACGACTCACCGTGCTTTTCTTCACTGCCAGATGTCTGCAGACGTAATGTGAGCACGTACGAATACATACAATGCTCTACTTTCCAGCAAAAGAAACACAGTGACAGCTCTCTGGTTGGAACGCACCTCCATTACAGACACCATTTTAAAGGCTACCAGGTATCGACCCACACAGAAACACCCATATTAGTACGTAGTGCAGCCTCCACAGGACGCAATGCAGGCGCTGACTCTGGCATCCAGTCGATCATATTGGGATATGTTATACCACGTCCGCTCGACCTGTTCACGCAGCTCTGTAAGAGTTGACAGTTGACCAGTCACTTCTTGACCCACTGTATCCCAACGTGCTCGATTGGAGACAAGTCTGGAGATGGTGCTGGCGAGGAAAGTTGCTGCATGTCCTGCAGAGCACGTTGAGTTCCACGAGTCCTGGGCGGGCGAGCATTATCCTGTTGGAACTACACATCATTTTCCTGTGGCAAGAACAGCAAAGGAACACGTCCAGCAACATTTTGCACGTACTGGGCACCGGTTACCGTCCCCTCCAGAAATACACCACTGGCCATTAAAATTGCTACACCAAGAAGAAATGCGGGTGATAAACAGGTATTCATTGGACAAATATATTATACTAGAACTAACATGATTACATTTTCATGCAATTTGGGTGCATAGATCCTGAGAAATGAGTACCCAGAACAACCACCTCTAGCAGTAATAACGGTCTTGTTACGCCTGGGCATTGAGTCAAACAGAGCTTGGCGTGTACAGGTACAGCTGCCCATGCAGCTTCAACATGATACCACAGTTAATTAGTGACTGGCGTATTGTGACCAGCCAGTTGCTCGGCCACCATTGACCAGACGTTTTCAATTGGTGAGAGATCTGGAGAATGTGCTGGCCAGGGCAGCAGTCAAACATTTTCTGTATCTAGAAAGGCCCGTACAGGACCTGCAACATGCGGTCGTGCATTATTTTACTGAAATGTAGGGTTTCGCAGGGATCGAATGGAGGGTAGAGTCACGGGTCGTAACACATCTGAAATGTAACGTCCACTGTTCAAAGTGCCGTCAATGCGAACAAGAGGTGACCGAGACGTGTAAGTAATGGCACCCCATACCATCACGCCAAGTGATACGCCAGTATGGCGATGACGAATACACGCTTCCAATGTGCGTTCACCGCGATGTCGCCAAACACGGATGCGACCATCATGATTCTGTAAACAGAACCTGGATTTATCAGAGAAAATGACGTTTTGCCATTCGTGCACCCAGGTTCGTCGTCGAGTACACCGTCGCAGGCGCTCCTGTCTGTTATGCAGCGACAAGGGTAACCTCAGCCACGGTCTCCGAGCTGATAGTCCGTGCTGCTGCAAACGTCGTCGAACTGTTCGTGCAGATAGTTGTTGTCTTGCAAACGTCCCCATCTGTTGACTCAGGGATCGAGACGTGGCTGCACGATCCGTTACAGCCGTGGGGATAAGATGCCCGTCATCTCGACTGCAAATGATACGAGGCCGTTGGGATCCAGCACGGCGTTCCGTATTACCCTCCTGAACCCACCGATTCCATATTCTGCTAACAGTCATTGGATCTCGACCAACGCGAGCATCAATGTCGCGATACGATAAACCGCAATCGCGATAGGCTACAATCCGACCTTTATCGAAGACGGAAACGTGATGGTACGCATTTCTCCTCCTTACACGGGCCATCACAACAACGTTTCACCAGGCAAGGCCGGTCAACTGCTGTTTGTATACGACAAATCGGTTGGAAACTTTCCTCATGTCAACACGTTGTAGGTGTCGCCATCGGCGCCAACCTTGTGTGAATGCTCTGAAAAGCTAATCATTTGCATATCAGAGCATCTTCTTCCTGTCGGTTGTATTTCGCGTCTGTAGCTCGTCATCTTCGTGGTGTAGCAATTTTAATGGCCAGTAGTGTACACTCTCCAGACCATAAGGCCTGGGGTTTGGCCAGTATTTCTCAGATGAATTCACTCCACGGGACAGCGTCAGACATGTCTACATCGTACATGCAAACTACCATCACTTGCATACAGCCAGAATCTGCTTTCATTGCTGAAGACCATGGTGCGCCATTCATTCTTCCAAGTGATCCTCTGACGGCACAAGTCTAGCTGTGTAAGTTGATGCTGTGGCGTGAGTGGAAGAAGAGCTAGAGCTGTGCGGGACTGTAGACCCACTGCTACGAGGGTCACTCCAAAAGAAATGGACACTACTTTTGTAAAAATACAGTTTTCATTCTGCATGTGTGAATGTTTTACAGTGTGTAGATACATCCTTCCCACTTGTTTTCCAACTTAGTTCAATCTGTTCCCGTGAGTGGCGCCATCACAGCATGTCTTCAAAATGGCTGCTACACTTGACGTTCGTCAGAAGCAATGTGCTGTCATACAATTCCTGTGCTGTAAAAACGAGACAGTGGGAAACATCCACAAGAGGTTGAAAGAGGTGTACGGAGATGCTGTTGTCGATCGCAGTAGTTAGTCGGTGGGCAAGCAGGTTACGTGATGAAAGAAGGCACGGCAATATTGAGGATTCTCCTCGCAGCGGCAGGCCTTGTACTGCACACACTCCAGACAGTGTGCAGAGAGTTAACGAATTGGTGACTGCTGACAGACGCATCGCAGTGAACGAATTGTCACGCTACGTTGGGATAGGGGAACGAAGTGTTCGCAAAATACTGAAAGTGTTGGCGTTAAAAAGGGTTTGTGGCAGGTGGGTTGCCAGGATGTTGACAGTGGCTCACAAAGAAACAAGAAAAACGGTAGGCAGCGAACTTTTGGAACAGTACCAGAATGGTGGAGATGAATTTCTTGGAAGAGTTGTGACAGGTGATGAAACATGGCTCCATCATTTTTCACCAGAGACGAAGAGGCAATCAATGGAGTGGCATCGTGCAAATTCACCCAAGAAAAAAAATTCAAAACCACACTTTCAGCTGGAAAAGTTATGGCTACGGTGTTTTTCGATTCCGAAGGACTCTTGCTTGTGGACATCGTGCCAAGTGGAATCACCATAAATTCTGATGCATATGTGGTGACACTGAAGAAATTTCAAGCTCGACTGCGGCCTGTTCGACCACATCGGCAAAAGCAGGATGTTTTGCTGTTGCACGACAATGCGCGGCCACATATCAGTCAAAAAACCAAGGAAACGATCACAAAACTTGGATGGATAACACTGGAACACCTGCCTTACAGTCCTGACCTGGCTCTTTGGGGAACTGAAAGACTCTCTTCACGGAACAAGGTTTGAAGATGATGACTCCCTTGTGCACGCTGCCAAACAGTGGTTCCAACAGGTTGGCCCAGAATTTTACCATGCGAGTATACAGGCGCTGGTTCCAAGATGACGTAAGGCAGTTGAGAGGGATGGAAATTATGTGGAGAAATTGAAATATAGTTCCTAAAGTATGTATCTACACACTGTAAAACTTTCAAACATGTAGAATAAAAGTTGGATTTAAAAAGAAAATAGTGTGCATTTCTTTTGGAGTGACCCTCGTAATAACCAGCCCGCAACAGTTCGTGTTCACACATCTGGGCTCTCAAGCCTTCTTATCTGTGCTCTGGTAGCTGTATATCTTGAAACTTCCCCTTTTAATAATTATGCAAGACTGTGCTTATACTGACACACAATATTTTGTTAGCGCAACGCAATCTGACTTTCAAAATTCCCTACAAAAGAATGTCCCTGACTAACATTAAACTATACCTTTCACAAATCACTTACCTCACAAAAATCTTCGCTGCTCAAGCTACTGCAATACAGCGAGCGCCACTACTGCCAGCTAAATAAAAGATTCAAACTATGGAAGGCACTAACTACTGATAGGGATAGTTAGCAAGTGAAAGATATTAATAGAGAACAAAGAATGTATTTACCTTGATATCATCATATATATAGCAGTTCATGACAAATTACAAAACTCCGCCATCTCTCTCCCCACATCCACCACTGCTGGCGGCTCACCTCCAACTGCCCAACGCTATGCGCTGTTCACAGCCAGCTGCCTAACACTACAATGGCGAGTATTACAACAATGCAAAGCAGCCACAGACTGCACACCGCACAGCCAGTGATTTTCTATACAGAGGTGGCGTTACCAATAAAAAAACCTAAACAGCCTACTTACATAGCCCCCATGCTCCCCACAAAAAATTTTACAAATTGGTTTGGGCAGTGCCCAAAACAGATTTGAAAAAAATTTTTCATAATTACAATAACAAAGAAATCAAATGCACACACTTATTGATACAATGTTGGTCAAAAGCTAAAATTTTCTCACAGTCCATAAAGACAGTCCTAATCGTTCATCACAGTAAAATATCAGTCTTTTTCTCAAAGTCTGAGCAGTAAAAGAAAATGCACACGGAAGTAGTGGATTTCCATGCAGTATTGAAGAAGTATTGTTGTCCTTCCAACGAAAAGACAGTGCTGACTCTACATGCAGACAGGTAATGGGCCACAACAGAGTAAACCCACAGCGGAGTCAGTCGAAATTTTGAAGAGTATTGGTGGGTAGGTCATCACAGAGCAGACCCACTGTAGTCCTGGTAGAGATTACGGTACTGGTGGGCCACCAGAGGCGCAGACCCACTGCAGTCCTTGTAGAGATAATGGTACTGGTGAGTCAGCAAAGACACAGACCCACTGAAGTCCTTGTAGAGATTATGGTACTGGTGGGCCACCAGAGGTGCAGACCCACTGCAGTCCTTGTAGAGATGGCCAGCAGCCATCTGTTGTGACTGTGCAGGTGCACAATCACCATTGAAGAGTCTTGCGGATAATATAGCAAGTCCATAACCACCACTTGTGCACTCACAAAGTTTTTGGAATTGTCCTTAGAACCAGCAATGCTGTTATCCAGTCCCTTGCTGAATTATTAACACACATGCAAACACTATCAGTCCCTACTTCTCACATATTGTCCATATACTATGACCAACAAAAACTTGTGCAGTGAAATGTAACTTACAAGTTGCTTAATTTGATGAACTGGTGTCAATTACAATTTTATAACATAAGAACACAATAACAAAGGTACAAAACACATCAGTAAAGAACATAACAATACAGATAACATTTGTGGTAATAGGGGCTTTACAAAAGAATAGAAATAGACATATACGTCAGTGTTACAGGAATTATGACATGAGTACATACATAAAAGATCAGAATAACTTTCGAAACATCAACTTCACACATGAGCATTGAAATAAAACAAAATAAATAATGTCTAAGCATATTTACAAGGTAAATAACATATTATTAATGCCAATTATATTTGAGGATAACAGTATTCCTCATCATAGTGAATGTAGCTTAGTATTAGAAGAAGAAAAAATTCTATGAAACTACACAGAGACAGGAAGAAAACAAATACACAAGGGTACACAAACACATAGTGGGATAACACAAAAGGAAAGGACAGGGTTTGTTTTACTGCAGTATTTTGCATGGAGATCTCCCTTCGTTCATCATTATTCCCAAAATTCCTATCTAAGCCTGTTTTCTGTATTCTGTTCACATCCTCTGTCAAAAATAGTTTTTCTCCACTGTACAGTATCCTTTTTTTTTGCCAAACCATTTTCTGATAGCTTCTCAATGCATTTCTTATAAATTCATCATAGTTAGTTTCTTATATAGTCTACCCCCTCTTAAGCTAACTTAAATCTACTGAGCTCAGATATATATACCAAGGGACGAGGCAATGCAGCATCACATAAAACAATTAATATAAACAGCAATGAAAAAAACGCAGATTTGCGAAGCAAGCAGCATTAAGAAATTAGCAAAGCAATTGTAATATTACAACTAATCTAAGGCAATGTGCAGCAAACAATAAAAATAAATCATTAGTAAAACTGGCTTAACAGAATAATACAAAGTCATATTCAATAACACTATGCCTGGCAAACAGCAGCAACTTACACCTAAACATGATATAGCTCAAGCAGAAAAAATATTACACTAAAAATGGCCATGTCTAATACCTATGTCACATCTTAACACTAGAGTGATGCATCACGAGAACTTACACTAGCAGATAAGTTACCAAATCGTAAAGAAATTGTTTATGCAATTCCTGTGAAGGGAAATGTCTTTTTATGCTCCCTCATTTTTTGGAAATATATCACAAAACTATTATTTACTGGATCTGGAGACAGAAAATATTTATATTAGTACATCTATAAAATTTTATTTTAACCAGTGCTGCAGTGCAGCTAGAAACTAGATATTAAACAAAATGAGTAAATAAATACATAAAGCAAGCCATATGGCATTTCTCTCAATTCTCGTAGATAGACACTTGTCCTAATCAGGTGTGCAGATGTAAGAATGTTTCCAAGCTATTATTAGCGTGTCGTATTTACGATGCTTTCTACAAACGAATGTCAATAGCGAGGATAATGGCCTCCCCCTTTTTTTTTTCTCTACCACCTGCACCACACACTAATGGCTTTTTCTCAAGGCGGCTGGCACACCTGGCCGCTTACAACGCATTACGTGCAGGTGGTCACTTAACTTTCGTACGGAAATATTTACGACACCAGTTTCCGCTACAGTGACAGTCTCATATAAAAATATTTCACAGGTCAAGAATTTGGGTTACAAATCTGTAGAAACAAAATCCTATAAATATAACAGCGTCCAAAAAATTTTCGCCAGCATTGTGATACATTCACGCATATACACACATTTCATAACTCTTAAAGTACGATTCTTAGTTTCCAACAACCTTTTTCACAAACCATAGTCCCTAACTTCTATTCATTATTCATATACATATAAACACGTAATCACATTCCTTATATAGCATCAGCTTATTGATCATAAACATACCGCAACAACATAATACACATAGTCGTCGTAAAAATAACATCATAACACCTCAGTCAACTCTCAAAATCGTCGTAGCTTCCTCCAATAATATCAAAACTTAAAAAAAATTCTCTGCTCATGTCAAAAGTGTCATCTACCTCAAATGTACTTTAAAATCATGCTCCCTTACCAAATATATCATTCAAAGCTCTCATAGTATCACAATGGTTCTGAAAAAATATGAACAGTTCACAAAGTACAAACAACATACAATTTCGTAAGTGTGAAGTTATCCAACTGTGTAATTGTGTAAACATCTGTCACTGACGTAGTAAAAAGAATGTTTATTTCTCTGTCAAATAATCAGATAGCTGTGTAATTTATGTGTTGGAGAAATATGGTACCGATGTGTAAAGTTGTATAAGCAAATACCATATTAGCTAGGGTTCCTTGTGGTTGCCACACACATGGTACACAAAGTAAGCGTGTACCCCCCTGAGGATTAATGTAATTATACCCTCAGGTGTTACAGATTACAGCAATGGAATGAAATGTATCACAGAAAACTTTCTTTGCAATTTAAAAATCTTTAAAAATAAATGTTTTAAGTACAAAATTAATCACTCAAATACGTGTCCTGTAGCGCTGAACTGTGTGTCATGTCGCAACATAATCTCTGTGGAAGTCTCGTAGTTATCGTCCTCCGAAAGCTAAGTTCTGCAGAAGTCAATGTACTTACCTCATGATAAACAAAAGTGAAATGCTTTGTGTATAGATATCGTAGTTATTACGCTTATTGTTGTGATGAAGAAAGTACTGTACTGTAACGTATTGTTGTGCCACGAAAAAGGCTGTCTCATTGTTGCTATACCACAAAAGTTAAATACTAAAACATGTTTCACTTTCCAGAAGAATTCAGAAAAATTGTGCAGATGTAAAACAGATACACTGCAAAAGCAACATTGTAAATTGTCACTCATTAGTAGCGTCGTGATAACATCGTGTAGCTGTCACATAAACTAACCACTGTGTCCTCTGGTATTTCACAGAAAGTACTTTAAATCCAGAATTTTTTTTTTAAGTAAACCAAAATGTTGCATGAAAATCTCATTAGCGTTGCCGGTATATGTTCTAAGTATGTGATCCTTATAGTCGTTACGTGATAGTGGAGCTAACAAGCAAGAATGTACACACACAATAACACTGTGACGCCGCTCTGTTCACTATAACAATGTATTCGTAGTTTCTGTTTCAATAAGTTCTCCTGGTTCTTGACTGGATATTTAACTTCAAACATTGTTGCATGTTAACAGATTCTAAATCTGACAAGCATACTAGTAATGTAAAGTGAAAAATTTTATGGCAAAGACTAAGTTAAAAAGCAGATTATCTCTCAATAAATGGTTTTACATGTGAAATATGGTGTAACCCTCTGCTCTTCCTAGTACGCAGAGTTTGAACTTGAATGCAATTATCATGCGGTATACGTCGGTAAAGAATACTGGAATTTTTCTCAAGGTTAGCGTCTATGTTATTTTTCTCTGAGCCAGCCGGCGCACGCGGCTGCCTGCAGTGCGAGTCATTGTCTGTTCCTTTGTTGGCGCGCGTCGTTATTGGGATTAGGAAACCTAACTTCTACACATTCACCGTGACGAGAGGGCCCTGCCCTGTTTAAATCCCGCCAGTTCTGATGCAATTCAGGTCTGTCGTTACGAATATATCGTCTGTCGTCATGTCGGTAGTTTCCATAATTTCTTTCTTGTCGGTCATGTGGTGGAGAATTTCTCCCTGAATCGTAACTGCGCGCTGAACTGTTGCGTCTGAAAGTATTCTGTCTCCCTTGATAATAATAGTTCTGGTTACCATATTGTCTGTTTCTATGATTGTCTCTGTCATATTCATTACTACAGAAATGCGATCTTTCCCTGTAATTATTACTACTCTGCCAACGGTTGTCATACGGGTGGTGTCTGTTTCGGTCACGATTTGTGTTGTGAGAATAGCCTTGTCGCGTCCAGTTATTATTTCTTTCATCGCGGAATTGCGACGGATGTGATCTGTAATTGTTGTGCTCGTGCGTTCCGCGATTGTCAGTGTCAATTTCCAGTTCTTGTAGGAGTCCTTGAAATGCTTCAATGTCGTCTTTGCAACGTCCTGCCAAAATAATATGTCGTAAATGTTCAGGCAGTTTGATTAAGCAAATGCGGATGAGTTCTGAGGGGCTGTATGGGTTTGAAAGATACTGATTCTTGTGTAACATGTCTTCAAAATATTTCACAAGACTGGAAAATTCAGATTGTTCGAAACGTTTCATCATTATGATGCTATGTTTTACTCGGTCTCGTGTGGCTTGAGACCAATATGCTGAGAGGAAGGCATGGTAAAACTCTCCTTCACTGTGGCAATCGTGAATGACCGACCGCATTCTTACAGCTGGTTCATTCTCTAAGTAGCCACACATAAATTCTAATTTGTGTTCTAATGACCAGTTGGGAGGAAAACAATGAGAGAATTGATGGAGCCATGCTTGTGGATGAATGTCGTTGGCAGAATTCTTAAATGTTTTGAATTTACGTGTAGTAATGAACAGCTTATAGTCAAAGTTATCATGTCGGCGAGTCGCATATCGGTCATTGTTACGTCGTTTCGGCGGTTCCACTTCAAAATTCGGTGCACCTTGCCAATTTCTTTCATAATTTCCGAAATGCGCTGTGTTATAATTTTGTGGCTGTTCCGTATTTCTATGTCCCTCTTCCTGTACTGGAGCGCGAGTGTCCTCTGAAATATGTAATTCTTGTATTACCTGCGTCAACTGATCTTGTACTTCCCGGATTTCTCTTTTGTACTGTGTATTGATTTGATTTTGATTTTGTTTGAATTTTCTAATTTGTTCATACTCTTCTGTGTCAGTGAAGGCTACAGGTCTTGTGTCATTCAGATCATCATCTACCTTTGTAGATAAGTTAGTGACCTGATCCGAAAGTTCGGCTACTTTCTCCGATAGTGAACACATTTCCTCAGTGTGTTTTTCTGAACCAAGTTTCAGAGTGTCCATTTGTGTTGAAATCGAATCTACTGTGTCCTTCAAGTTTTCCTGAGTTTTTGCAAGTTGCGTAACCGAATCGGTAGAGGCAACTGAGTCAAATTTAGCTTGCAAGGTCTCATGATTTTCATGAACAGTAGTTTGCAGTTCTTTTATGGCTGCTTCGTGATTCTGTAGTGCATTTTCATGACTCGAAAATTTGTGTTTTTACGTCACTACAGACTTTTTGACATTTCGATTCAATGTGATGTAACTCAGTAGTTAAATCCTCGCGTGTTTGTTCAAGAGTTTGCTCCAATGAGTCTAACTTTTGAAGATTTTGTTCCATTGCGTCTAACTTTTGAAGATTTTGTCCTATTTGTTTCTGATTTTGTTCAAGTGTTGTGTCTAACTTTTTAAGATTTTGTTCCACTGTGTCTAACTTTTGAAGATTTTGTTCCATTATGTCTAACTTTTGAAGCTTTTGTCCCATTTGTTGCATTAATTGTAATAACAGTGCACTGGTGTCTGAAACATGTTCCTCAGTGCTATTCGGCAGTGAAGTTGCACCGGCAACATTCACATTTTGACAAGCAGAAAATGTGTCTTGACTCATTTGAGAAAACGGTGAGGACCCAAAACCTGAGTCTACAATATTTGCGAGATTGTTTCCTGTCATTTCAGATTCCTGAGGCGAGCTGTTGCCGACCGATCGATCGATAATGCTTCCCTCTTCACTAATTGTTTCCCTGTCTACACCATTGTTTGCCGCCCGCTCCATTTCCCTATGCGCAATTACCAAATTACTACTTTGAACATTAGTTAATTCATTACTCTGCGGCGCTAACACACTGCTTTCGTTTTCACTGTCATTTCTCAATTTAGTTTGGAGCTTAGTATTACGTTTTTCACACGCCATTATTGTCACAGTATTTCACACGACAACACAGAAAAGCACAATTTGAAGAGCAAAAATAAGAAAACACATTAACATAACACTGAAAATAATATCTAGTTAATTGCAGCTGCGAAATACTTGGTGCAAATCTACATGCGTGCCACACCTGTTTTACTGTACAACAATGAAAGACTGCAACTACAAAGGAGATTCTCTCTACAATTACGCGCTAGCAATAAACAAAATCTACACTAATTACACAAACTACAAGAAAAAATCAGAAGATTCCAGTGAGGTATCCTAGGCTAAGGGTCGACATATGAAACGTCCCCTTTTAATAATTTTACAAGACTGTGCTTAAACTGACACACAATATTTTGTTAGCGCAACGCAATCTGACTTTCAAAATTCCCTACAAAAGAATGTCCCTGACTAACATTAAACTATACCTTTCACAAATCACTTACCTCACAAAAATCTTCGCTGCTCAAGCTACTGCAATACAGCGAGCGCCACTACTGCCAGCTAAATAAAAGATTCAAACTATGGAAGGCACTAACTACTGATAGGGATAGTTAGCAAGTGAAAGATATTAATAGAGAACAAAGAATGTATTTACCTTGATATCATCATATATATAGCAGTTCATGACAAATTACAAAACTCCGCCATCTCTCTCCCCACATCCACCACTGCTGGCGGCTCACCTCCAACTGCCCAACGCTATGCGCTGTTCACAGCCAGCTGCCTAACACTACAATGGCGAGTATTACAACAATGCAAAGCAGCCACAGACTGCACACCGCACAGCCAGTGATTTTCTATACAGAGGTGGCGTTACCAATAAAAAAACCTAAACAGCCTACTTACAATCTGTCACTGCTGTCTGTACAACATGACGACCCTGAGTGCCGTTTGTGCTACGTGGACGCCCAGACCGTCTTTTACAGGTGTTGTTGTTGTGGTCCTCAGTCCTGAGACTGGTTTGATGCAGCTCTCCATGCTACTCTATCCTGTGCAAGCTTCTTCATCTCCCAGTACCTACTGCAACCTACATCCTTCTGAATCTGCTTAGTGTATTCATCTCTTGGTCTCCCTCTACGATTTTTACCCTCCATGCTGCCCTCCAATGCTAAATTTGTGATCCCTTGATGCCTCAAAACATGTCCTACCAACTGATCCCTTCTTCTAGTCGAGTTGTGCCACAAACTTCTCTTCTCCCCAATCCTATTCAATACTCCTCATTAGTTACGTGATCTACCCACCTTATCTTCAGCATTCTTCTGTAGCACCACATTTCGAAAGCTTCTATTCTCTTCTTGTCCAAACTGGTTATCGTCCATGTTTCACTTCCATACATGGCTACACTCCATACAAATACTTTCAGAAACGACTTCCTGACACTTAAATCTATACTAGATGTTAACAAATTTCTCTTCTTCAGAAACGATTTCCTTGCCATTGCCAGTCTACATTTTATATCCTCTCTACTTCGACCATCATCAGTTATTTTACTCCCTAAATAGCAAAACTCCTTTACTACTTTAAGTGTCTCATTTCCTAATCTAATCCCCTCAGCATCACCCGATTTAACTTGACTACATTCCATTATCCTCGTTTTGCTTTTGTTGATGTTCATCTTATATCCTCCTTTCAAGACACTGTCCATTCCGTTCAACTGCTCTTCCAAGTCCTTTGCTGTCTCTGACAGAATTACAATGTCATCGGCGAACCTCAAAGTTTTTACTTCCTCTCCATGAATTTTAATACCTACTCCGAATTTTTCTTTTGTTTCCTTTACTGCTTGCTCAATATACAGATTGAATAACATCGGGGAGAGGCTACAACCCTGTCTCACTCCTTTCCCAACCACTGATTCCCTTTCATGCCCCTCGACTCTTATAACTGCCATCTGGTTTCTGTACAAATTGTAAATAGCCTTTCGCTCCTTGTATTTTACCCCTGCCACCTTCAGAATTTGAAAGAGAGTGTTCCAGTTAACGTTGTCAAAAGCTTTCTCTAAGTCTACAAATGCTAGAAACGTAGGTTTGCCTTTTCTTAATTTTTCTTCTAAAATAAGTCGTAAGGTCAGTATTGCCTCACGTGTTCCAACATTTCTACGGAATCCAAACTGATCTTCCCCGAGGTCCGCTTCTACCAGTTTTTCCATTCGTCTGTAAAGAATTCGCGTTAGTATTTTGCAGCTGTGACTTATTAAACTGATAGTTCGATAATTTTCACATCTGTCAACACCTGCTTTCTTTGGCAATGGAATTATTATATTATTCTTGAAGTCTGTGGGTATTTCGCCTGTCTCATACATCTTGCTCACCAGATGGTAGAGTTTTGTCATGACTGGCTCTCCCAAGGCCATCAGTAGTTCTAATGGAATGTTGTCTACTCCTGCGGCCTTGTTTCGACTCAGGTCTTTCAGTGCTCTGTCAAACTCTTCACGCAGTATCTTATCTCCCATTTCATCTTCATCTACATCGTCTTCCATTTCCATAATATTGTCCTCAAGTACATCGCCCTTGTATAGACCCTCTATATACTCCTTCCACCTTTCTGCTTTCCCTTCTTTGCTTAGAACTGGGTTTCCATCTGAGCTCTTGATGTTCATACAAGTGGTTCTCTTCTCTCCAAAGGTCTCTTTAATTTTCCTGTAGGCAGTATCTGTCTTACCCCAAGTGAGACAAGCCTCTACATCCTTACATTTGTCCTCTAGCCATGCCTGCTTAGCCATTTTGCACTTCCTGTCGATCTCATTTTTGAGACGTTTGTATTCCTTTTTGCCTGCTTCATTTACTGCATTTTTATATTTTCTCCTTTCATCAATTAAATTCAATATTTCTTCTGTTACCCAAGGATTTCTACTAGCCCTTGTCTTTTTACCTACTTGATCCTCTGCTGCCTTCACTACTTCATCCCTCAGAGCTACCCATTCTTCTTCTACTGTATTTCTTTCCCCCATTCCTGTCAATTGTTCCCTTATGCTCTCCCTGAAACTCTCTACAACCTCTGGTTCTTTCAGTTTATCCAGGTCCCATCTCCTTAAATTCCCACCTTTTTGCAGTTTCTTCAGTTTCAATCTGCAGTTCATAACCAATAGATTGTGGTCAGAATCCACATCTGCCCCTGGAAATGTCTTACAATTTAAAACCTGGTTCCTAAATCTCTGTCTTACCATTATATAATCTATCTGATACCTTTTAGTATCTCCAGGATTCTTCCAGGTATACAACCTTCTTTTATGATTCTTGAACCAAGTGTTACTTTTACCGGTGTGAGATTGTTATCGTGGGCACAGATACTAGCAATACTGTACTACTGACGCAGAATGTCTAATTCGTGTGGTGGTTCTCCAAAAGGACTATCCTACCACTTGGAAGACCACAGTTTGACCCCTTTCATATTCAGTCGGCTGTAGGAAGCATGAGTGCATCTCCGTGGTACGGTCATCTGCTTGCTTCACACGTCTGCACCGCACTCTTCTGGCTGTGAGCATTCCCTATTGAAGGGTAGTTGTAGATGGCGCTCTGGTAGCTATGCCTCTATACTATCCTCTGGCATATTATGTCATCAGTACATCTACCACTAACCAGGTGGGATATGCCATCTGCTATGAAAATCTATGTCATCTTCCCAGGTGTACTATCTTTTTTCCTAGAAGTGTACAAAGACTCCCAAGAGGCAGCTGAACAACCAAAGACATGGTCTTCCAGCTAATAATAGCGTATGATCATTTTCATTTCAGGTCTTAATTGCCATTTGAAACTGCATAGTACGAGTCTTCATTAGACAGGGGCTTACAGCGTTAGCTGTTAAACACTTGCAGGCCTGTTCACCTGCCATCTGAGCTGTGTGATACAGTTGAACCAAACGAACGAAACTGGCTGCCCATTCCATATTGCACCTGAATACCAGCGGCATACGCACACGTTACATTCTTCCACCTCGACACAGCATTTGGTCGCACTCCTGCCCGACCGTTCCAAGTTCTCCAATGCTGCACCATTCCCACTCACAGGCTCTGTCATGTCCTGTCCCATTATCCAATCCCTTCCAATAAAACCTGACAACCGAGCGAGGTGGCGCAGTGGTTAGCACACTGGACTCGCATTCGGGAGGACGACGGTTCAATCCCGCGTCCGGCCATCCTGATTTAGGTTTTCCGTGATTTCCCTAAGTGGCTCCAGGCAAATGCCGGGATGGTTCCTTTGAAAGGGCACGGTCGACTTCCTTCCCCATCCTTCCCTAACCCAATGAGACCGATGACCTCGCTGTTTGGTCTCTTCCCCCAAACAACCAAATAAAACCTGACAAATTCCTAAATACATCAGCTCTACAATTTAGGAGCTACTCGACCGAATAGTAGCGGCTTCGGTCAAGAATACCATCTTAACGACCGGGAGAGCGGTGTGCTGACCCCTGCCCCTCCTATCCGCATCCTCCGCTGAGGATGACACGGCGGTCGGATGGTCCCGGTAAGCCACTCGTGGCCTGAAGACGGAGTGAGTGCTACACCCATGTTCCAATTCTACTTTCATCCTCACGACCTCACGATCCCATTCTGTCGGTCTGCTTGGAGCTTATTTTGAAGCCTCTGAATATCTTACAATGTAAACTTTCACGGCCGGTATTGACTTCACTTAAAACTTCCGGGCTGATAGGTCGTGGTCGAAGTATAAAACTGTCTCCTAACGTTTCGTCTCCGACTGCGGGAGACATCATCGGAGGTAAAGCGGCGCTTTACCTCCGATGATGTCTCCCGCAGTCGGAGACGAAACGTTAGGAGACAGTTTTATACTTCGACCACGGCCTATCAGCCCGGAAGTTTTAAGTGAAGCCTCTGAATATCGTCTTCCAGCTAACCTATTGAAGAGCTGTTATCATCACACAACAGAGCATCAACGCCAGTCACGAGGACAAGTCAAAGAGTAGACATAATATATCCAAAATAAATTTTCAATCGGAAAAACAACATTGCAGGTGGCATCATATCTCTACATGTCTGGCAGACGCTATACTCTTGGTGCATCTCTTGACAGGCGTCCTAATTTCGTCTGAAAGAAGCTCTGCAGCCTCAGACACATCCATCTGTGTGCCGCCACCACAACCTCACGAACCCAACAAAAACTTGCAGATGCTCCAGCATTGGGTGTAAAATGTGACACTCACTTGGGTCAGTGCTTTCCGCTGGTTGCTCCGGAGTAAAACAACATATCTTATCGACTGTATTGTTTTCACAACTGTATGAGGGCAGGCGTTATCCTGAAGCAAAATCACACCTTTTGAAAGCTTCCCTATCCTCTTTCTCCTCTTCATTTTGATTTTGTGTTTCATAGCTCACAGTACATCCCAATTGCTGTCATTATTGACTGTTTCACCTTCGACCCGGCAGGGTAGCCGAGAGTGCTAACGCGCTGCTTCCTGGACTTGGGTAGGCACGCCGGCCCCGGATCGAATCCGCCCGGCGGATTAACGAAGGCCGGTGTGCTGGCCAGCCGGGATGTGGTTTTTAGGCGGTTTTCCACATCCCGCTGCGTGAATACCGGGCTGGTCCCCACGTTCCGCCTCAGTTACACTCGTTGCAGACATTTGCAACACGTCCGCACTATTTCACGACTTACACTCGACGCAGACAGTTGGGGTGCACTGATTCCGTCGTAGGGGTATGCGGTGGCGGCAAGAAGGGCATCCGGCCATTCCCAAAACTAACATTGCCAAATCCGTTGTAACAATGCCGACCCTGCGAGCGCTACGGGACTATGGCGTAAACGAAAGAAAAAGAAGAAGAAGAAAGAAGATTGACTGTTTCACCTTTAGGAGTGTAGCGAATGAGGAATGGACATTTTACACCCGAAATCACTATCATCTTAACTTTCCTGTATAAGCTTGGCTTTTGAACTTGTCTGCTCTGGGCAAAAGTGGATGTTGAAATACCAAGCTTCGCCAGAGACATTTCGGTCCATAATGATGGACCCATGTCTCACCAACAGTTACTGTACCACTGAGAACGTATTCCTCTTCCTCTTCAAAACCCCTTAAATGTGATTTAAACGTTTCGAAACATTGTTGTCTGTGTTTGTCTGTCAACTGATGTGGTACCCAACAAGCACCAACTTGGTAATAGTTTAGAAAATCTTGGGCGACTGCCAGAGTGGAACTGGTGGCGAACGTTCGAATTATGTCCAATAACACCGATTCTGGCTCCAAGACCACAAAGAATCGTTTCAGTACGCTGTGCCACGGGTCCTCTCCGTTTCCTAAATTGTTCAAATGTGTGTGAAATCTTATGGGACTTAACTGCTAAGGTCATCAGTCCCTAAGCTTACACACTACTTAACCTAAATTATCCTAAGGACAAACACACACACACCCATGCCCGAGGGAGGACTCGAACCTCCGCCGGGACCAGCCGCACAGTCCATGACTGCAGCGCCTTAGACCGATCGGCTAATCCCGCGCGGCTGTCCGTTTCCTAAGTGGATCACCTACCGAAACACTCGTTATCAAAAACAATTACATGTGCATGTTCAAAGCCAAGTATCCACTCACAATTTTTCGTTCACTAAGGCATCTATTGCCATACTACGAGTACAGGTAAATTGTGCGAATAATCTCGGCAGCTTTAGTCCCTCCGGAGGACAGAAGAGAACTCACTCCATCATTCCCTCCATGGAGATTATGGACGGCGGGACATTCGTAGTAAAATGCTTGGAAATCACTACGAATACAACTTGAGGTATCCATCGAATCAACACAACTAACACACGAGAACGACAGTCAACATGTCATGTTATTGTTGACAGCCTAAGGAGCTGGAAAGAAATTGCATTCACTTATTGGCTTGCCCTCATAGTTTTATCACTGCGACGTGAGATAACCTGTCTTCAGTAATATCACCGTTCATTTTTTCACCCTTATAGCTAGGTTTATGTGGTGTCACCGCCAGACACCACACTTGCTAGGTGGTAGCCTTTAAATCGGCCGCGGTCCATTAGTATACGTCGGACCCGCGTGTCGCCACTGTCAATGATTTCAGACCGAGCGCCGCCACACGGCAGGTCTAGAGAGACTTACGAGCACTCGTCCCAGTTGTACAGCCGACGTTCATAGCAGTGGTTCACTGACAATTACGCTCTCATTTGCCGAGACGATAATTAGCACAGCCTTCAGCTACGTCATTTGCTACGACCTAGCAAGGCGCCATTACCAGTTATATTGAGCTTATTATAAAACCTGTGCCGTCAAGAGCGATGTACACCAAATATGGATTAAAGTTAAGTATTCCAAGAATTATGTTCTTTTCTTATTAGATTCAACTCCTTTAATTGTTCCAGACCTCACGCCAGTCTGCGTGTAATTAAACGCGTGCATTTCGGCCTCCTCTAGCAACACAGCAGTTTAATTACTTAGAATTTAACAAAACTCCATAGATCACGACCTTTTGCATTCTCCTGCCAGCCCTCCACCTTTGGGGGAAATAAATAAGAATGAAGAAAAATCACCTACGTGCCACTTTGTTCTGACATATGGTGTCTCCCGCTTCTTGTGGCACCTAGAAGACGTTGAGAATAAGGCATACGAGAACAGCGTGCTTGTCTTTTTTTTAGAGGTGGCGTGTCCCCTACTCAGACAACCCACGTATAGCTTTATGTCTTTGCGAGAGTGAAAGCTGTTGTCTTGGGAGGGCAGAAGTACCCCTGTGTGTATGAAGTATGAGGATACCAGGATTCTAGCACAAACACCCAGATTTTGGGACAGTGTTATAAGAGAATCGATAGAAATTAAAATGGCTGACGATCTTATGAACCGTGACACAGGGTACCAGCTAAGCAGAGCCTGGGATCCGGCTCTGGAATTGTTAAAGAAGCAACGGGGCCAGCTGCAACACTGCACAAACAGAAGAACCAGAGACATGGAGATGGAAAACGAGCCCCTGGCGGACTGCCAGGAGCACCAGACCGAAGATGGAACACCCAGAAGTGGGACTGGTGGGCGCGGACCGCAGAGGGAACATCCAGAGCCGCAGTGGACGAAAAGCGGAGCGGCAACGCTCCAACAGGTCGTGGTGAGCGGGCGCGGACCGCAGGGGGAACGCTTGGTACCCCAGACCGTAGATGAAACCACCAGGAGCGGGGTTGGTGGGCGCGGACCGCAGAGGGAACACCTAGAACCGCAGCGGACGGAAAACGGAGCAGCAACGCTCCAGCAGGTCGCAGGGAATGGGCGCGGACCACAGAGGAAGCGCCTGCAGCCGTTGGTGCAGGGGGAAGGCCATAGGCATAAATACTGCACCAGGTCCACTCGAGGAGCAGTCTCAGGTCGCACCTGATGAAGGTTACGAGCTACGTGACCGAAATATCGTGCAAGTACGACGCTGATATCCGGCAGAACACCCGACAACCCAAGATGTCATTAGATCGCCGGGAAAGCCTGAAGAGTTACAACAAACACAGTGTCAAGTTGCGAAAGAGGACGGCCAGAACACATGTTTCCTGCCGAGAACCGAGATGAAACACAGCCGTGGAAACAGTACCGAACATAACGTGAACTCAGCGGTCACCTGAGACCTGTCAAAGAGAACGCCTTCGCCTTCCAATTTTCCTTAAATCTAGACTTTCATAGGAGACAATGACCATGATTTCTATGCCCTGAAATGTTGCTCCTTCGTCTCAAATCTGACCCACAAGTAAATGAGCGCTAGCTGACTGAAAATATTTAGCTTTCGAAGTGGCAAGGACTTAAGCGTAGCGAAATGAAATCAATAAAACCAGAGTTAACCAAGACGAAACTGAACTTAGAATCCTCACTATAGACCTTTGGCATTTAAAACTATGTATGTAAACAAATTGTGCGTTACAGATACAATTTGTGCAATGTGTTTCCCGTATCTGTACCTTACATCACATAATAAATAACCTGAAAAACCCTTAGCGAGAGTGCTAGTAGAAATTATCTCGATGTCTCTGAGTCCACTGGGAGGCGTCTCAAAATTCAACTGCGACACAATCTTGTCCGCATAGCTGAAAATTTTATTTAATAGATCTACGCTCTCCGCTACTTCATACCAGTTTTAAATACTATGAAAATAAATAAGGTATGTTTCGACAAAGTGTTCCTTGACTGAACACGTGTGGAGGTATGGGAGGAATTTGATCGAAGCCCAGGGGTGCTTGATAATGTGATAAGCTCATGAAGGTTCCAGTTATACTCAGACATAATACACAACTGGCCATTAAAATTGCTACACCACGAAGATGACGAGCTACAGACGCGAAATTTAACCGACAGGAAGAAGATGCTGTGATTTGCAAATGATTAGCTTCTCAGAGCATTCACACAAAGTTGGCGCCGGTGGCGACACCTACAACGTGCGGACACGAGGAGAGTTTCCAACCGATTTCTCATACACAAACAGCAGTTGACCGGCGTTGCCTGGTGAAACGTTTTGTGATCCCTCGTGTAAGGAGGAGAAATGCGTACCATCACGTTTCCGTCTTTGATAAAGGTCGGATTGTAGCCTATCGCTATTGCGGTTTATCGTATCGCGACATTGCTGCTCGCGTTGGTCGAGATCCAATGACTGTTAGCATAATATGGAATGGGTGGGTTCAGGAGGGTAATACGGAACGCCGTGCTGGATCCCAACGGCCTCATATCACTAGCAGTCGAGATGACAGGCATCTTACCCGCACGGCTGTAACGGATCGTTCAGCCACGTCACGATCCCCGAGTCAACAGATGGGGACGTTTGCAAGACAACAACCATCTGCACGAACAGTTCGACGACGTTAGCAGCAGCTCGGAGACCATGGCTGCGGTTACCCTTGACGCTGCATCACAGACAGGAGACCATGCGATGGTGTACTCGACGAGGAACCTGAGTGGACGAATGGCAAAACGTCATTTTTTCGGTTGAATCCAGGTTCTGTTTACAGCATCATGATGGTCGCATCCGAGTTTCGCGACATCGTGGTGAACGCACATTGGAAGCGTGCATTCGTCATCGCCATACTGGCGTATCACCCGGCGTGATGGTATGTGGTGTCGTTGGTTACACGTCTCGGTCACCTCTTGTTCGCACTGACGGCACTTTGAACAGTGGACGTTACATTTCAGATGTGTTACGACCCGTGGCTCTACCCTCCATTCGATCCCTGCGAAACCCTGCATTTTAGCAGGATAATACACGACCGCATGTTGCAGGTCGTGCACGGGCCTTTCTGGATACAGAAAATGTTCGACTGCTGCCCTGGACAGCACATTCTCCAGATCTCTCACCAACTGAAAACGTTGGTCAATGCTGGCCGAGCAACTGGGTTGTCACAATGCGCTAGTCACTACTCTTGATGAACTGTGGTATTGTGTTGAAGCTGCATGTGCAGCTGTACCTGTAAACGCCATCCAAGCTCTGTTTTACTCAATGCCCAGGCGTATCAAGGCAGTTATTACGGCCAGAGGTGGTTGTTCTGGGTACTGATTTCTGAGGATCTATGCACCCAAATTGCGTGAAAATGCAATTACATGTCAGTTATAGTATAATATATTTGTCCAGTGAAGGCCCGTTTATCATCTGCATTTCTTCTTGGGGTAGCAATTTTAATGGCCAGTAGTGTATATTTACCTAAATTTAACATGAGCAAATATATTTCTTGTGCAAATACAATTCAACGGACGTCCTTTACATTGCCACTGGAAGCTTTAGACAAAATATGTCAGTATTAATGACTGTAACATTACTTTACGAGTGGAAGAGCAATTCTCGAGCCACCTGAATCGTTGGATGAGTGGGTAAAGAGAGGGTACTGCTTCCCAAGCTTTCTAAAGCGAGCTGAAAGTGCAAAGAACGACCTAACATTTCCCACATTGAACATGACTTCAAACTGTATTCCAGACAGAAACTTAATACTCAGTGTGCTAAAAAACCTTTTAATGTGTTATCATGCAAATGCAGCACTAATCTGAAAAGGCAGCGACATGCTCGCCATAATCCAGAACAAAATTGGATGTCTGTGTCCATTTCACTATCACAAGACGAAGCGTCTACAATGCAAAGCGCACCGTCGTGGCAGCCGGAAGATGAGAGTTCTTTTGTATGCTGGAACGAGGTCTAGAGACCTAGTGGCCACCTCCAGTCAAAGCTCACACAAACAGTCAAGGCAAACCCTGCAGTTTCTACCCACCGATATACTAACACCAGCAGACACACGGGTGACTACAGATCTTTGAGGTAGGTAAGTGACTGTCGTGGACGTGAATGTATGTGCAGCGACAAAGCAGAAGCCTCTCAAAAGACTAGACCAAGTGGCCAAACAGCTGCGTGTTTGCCTTATAGACACCCACCAGGTCGCTTTGTTGCTGGTGATGACGCGTCTTCTGTCATCTAGGCACACTCTCGCCGTACTGTACCTACAATCTATGCACGTCGTGACCAGTAGAATGGAAGCTGAAGAAACGAATTAAAATGTGTACCTGTGTTTCCTTGCTTAGGAGGCAGGAATGCTAGCCGTTACACCACGCCAGAGAACTATAGCCAAGACCGCTGCACGGGCTAATCAAATACAGTGCCATCCCGAACACAAACTTCAATTCATATCTTCAGTTTATTTTGCCCTCTTACATCGCCACTATTGCCGAGGCTCTCCGGCATGGGAATAGCACCCCAGATTCCATCATTATAGAGAATCCAGAATGAGATTTTCACTCTGCAGCGGAGTGTGCGCTGATATGAAACTTCCTGGCAGATTAAAACTGTGTGCCCGACCGACACTCGAACTCGGGACCTTTGCCTTTCGCGGGCAAGTGCTCTACCATCTTAGCTACCGAAGCACGACTCACGCCAGGTACTCACAGCTTTACTTCTGCCAGTATCTCGTCTCCTACCTTCCAAACTTTACAGAAGTTCTCCTGCGAACCTTGCAGAACTAGCACTCCTGAGAGAAAGGACATTGCGGAGACATGGCTTAGCCACAGCCTGGGGGATGTTTCCAGAATGAGATTTTCACTCTGCAGCGGAGTGTGCGCTGATATGAAACTTCCTGGCAGATTAAAACTGTGTGCCCGACCGAGACTCGAACTCGGGACCTTTGCCTTTCTCGGGCAAGTGCTCTACCATCTGGAAGGTAGGAGACGAGATACTGGCAGAAGTAAAGCTGTGAGTAGCGGGCGTGAGTCGTGCTTCGGTAGCTCAGATGGTAGAGCACTTGCTCGCGAAAGGCAAAGGTCCCGAGTTCGAGTCTCGGTCGGGCACACAGTTTTAATCTGCCAGGAAGTTTCATCATAGATGATGGTGAAACTCAAATGTCTCGAGGAAAATATAATTATAAAATCTATAGATCACCTACAGGGACAGGATTTCCCCATTACATCCAACGCTGGGTTACTCTTACAATGCCAGAGAGCCTTGGCAATAGTGGCGAGCTAAGAAGAACAAGGTAAGCTCAGGACTGGAATTGAAGTTTGTGTTGGGGGGGGGGGGGGGGGGGCACTGGACTTGGTAGACGTGCAGCAATGTTGGCCATAGTGCTGCAGTGGTGTAATGGTTAGAAGTTGTACCTACTAAGCAAGGAGACCTGGGTTCACATCCCAGCTGTAGCACAAATAGTAACTCATTTCTTCAGCTTCCGTCATCATCATCATCATGGATAAAGGTGAAACTCAAATGTATCGAGGAAAATATAATTATAAGAAGTTTTTATTTCAGAAGATGGTTTAGTCTTTCGCAACGATTTCTTCACACCTCAAAGCTATTGTACCTTCACAACCTCTACCACTGTATATACTGAAGAAAGACTTGGTACAGTCAATATCTTGTGTACTGTACAACAATATTATGGGAAATTCTGAAGGAGGCAACTTTCAGAACATCTGACCTTGAGGTATTATCAGTAGTTATGGTCCCTTTAGGAAGATGCTCACAACCCACACACTCACAATAAGGATGAAATGTATATCCCCAGAAGCCTTGGGGCCACTTGGAACAGCTGATCTAGGTATCATGTCCTCCATGTATGAGTGCCACTTGCAACACCTCCTACAGATACAATGGCAGCCATCTTTGGAGTCGACATAGAAAACTTCTTCGACATGCCATTGTAACATCCCTCAACAGGCGTTTGAAACACTTCTATTAGATACCGTGGCACCTAACCTTAAAGTCCCTCGGAACACTTCTTCAAGATATCATGGAAACTATTCTAGATGGGCCAGTTGGAACATTTTCTCTAGATATCATGATAGCTGGCTTAGAGTGGGGAAGGGGCTCATGGAACACATTCTGCAGTCACCGTGGCAGGTATCCTTGGGAACTAGCTCGAACACTTCCACAATATACGACTACCGCCTCGCTAAACGGACACTTGTAACACTTCCTCCAGATATTATGGCAGACACCCTGAAATTATGAAACTTCCTGGCAGATTAAAACTGTGTGCCCGACCGACACTCGAACTCGGGACCTTTGCCTTTCGCGGGCAAGTGATCTACCATCTGAGCTACCGAAGCACGACTCACGCCCGGTACTCACAGCTTTACTTCTGCCAGTACCTCGTCTCCTACCTTCCAAACTTTACAGAAGCTCTCCTGCGAACCTTGCAGAACTAGCACTCCTGAGAGAAAGGATACTGCGGAGACATGGCTTAGCCACAGCCTGGGGGATGTTTCCAGAATGAGATTTTCACTCTGCAGCGGAGTGTGCGCTGATATGAAACTTCCTGGCAGGTTAAAACTGTGTGCCCGACCGACACTCGAACTCGGGACCTTTGCCTTTCGCGGGCAAGTGCTCTACCAACTGAGCTACCGAAGCACGACTCACGCCCGGTACTCACAGCTTCACTCCTTTCTTTCAGGAGTTCTAGTTCTGCAAGGTTCGCAGGAGAGCTTCTGTAAAGTTTGGTAGGTAGGAGACGAGGTACTGGCAGAAGTGAAGCTGTGAGTACCGGCCGTGAGTCGTGCTTCGGTAGCTCAGTTGGTAGAGCACTTGCCTGCGAAAGGCAAAGGTCCCGAGTTCGAGTCTCGGTCGGGCACACAGTTTTAATCAGCCAGGAAGTTTCATATCAGCGCACACTCCGCTGCAGAGTGAAAATCTCATTCTGGAAACCCTGAAATTAATTTGAACATCTCGTTTAGACATCATGAGAGCTGTCTTTTTGAGCCGGCCGGTGTGGCCGTGGGGTTCTAGGCGCTTCAGTCTGGAACCGCGTGACCGCTACGGTCGCAGGGTCGAATCCTGCCTCGGGCATGGATGTGTGTGATGTCCTTAGGTTTAAGTAGTTTTAAGTTGTAGGGGACTGATGACCACAGATGTTAAGTCCCACAGTGCTCAGAGCCATTTGAACCACTTTTTTGTCTTTTTGAGGCCACTTGGAACAGCTCTATAGCTGCCACGAAAACCACAACTAAGCTCACATAAATCACCACCTCTAGATATCACAGTAACCACTCTCTAGGAGAATGGTGTACATGTGGAATGCTTCCTATGGATACTATGGCAGTTTTCCTTGGGGGCCATTTGGAGTAACTCCTCTAGAGACGGTGGCAGAGGTCTTTGGGGGTCTCTCAAAATATCTGTTCATAACGTCGTAGCTGTAGTTATGGGAGCAGTTGCGATTCCTTTGTCGCTTTGGCAGCTGGGGAGGGAGGAGTTGTACAAGCCGAAACCCTGCTCTATTTACTACTCCCCATACGTATGAAGTTTCCTGGGTGATGGCCAGTAGCTGAGGCTCAGATGTGGGTTCTGAAACAGGAGAGCACCCCTGTGCAGCTCGTTAGGGCTCCAGTTAACTGACGAACCCCCTGTGGCCGCCCACAGCGCTGATCGAGTCCCGCGGGCTGGCGCCGCTCCAGAGGGTCCTGAAGGAGGACCTGGGAGGCTGGCCCGTCGTGGAGGGCGACTCCTGGGACGAGGCGGGCTTCGACTGGCGGCAGAGCGTCCACCGCTTCCGCAGGACCGGCTACGGCGCCGACTACCTCATCGAGTTCTCCGTGGTTACCGACTTCCGGAACTCCTCGCACCGCTCTATGTATGTAAGTAGCTCCGTGCATTGTAGTCCAGTGTGTCGCACTTGGAGATGGTTACGTGTCGTTCGGATGTCCGAGAACTGCCTATTAGATGATAAACGCGACGCATCGAAACCGAGTATGCACCATTTGGATTCAAGTCTCTAATCGTGTAAGTCATACGACCAAAGCTTATGTAGTGAATCGACGGTTCTGTCAATATCTTTTTGGTCTCCCAACAGGGCTGTGTTACAGAGCTACAAAACGCTGGATGTTCCTTGTGCAATATTGCAGGAGGACTCGGCAGGAATGTAGCCCCTCTAAGCAACTACTGTCAGTGGTGGTCATGAGAATGTACAGTCGCTAGAAGACTGAGCTGTCGATGGCCGCATGGCAGTACGGAGAGGGAAGACCGTAGTGTCCGGCATACAGCTCTGGCAGTCTGAGCGGCAGTTGGCACCACAGACACACTTTTTTTTTTTCACTAGCTGCTTATATTTTATGACCCACCGTCTAATTTCTTATGGTGGGTCGTATGTTGCCACTTAGCCGCTGTGACTGGGTCCGGGGTCCGGAGTGACTGAAAGTAACACCACACCGGCTCCCGTCCCCACTCACACCGTTGCCCGTGTCCTGCCACGTGGAGGCGGGCTCTGTTTAGATCCATTTGATATCTTTTTTTTTTGTGCAGCATTAGAAAAACTTATAACTAATACAAAATCAAGTAAGATATTAAAACGAAATTAAATATTTAGAAAGAAGGAAGGAAGAGAACTGAATAGAGGAGGGATAGGTATAATACAGGGTGATTCAAAAAGAATACCACAACTTTAGGAATTTAAAACTCTGCAACGACAAAAGGCAGAGCTAAGCACTATCTGTCGGCGAATTAAGGGAGCTATAAAGTTTCATTTAGTTGTACATTTGTTCGCTTGAGGCGCTGTTGACTAGGCGTCAGCGTCAGTTGATGCTAAGATGGCGACCGCTCAACAGAAAGCTTTTTGTGTTATTGAGTACGGCAGAAGTGAATCGACGACAGTTGTTCAGCGTGCATTTCGAACGAAGTATGGTGTTAAACCTCCTGATAGGTGGTGTATTAAACGTTGGTATAAACAGTTTACAGAGAATGGGTGTTTGTGCAAAGGGAAAAGTTCTGGACGGCCGAGAACGAGTGATGAAAATGTAGCACGCATCCAGCAAGCATTTGTTCGCAGCCCAGGAAAATCGACTCGCAGAGCTAGCAGAGAGCTGCAAATTCCACAATCAACTGTATGGAGAGTCCTACGAAAAAGGTTAGTTATGAAACCTTATCGTCAACTACCCGAGGCGATGGATCGGCCGCCAGGCAGCCCGTGACAGAGCACTTCATCACTGGCCTCCAAGAAGCCCTGATCTTACCCCCTGCGATTTTTTCTTTTGGGGGTATGTTAAGGATATGGTGTTTCGGCCACCTCTCCCAGCCACCATTGATGATTTGAAACGAGAAATAATAGCAGCTATCCAAACTGTTACGCCTGATATGCTACAGAGAGTGTGGAACGAGTTGAAGTATCGGGTTGATATTGCTCGAGTGTCTGGAGGGGGCCATATTGAAAATCTCTGAACTTGTTTTTGAGTGAAAAAAAAACCTTTTTAAATACTCCTTGTAATGATGTATAACAGAAGGTTATATTATGTTTCTTTCATTAAATACACATTTTTAAAGTTGTGGTATTCTTTTTGAATCACCCTGTATTGCCCGTCACCTGGTTGTGGGCGGCGGCCCGGGTCTTGGAATGACCCTCAAGACGCTGGCCGTCGCTCACCGTGCCTTTAACATCTACCACCCTAAAAACTACCTTAACCAGAAGAGATTAGGGTACGTTAAAGCTAGATACTAAGACTAAGACCTCCATGTCCAGCCTGCTAAACTATTTACAATATACAATAGAGAGGTAACTGATTTTGTGCTTGGCTCAAAGTTGCTAATGAAAGGGTACTTGTGGTAAAAGTAAAACCACAGAGACACAACGAACTGTTACAAATCGGTTATTTCAAAGTCGGCTCTGAGCCAGATGCCCTGTAGCGTGCAGTCCACTGATCCCAAACCACCGCCGTTTGCAACTTCAGTGGTTTCAAGCGAGAGATCGCTGGAGGACAGTGTGGAGGTGTGTCGTGTTTTATGATGAAATGTGGTTCTGTCTCGGTGCCAGTGATGGCCGTGTTTTGGTTAGGAGGAGGCCAGTTGGGGGTCTGCAACCAACCTGTCTGCATGCTGGACACATTGCACCTACACCTGGAGCTGTGGTCTGGAGTGTGATTTCGTATGTCAACACGAGCGTGCTCGTGGATATCCCACGCACTCTGGCTATGGAACAATTTGTCAGTGTGGTGCTTCGATCTGTTGTGCTGCCATTTATGGACTGTATTACAGTGGGTGTTTTCCAACAGGATAACGATCGCCCACATCCCACTGTTATAAACCAGCATGCTCTTCTGAGTGTAGAGATGTTGCCTTGGCCTGCTCAGTCAATAGATCTGTCTCCAGTCGAGCACGTATGGGACATCATGGGACGACAACTCAGATCACAACATCCCTCATAGATACCAATCGAAGACAGACATGTTAGGGTCCACAGTCAACAATGAAGCCCGGGGGTTTGCATTCTCTATGGAACGCTCTAATAATCCAACATAACTGTGAGAGAAAGGATTTTTAAGACTAATAACTTATTTGCAGTGGTGAACAAATAATATTTTTATAATAAATACAAAATTGATAGATCTATGAACAAATTAAAGATAATTAATTATAAGAAAAATCAAAGTTGGACAAAGATAATCTAAATACGGGGCTGAATCATAACCCCCTGCCATGCGTTTTGAGGCGCCATGTCACGGACTGCGTGGTCCCTCCCGTCGGAGGTTCGAGTCCTCCCTGTGGCATGCGCATGTGTGTTGCTCCAAGCATACATTAGTTTAAGTAGTGTGTAAGTCTAGGGACCAATGACCTCTGCAGTTTGGTCCCTTAGGAATTCACACACACACACACACACACACACACACACACACACACACACACACAACTCTCTATCCTTCTCTCTCTCCCTCCCCCCCCTCTCTCTCTCTCTCTCTGTCTCTTAGAGTACACACATCTGTGTGTGCAACCTACCCTCTTTTTTCTCACCTCCTTCACTCTTTCTCTCTCTCTCACTTGATTTCTTCTGTCTCTCCCCTTATCTTTCTTCCTCTCTAAGTCTTCCTCTCACTCTTTTATATAGTCACCTACTCTCTGACCTATATCTTACGTATTCCTTTCTCTCAATCCACCCACCCCTCTCTCTATCTAGTCCCTTTTTTTTGTTTGCCCACGCTGTATGTCTTATAGTTTCCATCTTTCTGTCTCACACATTCTATCCTTTAACTACCTAAATCTTTGTTTCACTTCCTTTTGTGTGTGTGTATTTTCCTCTCTCAACTCCCTCATCCACACGCCTTTACTCTCAGTCTCTTTTTTCCTTCTATCTCACCAGTTCTCTGTCTTTCTTTCTTTACACCTCCCTCTCTCCTTTTTATTTCCTCCCTCTGCATCTACTCCATACTTCATCACTATCTTTTCTTCACTCTCGTTTTCTCTCTTTCCTCCACTCATTTTCTCATTCTCATCCATTCTATCATTCACCATTCCTCTCTTTCTTTTCATCACTATTTCTCTCACCCTGTGTCTCTATCTATTTATTTCTCACACTGTGTCTGTTTCTTCTTTCTGCTTTCAGTCTGTTCCTGCACCTATGTACTTTCACTATTCCTCTTTGTATCTTTCTTTTTCTCTGTCCCTCCCTGTTTCATTCATTAACATTTTATCTCAGTCTCTCCCTCTGTCTGTCTCTTCCTATTCACACTGGACTCGCATTCGGGAGGACGACGGTTCAATCCCGTCTCCGGCCATCCTGATTTAGGTTTTCCGTGATTTCCCTAAATCGCTTCAGGCAAATGCCGGGATGGTTCCTTTAAAAGGGCACGGCCGATTTCCTTCCCCATCCTTCCCTCACCCGAGCTTGCGCTCCGTCTCTAATGACCTCGTTGTCGACGGGACGTTAAACACTAATATCCTCCTCCTCCTCCTCTTCCTATTAATATTATTTTTATTCTCTCTCTTCTTCCCTTCACCCTTCTTTGTTTCTTTCATTCGCATCGTTTATTTCGCTCTAATACTCTTCCTCTTTTCTTTTGTCTCACTCTGCCTCATCTTTCTCTCTCTCTCTCTCTCTCTCTGTCTCCTTCCCCCTGCTGTCTCTTTCTCCCCCCTCCTTACTCTCTCTCACATTTTTTGTGTCCTTCTCCCTGTTGAACTTCCTCTATATTTTTTGTCAGCATCTGTCTCTCTCTAGCACTTTCTGTCTCTCTCTAGCACTTTCACTACTCTATCATACTGTTCCTCTCTCTTCCTGCAGTTGTACTATGTGCTAATAACCCTTTCCTCGTGTTTCTGTAGGTAGACCAGGCATCATTGGGGCTTAGCCGCGAGTTCCTGGTGAAGGGCCCCTCGGACAAGCTGGTGGACGCCTACTACCAGTACCAAGTCGACCTGGCAGTTCTGCTGGGGGCTAACAGGACTCGTGCTCAACAAGAGCTCAGGCAGTCCCTCGAGTTCGAGATAGCTCTGGCCAACGTGAGTATACGACACAGTGGTGATACAGGGCATAATTTACTTCACTGTCATGCCACATATACAATAATCCTTCATCGGAATCTGGCCTCTAAGGGTTGGCATTAGTTTCAATATTACGATATCGTGAGTTAGAAACTCATGGTTACACGGTAAGTTGATCAAAATGGAATTATGAAACTAGCCATTCTTCATTTTAGCAAGACAGATACCACGATTCTAAATGCTGTGTATATGTTCTCTGGCATATCCACATATGAAATGCTGCAATCGAGAAAGGGATGTGAAGCTTTGAGGCATATTGCAGGTATTCACTCGCAGAAAGAACCGCATATATACGTAACTTAGAGCCATGGAACGTAATACTCCAGGGACAATGGTGTGCGATGGCAGCAAGAGGGAGGAAATTTCAGTGCTTGTCCGTGAGGAAAGGACTGAATAATCAGTGGAATGGAAACTGTATGATTCGAGGTATGACATTTGGCTGCAAAGACAGAATATCTGAAAAGGGAAATCTAATGGGTGAATCATGATATAGTAAGTGTAATTGCAGCGAAATCGGAAGAACATAAGGATTTCTGACCAAAAAAATATAGAGCAGCAGAAAATGGTACATCAGAAATAGGAATTGTTGTGCATAGGGAAGGAGGAAGAGCAGAGAGTTGCTGTGAACCGTTGAGTGGTAGGATTATCATCAGACTCGACAGCAAACAAACGCTACCAACAATATTTGAGGCACACGTGTCGACGTATAAAGCAAAAGATGAAGAGGTAAAGTATATGAGAACACGGGAAAGATAAATCAGAGTGGAAAGGTAGTCGAAATTCTGTTAAGGGGCTCCGGAAAGGCTCAAAATCATGAAAAGTTCAATTTTTACTTTTTTGCGTTTTCTGAATCTGCAAACTATTACCTTTTAATAGATATATAATTTATTCAATTCCGAAGACTACAACTATTTTTAATTTTTTTTTGAAATGTGTTCTACATGGGCGTGACCCACTGTGGCGCTGTTAAACTGCTGTCAAATGGTATTATTATTAACGTCCGTGTTCATCAGGTACATTTTAGTGATGTGAGATAAAGTATGTGTTGTGGCTAACCTGTGATGGTTCAATATATATCGCTGGTGTGATTGTCGATTGTTTCATGTTTATTTACTCTGTCGTTATCTCGAAAATATTCGTAATTAATTCTGTTTCTTGAGTCTCTGTTTTGTTGAAGTATAATAACGAATAAAAGTAAAGTTATTAGAAATCCTCTGAAGGCTTTTAAAAAAAGGAGAAATGTTGGAAAGCCAAAGGTATGTGTTATTACTGTAAACAATAAAGACGATGAAAATCCCCAACATAGCTTGTGTCCCAAAGAAGAAGACAGTTGGTGTAAATATAACAAAGGATTGCTAACTGGTGAAGTGTACACTCATAAGCATAGTCTGCCTCATGCAATAATGGAGGTGATAAAACCTATTTTCAGAGACTTAGCAGCACCTGAACTGTTGAAAAAGTGTATTCACGGAAAAACTCAAAACCCCAATGAAAGTGTAAATAGTGTTATATGGTCGAGAATCCCCAAGACTGTATTTGTGGGAATAGAAACACTTCACTTTGGTGTGTATGATGCTGTTGCGACTTTCAATGATGGCAACATTGTAAGGTGCAAGGTATTTAGAAATATGGGAATGAAGATAGGTTCTAACATGGTATGAGCGATGCTTGCTTTAGACAAGGAACGCCTTCGGGCTGCAGACAGGGCTGTAAAGAGTCTAGAAATACAAGCAAGAGTAAACAGGAGGAGGAACAAGAGGAAGCTGGAGGAGGAGTTTGCAGAGGATGAAGATGTTTTCTAAGGATCTCCCAAACATATTTGTTTCAAACTTTCAGTAAATGTTACACAGTACCTTCTGCATAATTTAACACAGCCTTTTTCCAAAAAACTGTATATTTTTGAATATATAAATAAAAAATTGCAAAAAAATGGTGAATTTTCATTACAATTGAAAAAAAATCATCTTTAATAACTGAACTAAAATTTTGTAAAATCCCTGCGTTAAGTTGTAGCCCATATTCCAATAAATAATCTGTAAAAAGTTCAACTTCCTACCTCAAATACTTTGTGAGGAAAGATGTAATTTATAAGCGTTATTTTAACATTGCAAGTATAGGGCGTTCCGGAGCCCCTTAACTATAAGGAATGGGAACGCTCCAGTACAGGAACGAGCTGAAGGCCGAGTTGTGGAAGAGTATGGGCTTGGTAGCAGAAGTGACAGACGGGATGGACTCCTTGGGATCTGCAGTAAATTTCAGCTGGTCGTAGCAGATATCGTTTTCATGACTCACAAGAGGAGGACAAATACTTGGGAAGTGCCTGGACTCGTGTAAAGCTAACAGCTGGATTACTTCATGGTGAGGCAGAGATTCTGGAATCAGATGCTGTACTGGGAGGCGTACTCAAGGGCGTATACAGACACAGATCGCAATGTAGTAGTGATAGAAAGTAGACTGAAGTTGACAGAAAATGTCTTAAGTACATAGAGGCTGCAGATACTGTGATCTACGTCTACATCTACATCTACATGGATACTCCGCAAATCATACTTAAGTGCCTGGCAGAGGGTTCATCGAACCACCTTCACAATGTTTCTCTCTCATTCCACTCTCTAACACCTCGTGGAAAAACGAACACCTATATCTTTCCGTGTGAGCTCTGATTTCTCTTATTTTACCATCGTGATCGTTTCTCCCTATGTATGTCCTCTTCAACAAAATATTTTCGCATTCGGAGGAGAAAGTTGGTGATTGAAATTACGTGAGAAGATCCCAATGCAACGATAAACACCTGAGCAGTCCTCTTAGGTTGTTCGCAGATGATGCTGTAATTTACCGTCTAGTAAGGTCATCCGAAGACCAGTATCAGTTGCAAAGCGATTTAGGAAAGATTGCTGTATGGTGTGGCAGGTGGCAGTTGACGCTAAATAACGAAAAGTGTGAGGTGATCCACATGAGTTCCAAAAGAAATCCGTTGGAATTCGAGTACTCGATAAATAGTACAATTCTCAAGGCTGTCAATTCAACTAAGTACCTGGGTGTTAATATCACGAACAACTTCAGTTGGAAAGACCACTTAGATAATATTGTCTGGAAGGCGAGCCAAAGGTTGCGTTTCATTGGCAGGACACTTAGAAGATGCAGCAAGTCCACTAAAGAGACAGCTTACACTACACTCGTTCGTCCTCTGTTAGAATATTGCTGCGCGGTGTGGGATCCTTACCAGGTGGGATTGACGGAGGACATCGAAAGGGTGCAAAAAAGGGCAGCTCGTTTTGTATTATCACGTAATAGGGGAGAGAGTGTGGCAGATATGATACGCGAGTTGGGATGGAACTCATTAAAGCAAAGACGTTTTTCGTCGCGGCGAGATCTATTTACGAAATTTCAGTCACCAACTTTCTCTTCCGAATGCGAAAATATTTTGTTGAGCCCAACCTACATAGGTAGGAATGATCATCAAAATAAAATAAGAGAAATCAGAGCTCGAACAGAAACGTTTAGGTGTTTGTTTTTCCCGCGCGCTGTTCGGGAGTGGAATGGTAGAGAGATAGTATGATTGTGGTTCGATGAACCCTCTGCCAAGCACTTAAATGTGAATTGCGGAGTAGTCATGTAGATGTAGATGTTTTAATGGTGTATGTCGCAAATTCTGTATCACGTTGATGACACTCTCTCTCGTGTTTCGCTATAATACAAAACGTGCTGCCCTTCTTTGAACTTTTTCGACGTACTCTGTCAGTACTATCTTGTAAGGATCGCACACCGCGCAGCAGTATCCTAAAAGAGGACAGGCAAGCGTGGTGTAGGCAGTCTCCTTAGTAGATCTGTTACATTTTCTAAGCGTTCTGCCAATAAAATGCAGTCTCTGGCTTGCCTTCCCCACAACATTTTCTATTCGTTCTTTCAAATTTATATTGTTCGTAACTGTAATTCCTAGCTACTTACAAGGGAACCTCCCCATCGCACCCCCCTCAGATTTAGTTATAAGTTGCCACAGTGGATAGGCCTTGAAAAACTGAACACAGATCAGTCGAGAAAACAGGAGGAAGTTGTGTGGAACTATGAGAAAATAAGCAAAATATACAAACTGGGTAGTCCATGCGCAAGATAGGCAACATCAAGGCCCGCCAGAACACAGGAGCGCTGTGGTCCCGTGGTTAGCGTGAGCAGCTGCGGAACAAGAGGTTATTGGTTCAAGTCTTCCTCCGAGCAAAAAGTTTAATTTTTTTATATTCAGTCAATTATCAAAGTTCAGGCACTAACAGATAATCAACTTCGCTCTCCAAAATTCCAGGACATGTTCACATTTGCTTGGACATATGCAGGATTTGACGGTCTACACACGGAAAAATTTGAAAACGTAAAAAACATGTTTTGACAGAGCACAGCGAAAAGTGTGCGAGTGTGAGACTTTCGGAATCATTTGTTGCAGTTTATGTGACAAACTCTTATGTTTTCATCACTTTTTTGGGAGTAATTATCACATCCACAAGGAAACCTAAATCGGGCAACGTAGAAGAATCTTTTTACCCATTCGCCAAGTGTACAAGTTAGGTGGGTCGACAACATATTCCTGTCATCTGACACACATGCCGTCACCAGTGTCGTATAGAATATATCAGACGTGTTTTCCTGTGGAGGAATCGGTTGACCTATGATCTTGCGATCAAAAATTTTCGGTTCCCATTGGAGAGGCACGTTCTTTCGTCTACTAATCGCACGGTTTTGCGGTGCGGCCGCAAAACGCAGACACTAAACTTATTACAGTGAACAGAGACGTCAATGAACGAATGGATAGATCATAACTTTGCTAAAATAAAGAAAAATTTTTCGCTTGAGGGGAGACTTGAACCAAGGACTTTTCGTTCCGCAGCTGCTCACACTAACCATGGGACCACGGCGCTCCTTATCTTTGGAGGTCCATGATGTTGCCTATCTTCGCGTGGACTACTCAGTTTGTATATTTTGCTTATTTTTTTATAGTTCGACACAACTTCTTCCTGTTTTCTCGATTGATCTGTGTTCGGTTTTTCAAGGCCTATCCACTGTGCCAACTTGTAACTAAATCTGAGGGGGGTGCGATGGGGAGGTTCCCTTGTTAGTTGAATTTCCGGCCTTTAGGTTTGATTGATTTACTGTGCAACGGGTGTTTAACGGATTGCTTTTGGCACTCATGTGGATGGCCTGACGGTTTTCATTATTTGGGGTCAATCGCCAATTTCCGCACTATACAGATATATTTTCTGAATCGTTTTGCAATTTGTTGTGATCTTCTGGCGACTTCACAAGACGATAGAGGCCAGCATCATCTGAAAACAACCTAAGATGGCTGTTTAGATTGGCTCCTACATCGTTTATATAGTTAATGAGCAGCAGACAGTCTACAACACTACCTCGTAGAACGCCAAAAATCACTTCTGTTTAACTCGATGACTTTCCATCAGTTATTACGAGCGGTGGCCTTTCTGACAGGAAATCACGAATTCAGTCACATAACTAACGAGATAATGCATTAGCACCCAATTTTACTACAAGCCATTTGTGTGGTACAGTTAAAAAGCCTTCTGGAAATCCAGAAATACGGAATCAATTCGAACTTCCTTATTGATAGCACTCAATACTGTGTGTAAAGAGCTAGTTGTGTTTCACAGGAACGATGTTTTCTAAATCCGTGTTGACTGTGTGTCAATACACCTTTCTCTTTGAGGTAATTCATAATGTTCCAACACAATATATGTTCCAAAATCCTGGTGCATATCGACATTGATGATATGGGCCTGTAATTTATTCGATTAATCCTACTACCTTCCTTGAATATTGGTGTGACCTGTGCAACTTTCTAGTATTTTGGTACGGATCTTCGTTTAGTATACTCTGAAAGGAACCTAATTGGTATACAGTCTGGACCAGAAGAGTGGCTTTTATTAAGTGATTTAAATTGCTTCACTACTCCGAGGATATCTACTTCTAAGTTACTCATGTTGGCAGCTGTTCTTGATTCGAATTCTGCTTCTGCTTCTTTGGTGAAGAAATATAGAAAGGCTTTGACTTTCAGCAACCCAAATTGATTGAAGGAGAAAAAGAGAATAAAAACTGAAGGAAAAATGAAGTACAAAAATGTTCACGAGCAGACATAATACAATAACATAAGCGATTTACCTGTAAAACCAATAGGAAGTGTAGGGCATGTAACAGGAAACGGTGCAGGAGACATGTGAAGAACTCGTGAAGGAAATGAACTTCAGAAGGACAGATTGAGATTGTTGAGAAGAAAAACCTTTAGTAACATTAAGAGTAATGGTATCTTCAACATTAAGGTTGGAAGAGGAATTTCAGTAGTGCGCTTAGAAGAGAGAACTGACAGGAAGAACGAGGAAGAACGAGTACACCGAACATTTGTATGATGAGGTAGTACAACAAGAAATGGGAATCGAATTGTAAGACATGGGAAGCCCAGTATTACAGCCGCAATTTGACACAGATTTGGAAAACTTGGCAGAAGATACGTGGGACGTTTCATAAACAACGCACACTATTAAAGTTACTTTCGTTGATATTTCCCTTTGAATAGCTCACAGGATACAAACTAACATAGGGCACTCTGAACAGTGTGTAGCAGCAGTTATCAGTAACGCACACACCAGTAATTACAGAAATCAAATTTCCGCCAAGCTCATAGTAATAACAGCTACACGCGACATCATTACTTAAACCAATACTGAAATGTTACTGCATGAAGTGCAGAGCTAAATTTGGACATGAGGGGCTTCTATCTTAACTGACATTTAAAAACGCAAATAAATACAAATGATATCATAAATACACATTTTATACTCCTCTACATACACCAGTTTTCCTTAGCAGCAGTAATAGTCCAATTATCTTTCAAATATTTGGAGGATATGATGGGGACCCATAAACTAGTATAGTGTCACCAGTCAAACTCTATGATTATTTCAGTAAAAAAGACTAATTCAAACAAAGCTAATTCTTCACTTCACTTGGAGTAGTTGATAATTTACTTTGCAAGACAAAAAATTCAACACTGAGCTCAGTTAACTTCGAAAAAGGAACCATTCATGATAGAAATCAAAACACCACTATTTTTAAAATGAGCTTAACTTATTTGTCTTTTTTACCACATGTGAAGCAGGTATTTTCGACAATCACATTTACACAATCTGGCATTGTATTCCTGCTAAACAATACCTTGCAATAAACTAAGAGTGCTTTAGAAAAATCCTATCTAACTTCACTTTTGTGGTTTTAACTTTAACTTTTGCTACTCATTTTACATTTGGCAAACACAAAGAACCACTTTAAACACTTGAATGCAAGAATTGTTAATTTAAAACGGGATATTCGGTTTTAGTAGCACTTAGGTAAGGACACTGCATAGGTTCCTGAGCAGGATAGAAAATCTGGTTCTGAACACAGATTTATAACATTATGATTATTATTAAAACCACACACAATTTAAGTGGTCCGTGCCCATATACATAGCTGCGTGTATGAAGTTAGTAAAGCAGTGGTGAAGTTTTGGTGGTAGATGACATGGCCGCTAACTGTACTCAGCCGGCCGCGGTGGTCTAGCGGTTCTAGGCGCTCAGTCCGGAACCGCGAGACTCCTACGGTCGCAGGTTCGAATCCTGCCTCGGGCATGGATGTGTGTGATGTCCTTACGTTAGTTAGGTTTAAGTAGTTCTAAGTTCTAGTGGACTGATGACCACAGATGTTAAGTCCCATAGTGCTCAGAGCCATTTGAACCATTTTTAACTGTACTCACGGCTCTTGATGTTCGAATGCTCAACAAAATTTCTTCTCGGCGTCGGATTTTCAACATATTAGAGCCATCCCTTTTTGCCGAGAATACCAAATAATAGCCAGATCCACATCCGAGGTAAAAATCCTTTACAAAGCAGCTTCCAATTGCCTCTCTTGGCAAAGTCGAAGTGCACCGTGCTACGGCTGGCCACTTACTGCGTACCGTTCACACCAAGGAGCCGCCCAGTTCGACCGCCAAAACCACCTTTTACATCGCGCCATGCCATTTCCGTTACGGAGGGACTTCCCTACATCTTTTATGTATTACAAATACAAGTGCCCTAAGCATGAACCAGCTTTCAACAAACATTGTCGTTTTTATAATCATACACATAGTATAATAATTTATCCTTCCAACAATTCATTTTGCTTTTTCCATATATACATTACAAAACTCTAATTTCCTGTCACAAATCAAGGACTTTAACTAACAAAGAATACACACTCCATAACCAGCTACACAGTTACATAATATCCTCCTTCTGATCGATATAGCCGGCCGGGGTGGCCGAGCGGTTCTAGGCGCTTCAGTCTGGAACCGCGTGACAGCTACGGTCACAGGTTCGAATCCTGCCTCGGGCATGGTTGTGTGCGATGTCCTTAGGTTAGTTAGGTTTAAGTAGTTTTAAGTTCTAGGGGACTGTTGACCTCAGAAGTTAAGTCCCATAGTGCTCACAGCCATTTTTTGATCGATATAAGTGTTACCATCTGTTGATGTTTCTTGGCATTCGGGGTCTTGGTTTATCATCCGTGCTCATACGACCCCATCGAAAGTGAGTAACTCAACTTGAAACCGTACTTCCGTCCAATGTTAACTCACCGCAAACTTCACTTAAGGCATTGTGGATTTTTGCGTGTAAAGTTTCGATCTTGATGTGCAATCTCTGGCCTTCAACAGTCACAGCACCCAAGACTCCTGCAGGATCCATTCCTACCTTTCGCCAATTTTATGTTACTGTGTTGTTGTTGTGGTCTTCAGTCCAGAGACTGGTTTGACGCAGCTCTCCATGCTACTCTATCCTGTGCAAGCTTCTTCATCTCCCAAGTAACTACTGCAGCCAACATCCTTCTGAATCTAGTTAGTCTATTCATCTCTTGGTCTCCCTCTACGACTTTTACCCTCCACACTGCCCTCCAATGCTAAATTGGTGATCACATGTTGCCTCAGAACATGTCCTACCAACCGATCCCTTCTTCTAGTCAAGTTGTGCCTCAAATTACTCTTCTCCCCAGTTCTATTCAATAACTTCTCATTAGTTATCTGATATACCCATCTAATCTTCAGCATTCTTCCGTGTTTCACTTCCATACGTGGCTGCACTCTATACAAGTACTTTCAGAAACGACTTCCTGACACTTGAATTCTATGCTCGATGTTAGCAAATTTCTCTTCTTCAGAAACGCTTTCCTCGCCATTGCCAGTCAACATTTTATATCCTCTCTACTTCGACAATCATCAGTTATTTTGCTCCCCAAATAGCAAAACTCATTTACTACTTTAAGCGTCTCATTTCCTAATCCAGTTCCCTCAGCATCACCCGATTTAATTCGACTACATTCCATTACCCTCGTTTTGCTTTTGTTGATGTTCATTTTATATCCTCCTTTCAAGACACTGTCCATTCCGTTCAACTGCTCTTCCAGGTCCTTTGCTGTCTCTGACAGAATTACAATGTCACCAGTGAACCTCAAAGTTTTTATTTCTTCTCCATCGATTTTAATTCCTACTCCGAATTTTTCTCTTGTTCCTTTTACTGCTAGCTCAATATAAAGATTGAATAACATCGGGGGTTAGAGTACACAGCGAAAAAACGAAGACGTGTGCTTCTTCCTCAAGCTCCCAACTACATCTAACGTAATTTTCATTCTTGTTGCATCAAACAGCCTACAGCAATACCAACCTGTGCATTATTTATGAAATGTCCCTCGTATACGCAACATTCCTTGGGAATTCCTAAAATCATTAGGAAAGCAGCAAACGGCTGTTCAGGCTGGTGTCTAGAACCTGTGAGAGTGGAGACTTACAACTGCATAGTCCAGTTTACGACGTAACTCTATAGAAAATTGAGCTTCCAACTTAAGTACTCCTAGACTGCACTTTTTGGACTTACGAAGCAATAACATGTTAATAAAACATCTTACCACTATGGTCATGACTAGAGACCGGATTTTATGCATCACAAAAACCTTAAATACGCATGCATATATGCATGAAAATGGATGAAAAGTGTCGAAATACGCAAGATCAGGTGATAAAAAAACATGGTAGTTACTGCGAGCATTATATTTCAAAGTCGAACCTGTGCATATCAGTTACGAGGAAGAGCGCCGGCCACGCGGAAAATCGGTTCATTTAGAACGCTGATATCATTTTCTGAATACTTTCTGGCAGAGGTTAGGAAGGGGGTCCTTCGGGGATTATTTTCGAAACATTTACAAAATGGGAACGCATACTATGTTTCAAGAATTGTTCCTTCTTTGCTGTTGCCGTCGGTAACAAGCGGATGTACAGGACCAACATCGATATATATCGCATGCAGAGGGGCGTAATATCTTATTTAAAAAACAACATGCAATCACGAATTTTTTTGAACAGCATTAACTTTTAATTAATTCCTCTGGACCAAAGCTTCATTTACAATTTATTTTACGTTTTTCTACAATTGTAAACACAAACGATCAAGTACTGTTCCAAATGTTCGGTAGTAAGATTGTTTCTTCTATCACTCAAAACATTTTTATAAGCAGAAAAGGACAGTTCTACACCAAGTGAGGTAACTGGGCAGTATTTGAACTGGAGGGCTATGTTGGCTCTTATTGTTTCTGATAAAAGTTCACCTGTCCCTTTAATAAACCGACCAATTTGGCACAAGGGTTCAAAGCCTGAGTTATTGTTCAAAATGTTTTCAAACGTTTCTGTATGATTTCTCGGGAATACCTAGAATAATGTTATACATTAACTGAATAGATTCATTCAACGCCAAACCTTTAGGTTCAAGATTATTAATACTTGCAAGTATATGGGAAAAATGAGTGCTAATCACAGCAATGTCTTTCTTAATAGTGGAATCATTAAAAGCTTCCTTGTGCTGCCAAACTGCCAAAGCCCCTGCACTATTGAAGTCGTTTGCTGCCCCTCTAATGGCCTCGAAATGTTACAACACAGCTTCGACCCACGTACCCCAACGAGTTACCACTGGTTCGGGAGGTAAAGGCACCTTTGGGAGTTTTTCTTTGTGGGTCTTGATGCGAGCATGAGCCTTTGGAAACACTTTATTTGTGGATGAAATCAGTTTGTTTACATTCACAAACGTGGAACGTACTTCTTTAACAAGGCGATGTACTCCATGAGCAGAGCACGTGAGATGAATCAAACTGGGATAAAATACTCGGAGGGCTTTTCCCGCTTTGATCATATAGGGAGCAGAATCTGAAATAAACACAAACGTCTTTTCATCTGCAGAAGATTCTGGAAATACTTGTCTAATGCTCTCATTCACAAATCTGGCGATTGTAGAAGTTGTTTGCAGGCCGCTAAGTAGGAAGAAGAAGGGTCTCCTTTTAAAGCACCAACAGTTAATTTTGCAATTTAACGCCCACATGTGTCTGCAGTTTCGTGAACTGAAGTCCAGATAATGCTGTTCGTTACGTATTTCTTCCAGTCGGTATGCAAGTTTTACGCAATGTTGATTCATCTCGTATATTTTGATCAAAGCAATATTTGCGCAGGAAGCCTTTTAGGATAGGGTTTGTAAGTTTGTGAAGAGGAATATTGCTTGGAATGAATGCTTCACACAGATCCATGTTAAACCGAACTTTTTGGATACTTTTCGAGCGGCCTGGCGCACAACGCGCTACAGACTACACGTCGTAAACATACTTTCAACTGTGCACAAGTAAATGGGAAGCTAAACTGGAACAATGGGCGTGCGACTAAAAGCTCGAGTAGTTTGGTGTAATCGTTGCCGACGCGTATGGCATAGGAGCATTGACTCTGTCTGCCTGTTCCTGTTCCCCTTCTGTGACGATTTGGCTAGGCAGGGGCCTCTCGGTTAGCGATTGGACGCAGTTTTAGGTCGCGGTCAATCTGTCAATCAAATCAAGATCGAGCTAGAGGCCGCCCGTCTAAATTTTTAAAATACTGTAAACACGGAGCGAAAATATGCATCGTCACTAGTTTTTAGTTAAAACATGCAATAACTGGTGAAAAGGAGAAGTACAGGGTGTTTCAAAAATGACCGGTATATTTGAAACGGCAATACAAACTAAACGAGCAGCGATAGAAATACACCGTTTGTTGCAATATGCTTGGGACAACAGTACATTTTCAGGCAGACAAACTTTCGAAATTACAGTAGTTACAATTGTCAACAACAGATGGCGCTGCGGTCTGGGAAACTCTATAGTACGATATTTTCCACATATCCACCATGCGTAGCAATAATATGGCGTAGTCTCTGAATGAAATTACCCGAAACCTTTGACAACGTGTCTGGCGGAATGGCTTCACATGCAGATGAGATGTACTGCTTCAGCTGTTCAATTGTTTCTGGATTCTAGCGGTACACCTGGTCTTTCAAGTGTCCCCACAGAAAGAAGTCACAGGGGTTCACGTCTGGCGAATAGGGAGGCCAATCCACGCCGCCTCCTGTATGTTTCGGATAGCCCAAAGCAATCACACGATCATCGAAATATTCATTCAGGAAATTAAAGACGTCGGCCGTGCGATGTGGCCGGGCACCATCTTGCATAAACCACGAGGTGTTCGCAGTGTCGTCTAAGGCAGTTTGTACCGCCACAAATTCACGAAGAATGTCCAGATAGCGTGATGCAGTAATCGTTTCGGATCTGAAAAATGGGCCAATGATTCCTTTGGAAGAAATGGCGGCCCAGACCAGTACTTTTTGAGGATGCAGGGACGATGGGACTGCAACATGGGGCTTTTCGGTTCCCCATATGCGCCAGTTCTGTTTATTGACGAAGCCGTCCAGGTAAAAATAAGCTTCGTCAGTAAACCAAATGCTGCCCACATGCATATCGCCGTCATCAATCCTGTGCACTATATCGTTAGCGAATGTCTCTCGTGCAGCAATGGTAGCGGCGCTGAGTGGTTCCCGCTTTTGAATTTTGTATGGATAGAGGTGTAAACTCTGGCGCATGAGACGATACGTGGACGTTGGCGTCATTTGGACCGCAGCTGCAACACGGCGAACGGAAACCCGAGGCCGCTGTCGGATCACCTGCTGCACTAGCTGCGCGTTGCCCTCTGTGGTTGCCGTACGCGGTCGCCCTACCTTTCCGGCACGTTCATCCGTCACGTTCCCAGTCCGTTGAAATTTTTCAAACAGATCCTTTATTGTATCGCTTTTCGGTCCTTTGGTTACATTAAACCTCCGTTGAAAACTTGGTCTTGTTGCAACAACACTGTGTTCTAGGCGGTGGAATTCCAACACCAGAAAAATCCTCTGTTCTAAGGAATAAACCATGTCGTCTACAGCACACTTGCACGTTGTGAACAGCACACGCTTACAGCAGAAAGACGACGTACAGAATGGCGCACCCACAGACTGCATTGTCTTCTATATCTTTCACATCACTTGCAGCGCCATCTGTTGTTGAAAATTGTAACTACTGTAATTTCGAAAGTTTGTCCGCCGGAAAATGTACTGTTGTCCCAAGCATATTGCAACAAACGGTGTATTTCTATCGCTGCTCGTTTAGTTTTTATTGCCGTTTCAAATATACCGGTCATTTTTGAAACACCCTGTATATGCAAATGCATATAATGTGGTCTCTAGTCATGACAATAGTTCAGCAACTGGCCTATGTTTTGGTTATAGCAGTGAGCTGTAATCAATAACGTCACCATACTCAAAACCAAAAATTACTGTTGTTAGTTGTGTGCACTGTACGTAAAGAGCTGGAGCTTGAGAATCCCGGGTACTACCGGAGACTGTGAAGCTCTAATCCCCATCGCCGGCGGCAGGTGCATCTCAACAGCTGTGACCTGTTATTAGTGTGCTGATAGACCAGTCAGCACCTGCTAGCTTCAGAACTGGAATTATTACATTCTTCCCCATGTCTGACGGTTTTCCCCCATCTTATATATCTTGTTTACGGGATGGAATAGTTTTCTCATGGCTGGCTGACCCAAGGATTTGCATAATTCTGAGAGATTGGTTCAAATGGCTCTGAGCACTATGGGACTTAACTGCTGAGGTCATCAGTCCCCTAGAACTTAGAATTACTTAAACCTAACTAACCTAAGGACATCACACACATCCATGCCCGAGCCAGGATTGGAACCTGCGACCGTAGCAGTCGCGCGGTTCCGGACTGAGCGCCTGAACCGCTAGACCACCGCGGCCGGCAATTCTGAGAGAATATCATCTGCTCAAGAGCTCTTGTTTCGACTAAAATCCTCCAGTGCGCAGTCAAATTATTCCCGCAGTATCGTATATCCCATGTCATCTTCACCTCTTCCTCTTCTTCAAGTTTATTTCCCTTATATTTCCCCTCTGTAAATTCCTCTCTTTCCTTCATACTGACTCTCCATCTTACCTCTTGATATTCATACAACTACTTTTCTTTTCTATTTAATCTCCCTACAGGCGGCATTTATCTTACCCGTAGCTATGAATGCTTCTGCAGCCTTGCATTTGACCTCCTGCCAATCCTGTATTTTAATCTAGTGAGGTAGTGCAGTGGTTAGATGAATGTTCAGACCCACATCCAGCCATCCTGATTTAGATTTTCCGTGCTTGCTTAAGACAAATGCTGCAATCAGTAATTTTTGAGAACATTCCTCTTGGAGCACAGCAGCTTTTTTCATTATTTAAAAACTAACATGAACAATTACAACCCACAAGAAACTTCTTTTCTTATGAAGTTACGAGTTTCGGTCTGTTTTAGATCAGATCTAACATAATAATGGCAGATGGTGGCTGTGAACAGAGCAGAAGCTATGACTCCACCAACGCTAACTGCTCGAGTTAGGTCTGGAGATGGTGTAAAACAGACCAAAGCCAGTAGCCTCGTAAAAAAAGACGTTCCTTGTGGGTGTGACTGTTCATGTTCATTTTTAAGAAAATGTCAGAATGGTTTATTTGAAATGGCATGGCCAATTTCCTTCCCTGTCCTTCACCAGTCTGAGCTCATGCTCTGTCTCTAATGCCCTCATTATCTATCGAGTATTAAACACTAATCTCCTCCTTGTCCTCCTCCTACTATATTTTAGATGCCTCTATTTCCTTTTCCTGTTAACACTTGCTGCATTTATTTATGTTTTCTCGTTTTTTTAAATCATTGTAGGCTCAATAATCTTAGCCAAGGGTGGGCCTGGCATATTAGCTTATTTGATCCTCTGCCACTTTCACTAGTTCATTTCTCAAAGCTACATGTGCAGTCTGTTGCAGTCCTTCCCTCCGTTTCAGTCAACCATCGCATAATGCTGCCTTCTGAATTCTTCACAGTGGTCATTTTCATTTATCCGGGCAGCATCTGCTTCGTATCCTATCTTTCTGTAATTTCTTTTAATCGGTAGTTCGCAACTAATTTCATATTGCAAATTCTGCAACTTTCTCAGTCCGACAGAGTGGTCCGGACACAAGGGCAGTGGTCCTGACAGGGTCGCCATCGGTCCACAGATCTCACTGCCCAAAGAGGAGCGGCGCAACTTGACGCAGCTGTACAACCCGTACACGGTGGAACAGCTGCAGCGCGAGTTCCCTCTCCTGTCGTGGCTGGAGTACCTGCAGGCGATGCTGCCGCCGCACGTCACTGTCTCCGACGATGACGTGGTGGTGGTGGTGGTGCCGTCCTACCTCGAGAGGCTCCGAGAACTGATCAGCCACACCCCCAAGAGGTAAGTTGTGGCCAGGAGGTCAGCATTCTGCCTGGGTTCTGCTTTTACGTCTCATACAGAGAGGTCCCCAGTGGTGGGACTGACTTTTTCCGCCCGTCTATACGGAGATGTAGCTTAAGATCTCGAGTATTGTACCCTGGCGCCATTCACGCTGGTAGGCCCTTGTCTGCGAGTAACAGACAACAAAAAAATTCGGAATTTTTGTGTCGCTCAATAGCGTTAAAAAAGTAGCATTAGATGGACTGGTTGTTTTGTGTAATTGATACGGTACAGCCTTCACAGGCAGAAGGTCATCATATTGCCTTCTTCATTTCCTCGTATTTTTCTTCCTATCGTTCTTTCGCTGCCTGAAATCTTCGTTCATATGATTTTAATTAATTTTATGTAAAATTTGGATTTAATTTCTTTCGTTTTATCATCATATCTTTTGGTCTTTGTCATTGCATTCATTATTTTTATTCCTCATTTTCTCTTATTTCTTTCGTTTCAATCTTCGTCTGATTTATTGCGGCCATTGTGTGAATTTAGGCTACATTTTAAATGTTTGTATGATGATTACCATGTAAACAAAACACATGTTTTGTAACGCAAAGGCCGGCTGGAGTGGCCGAGCGATTCTAGGCCCTACAGTTTGGAGCTGCGCGACCGCTACGGTCGCAGGTTCGAATCCTGCCTCGGGCATGGATGTGTGTGATGTCCTTAGGTTAGCTAGGCTTAAGTAGTTCTAAGTTCTAGGGGATTGATGACCTCAGAAGATAAGTCCTATAGTGCTCAGAGCCATTTGAACCATTTTGTAACGCAAAATACATTTTTTACACCATTGCACAGTTAGTATAAATAAACTATTTCGTCTTCTTTTTTTTAACCAGTAGATCGGTATTTCCAGATAACTGAATATTATAATAGATAAAAGTAATTACATTCACATTCACAAAAATTCCGAGTAGGAGAAGAATGACATAAAAAGAAAAATGGGAAGAAACGAAGAAGTTCATATGGTGATTAAAATTAAGTGACAGATGCAGAGAAAAAATTACATTCAAACCATTTAATTGAATAAAAAGAGTGATAAAAGTCATTTCAATAAGGATTTAAAAATACCGACGATCTTCTGCATGTGAACGCTACACCCTATCCATTATGCCCCACAACAAGCCCACAAAATGCTACTTTTTTAGTGCCATTGAGCATCATGAAAAATTTCGAAATCTTTTTTTCATCGACTACTCGCAAACGAAGGCCAACCAGCATGACTGGCTGCAGGGTGTGATACCTGAGATCTTAAGCTACATTACTGTATAGATGGTTTCAGAATGTCAGTCCCATCACTGGGGACCTCTAGTTGTGAGAGAGTACTCTGCAAGCCAGCGTACAGCGCGCTGTGGGTCCACTGCTCTTTATTGCCTTCTGTTAGGCAGCGAGGAACCCAGCAGGCACATACCTCTGAGTACCCCAACTGGCAGACGAGTGTGTCAGCACTGCCAACAGAGACTTCCAGTCGCGCAGCGAGGTGTGCGATTGTGATCTGTCGATCATCTCGAATGAGAGTGTCCGCGCGTTCCAACACTGCAGGAGTCACAGCTGTGTCCGGCCAATCGGCAAGCGGGAGATCGGACAGGTTTGCACGATCTTGTTGCGACAGTGACAGGAGCCTCGCCCAACGACTCACCGTGCTTTTGTTCACTGCAAGCTCTCCGTAAACGTTCAGCAAGCGCCTATGGATATCAGCTATGCTATGATTTTCCGTCGAAACAAACTGTCACATGTCTCGGCTAGAAATTCACCTCCACTACAGGCGCCACTTCGAAGCCTATATATAGTGGCACCACCTATCCGAATTTAATGAAATCATAGTGGCTGTGCTGTACCACAACAATTTCCGCATTTTTTCGACCGAAACTGGCCGAGAAAAAGAAAGCATTGCATTACTTATTGAACATCCGTCCTATTGTTTCACAGCCGCCGTAAAGTACCACTTCTTTTTTAACATCTTCCGATTTGGGGCGACACTCCCTGTTGCTCATGCGACTGCATATGCGAATTCTTCCATGGTGGGTCCTTTGTGACCTTCATTACAATAATAACTAGCACTTTCTTGGATTTTATTACTTTCATTCACCCTGACTATCCACTTCTTGTGTCTGCCCTCATCCAACTCAAGGAGTCGTCTACGATTTTCCTCGCTACATTTTGAAACAACCCAGTTTGTGGATACATAGATGGGCATCATCAGCACTAAATTTTTGGAAGGGAGGGGGGGGGGGGGGGAGGACTGTGACTCAGTAGACAGGGTGCAAGTCACAAGGGGGCTCTAAACGGGTGATCGCCTCGAAGAAAGGTGAAAAAATGGGGAATTAAAACCGCTTTCTGAAGCATTCTAGTACCATCAGACCATATGTTTTTGTGGCGCTTAAAACTCATAGTGGGTGTCAATTTAAGCTGAGATTAAAACGTATTTTGACATTACCCAGCACGCAAGTAGCAGACGAAGACATTTTTAAATGCTGTATTAGTTTCTTTATTAAAAACAGCTTAAGAATGTAAAATTAATCCAGCAGAAAAAAAATTATTTCCTAGTTCAAAGTGCACACCTATGCTTTTATAACATGCAGAATTCTGGGAACCTATTACTTTACAAGAGTCATCACCATTTTCTTGCAATGTGGGGTCAGACTTGTTACTATGGATTTGGTGATGTTAGTGTCGGAGGGTGGCTGGATGCCCTTCCTGTTGCCACCTCGTAGCCACAGGCCATTTAATTTGCAACAACCTTCGGTAGCACCACATCTCTAATGCACTCTTCAGTAACACCACATATCTAATGCACTCTTCCATAGCACCACATTCATAATGCACTCTTCCGTAGCACCACATCTCTAATGCACTCTTCCGTAGCACCACGTCTCTAATGCACTCTTCGGTGGCATCACTTTTCTAATGCACTCTTCGTTAGCACCACATCTCTAATGCACTTTGGTAGCACCACATCTCTAATGCACTCTTTGGTAGCACCGCATCTCTAATGCACTCTCCGGTAGCACCACATCTCTAATGCACTCTTCGGTAGCACCACATCTCTAAAGCACTCTTCGGTAGCACCACATCTCTAATGCATTCTTCGGTAGCACCACATCTCTAATGCGCTCTTCGGTAGCACCACATCTCTAATGCACTCTTCGGTAGCACCACATCTCTAAAGCACTCTTCGGTAGCACCACATCTCTAATGCACTCTTTGGTAGCACCACATGTCTAATGCACTCTTCCGTAGCACATCTCTAATGCACTCTTCCGTAGCACCACATCTCTAATGCATTCTTCGGTAGCACCACATCTCTAATGCGCTCTTCGGTAGCACCACATCTCTAATGCGCTCTTCGGTAGCACCACATCTCTAATGTGCTCTTCGGTAGCACCACATCTCTAATGCACTCTTCGGTAGCACCACATCTCTAAAGCACTCTTCGGTAGCACCACATCTCTAATCCACTCTTTGGTAGCACCACATCTCTAATGCACTCTTCGGTAGGACCACATCTCTAATGCACTCTTTGGTAGCACCACATGTCTAATGCACTCTTCTGTAGCACATCTCTAATGCACTCTTCTGTAGCACCACATCTCTAATGCACTCTTCGGTAGCACCACATCTCTAATGCACTCTTCGGTAGCACCACATCTCTAATGCACTCTTCGGCAGCACCACATCTCTAATGCACTCTTCGGTAGCACCACGTATCTAATGCTTCGAGTCTCTTCTGTCCCAGTTTTCCTACAGTCCATGTCTGACTACCGTACGATGCCGTGCTTCAAATGTAGTTAGAACTTTGAATGTAGGACTTGGAATATTGTGTTTTTAGTGAATAATATAAGTGGATTTGAGTTACTGGCATTTTAGTAAATCCTGAAAAAGATTAATTCTTACTGCAGAAGCGCTTTTATTATATGTAATTAGTTAAGCTTGGGTATACGCTGAAGCGCCAAAGAAACTGGTATAGGCATGCATATTCAAATAACGTGATATACCCTATGTGATCAAACGTACCCGGACACCCCCAAAAACATACGTTTTTCATGTTAGGTGCAGTGTGCTTGTACCTACTGCCAGGTTATATCAGCGACCTCAGTAGTCATTAGACATCGTGAGAGAGCTGAATGGGGCGCTCCACAGAACTCACAGAGTTCGAACATGGTCAGGTGATTGGGTGTCACTTGTGTCACACGTCTGTACGCGAGATTTCCACACTCCTAAACATCCCTAGGTCCACTGTTTCCGATGTGATAGTTAAGTGGATACGTGAAGGGACACTTACAGCACAAAAGCGTACAGGCCGACCTCGTCTGTTGTTTCACAATCGACCATCGAAGATGATCGTATTGTGTAGTAGCCAGACATCTAACCAGAGTATCACACATGGATTGCAAACTGTATCAGGATGACAGTTAGGGGGGAGGTGAGAAAACGTGGATTTCCTGGTCGAGTGGCTGCTCATAAGGCACACGTATAGAGCGTAAACACGGAACGATTGAACAGTGGGAAAACGTTGTGTGGAGTGACGTTGTGTGGCGATCCGATGGCAGGTTATGGCGAATGCCCGGTGAACGTCATCTGCCAGTGTAGTGCCAGCAGTAAAATTCAGAGGCGATGGTGTTCTGGTGTGATCGTGTTTTTCATGGAGGGAGCTGGCACCCCTTCTTGTTTGCTTTGTTATCAAAGCACAGGCCTACATTGATGTTTTAAGCACGTTCTTGCTTCTCACTATCGAAGAGCAAATCGGGAATGGTGACTGCAGTTTTCAAAACGATCGAGCACCATAATGCACGGCCTGTGGCGGACTGGCCTGCACAGAGTCCTGACCTGAATCCCATAGAACGCCTTTGGGATGTACTGGAACGCCGACTTCGTACTAGACCTCACCGACCGACATCGATACCTCTCCTCAGCGTGGCACTCGGTGAAGAATGGGCTGCCATTCCCCAAAAAACCTCCCAGCACCTGATTGAACGTATCCCTGCGAGAGTGGTTCAAAATGGCTCTGAGCACTATGGGACTTAACTTCTGAGGTCATCAAGCCGCTAGAACGTAGAACTACTTAAGCCTAACTAACCTAAGGACATCACACACATCTATGCCCGAGGCAGGATTCATACCTGCGATCATAGCAGCAGTGCGGTTTCAGATTGTAGCGCCTAGAACCGCTCGGCCACCCCGGCCGGCCCCTCCGAGAGTGGAAGCTGTCATCAAGGCTACAGGTGGGCCAACACCAGATTGAATTCCAGTATTACCGATGAAGGGCGCCACTAACTTGTAAGTCATTTTCAGCCAGGTGTTTGGATACTTTTGATCACGCAGTGTATAAACAGGCAGAATACGGTGATGCGGTCGACAACACCTATGTAAGACAAAAAGTGCCTTGCGCAGTTGATAGATGGGTTACTGCTGCTACAGTGGCAGGTTACCGAGATTTAAGTGATTTTTAACGTGGTGTTACAGTGGGCACACGAGCGATGGGACACTGCATCCCGAGGCAACAATGAAGTGGGATTTTCCCATATGACCATTTCCCGAGTGTACTGTGAATAACAGGTATTCGGAAAAATATCAAATCTCCTACATCGCTGCGGCCAGGGAAAGGTCCTGCAAGAACGGGACCAACGACGAGCGAAGAGAATCGCTCAATGTGACAGAAGTGCAACCCTTCCAGAAATTGTTGCAGATTTCAGTGCTTGGCCATCGACAAGTGTCAGCGTGCGAACTGTTCAATGAAACATGATCAATATGGACTTTCGGAGCAGAAGGCCCACTCGTGTATCCTCGATGACTGCACGACACAAAGCTTTACGCCTCACCTGGGCCCATCAACACCGACATTTGACGGTCGATGACTGGAAACGTGTTGCCTAGTCGGACGCGTCTCGTTCCAAATTGTGTCGAGCGGATGGATGTGTACGGGTATGGAGACAACCACATAAATCCATTGACCCTGAATTTCAGCAGGGGACTGTTCAAGCTGGTGGAGGCTCTGTAATGGTGTGGGGCGTGTGCAGGTGGAGGTCTCTGATATGTGTAGATACGACTCTGACAGCTGACACGTACGTAACCATCCTGTCTGATCACCTGCATCCATTCGTGTCCATTGTGCATTCTGACGGACTTGAGCAATTCCAGCAGGACAATGCGACACCCCACACGTCCAGAATTGCTACAGAGTGGCTCCAGGAACACTCTTCTGAATTTAAACGATTCTGCTGGTCACCAAACTCCCTAGACATGAACATTATTGAGCATATCTGAGACGCCTTGCAACGTGCTGTTCAGATGAGATCTCCACTCCCCTCGTACTCTTACGGATTTATGGACAGCTCTGCAGGATTCATGGTGTCAGTTCCCTCCAGCACTACTTCAGACGTTAGTCGAGTCCATGCCACGTCGTGTTGCGGCACTTGTGCAGGCTCGTGGGGGCCATACACGATATTAGGCAGGTGTGCCATTCATTTCATTTGCTGACATGAGACTCAAAAAATAAAAATTACTTTTCAAAAAGTATTAGAAGGGTGGGGACGTCCGCCTGTCTCTTCTCCCCTCCCCTCCCCCCCCCCGTCCCCCCATATGGTGACGGTCATGGATACATAAAATAGGAGACTGGTGTGCAATGCGGTATCTGCGTTATTTAACGTAGCAGGTAAACCAACACCAACAGAAGCTGAGAGGAAAACCACGCAAGCATGACAATAGGACGTTAAACATATTGATACTTATGCCGACACTTCTCTTTTTGTTTGCATATCATTAACTCTGCCTGTCATTCTATATATAATGATTATTATTGAGTTTATAACGGCAGACTAGGAAGGGAGTTACTTAGATAGCAGGAATTTATTTCACTCTTTTTATATGGCCTGCTGTGATAAAAGATCTTGGACACATCATCTTTTCTGACGAGTCAACTTTTCACTTACGTGTCGCGGTTAACACACATAACTGTAGTATTTGGGGCAGTGAAAATCCAGATCAAACATTGCGACATGTTCGTCATAGCTCTAAACTGAACATTTTTTGTGCATTGAGCAACAACAAAGTGTACGGCCCCTTTTTTTCCGCGAGAGATCCATCAGCGACATAGTGTACCTGGATATGTTACAACAATTTTTGATACCACAGATCGATGAGGATGACTGAGGACGAAATGTTTACTTCATGTAAGATGGTGCACCACGCCACTACCTGGCTGACGTCCAGGATTTTCTCAGTGACTGCTCTCCAGGACAATGGGTTGGTCGTGATGCGCCAACTGGATGGCCCCCACGTTTCCCACACCTGACACCATTCGGTTTTTTTGTGGGGATTCATCAAGGATATCGTGTTTGCACCTCCTGTACTGGATTCTCTACCAGAACGTGGAGCAAGAATATACGCCGGCACTGAGCAACTTTCACATCCAATGCTACAGCGAGTTTGGGAAGAAATTGACTTCCGATGGGATGTCGCAGGATAACCAACGGAAACCACCTACAACATCTTTAGCTTAAGGTAAGGAAACTTGATGTGTTTCCCTACAATAGAACACTAATCCCAGCGCTATACCTTCTTTCAATGAGTTTATATCAATTTTTAAGTTTTAAAGTTCTTTTTGAAACACCCTTTACAAATAATTCATCTACGCCTTCTTCACATTGTCCAAATTTTGGCACTTTAGGGTAGAAAACGAGAACTAGAATTTGGTCGTACCCAGAAGGTAGAAGTGGATGAAGTGACGTTAGAAGCTTTTAGAGCAGTGAATTTCGCAACTGTATGTGTTAGATACTGTACATTTTTTCCTCGATTTTCAAGCCAATTCACTTCGAATAAAACTCTCGACCTTTCGACAGCTGTCTCCGCCATCTCCATCAGGAGTAAAAAGTCACTACCAGGGCTGCCCGGCCGCGGTGGCCGTGCGGTTCTGGCGCTGCAGTCCGGAGCCGCGGGACTGCTACGGTCGCAGGTTCGAATCCTGCCTCGGGCATGGGTGTATGTGATGTCCTTAGGTTGGTTAGGTTTAAGTAGTTCTAAGTTCTAGGGGACTTATGACCTAAGATGTTGAGTCCCATAGTGCTCAGAGCCATTTGAACCATTTGAACCAGAGCTGCCACGGTGTTCCACCTAAGTTGACGCAGTGGTAGTGTTTGGGACCTCACTATTAGGGGCATTTTGTTGCGTGTGCAGGAAAGGGAGTTGCACAACTCGTAGTGCCGCTGCTTCGCTGCTGGGTCGAGTCACGTCAGCTGGCGTGGTGAGCCCGCGACGCACACTGCCGGGGAAAAAAAAAATAAGCCGCAGCGCCAAGAAGGCGTTGTTGGTAGCATCCCTAAGAGGATGCAAATCAGGTTTGGCTTAAATGCACCCTGAAGCGCTAGTGAGCGTGGAGTTGGACGTGGCGAGATGATGTTAGTGAAGAATGCCTTTAGGGTGACAAAGACCCCATTATCAACACCTCACTGAGTTGGAACGAGGTCGTGTAATAGGGCTACGAGAAGCTGGATGTATCCTGCCATATCTCAGAAACACTTGGCAGGAATATAGCCATTGTATATGACTGCTGCCAGCAGTGGTCAAGAGATTGTAGAGTCGCAAGAAGACCGGGCTGTGCATGGCCACGTGGCACTACCGAGAGGGAAGGCCATTGTGTACGCTGTAGGGCTCTGAAGCATCGTACTGCATCTACAGCAGCAATTTGAGGAGCAGTTGGCACCGCAGTGACACAGCGAACTGTTACTTCTACATCTACATCTACATCCATACTCCGCAAGCCACCTGACGGCGTGTGGCGGAGGGTACCTTGAGTACCTCTATCGGTTCTCCCTTCTATTCCAGTCTCGTATTGTTCGTGGAAAGAAGGATTGTCGGTATGCCTCTGTGTGGGCTCTAATCTCTCTGATTTTATCCTCGTGGTCTCTTCGGGAGATATACGTAGGAGGGAGCAATACGAGGTGTGGCTAGAAAAAAACCGGACTAGTACTGGTGAAACAATAAAACGAATGCAATAAGGCTGAAACTGGCGTGGCCTGTCACGTGACTCTCGCTCCGCCTACTGCTCGAGTTTCATCTGCCTCCTGCACTCAGTCTGCCCGTGGCGTCTGTTTTAAGTAGTTGACGTTTTGTCTGTGCGCCGGAAAATGTTGAGTGTACAGAAAGAACAGCGTGTTAACATCAAATTTTGTTTCAAACTAGGAAAATCTGCAAGTGAAACGTTTGTAATGTTACAACAAGTGTACGGCGATGATTGTTTATCGCGAACACAAGTGTTTGAGTGGTTTAAACGATTTAAAGATGGCCGCGAAGACACCAGTGATGACACTCGCACTGGTAGACCATTGTCGGCAAAAACTGATGCAAACATTGAAAAAATCGGTAAACTTGTTCGACAAGATCGCCGTTTAACAATCAGAGCAGTGTCTGAGTTAACAGGAGTTGACAAGGAAAGTGTTAGGCAGATTCTTCATGAAAGTTTCAACATGAACAAAGTGTGATCAAAAATGGTCCCAAAGTGTCTCACAATTGAACAGAAGGAACGCCGAAGAATGATTTGTTCTGACATCCTGGAAAACATTGAAAGTGATCCCACCTTCTTACAAAATGTTATTACTTGCGATAAATCGTGGTTTTTTACTTACGATCCCGAAACTAAACGCCAATCGATGCATTGGAAAACTCCTGGTTCTCCACGACAAAAAAAGCACGAATGTCAAAATCGAAATTCAAGGCAATGATGATTGTTTTTTTGACATCAAAGGGATTGTGCACATTGATTGGGTACCAGAGGGACAAACAGTGAATCAGCATTACTACATTAGCGTCCTGGCTACCCTACGTGGGCGAGTACGGAGAAAACGGAACGATTTGTGGAGAAAAAATTCACGGATCCTTCACCGAGACAACGCCCCAGCTCACAGTGCGTTGTCAGTGAAGACGTTTTTGGCAAAAGACAACATTCCCATCTTAGATCATCCACCCTACTCACCTGATTTGGCCCCCTGTGACTTTTTTCTTTTCCCTAAAGTCAAGTCAGCTTTGAAAGGAACTAGATTTGAGACTGTTGAAGCAGTAAAAGAGAAAGCGACGGAAGTAATGTATGGACTTACCGAAAATGATCTGCAGCATTACTATGAACAGTGGAAAATTCGTATGGAGCGGTACATTGAAGGAGATAACATGAAATTGTAAATAATTGTAAATAAATGTTTTTTCCAGCATCAGTCCGGTTTTTTTCTAGCCGCACCTCGTATACTGCTCGACTCTTCGGTGAAGGTATGTTCTCGAAACTTCGACAAAACCCCGTACCGAGCTACTGAGCGTCTCTCCTGCAGAGTCTTCCACTGGAGTTTATCTATCATCTCCGTAACGCTTTCGCAATTACTGAATAATCCTGTAACGAAGCGCGCTGCTCTCTGTTGGATCTTCTCTATGTCTTCTATCAACCCTATCTGGTACGGATCCCACACTGCTGAGCAGTATTCAAGCAGTGGGCCACCAAGCGTACTGTAACCTACTTCCTTTGTTTCCGGATTGCAAGGATATCGCCGAGCCATACGCTCTGTAGTATGCGTTCCACCGGCCCCAAACCACCGCCATTCGCGACTTGATTGGCTCATATTGGAGGGCAGGGTGGTGTGTTTCCTGATGAAGGCTGGTTCTGCCCCTGTGCCAGTGATGGTCGCGTGTTGTGTAGAAGGAGGTCAGTTGAGGGCTTGCAACCAACCTATCTGCATGCTAGACACGTTGGATCTACACCTGGATGTATGGCCTGGGGTATACTCTCGCGGTTATCCCACGCACCCTGACAGCAAATTTGTGCATCAGAGTGGCGATTCGGTCTGTTGTGGTGCCATTCGTGAACAGCACTCCAGGGGTGTTTTCCAACAGGATAACGCTTTCAGAAATACCGCTGTTGTAACCCAGCATGTTCTACAGAGTGTCGGCATGTTGCCTTGGCGTGCTGCCTCACAAAATCTGTCTCCAGTCGAGCACATATGGGACACCATGTGACGACAACTCCAGCAGCATCCACAAACAGCATTAACCATCCCTGTGTTGACTGACCAAGCGCAACAGGCATGGAACTCCATTCCACAGACTGACTTCCGGCACCAGCTCAACACAATGGATGTACGTTTACATCCTTGCATGCGCCATTCTGGCGGTTGCACTGGTTATTAATGAACCAGCATTTCACATTTGCAATGGCTTATCCCGTGCTTACATTAACCCGTGACTTTGCAGGGATAATATACATTACCTAGACAAATGTAGTCCTGAAATTTCATTACTCTGCAGTAATTATATTTCGATGCTGTGATTTTTTTCTGTCAAAGTGTTTGAAACTGACGCCCCACCTGCGTGCAGGCGAAAAACGGCGCCTCTCACAAGGGAACCTCCCCATCGCACCCCCCTCAGATTTAGCTATAAGTTGGAACAGTGGATAGGCCTTGAAAAACTGAACACAGATCAATCGAGAAAACAGGAAGAAGTTGTGTGGAACTATGAAAAAAATTAGCAAAATATACGAACTGAGTAGTCCACGTGCAACATATGCAAGTTAAAGGGTGACATGCAGCCAGGAGCGCCGTGGTCTTGTGGTTAGCGTGAGTAGCTGCGGAATAAGAGGTCCACGGTTCAAGTCCTCCCCCGAGTGAAAAATTTATTTATTTTCGCAAAGTTATGATCTGTCCGTTCGTTCATTGACGTCTCTGTTCACTGTAATAAGTTTAGTGTCTGTGTTTCGCGACCGCACCGCAAAACCGTGCGATTAGTAGACGAAAGGACGTGCCTCTCCAATGGGAACTGAAAACATTTCATCGCAAGGTCATCGATCAATCGATTCCTCCACAGGAAAACACGTCTGATATATTCTATACGACACTGGTGACGGCATGTGCGTCACATGACAGGAATATGTTGTCGACCCACGTAACTTGCACACTTGGCGAATGGGTAAAAAGATTCTTCTACCTTGCCCGATTTACGTTTTCTTGTGGATGTGATTATCACTCCCAAAAAAGTGATCGCATCGGACGGACAGATAATAATTGTCTGAAAACAAAAAATTAAAATGTTCAGCCGCGGGAAGACTTGAACCGTGGACCTCCTATTCCGCAGCTACTCACGCTAACCACAAGACCACGCGCTCCTGACTGCATGTTACCCTTTAAGTTACATATGTTGCACGTGGACTACTCAGTTCGTATATTTTGCTAATTTTTTTCATAGTTCTACACAACTTCTTCCTGTTTTCTCGATTGATCTGTGTTCAGTTTTTCAAGGCCTATCTACTCTGCCAACTTATAACTAAATCTGAGGGGGGTGCGATGGGGAGGTTCCCTTGTCAGTGGATTTTTACTCGTGATGATGGAGACAGCTGTCGAAGCTCAAGTGGTTTATTCGAAGTGATACGGTTCGAAAATCGAGAAGATTTTATTCAGGTAGGCCACTGCAAATGGTGCTGTGGATACGCATTAGGCCCCTGTCGTAGGGAGCCGGCGAGTTCCCCCCGGGGGGTGTGTGTGTGACTGAAGAACTGGGCGTTGTGCAGGGTGATGGGCAACTACGTGATGTGGCGGGCAGCCAGCGAGTCGGTGTCGTACATGACGGAGAAGCTGCGCAGCCGCCAACTCGAGTACAGCTCCGCCCTGTCCGGCAAGACAGCGCGGGAGCCCCGCTGGAAGGAGTGCCTCGGCATCGTCGCCGCTGGGTGAGTGCCACACTGCCACACACTGGCATCTCCCTCTGCTAGTTCTGTGGCGTATAACAGATCCCCCATCAGTAGATACACAAACTCACAACTCCCGTCTGTCTACCTTTCTTACCTGATATTTTTCCATCTAAGATTGCAGCTCCATAGCTGCATTTGTTGTTGTTGATGTACTTGTGGTCTTCAGTCCAAAGATTGCTTTGATGCATCTCTCCACACTAGGCTATCCTATGCATGCCTCTTCACGTCTGCATAGCTTTTTTTTCTGTATTCGAACCTCGGTCTCCCACTACAATTTTTATTAGCCCCGGCCCTAGCCCCACATTTTCCTTCACTATCAGGTTCACGACCCCACAATGCCTCGGGGTTTGCCCTATCAACTGATCCCTTCTTTTAGTCAGGCAGCCGGCCGCGGTGGCCGTGCGGTTCTAGGCGCTGCAGTGCGGAACCGCGTGACCGCTACGATCGCAGGTTCGAATCCTGCCTTGGGCATGGATGTGTGTGATGTCCTTAGGTTAGTTAGGTTTAAGTAGTTCTAAGTTCTAGGGGACTGATGACCTCAGATGTTAAGTCCCATAGTGCTCAGAGCCGTTCGAACCATTTTTTTAGTCAGGCTATCCCACTAACTTCCTTTTTACTGAGTTTTACATTTCAAATGCTTCTGTACACTTGTCATCTGAACCTGCTTGTCGTCCACATTTCTCTTCAGTGCAAATCTGCTCTCTGCCAAATACTTTCCAAAAATATTTCCTAAAACTTAAACGTACATTAGAAATTAATAAATGCCTCTTTTCAGAAATTCCTACTGCCAGTCTGCATCTTACACTCTCTCTACTCCATCCACCATCAGCGATTTTCCTTGCTAAGAGCCAAAACCCGTCTGCCGCTTTTAGTGCCTCATTTCCTATCTAATTCCCTGAGTATTACCTGACTTAGTTGGACTACATTCCGTTATCCTTGTTTCACTTTTGTCCATATTCATCTTTTAACATCTGTCGCTTCTGTTCCATTACTCTTACAAGTACTTCACCATTTCTGACAGAAACAATGCATCATCAGCAGCTGGCCCGGGCGGCCGAGCGATTCTAGGCGCTACAGTCTGGAACCGCGCGACCGCTACGGCCGCAGGTTCGAATCCTGCCTCGGGCATGGATGTGTGTGATGTCCTCAGGTTATTTATGTTTAAGTAGTTCTAAGTTCTAGGGGACTGATGACCTCAGAAGTTAAGTCCCATAGTGCTCAGAGCCATCTGAAGCCATCATCATCAGCAATCCTTATTTCTTTTCTCTCAGCTGTAATTTCCAAATTTTATCCTTGCTTTCTGGACGGAATCACAGTATCATTGGCAAAACTTAAAGTCTTCATTTTCTCTTCCTGAACCTTAATTCCCTTTCCAAATTTACCTACAGTTGTCTCTACTGCTGGTTCAGTGAACAGATCGAATCACATCTCACTCCCTTCTGAAATACTGTTTCCCTTTCATGTCCTTCAACTCTTACAATTGCAGTCTGGTTTGCATAAAGAACTCTGGGGATTTCTGAACAACACTATTCTGCTCAAACAAAATCCGCGTACGTATAGATATTCCACTGTAGCTTCCTCACATTGCTCCCACCTGGTGTCTGCGTGACGTTTAGACTGGCTAGTGTGAGAGTGACTTACCTCCTGTTGCAGCGTGGATCTCTCCGTGGGCTCCATATACGTGCGCAAGTACTTCGACGAGGAAGCTAAGAAGGCGGCACTCGAGATGGTGGACGACATCCGCCGGGAGTTCCTCCGTATCCTGCAGGAGGTGGACTGGATGGACGAGGCCACCAGGTACGTCTCGCCCTACGTGTCTGCAAGAAAGCCCCAGACAGCTTTAGCACTGTAGGGTCCCACTGTAAAATAACTACATAGACGAAAATGGAAAGTGTTACACCACAAAGAACCAATCCCATATTCAACGAACGTTGCAAAGACCTTCATCATACAGGGTGCACATTAATAAAACCGACCGGATTGCTGCCTGGAGATGGAGGAAGAAAGGTCCTACTAACAAGTGTGCCGAAATGCACCGTTGCCACGGTAGAGGGCACTGACGAATGACACCTCCCCTGACCGCGTGCCGTGTGTTTCTTGTGTGTTTTTGCAGGCTGTGTAAAGTCAGCAGCGGAATGGTCCGGTATTCGTGTCGGGAACAAGCCGAGGTGGTGTCTGTGTATGGAAACCATCGAGAGGCAGCACGGCTGTACCAAAACGAGTACCCTTACAGACACCAACCACATCACACAACATTTCGAGCCCCTTTTTGGGCGTCTGTGTGACGGTGGCTCCTTTCAGACAGACGAACGTGAAGCGAGGCGGCGGACTGTGCGTACACCGAATTTAGAACAGGGTATTGAGACAAAGCGTAGTACAAGCTCCAAGCAATTGGCCCACAACACGGTGGAAGTCAAAGTACGATTATGTGTATCTTGAGTGACAACTGCTACTATCCCTATCGCGTGCAGTGAGCAGAAGGATTATCAGCATCGGATTTCTCTCTACGGGAAGGATTTTGTCAATGGTTCGCCGGCCGGAGTGGCCGTGCGGTTCTAGGCACTACAGTCTGGAGCCGAGCGTCCACTACGGTCGCAGGCTCGAATCCTGCCTCGGGCATGGATGTGTGTGACGTCCTTAGGTTAGTTAGGTTTAATTAGTTCTAAGTTCTAGGCGACTGATGACCTCGGAAGTTAAGTCGCATAGTGCTCAGAGCCATTTGAACCATTTTTTTTTTTTTGTCGATGGTTCTTGCGACAGACTGCCACAATTGTGGGATTTCTGTCATCAGTCCTTTTTACCAGTGAAGCAACCTTTACCAGAAGTGGCATGATTTATCTGCATTCGGTCCCTCCCGCCAGAGGTTCGAGTCCTCCCTCGGGCATGGGTGTGTTGTTCTTAGCATAAGTTAGTTTAAGTTTACAATATTTGTGGCCTCTCTGTACAGCCTTTCGTGGTGTCCACTTGTGGCTGACTCGAGTGCTATCAAACTGCATGTGGTTGTCTCCCGGCTGCAGAAACAGCTGATCTGTCGCTCTCTCTTCTTCTAAAATTACTCTTGTGCTCTTCGAGTCATTTTTTGACAGTTATTTTTTGTAGTACCCACGTACACCTCCACACAGCTACACAGAATCCTATAAATACCAGCTTTTCGCAGCGTTTGGAAAATATCTTCTGCCGATTTTATATAATCTTGTATCTTCCGTGTGGGCGAGTAGATTATTGTGATGTTCCGCCTTGTCAGGATTTTTCCTATGCGGTCATTCACGCCATTAATAAAAGGTAGGAAAACTTTCGATTTTACCGGCGCTTGAGCATCGTTATGATTTCTACGCGGTGTTCTTAACCGGTTTTCGGCTCAGCGAACGGATAATCATTCTTGAACAATGCAGTGGTGAGATGTTTTAATTCTGCGGCAGGCAGCTCGTTTTTATGATGTCTCGCTTTTGTTGTGGGTGGTGGTTCGAATCCCGGTGTCGGTAACGGTCTGTGTGCGTGGGTTTTCGGTAAGTGTGGCCCAGGCTACCATCTTCTTTCCTGAAAAATAAAACATAACTCTTCTTGATGTTGCAGAGCTATTTAAATATTGCCTCACAACCACTTGTTTCCAACGGAACGACAAGTTCTGTGAACGGACGGATGGTGTCGCTATGGGGAGCCCCGTAAGCTCAGTTTAGCAAACGTCTTTATGGAGAAATTCGAGAAGCTGGTATTGGAAACTGCAAACGAGAAACAGAATATTTGCTTCCGGTACGTGGATGATACGTTTGTTCTGTGACGGCATGGCAGGGACGGACTGGATCGTTTTCATATACGTCTCAGCGGCACCAATTCAAAAATTCAGTTTAAGAAGGAGACAGGCGGAAGATTAAATTTTCTCGGTGTGCTAGTTTCCAAGAAAGAAGACGGTACCTCGGGCCACACGGTTTACCGAAACCTCACGCACACAGACCGTTACCAACACCGTGATTCGAACCACCAATCATAACAAAAGCGAGGCATCGTAAAAACGTTGGCGGATAGCGCAAGGAGAGTCTGCTAAAGACAGCTGTCTGGCGCAGAGTTAAAACATCTCACCAATGCATTGCTCAAGAATGGTTATTCCTTCGGCGAGGTGAGAAGAGCGTTAAGACCACCGCGTAGAAATCATAGTAATGCTCAAATGCCGGTGAAATCGAAAGTTTTCCTGCCACTAATGGACGTGACTGACGGCATAGGGAAACTCTTGAAAAAGCGGAGCATCGCGGTAATCTACAAACTCACCCTGAAAACAGATCACCTCAAATCAGCCAAGGATGCTCGCCATTGCTGGAAATAGCTGGAATTTATAGGATTCCGTGTAGTTGTGGGGAGGTGTAAGTGGGCGTGTGATGTGTTCAAAAATGGTTCTGAGCACTATGGGACTTAACATCTGAGGTCATCAGTCCCCTAGACTTAGAACTACTTACCTAAGGACATCACACACATCCATTCCCGAGGCAGGATTCGAACCTGTGATCGTAGCGGCAGCGCGGTTCCTGACTGAAGCGCCTAGAACCGCTCGGCCACATCGGCCAGCCTGTGTGATGTGTGTGAAATCTTAACTGCTAAGGTCATTAGTCCCTACAGCCGGCCGCGGTGGTCTCGCGGTTCTAGGCGCGCAGTCCGGAACCGTGCGACTACTACGGTCGCAGGTTCGAATCCTGCCTCGGGCATGGATGTGTGTGCTGTCCTTAGGTTAGTTAGGTTTAAGTAGTTCTAAGTTCTAGGGGACATAACCACAGCAGTTGAGTCCCATAGTGCTCAGAGCCCATAGTCCCTACGCTTACACACAAGTAAGGACAAACACACACACCCATGCCTGGGGGAGGACTCGAAGCTCCGGCGCGACCTGCCGCACAGTCCATGACTGCAGCGCCTCAGCGGGCCGGAGTGGCCGAGCGGTTCTAGGCGCTACAGTCTGGTACCGCGCGACCGCTACGGTCACAGGTTCGAATCCTGTCTCGGGCATGGATGTGTGTGATGTCTTTAAGTTAGTTTAAGTAGTTCTAAGTTCTAGGGGACTGATGACTTTAGAAGCTAAGTCCCACAGTGCTCAGAGCCATTTGAACCAGCCATTTTGCAGCGCCTTAAACCGCTCGGCTAATCCCGCGCGGCTTAAGTGGGTACTATAAGGGGTGTTTTAGAAGTATTGACCCTGGCTGTTGAGACACTTGTCCCACTGCGACACAAGGCGGTGAATGGCTGTCTCACAAAATTCCCGGGGCTGCGATGTGAACCAGTTCCGCACGTACAGCTGGACGTCATCGTCCGAGGTGAATTGTTTGCCCCTCAGAGCCTTTTTAAGGGGACCAAAAATGGCGTGATCGCGGGGAGACCTCCGAACTGTATGGAGGGTGGACGAGAATTTCCGATTTGAATTTCTGCAGGAGTGCCGCGACTGTGTTGGCCGTATGAGGCTTTGCATTGTCGTGGAGAAGAATGACCCCACGGGTGAGATTGCCTGGTCGTTTCGATTTGATCGCTTGGCGAAGGGTGGTCAAGGCATGCGAGTAACGGTGGACACTCAGTGTTGTGCCGTGCTGCAGGAAGTGAATCAGAAGCGGCATTTTTGGTCCTCTTAAAAAGGCTACCCGAGCAGTCTAAGGCGCTGCAGTCACGGTCTGTGCGTCTGGTCCCGGCGGAGGTTCGAGTCCTCCCTCGGGCATGGGTGTGTGTGTTTGTCCTTAGGATAATTTAGATTAAGTAATGGGTAACCTTAGGAACTGATGACCTTAGCAGTTAAGTCCCATAAGATTTCACACACTTTTTTTTTTTTTTTTTAAAGGCTCTGAGGGGCAAACGATTCATCTCGGACGACGACGTCCAGCGGTACGTGTGGAACTGGTTAACATCGCAGTCCCGGGAATTTTATGAGGCAGCCGTTCACTGCCTTGTGTCACAGTGGGAGAAGTGTCTCAACAGCCAGGGTCAGTGCTTCTAACATACATGCAGTGTCGGCTCGTTTCTTTTTGAACGCCCCTTATACAAAAATAATGGTCAAAACAGGCCTAGAAGAGCACGAGGGCAATTGCAGAAGAAGGGGCACTGTTAGATCAGATGCTGAGGAACAAGCTTTGCAGACAGACCATCACATTCATTTTGATAGGACTCAAGTAGAACCAGCACAATCGGATTCCACTGAAAGGCTGTACAGAGAGGCTATAGAGATTGCAAAACACCCCTCGAACTTCAGTACGAAGGAGGAGGGAATCAAATTGAATGAAATCTGGATTCTGGTGCCGAAGAAGACGTGTACCAGTGTTCCACTGTGGAGTGATAGCAGCAGCGGACGACGGCAGTGGACACGGCCAATGGCGCTCGCCAGTACAAAACACGTGACGTCACGCCACTGGACGGGAGCTCGCGGAAGCGGAATTTTGCTGTAGTTAGCAGCGAGACAGGGCGTGAATCGGACACTCAAAGAAGCTTGGAAATGCCCTCCGCAGATGGCAACGTAACGTTTTGTTTCGAAGGTGAAATCCATTCGACCATGGCATAATAGGCCCGCCTGGTTGGCCGTACGGTCTAACGCACGGCTTTCCGGGCGGGAAGGAGCGCCCGGTCCCCGGCACGAATCCGGATTTGTGTCGAGGTCCGGTGAGCCGGCCAGTCTGCGGATGGTTTTTAGGCGGTTTTCTATCTGCCTCGGCGAATGCGGGTTGGTTCCCTTTATTCCACCTCAGTTACACTATGTTAGCAATTGCTGCGCAAACAAGTTCTCCACGTACGTGTAGAGCACCATTACTCTACCACGCAAACACGGGGGCTACACTCGTCTGGTGTGAGACGTTCGCTGGGGGGGTCCACCGGGGGCCGAACCGCACAATAACCCTGGGTTCGGTGTGGGGCGGCGGAGGGGTGAAGTCCACTGCGGTAGTCGTCGTGGGTGGTGGTGTGGTTAGTGTTTAACGTCCCGTCGACAACGAGGTCATTAGAGACGGAGCGCAAGCTCGGGTTAGGGAAGGATCGGGAAGGAAATCGGCCGTGCCCTTTCAAAGGAACCATCCCGGCATTTGCCTGAAACGATTTAGGGAAATCACGGAAAACCTAAAACAGGATGGTTGGAGACGGGATTGAACCGTCGTCCTCCCGAATGCGAGTGCAGTGTGCTAACCACTGCGCCACCTCGCTCGGTGTCGTCGTGGGGTTGTGGACCACTGCGGCTGCGGCGGGGACGGAGCCTCTCCGTCGTTTCTAGGTCCCCGGTCAACATACAATACAATACAATGGCATAATAGCTCGGTATATTTCATTAATTGTGACGTTTCCGGCAGTGAATGTTTACATTTTACAACAAGTCTATGTATGTGCTTGTAGATATGTAGATACAAGTCCATTCTCTCACTTTCTTTGTGAGATGCTATAGTTGTTCATTTCTGTTGTCATTTACATGTACAAACACCTTACTGATCTGGACAGTATGTGACTTGATGTGTTGCGATGTGATGTGCAGGAAGAAGGCACTCGAGAAAGCCAAGTCCATGGTCGCCCACATCGCGTACCCTGACGAGTTGCTGGACGACGCCAAGCTCGACAAGTTCTACGAGAAGGTAAACCGTGCCAAATGCATCTGTAAACATTTACATTGCCTCTCAGTGGAACAGCAGGTCCAACTGACACATCATTGTGCTCTGTCTTCTGTAACCTTTCCGCCCATCTGCACAACCCAAGATGTTCAAAACACGAAGGTAAAGTGTCGAACAACTGGAATTCAATTTCACCTTTCATGGTTATACGAGGTGCATTGAAGTTCTAAGGCCTCCGATTTTTTTTTCTCCGGACTGGAAAGAGATAGAAACATGCACATTGTTTTAAAATGTCAATACGTCCCAGAGATGGCAGCACCGTACGGCAGATGGAATTTTACCGCCAGCGGTGAGAATGAGAACTGTTTTAAATACTTAAAATGGCGACGTTTTCCTTACTTGAACAGCGTGCAATCATTCGTTTTCTGAATTTGCGTGGTGTGGAACCAATTGAAATTTATCGACAGTTGAAGGAGACATGTGGTGATGGAGTTATGGATGTGTCGAAAGTGCGTTCGTGGGTGCGACAGTTTAATGAAGGCAGAACGTCGTGTGACAACAAACCGAAACAACCTTGGGCTCGCACAAGCCGGTCTGACGACACGATCGAGAAAGTGGAAAATATTGTTTTGGGGGATCGCCGAATGACTGTCAAACAGATCGCCTCCAGAGTTGGCATTTCTGTGGGTTCTGTGCACACAGTCCTGCACGACGACGTGAAAATGCGGAAAGTGTCATCAAGGTGGGTGCCACGAATGCTGACGGACGACCACACGGCTGCCCGTGTGGCATGTTGCCGAGCAATGTTGACGCGCAACGACAGCACGAATGGGCCTTCTTTTCGTCCGTTGTCACAATGGATGAGACGTGGATGCCATTTTTCAATCCAGAAACAAAGCACCTGTCAGCTCAATGGAAGCACGCAGATTCACCGCCACCAAAAAAATTTCGGGTAACTGCCAGTGCTGAAAAAATGATGGTGTCCATGTTCTGGGACAGCGAGGGCGTAATCCTTACCCATTGCGTTCCAAAGGGCACTACGGTAACAGGTGCATCCTACGAAAATGTTTTGAAGAACAAATTCCTTCCTGCACTGCAACAAAAACGTCCGGGAAGGGCTGCGCGTGTGCTGTTTCACCGAGACGACGCACCCGCACATCGAGCTAACGTTACGCAACAGTTTCTTCGTGATAACAACTTTGAAGTGATTCCTCGTGCTCCCTACTCACCTGACCTGGCTCCTAGTGACTTTTGGCTTTTTCCAACAATGAGAGACACTCTCCGTGGCCGCACATTCACCAGCCGTGCTGCTATTGCCTCAGCGATTTTCCAGTGGTCAAAACAGACTCCTAAAGAAGCCTTCGCCGCTGCCATGGAATCATGGCGTCAGCGTTGTGAAAAATGTGTACGTCTGCAGGGCGATTACGTCGAGATGTAACGCCAGTTTCATCGATTTCGGGTGAGTAAATTAGAAAAAAAAATCGGAGGCCTTAAAACTTGAAGGCACCTCGTACACTGAAGCGCCATAGAAACTAGTACAGACATGGGTATTCAAACACAGATATACGTAAACAGGCAGAATAAGCCGCTGCGGTCGGCAACGCCTATAGACAACAAGTATCTGGCACAGTTGTTGGATCGGTTTCTGCTGCTACAATGGCAGGTTAGCAAGATTTAAGAGAGTTTGAACGTGGTGTCATAGTCGGCGCACGAGCGATGGGACACAGCACCTCAGAGGTAGCGGGCATTTTCCAGTACGACTATTTCACGAGCAAACTGTGAATATCAGGAATCGGTAAAACATCAAATCTCCGACATCGCCGCGGCCGGAAAAAGATCTGCAAGAACGGGACCTACGACGACTGAAGAGAACCGTTCAACGTGTCAGAAGAGCCGCAAATTGCTGCAGACGTCATTGCTGGGCCATCAACAAGTGTCAGCGTTCGAACCATTCAAGGAAAAATCAACGATATGTGGTTTCGGAGTCGAAGGTCCACTCGTGTACCTTCGATGACTGCACGACACAAAGCTTTACGGCTCGCCTGGGCTCGTCAGCATCGACATTGGACTGACGATGACTGAAACATGTTGCCTGGGAATTTGGCCGGCCGCGGTGGCCGTACGGTTCTGGCGCTGCAGTCCGGAACCGCGGGACTGCTACGGTCGCAGGTTCGAATCCTGCCTCGGGCATTGGTGTGTGTGATGTCCTTAGGTTAGTTAGGTTTAAGTAGTTCTAAGTTCTAGGGGACTTACGACCTAAGATGTTGGGTCCCATAGCGGTCAGAGCCATTTGAACCATTTTGAGCCATGTTGCCTGGTCGGACGAGTCTCGTTTCGAATTGTATCGAGAGGATGGACGTGTGCGGGAATGGAGACAGCCTCACGAATCCAAGGTACCTGTATGTCAGCAGACGACTGTTCAAGTTGGTGGAGGCTCTGTAATAGTGTGGTGTGCAGTTGGAGTGATAGGGGGCACTTGATCCGTCTAGATACGACTCTGACAGATGATACGTCCGTAAGAATCCCGTCTGATCAGCTGCGTCCATTCATTATCCGTTGCGCATTTCGACGGACATGGGCAATTCCAGCAGGACAATGTGATAGCCCACACGTCCAGAATTGCTACAGAGTGGCTCCAGGAACACTCTTATGAGTTTAAACACTTCCGCTGGCCACCAAAGTCCACAGAAATGACCATTACTGAGCATATCGGGCGTGCCTTGCAACGTGCTGTTCAGAAGAGATCTCCACCCCCTCGTACTCTTAAGGATTTATGGACAGCCCTGCCGGATTCACGGTGTCAATTTCCCCAGCACTACTTCAGACGTTAGTCTAGCCCATGCCACGTCGTGTTGCGACACTTGTGCGTGGTCACGGAGGGCCTGCACGATATTAGGCAGGTGTAACAGTTTCTTTGCTCTTCAGTGTATATGTAGTATGAGGTGTGGCCAGAAGAAAACCGGACTAGTACTGGTGAAACAATAAAACGAATGCAATAAGGCTGAAAGTCGCGTGGCCTGTCACGTGACTCTCGCTCCGCCTACTGCTCGAGTTTCATCTGCCCCCTGCACTCAGTCTGCCCGTGGCGTCTGTTTTAAGTAGTTGACGTTTTGTCTGTGCGTCGGAAAATGTTGAGTGTACAGAAAGAACAGCGTGTTAACATCAAATTTTGTTTCAAACCAGGAAAATCTGCAAGTGAAACGTTTGTAATGTTACAACAAGTGTACGGCGATGATTGTTTATCGCGAACACAAGTGTTTGAGTGGTTTAAACGATTTAAAGATGGCCGCGAAGACACCAGTGATGACACTCGCACTGGCAGACCATTGTCAGCAAAAACTGATGCAAACATTGAAAAAATCGGTAAACTTGTTCGACAAGATCGCCGTTTAACAATCAGAGCAGTGTCTGAGTTAACAGGAGTTGACAAGGAAAGTGTTAGGCAGATTCTTCGTGAAAGTTTCAACATGAACAAAGTGTGTTCAAAAATGGTTCCAAAGTGTCTCACAATTGAACAGAAGGAACGCCGAAGAATGATTTGTTCTGACATCCTGGAAAACATTGAAAGTGATCCCACCTTCTTACAAAATGTTATTACTTGCGATGAATCGTGGTTTTTTACTTACGATCCCGAAACTAAACGCCAATCGATGCATTGGAAAACTCCTGGTTCTCCACGACAAAAAAAAGCACGAATGTCAAAATCGAAATTCAAGGCAATGATGATTTTTTTTTTGACATCAAAGGGATTGTGCACATTGATTGGGTACCAGAGGGACAAACAGTGAATCAGCATTACTACATTAGCGTCCTGGCTACCGTACGTGAGCGAGTACGGAGAAAACGGAACGATTTGTGGAGAAAAAATTCACGGATCGTTCACCGAGACAATGCCCCAGCTCACAGTGCGTTGTCAGTGAAGACGTTTTTGGCAAAACACAACATTCCCATCTTAGATCATCCACCCTACTCACCTGATTTGGCCCCCTGTGACTTTTTTCTTTTCCCTAAAGTCAAGTCAGCTTTGAAAGGAACCAGATTTGAGACTGTTGAAGCAGTAAAAGAAAAAGCGACGGAAGTAATGTATGGACTTACCGAAAATGATCTGCAGCATTGCTATGAACAGTGGAAAATTCGTATGGAGCGGTGTAGAGACCGAGGAGGAGAGTACATTGAAGGAGATAACATGAAATTGTAAATAATTGTAAATAAATGTTTTTCCCAGCATCAGTCCGGTTTTTTTCTAGCCGCACCTCGTATATTCAAAAAATAATGGAAATTTTTGTTTTCTGAAAAAAGTTCGAATTGCAGTACTTGTTATACATCTTTACAAGAGCCTTTCCTTCCAATCCCTGAAACACTTCTGGAACTCGAATTATAGACTAGCTTTTAGCTTTCTCAGCGATGCGTTTTTAATCTCATCTCTGTCCTGCAAAACGATAACCTTTCAAGGTTGCCTCTACTTTTGCGAACAGAAAAGTATCACACGGGGAATCTGGGCTATATGGAGGTGACACTGGGGCGTTATTGTATTGTTTTTGGCCAAAAACTCATGAACCAGTTACTCAGAGGGAGAAGTCCCAGGCCTTAGTCTTTCCCTGTGTATACAGCGTTCAAATAACTTACGGGAACACAGCCGTGTGTCGTTGTTGACAACCGCCGATGTTTCGACAGAAGCACTCCCTGCCATTTTCAAGGCATAGCTGCAGCAAGTAAGCGCTGTTCAAGCGAGTTCAAAACCTCGGTTTTCAGAGAAATTCCGTAATGGTAACTAACACCCACACATACACTGTAAACACTAACAACATCACAAAGACGACCCACCTCAGAAGTTATCGACACTGAAATTAATAATCAATGGTTCCCTGCGCTATAGCAACGGAAATACTATCGATGATAGTGCTACTGAAGCTGAGATACTAAACACAGCCTTCCGAAATTCCTGCACCATAGAAGACGACGTAAGTATTCCAGAATTCGAATCAAGAACAGTTGCCAACATGAGTAACTTAGAGGTACATATCCTCGGAGTAGTGAAACAACTTAAATCAATAAAAAGCAAGTCTTCTGGTCCATATTGTATACCAATTAGGTTCCATTCAGAGTAAGCTGATGCGAAAGCTACTTGCTTAACAATCATATGCAACCGTTCGCTCGACGAAGGATCCGTACCCAAAGACAGGAAAGTTGCACAGGTCACAGCAATATTCAAGAAAGGCAATAGGAGTAATCCACTAAATTACAGGCCCATACGATTGACGTCAATATGCAGCACGATCTTGGGATATGTATTGTCGTCGAACATTATGAATTACCTAGAAGCGAACGGTCTATTGACATAGTGTCAACACGGATTTATAAAAAAACATCGTTCTCGTAAAATACAACTAGCAATTTACTCATACGAAGTGTTGAGGGCTATTGACAAAAGATTCGAAATTCATTCCGTATTTCTACATTGCCAGAAGGCTTTTGACACGGTGCTTATGTGTAAGCAGCTTGTAGTGAAATTCCTTGCCGGCCGCTGGTGGCCGAGCGGTTCTGGCGCTACAGTCTGGAACCGCGCGACCGCTACGGCCGCAGGTTCGAATCCTGCCTCGGGCATGGATGTGTGTGTTGTCCTTAGGTTAGTTAGGTTTAAGTAGTTCTAAGTTCTAGGGGACTTATGACCTCAGCAGTTGAGTCCCATAGTGCTCAGAGCCATTTGAACCATTTTTTTGAAATTCCTTGCTTTTGCAAAATCGTCTCAGTTACGTGATTGGATTCGTTATTTCTTGTCAGACAGTTTGTAGAAATTTATGGAAAATCGTCGAGTAAAACAGAACTGATTTCTGGCGTTCCCCAAGGTAATGCTACAGGCCCTTTGCAGTTCCTTATCTATATAAACGAAGTGAAGTGGAAGGAAGACAAGGATTTCTGGTCAGATGAGTATCGGGTAATATCAACAGCAGCAAAAAATGGTATAACAGGTGTAGGATTCGTTATGAATAGGAAGGTAGGGCAGAGGGTGTGTTACTGTGAACAGTTCAGTGACCGGGCGGTTCTAATCAGAATCGACAGCAGACCAACACCGACAACGATAGTTCAGGTATACATGCTGACGTCGCAAGCTGAAGATGAACAGATAGAGAAAGTGTATGAGGACATTGAAAGGGTAATGCAGTATGTAAAGGGGGACGAAAATCTAATAGTCATGGGCGACTGGAATGCAGTTCTAGGGGAAGGAGTAGAAGAAAAGGTTACAGGAGAATATGGGCTTGGGACAAGGAATGAAAGAGGAGAAAGACTAATTGAGTTCTGTAACAAGTTTCAGCTAGTAATAGCGAATACCCTGTTCAAGAATCACGAGAGGAGGAGGTATACTTGGAATAGGCCGGGAGATACGGGAAGATTTCAATTAGATTACATCATGGTCAGACAGAGATTCCGAAATCAGATACTGGATTGTAAGGCGTACCCAGGAGCAGATATAGACTCAGATCACAATATAGTAGTGATGAAGAGTAGGCTGAAGTTCAAGACGTTAGTCAGGAAGAATCAATACGCAAAGAAGTGGGATACGGAAGTACTAAGGAATGACGAGATACGTTTGAAGTTCTCTAACGCTATAGATACAGCAATAAAGAATAGCGTAGTAGGCAGTACAGTTGAAGAGGAATGGACATCTCTAAAAGGGCCATCACAGGAGTTGGGAAGGAAAAAATAGGTACAAAGAAGGTAGCTGCGAAGAAACCATGGGTAACAGAAGAAATACTTCAGTTGATTGATGAAAGGAGGAAGTACAAACATGTTCCGGGAAAATCAGGAATACAGAAATACAAGTCGCTGAGGAATGAAATAAATAGGAAGCGCAGGGAAGCTAAGACGAAATGGCTACAGGAAAAATGTGAAGACATCGAAAAAGATATGATTGTCGGAAGGACAGACTCAGCATACAGAAAAGTCAAAACAACCTTTAGTGACATTAAAAGCAACGGTGGTAACATTAAGAGTGCAACGGGAATTCCACTGTTAAATGCAGAGGAGAGAGCACATTGGTGGAAAGAATACATTGAAAGCCTCTATGAGGGTGAAGATTTGTCTGATGTGATAGAAGAAGAAACAGGAGCCGATTTAGAAGAGATAGGGGATCCAGTATTAGAATCGGAATTTAAAAGAGCTTAGGACGACTTACGGTCAAATAAGGCAGAAGGGATAGATAACATTCCATCAGAATTTCTAAAATCATTGAGGGAAGTGGCAACAAAACGACTATTCACGTTGGTGTGTAGAATATATGAGTCTGGCGATATACCATCTGACTTTCGGAAAAGCATCATCCACACAATTCCGAAGACTGCAAGAGCTGACAAGTGCGAGAATTATCGCACAATCAGCTTAACAGCTCATGCATCGATGCTGCTTACAAGAATAATATACAGAAGAATGGAAAAGAAAATTGAGAATGCGCTAGGTGACGATCAGTTTGGCTTTAGGAAAAGTAAAGGGACGAGAGAGGCAATTCTGACGTTACGGCTAATAATGGAAGCAAGGCTAAAGAAAAATCAAGACACTTTCATAGGATTTGTCGACCTGGAAAAAGCGTTCGACAATATAAAATGTTGCAAGCTGTTCGAGATTCTGAAAAAAGTAGGGGTAAGCTATAGGGAGAGACGGGTCACATACAATATGTACAACAACCAAGAGGGAATAATAAGAGTGGACGATCAAGAACGAAGTGCTCGTATTAAGAAGGGTGTAAGACAAGGCTGTAGCCTTTCGACCCTACTCTTCAATCTGTACATCGAGGAAGCAATGATGGAAATAAAAGAAAGGTTCAGGAGTGGAATTAAAATACAAGGTGTAAGGATATCAATGATACGATTCGCTGATGACATTGCTATCCTGAGTGAAAGAAGAATTAAATGATCTGCTGAACGGAATGAACAGTCTAATGAGTACACAGTGTGGTTTGAGAGTAAATCGGAGAAAGACGAAGGTAATGAGAAGTAGTAGAAATGAGAACAGCGAGAAACTTAACATCAGGATTGATGGTCACGAAGTCAATGAAGTTAAGGAATTCTGCTACCTAGGCAGCAAAATAACCAATGACGGACGGAGCAAGGAGGACATCAAAAGCAGACTCGCTATGGCAAAAAAGGCATTTCTGGCCAAGAGAAGTCTACTAGTATCAAATACCGGCCTTAATTTGAGGAAGAAATTTCTGAGGATGTACGTCTGGAAAACAGCATTGTATGGTAGTGAAACATGGACTGTGGGAAAACCGGAAGAGAAGAGAATCGAAGCATTTGAGATGTGGTGGTATAGACGAATGTTGAAAATTAGGTGGACTGATAAGGTAAGGAATGAGGAGGTTCTACGCAGAATAGAAGAGGAGAGGAATATGTGGAAAACACTGCTAAGGAGAAGGGACAGGATGATAGGACATCTGCTAAGACACGAGGGAATGACTTCCATGGTACTAGAGGGAGCTGTAGAGGGCAAAAACTGTAGAGGAAGACAGAGATTGGAATACGTCAAGCAAATAATTGAGGACGTAGGTTGCAAGTGCTACTCTGAGATGAAGAGGTTAGCACAGGAAAGGAATTCGTGGCGGGCCGCATCAAACCAGTCAGTAGACTGATGACCAAAAAATAAAAAAATAAAAAAATAAACGATTAAACGATTTGGGAGACAATCTGAGCAGCCCAATTACGTTGTTTGCAGACGACGCTATCGTCAATCGTCTAGTAAAGTCATCGGAAGATCAAATCAAATTGCAAAACCATTTAGAAAAGATATCTGTATGGTACGAAAATTGGCAGTTGACTCTTAACAATGAGAAGTGGGATGTCGTCCACATGAGTGCTAAAAGGAGTCCGTGCTAAAAGGAATCAATTACTTCTAAAGCTCGTAAATGCAACTAAATACAATCACGAACAACTTAAATTGGAAAGATCACATCGAAAATGTTGTGCGGAAGACGAATCAAAGACTGCGATTTACTGGGAGAACACTTAGAAAATGCAACGGATCTACAGAAGAGACTGCCTACACTACGCTTGTCCGTCTTCTTTTGCAATACTGCTGCGCGATCTGGGATCCTTTACAAATAGGATTAACGGAATACACCGAGCAAGTTCGGAGAACGGCAGCACGTTTTGTATTATCGAGGAATGGGGGTGAGAGTGTCACGGACATGGTACAGGGTTCGTGGTGGACATCATTAAAACAAAGACACTCTCGTTGAGGCGCAATCTTCTCACGAAATTGCAATCACCAAGTTTCTCCTCCAGACGCGAAAATCTTTTGTTGACGGCGACTTACATAGGGGGAAACGATCATCATAATAAAATAATGTAATTCCGAACTCGTGCGGAAAGATGTAGGTGTTCGTTTTTTCCGTGCGCTGTTCGAGACTGGAATAATAGAGAGTTATTGTGAAGGTTGCTCGATGAACCCTCTGCCAGGCACAAGTGTGATTTTCAGAGTATCCAAGTAGATGTAGATGAGGATACCGACTTTGGATGACAACAAAATCAATTATTTTTCTGCGCTCATATCCTTTCTGATTGTCAACAGACAATTTTTTTTGTAAGTTGAATCACTCACTCCAACATCCCTCCATTCCACTGATTGAGTACCTTCATCTTCCTTTCTGTTACATCTAAAAATCCTGTATGTGTTGTCTTCACCCCACCCATTTCTTCTTTAGAGTCTATCTTCGGCTCAAAGATAGTAACTGTTCCTACACTTTCAAACAACACAAATTGAATAAAACACTGAATTTTAAAAATTGTTTTTTTCTATTTATCTTGATGTGTCCATATAATCGAACTCCAATTTGGAGGTTGATTATTGGTCATCCTATTATCGTCCACCAGTTTGTTATAGTTGAGTACCAGTCTGTCCATTTATTCTTACAATTCAGGTTTAATTTCATTGCATCTATTTTCCATGCAAATTCACATATTATTTGTCCTTCTTAATCTGCAAAACATAAATACACAACAGTATCCAAATCCTTGGCTTTTAAAATACACCGGAAAGAACACCCAAACTGAAATTACCTGCCCTCAGTTATTGAGGAAACTTATTAAAAAATTTTAAATTGAAAAATATCAATGAAATGCACTTTTTCTAGGAACTGAAACGCTTTTATAGTGCAACTAATAAATTTATCAAGAAAAAGTGATACAGTAGTAAACTGTATTTTTCTCTACAACTTCTTGTGGCTCCTCATAGAAAATGTGGCTTGCTAGAAAAATCATGACTCCCTGAAAGAATAATATTTTTTGTGTAGTTAGTATGATCCAGTTTTTTTGTCTTTGAGATAAGAAAGCTGTGTGGCTAAATTGTACTCATTGCACAATGATGAAATTACAGCTGTTTGCCAACAACAACCTCACCAATCTCTCACCAAACACATCCTTGAACTTTCTTGCATCAGATGCTTGCATCAGAAAACAACAGACTTCAGAATGCAAGTAATTCGTCCCAAAACATTTTAGGTCAAGAAGACCAGAGATATAACAGTTTGCAGCACAGCGATCTTACAGAATATCGATATTTGAGTCCACAAAATGGTTATTTCATTTACAAATATTTTCAAATTATTATCTAGAATAAATTATAGAAATAAGAATAATGATAAAAATAATCACTACTAATAAAAATCTTTCCAAAATTTAGAAAAATGTAGCTCCTATAAATGTGTATTTTTTGATCATATATTTATATGATAGAAAATGGATTTTTCTGATGATATATTTATATGATAGAAAATGGATAATACTTAATGAGCTGTTTACTAAAAAAAATGAGACGGAAATGTTTTTATAATTTCAGGAAAATGTCTGTGCATAGGGTTACCTAGTTACCTTAGTGTCCACATCGTCTGAGTGTTTGCAAGTATTGAGTATTGCAGTTGTTTGTATATATTATGTATTCTGGTTTGGGTGAAAATATGGTCATTGACCAGATCTCTCACACGTTTTATAAACGCATTCGGAGCTGACCACTTCCCAACTGGAGATCAAAATCATTTGTTTACTTAAAATAAGGTTTCAATACTACAGCACGCAATATCTCTACATTTTATTTCTGCCGAAAATGTGACCTGATTCAACACAGCCAAATATTTCATGTGAGCGTTGCAGGTGGAAATGTATGCTTCAGGCATACATTTTACAAGTCTTCTATCGACGTCTACCTTACGCAGAATTGCATAGCACAGTCAGAACTGAATTGAAAGCACCCTCCTTGACAGGAGCGAGGATTGCTACAAGTTTAATACTTGCTTAGACGTTGACAGTGAGTACTTGAATATTCATTATGGATGATACTATACATTTTAACTGTCACAAGAATCACCAACATTTTTGTGTAAAGTGATCACATATCAATCTGCGAAAAAATCACGGATAATTAATGAAGAATAACATCCGAAATGTTTCTAACATACTTTCACTATGTACGTTTTCACTGTGCACGTTCGTCCTTAGTCTGATACAACCCACTTATCTGAGACTATTCTGGAGTCCCTATTCTCTAAGACAACTCTTCATTATAAGGATGTGCTCTGGACAGCTAGAAGGACACAAGAAACGTGTTTGTTTCATGTGGGTGATCACAGTGGAGTAAGTTCCATCCAGGTCAGTTTACCCAAAGTTGTACAGCATTATAGTTTCCATATACCGCATTACTTGGCTGAAATGACAGTCTCCTAATAAACCAAAATCTTCTTTTAGATTTGGCATGTCCCAGCATAGGCCAAGCAGGCAAAAATATTACAGGTTATAAACATGTGGTTAACGTCAGCACAATCCGTATTTCATCATTCAAACCGCCATTGGAGAAAAATCCTGTTTGTAAACAAACAGTGTCCTCTGAGGCAGACGCATCCAAACCAAAACTTAGTTGGAACATAACCAAAAGAGTGGAAACACAAGTAGTCTTATGAAGGTGAACCTAAGCTGACATTTAGAATCACATACAAACTTTTTTTCAACTCTTTTCCATCTTAATATCGATCCACACATGGAACAGGCATGTTACAGCAAGGCTTGGTGTTCAGGTGCAGGAGAGCCTCTGATGGACATCATGCCTCAGTATCCAGCGTGCCTGCCGAAACCTTGTTAGCTGTGCCAGTCGCTGGAGTTTTCCCACACATTTCATAAGATCAGCTCTGACGACACATCCTCTGCCACCGACCACGTATTGTTGAAACTTTCCCATTTTGTTGTTCTAACGCCACGGCTCGACGTTTAATGCTATGCTATTGATATCTGGTTTTAAAGATCACATTTGGAAATCCTGTATTGAGAAAGTCATGGATTGAAGCTTTCTCCTAAATGTAGTTTTTGAACTTTCCTACTGAGGTAACAGTATTATAAATCATGGCAATGGACAGAGAAAGACTAACAAGCCTGCTACAGGTGTGTGTCCTGACATAAGCTGGACAACAGTATGGTTGCCACCCACTATTACAGCCTCATAACCCTCAGGTTATAAGAGTCGAGGGGCATGAAAGGGAAGCAGTGGTTGGGAATGGAGTGGGACAGGGTTGTAGCCTCTCCCCGATGTTATTAAATCTGTATATTGAGGAAGCAGTAATGGAAACAAAAGAAAAATTTGGAGTAGGTATTAAAATCCAGGGAGAAGAAATAAAAACTTTGAGGTTCGCCGATGACATTGTAATTCTGTCACAGACAGCAAAGGACTTGGAAGAGCAGTTGAATGGAATGGACAGTGTCTCGAAGGGAGGATATAAGATGAACATCAATAAAAGCAAAACGAGGATAATGGAATGTAGTCGAATTAAGTCGGGTGATGCTGAGGGAATTAGATTAGGAAATGAGACACTTAAAGTAGTAAAGGAGTTTTGCTATATGGGGAGCAAAATAACTGATGATGGTCGAAGTAGAGAGGATATAAAATGTAGACTGGCAATGGCAAGGAAATCGTTTCTGAAGAAGAGAAATTTGTTAACGTGGAGTATAGATTTAAGTGTCAGGAAGTCGTTTCTGAAAGTATTTGTATGCAATGTAGCCATGTATGGAAGTGAAACATGGACAATAAGTAGTTTGGACAAGAAGAGATTAGAAGCTTTCGAAATGTGGTGCTACAGAAGAATGTTGAAGATTAGGTGGGTAGATCACATAACTAATGAGGAGGTATTGAATAGGATTGGGGAGAAGAGAAGTTTGTGGCACAACTTGACTAGAAGAAGGGATCGGTTGGTAGGACATGTCCTGAGGCGTCAAGGGATCACAAATTTAGCATTGGAGGGCAGCGTGGAAGGTAAAAATCGTAGAGGGAGACCAAGGGATGAATACAGTAAGCAGATTCCGAAGGATGTAGGTTGCAGTAGGTACTGGGAGATGAAGGAGCTTGCACAGGATAGAGTAGCATGGAGAGCTGCATGAAGCCAGTCCCAGGACTGAAGACCCCAACAACAACACAACCATCAGGTCCTGAGTGTTTATCCAATATCTCCTCACATGGTTACACAGCACCAATCTTGGAGGAAGTGTAGTTCAAACTTTTCAGTTGGAAGACTTGTCAATTGAGAAAACACATTACAAAGATTCTATCTGGACACAATGGTTACCATAAGAAGAATTTTGGACTCAGCACTCTTAGGAAGTCCTAGCCTCCCTTTTATCAGGACATTACCCTCCTCAATTTCCCACATGGTTACACAGCACCAATCTCTGAAGAAGTGTAGTTCAAACTGTTCAGTCCACAGACTTGTCAATTGGGAAAACTCATTTCTGAGCCTGTGGCTGGACCATGGTTACCCTGGATTCACTAGAACGATTTTGGATTCAGCACTCCTATGAAGCCCCAGTCTATCTTTTATCAGTACCTTAAGTTCCTCCACCAGAGAAATTTGCCAGTTTCAACAGCAACCGTGTTCACGGCACATATACAGGGACTGCTATAGTGATGCCAGAGAACTAGTGTCTGGCCATTGTGGTTTCCCTATACATTCTAGAAATCTGAAACCGTGTCAGAAAGCTACTGTACACCACTGAAGGACTTCTTCCCACAGGGTTGCCAGTGAGTAGGCAGTCCCGTAACCTTCCCTCAATCACTACACGTACCTCCATCCTTGTAAGCTAGTGCTCTGTTGGTGGCTCGCCATGTGTTTCTCCCACGAATGTTCTTTTGTAGCTGGACATCAGCCCGGCCCTGTACCTGGAGAGCGTGCTCAACCTGTCCAGGTTCGCCGTCGACTACTCCTTCGGCCGGCTGCGGGAGCCCGTCAACAAGACTGAGTGGACCAGCCACAGCAATGTGGCCACCGTCAATGCATTCTACGACACCCTCGAGAACTCCATACGTGAGTACACTATACGATGGAGCCTCCAAAGTGGTGACCATTGTGTGCAAGTGTCAGGTTATCCAAAGGGCAGCTGTGGTGTGCATTGGACAATTCACTGTTCTCAGATAAAGCGCTATTGTCTTTAACTCACTACCGAAGTGCACGGCTGACGAAAGAGGGTCAGGGTATTCAATCTCTCATTTCTTTTCAACCAAACTAAGCAAAAGCAACTAGGAAGTGAGAACGAGAGACTACCAACGTGTGTGTGTGTGTGTTTGTGTGTGTGTGTTTTACATACACCATTTTTATCTAGCAGCCACCGCGAACTAAGACACAAAGGAATTGCAGACAATGGCTGCGAGTGGGCATTGATTTACGAGGGCAGTTCAATAAGTAATGCAACACATTTTTTTTCTCGGCCAATTTTGGTTGAAAAAACCGGAAATTTCTTGTGGAATATTTTCAAACATTCCCGCTTCGTCTCGTATAGTTTCATTGACTTCCGACAGGTGGCAGCGCTGTACGGAGCTGTTAAAATGGCGTCTGTAACGGATGTGCGTTGCAAACAACGGGCAGTGATCGAGTTTCTTTTGGCGGAAAACCAGGGCATCTCAGATATTCATAGGCGCTTGCAGAATGTCTACGGTGATCTGGCAGTGGACAAAAGCACGGTGAGTCGTTGGGCAAAGCGTGTGTCATCATCGCTGCAAGGTCAAGCGAGACTGTCTGATCTCCCGCGTGCAGGCCGGCCGTGCACAGCTGTGACTCCTGCAATGGCGGAGCGTGCGAACACACTCGTTCGAGATGATCGACGGATCACCGTCAAACAACTCAGTGCTCAACTTGACATCTCTGTTGGTAGTGCTGTCACAATTGTTCACCAGTTGGGATATTCAAAGGTTTGTTCCCGCTGGGTCCCTCGTTGTCTAACCGAACACCATAAAGAGCAAAGGAGAACCGTCTGTGCGGAATTGCTTGCTCGTCATGTGGCTAGGGTGACAATTTCTTGTCAAAGATTGTTACAGGCGATGAAACATGGGTTCATCACTTCGAACCTGAAACAAAACGGCAATCAATGGAGTGGCGCCACACCCACTCCCCTACCAAGAAAAAGTTTAAAGCCATACCCTCAGCCGGTAAAGTCACAGTTACAGTCTTCTGGGCCGCTGAAGGGGTTATTCTGTTCGATGTCCTTCCCCATGGTCAAACGATCAACTCTGAAGTGTATTGTGCTACTCTTCAGAGATTGAAGAAACGACTTCAGCGTGTTTGTAGGCACAAAAATCTGAACGAACTTCTCCTTCTTCATGACAACGCAAGACCTCACACAAGTCTTCGCACCCGAGAGGAGCTTACAAAACTTCAGTGGACTGTTCTTCCTCGTGCACCCTACAGCCCCGATCTCGCACCGTCGGATTTCCGTATGTTTGGCCCAATGAAGGACGCAATCCGTGGGAGGCACTACGCGGATGATGAAGAAGTTATTGATGCAGTACGACGTTGGCTCCGACATCGACCAGTGGAATGGTACCGTGCAGGCATACAGGCCCTCATTTCAAGGTGGCGTAAGGCTGTAGCATTGAATGGAGATTACGTTGAAAAATAGTGTTGTGTAGCTAAAAGATTGGGGAATAACCTGGTGTATTTCAATGCTGAATAAAACAACCCCTGTTTCAGAAAAAAAATGTGTTGCATTACTTATTGAACTGCCCTCGTATATCAATGGGCAAAGTTGAACATTTGTGCCAGGTTGGGATTCGAACGTGAGTCTTCTGCTTACTAGGCAGATGCTCTGACCACAAAGCCACTGCATGGGCTACCCTGGTACACCTCCTGCCAGACCCAAATTCTCCGCAGTGGTTAGCACACTGGACTCGCATTCGGGAGGACGACGGTTCAATCCCGTCTCCGGCCATCCTGATTTAGGTTTTCCGTGATTTCCCTAAATCGTTTCAGGCAAATGCCGGGATGGTTCCTTTGAAAGGGCACGGCCGATTTCCTTCCGAATCCTTCCCTAACCCGAGCTTGCGCTCCGTCTTTAATGACCTCGTTGTCGACGGGACGTTAAACACTAACCACCACCACCACCACCCAAATTCTCAACCTGTCCACACACCACTGACGTAGTGTCACTTGCCCATCATCCTCATTACCTGTGGCATTACTGTGATTCTCGAAGGAGTTTGCGATTGGTGTGCAGCTGTAGTGTAGAGACCATTGGCCTTCCTTAACTTTATATATGCAGGGTGAGTCAGGAGGACAGGTACACACTTTGAGACACGATAGTATTTGTGGTTCTGAACAAAAAATGTCATATGGACATACAGGGCTATTACAAATGATTGAAGCGATTTCATAAATTCACTGTAGCTCCATTCATTGACATATGGTCGCGACACACTACAGATACGTAGAAAAACTCATAAAGTTTTGTTCGGCTGAAGCCGCACTTCAGGTTTCTGCCGCCAGAGCGCTCGAGAGCGCAGTGAGACAAAATGGCGACAGGAGCCGAGAAAACGTATGTCGTGCTCGAAATGCACTCACATCAGTCAGTCATAACAGTGCAACGACACTTCAGGACGAAGTTCAACAAAGATCCACCAACTGCTAACTCCATTCGGCGATGGTATGCGCAGTTTAAAGCTTCTTGATGCCTCTGTAAGGGGAAATCAACGGGTCGGCCTGCAGTGAGCGAAGAAACGGTTGAACGCGTGCGGGCAACTTTCACGCGTAGCCCGCGGAAGTCGACGAATAAAGCAAGCAGGGAGCTAAACGTACCACAGCCGACGGTTTTGAAAATCTTACGGAAAAGGCTAAAGCAGAAGCCTTACCGTTTACAATTGCTACAAGCCCTGACACCCGAGCTTCCATGAGCTGTTGCAACCGCGCCGAAAATTCAAAGCGTTTGAATTTTCGGCGCGGTTGCAACAGCTCATGGAAGACGATGTGTTCAGTGCGAAACTTGTTTTCAGTGATGAAGCAACATTTTTTCTTAATGGTGAAGTGAACAGACACAATGTGCGAATCTGGGTGGTAGAGAATCCTCACGCATTCGTGCAGCAAATTCGCAATTCACCAAAAGTTAACGTGTTTTGTGCAATCTCACGGTTTAAAGTTTACGGCCCCTTTTTCTTCTGCGAAAAAAACGGTACAGGACACGTGTATCTGGACATACTGGAAAATTGGCTCATGCCACAACTGGAGACCGACAGCGCCGACTTCATCTTTCAACAGTATGGTGCTCCACCGCACTTCCATCACGATGTTCGGCATTTCTTAAACAGGAGATTGGAAAACCGATGGATCGGTCGTGGTGGAGATCACGATCAGCAATTCATGTCATGGCCTCCACGCTCTCCCGACTTAACCCCATGCGATTTCTTTCCGTGGGGTTATGTGAAAGATTCAGTGTTTAAACCTCCTCTACCAAGAAACGTGCCAGAACTGCCAGCTCGCATCAACGGTGCTTTCGAACTCATTGATGGGGACGTGCTGCGCCGAGTGTGGGAGGAACTTGATTATCGGCTTGATGTCTGCCGAATCACCATCGTCATCGTCATCACCCTTCATCTGACTCCCATTGCTGGAAATAGCTCTCCTACAGACTTCTCCACACATTCCAGCCTCCAGGTACATACATCCCTATCCCACCAGCATGTCCTGTGACGTCACCTGCCACCTCTCACAGCTCCTGGTCCCAGCAAGTAGCAGAGGATTCTCTCGCTCCGTCTGGCATACATTCCCCTAGCCACAAATCTCACCCACCTCCATCTCGATCCTACTATTAATGTTATCGTATCGCGTCTCCCACTCCCTGACCACGTATGTTTGTCTCCCTAGTAATTCCTGATGCATATCTCCTCATTGTTACCTGAGCTACAATCAGTTTTTGAATGATTTTGGCGCTGAAGGTCTGTGTCCCACAGCTGCAAGTCACATATGCTAGCACACACTGTATCATAGACATGCTATATGAGGGTAATGGGAGGTACTGTTTTGAAAACTCTATTTAATTCATCAAATATCACCAGGAAGAGGACATACAAACTAACAACCATCTAATAGGAGTTGATGAGTCCTCTTATTTAGGGACGAGAATAGTCAGGGGTACTATAGCTGAACTCAACAGGGTTTTCCAAACAGTACTTCCCATTGCTGTCGAATAGTACATCAACAATCAGCAGCTGCTAACGGGTGTCACTTACAGCAGTGGGACACGTTTAACACAGAAATCTTTCAAACATTTATTGTTGCTCAGCGTTCAGAGGAGAATTGGAAACCAGGAATTACTGCGGTGGAAGCAGAGGCAGATTTCTTTATTTATATATATGCTTTCCTTTCAGTCTGTTATCTAGATATAAGAGTAGACCAAATGTTGCACATGAACTAGCATGAATATAGCATTTAATATTTTAACATCTTTTCAAATTTGTTACTGTAACTAAGCATTATGGTGTTTAAGTAGGGTGGAAGATCTGCATAAAATATCTACATTGAAAAAAATCAATAATTTTTAAAAGAAAGTAAAAAACCATTCACTACACTTCAGCCAGCTGATACACATATATATCTTCATTCTGAATCCGAAAGGCACATGACACTGTTCCAGTGTACTATGAAGTGTCGTTCGATCACGTATTTTGTGATTTATAATTGTGGTATGTACTGCTATACAACGCTACACTACAGAGCACTATACGACATTATACTGTGGTACCTGGTACCTGAACCGAGCTGGGTTTCTCTCTTGTTTGGACGGCTAGCCCTCTGCACGCTGAACCGCAGGTCAGGATTCACAGGAGTTGGGCTGTAGAGGTGTAGAAATTGGGAGACGACTGTCAGGAAATCCTTCCTGATCCTCTCCAAGGATCATCTTCTCACTGTTTCCAGAAGACTGTTAGGTGCAAGGAAGCACAGCCTGCAGTCATTCATCCTGTTGGGCCCACTCGTAGCCGACGGAAAACATTTCGAAATTTCGCATGATGCTTTATGCTTCTAAAAATAGCTGCGATTTATGTACTGTTTGCGTAGCATGAGGGATAAGCTACTGACCTGTCATGGCAAAAGTTATAGGTTAGAATCCTGTCAGTACTTGCAGTTCTTTTATTCTTACATCTTTATCGAAAAGACTTTGAGCATTATTTTTGTTGAATTAATTGGTCTAAACGTATTTTTTTCTGTTCCTCTCTCACGCCATATTAACCATCGTATGAAATACATCATTTGCTCTCATTTTTCCTTCTATCAGTCTCTTTTGTCTTGGAATTCTTGTTTATGTGATTTTCATTATTGTTATGTCTTAACTTTGATTTAATTTCTTCCATTTTCCAGTCTTACATTTTCCTCAATGTTATTACATTCACTATTTTTATTTCTTATTTTGCTCGAATTTCATTTAACTTACATTCCTCGTTTTAGTTTAAATCATCATCAGCATTATTTTGTCCATAGTACAATAAGAATTAATGTTTTAAATATTTCTATAATGACTGCCGTTCAAAAATCTTGTAACGACAAATCCATTCTTAATGGCATTGCACTGTCAATATAAATATATTATTTCACCCTTTTTTTACCGACAGATAGGCATTTTGAATTGTTTAAACGTAATTGTATGTAAATAAAAATAATTAAATTCACATGCACAAAGATTGGAAAAAAAATTGCTGGTCAGCTAATTAACTGAGTAAAAATAGCGATCAGAGACATTTCTATAGAATTTTAAAACACCTTTTTGTGTGAGTAGTCAGTACTTTGGCCATTACGCTCCGCAGCCAGTATGTAAATTGTTACTATTTTTGAAGTAATAGAGCACCATACGAAATACTGAAATTTATTTCGTCGATTACGTGCAAACTAGATCGCACCTGCGAGAGTAGATGCAAGCTGCGGTACCTAGAACTTCTACCGTACAGGTGGTTTCAAAAAGGTCGAGCCCATGGTTTGGGATCTCTACTTGTTAGTCTGACAGGGCGCGGTCTGCGGAGAACGGATACAGACAGACGGGTCAGGGGACAAACTGGGGCTGGGGAGATACGATGTGGCGGCCGCAGTGATGGAGGAGGGGTCAGACGAGGCCAGGGGAATGGGGGCGAGCAAGTTCTCTGGTGGACTGTCAGAGGTTGCTGTAACACTCCATACTCCTTGTAATGCATTCCACTATCCAACCAGAGGCGTCTGTGACTTCACATTCACTGGTTTGGACGTCTTTTTGGAAATGTTATCCACTAAAAATTTCACAAACTGCAGCCTCATCACACGTTTAGTGTTCCTTACATACCATATAGCTTTGTTGCTAGGACGGGAGGACGGGACTTGAGAGTTGAACATTAGTGAGCAGCTACCATTACTGGTGGTGGAGACTCTGCGCACAGCAGCGGTATGTGTGGTATTGGGTGTCTACATCTACATCTACATTTGTACTCCGCAAGCCACCCAACGGTGTGTGGCGGAGGGCACTTTACGTGCCACTGTCATTACCTCCCTTTTCTGTTCCAGTCGCGTATGGTTCGCGGGAAGAACGACTGCCGGAAAGCCTCCGTGCGCGCTCGAATCTCTCTAATTTTACATTCGTGATCTCCTCGGGAGGTATAAGTAGGGGAAAGCAATATATTCGATACCTCATCCACAAACGCACCCTCTCGAAACCTGGCGAGCAAGCTACACCGCGATGCAGAGCGCCTCTCTTGCAGAGTCTGCCACTCGAGTTTGTTAAACATCTCCGTAGCGCTATCACGGTTACCAAATAACCCTGTGACGAAACGCGCCGCTCTTCTTTGGATCTTCTCTATCTCCTCCGTCAACCCGATCTGGTACGGATCCCACACTGATGAGCAATACTCAAGTATAGGTCGAACGAGTGTTTTGTAAGCCACCTCCTTTGTTGATGGACTACATTTTCTAAGGACTCACCCAACGAATCTCAACCTGGCACCCGCCTTACCAACAATTAATTTTATATGATCATTCCACTTCAAATCGTTCCGCACGCATACTCCCAGATATTTTACAGAAGTAACTGCTACCAGTGTGTGTGTGTGTGTGTGATTTCCACAGAGTTCCCAGCGGGCATCCTCCAGGGCGCCTTCTTCAGCGCTGACCGTCCCAAGTACATGAACTACGGCGCCATCGGCTTCGTCATCGGCCACGAGATCACGCACGGCTTCGACGACGAGGTACCTACTTTTCATATACGTACACTGACGGCAAAAAAATTGCAACACCATGAAGGAGTCGTGCGACATCAACGGAAGTTGGTAGGCAGTCACACAAGAGCTGCTTTAGTATCGCCATTGCGAGGATGAAAATCAGGTTTGCTTTAAATACATGCTGTAACAGTTGTGAGCACTAGTTACTTTGAGATTGGACGTGGTGAACTGATGTTAATTATCTGGTGTAACCGCCAGAATGATGAATGGAAGCATGCCGATGTGTATGCATTATGTTGTTCAGGTGCCAGGTGTCAGTATGAGACTGGAGTTGCATGCCTGTTGCACCTGATCGGTCAATACAGGGGCAGTTAATGCTGGTTGTGGATGACCCGGCAGCTGTCGCCCGATGATGTCCCATATGTGCTCGATTGGAGACACATCTGGTGAGTGAAGGGGCCACAGCAGCATGTCGACTCTCCGCACTGGATGTTGGTTTACAACAGTAGTATGTGGGCGAGCGTTATCTTGTTGGAAATCACCTATGGAATGCTGTTCACGTATGGCAGCACAACAGGTCGAGTCACCAGATTTTCGTACAGTTTTGCAGTCAGGGTGTGTCAGGTAACACAGAGTGCTCCTGCTCACACACGAAGTCGCACTCCAGACTGTAACTCCCAGTGTGGGTCCATTGTGTCTGGTACGCAGACAGGTCGGGTGCAGGTCCTTCAATTGCCTCCTTCTAACCGACACACAGCCATCTCTGGCATTCAACATCACAACAACCATGCAGGCTACTCTACGAGGTGTGGCTAGAAAAAAACCGGACTAGTACTGGTGAAACAATAAAACGAATGCAATAAGGCTGAAAGTCGCGTGGCCTGTCACGTGACTCTCGCTCCGCCTACTGCTCGAGTTTCATCTGCCTCCTGCACTCAGTCTGCCCGTGGCGTCTGTTTTAAGTAGTTGACGTTTTGTCTGTGCGTCGGAAAATGTTGAGTGTACAGAAAGAACAGCGTGTTAACATCAAATTTTGTTTCAAACTAGGAAAATCTGCAAGTGAAACGTTTGTAATGTTACAACAAGTGTACGGCGATGATTGTTTATCGCGAACACAAGTGTTTGGGTGGTTTAAACGATTTAAAGATGGCCGCGAAGACACCAGTGATGACACTCGCACTGGCAGACCATTGTCAGCAAAAACTGATGCAAACATTGAAAAAATCGGTAAACTTGTTCGACAAGATCGCCGTTTAACAATCAGAGCAGTGTCTGAGTTAACAGGAGTTGACAAGGAAAGTGTTGGGCAGATTCTTCATGAAAGTTTCAACATGAACAAAGTGTGTTCAAAAATGGTTCCAAAGTGTCTCACAATTGAACAGAAGGAACGCCGAAGAATGATTTGATCTGACATCCTGGAAAACACTGAAAGTGATCCCACCTTCTTACAAAATGTTATTACTTGCGATGAATCGTGGTTTTTTACTTACGATCCCGAAACTAAACGCCAATCGATGCATTGGAAAACTCCTGGTTCTCCACGACAAAAAAAAGCACGAATGTCAAAATCGAAATTCGAGTCAATGATGATTGTTTTTTTTGACATCAAAGGGATTGTGCACATTGATTGGGTACCAGAGGGACAAACAGTGAATCAGCATTACTACATTAGCGTCCTGGCTACCGTACGTGAGCGAGTACGGAGAAAACGGAACGATTTGTGGAGAAAAAATTCACGGATCCTTCACCGAGACAATGCCCCAGCTCACAGTGCGTTGTGAGTGAAGACGTTTTTGGCAAAACACAACATTCCCGTCTTAGATCATCCACCCTACTCACCTGATTTGGCCCCCTGTGACTTTTTTCTTGTCCCTAAAGTCAAGTCAGCTTTGAAAGGAACCAGATTTGAGACTGTTGAAGCAGTAAAAGAAAAAGCGACGGAAGTAATGTATGGACTTACCGAAAATGATCTGCAGCATTGCTATGAACAGTGGAAAATTCGTATGGAGCGGTGTAGAGACCGAGGAGGAGAGTACATTGAAGGAGATAACATGAAATTGTAAATAATTGTAAATAAATGTTTTTCCCAGCATCAGTCCGGTTTTTTTCTAGCCGCACCTCGTACAGTATTTTTTCGTCTCCCACTATTTTAAATTGGTATTTTTGATTTCAACTCATTTTAAAGAACGCAAGTGCCGTTCTTGGATGGTTTTTAATTTTCCGCCATTTTAAACTTTCGACAAGTGGTGCTGCATGGGGAATGTAGGTCTGGCAACTACGCAGGCTGCGCGAGTGAGCTGTGATGTTAGAGGGGTGGGGAGAAACGCTGTTTTATGCTTAGGGCAATTGACCTGGGACTACCATCTTGGATTACGTACTTACCATGTGGCCTACTTCCACAATACTGGATTGTGATGTCAGAGTGGAGAGGAGAGGGGGGGGGGGGGGATGAGAGTTTGGTGTGAAACCCGCCAGCATTGCATGACCCACTTAGAGAATGTGGGTCATGTGCGCTGCCTATCTGCTAGCACCTGCGTCAGCTCTGGCAATTTCCTAATACTATCTTTGACCGAGATTGCCCTCTTTGCCTGTCTATTCTGTTTGTGTCCTCCCTGCTTCATTCATTACGCATCATTTTGCTTCTAAGGTAGCAGAGTTCCTTCACTTAGTTTACTGCACGGTTCCGAATTTTGCTGTTTTTCGCCGATGTCATTTCAGCTCCTTCTTAAGTTTAATCTCATGTTCTGTTCTTAGTAGACCATCCACGCAGTTTGTCCATTTCTTCATTGCTATCACTGAGGATAGCAACATCATAAGCGAAAGTTTATCCATGCTTGAGGACCCATATTTTATTTCCGTCATTGCTTGTTCGGTTTTCACTGACCAGTACGGGAACAATACTGCATCTCTTTCTTACATCCTTCTAATCTGGGCATGTCGTTCTCGGTATTCCAGTTCTCAGCGTTTTCCTACGGTTTGCTCCTATTTTTCTCAGAATTTAGACCATGTAGCACCATCTTCCTTTTCTGTCTCGAGTCTCGCACTGTAAGGTGACTTGCAGACTGACTATGCAGATGTAGATGCAGATGTAGAGTCTCTATTGTTCTGTAACTGTATCTTCAATTGTTTCCCCTACCGCAACGTTTCAATATTCCACCTGTATTAGAATATAATTTCCTTTTAAATAGTTAACCAGTAAATACCCTCATATATTGTCTCTGTATCTTTGTCTTCTACTTGCGGCGTTTGGATTTATACCTGAATACCTGTTGTGGCGTTGGTTTGCTGTTGATTCGGATGAGAATAATCCGATCTCTGAATTGTTCGAAGTAACTTGCTCTCTCCTATTCAGAACGAATCCTACTGCTGTTATACTATTTTCGACTGTTGCTGAAATTACCTCCCACTCGCCTGATCACATATCCTGTTTCCATTTCACTTCACTGACTCACATTAGACATACACTCCTGGAAATGGAAAAAAAGAACACATTGACACCGGTGTGTCAGACCCACCATACTTGCTCCGGACACTGCGAGAGGGCTGTACAAGCAATGATCACACGCATGGCACAGCGGACACACCAGGAACCGCGGTGTTGGCCGTCGAATGGCGCTAGCTGCGCAGCATTTGTGCACCGCCGCCGTCAGTGTCAGCCAGTTTGCCGTGGCATACGGAGCTCCATCGCAGTCTTTAACACTGGTAGCATGCCGCGACAGCGTGGACGTGAACCGTATGTGCAGTTGACGGACTTTGAGCGAGGGCGTATAGTGGACATGCGGGAGGCCGGGTGGACGTACCGCCGAATTGCTCAACACGTGGGGCGTGAGGTCTCCACAGTACATCGATGTTGTCGCCAGTGGTCGGCGGAAGGTGCACGTGCCCGTCGACCTGGGACCGGACCGCAGCGACGCACGGATGCACGCCAAGACCGTAGGATCCTACGCAGTGCCGTAGGGGACCGCACCGCCACTTCCCAGCAAATTAGGGACACTGTTGCTCCTGGGGTATCGGCAAGGACCATTCGCAACCGTCTCCATGAAGCTGGGCTACGGTCCCGCACACCGTTAGGCCGTCTTCCGCTCACGCCCCAACATCGTGCAGCCCGCCTCCAGTGGTGTCGCGACAGACGTGAATGGAGGGACGAATGGAGACGTGTCGTCTTCAGCGATGAGAGTCGCTTCTGCCTTGGTGCCAATGATGGTCGTATGCGTGTTTGGCGCCGTGCAGGCGAGCGCCACAATCAGGACTGCATACGACCGAGGCACACAGGGCCAACACCCGGCATCATGGTGTGGGGAGCGATCTCCTACACTGGCCGTACACCACTGGTGATCGTCGAGGGGACACTGAATAGTGCACGGTACATCCAAACCGTCATCGAACCCATCGTTCTACCATTCCTAGACCGGCAAGGGAACTTGCTGTTCCAACAGGACAATGCACGTCCGCATGTATCCCGTGCCACCCAACGTGCTCTAGAAGGTGTAAGTCAACTACCCTGGCCAGCAAGATCTCCGGATCTGTCCCCCATTGAGCATGTTTGGGACTGGATGAAGCGTCGTCTCACGCGGTCTGCACGTCCAGCACGAACGCTGGTCCAACTGAGGCGCCAGGTGGAAATGGCATGGCAAGCCGTTCCACAGGACTACATGCAGCATCTCTACGATCGTCTCCATGGGAGAATAGCAGCCTGCATTGCTGCGAAAGGTGGATATACACTGTACTAGTGCCGACATTGTGCATGCTCTGTTGCCTGTGTCTATGTGCCTGTGGTTCTGTCAGTGTGATCATGTGATGTATCTGACCCCAGGAATGTGTCAATAAAGTTTCCCCTTCCTGGGACAATGAATTCACGGTGTTCTTATTTCAATTTCCAGGAGTGTAGATTAGTAAATGTGACTACATCTTAGGGCCAGGAGCGTGAAAGAACAGGTGGTCGATGAAGTGTAATAATATTCTACCAAGAGCCGCTATTGTGATAATGTTTGATTAGGCAACCAGACGCGACGTTCCGATCACGTCATCTTCAGGCCTGTCGCTTGAATGACACCAAGCATCACTTGTGCATGCGTAAGACAAGGCACCAACACCCGAAATTCGTGAGCCTGTGTGCTCCTCACACCTGCACATGGAGTTCGGTTATCTACAGAAGCAGATACGAATATTGGTGCCTCATCCTATACGTGCACGAGTGGTACTTGGTATCACTCGGGTCATAAACCTGATGATGACGTGCCTGGCAAGTCGAAACTCATTGTCTGAAATTGCCTGATATTCCATGCTCCGACACATAAAATGTTATCATTTCGTTGGTTAGTCAATATTTTTTCATGGCTAGCTCCCCTTGGACAGCTGCTTCCCTTAGATCCGAATGGGAAACTGTTCCGATCTCTTTAGCCAAAGCAGAAACTATCCTGACACTGGAATGAGATTTCCACTCTGCAGCGGAGTGTGTGCTGATAAGAAACTTCCTGTCATATTAAAACTGTGTGCTGTATTGGTCCTCGAACTCGGGACCTTTGCCTTTCGCGGGCAAGTGTTCTACTGAAACTTCCTGGCAGATTAAAACTGTGTGCCGGACCGAGACTCGAACTGGGGACCTTTGCCATTCGCGGGCAAGTGCTCTACCACTGAGCTACCGAACCGAAGCACGACTAACGACCGGTCCTCACAGCTTTACTTCTGCCAGTGCCTCGTCTCCTACCTTCCATACTTCACAGAAGCACTTCTGCGAGACTTCTATGCCATAAATCTTCTCCTGCCATTGAAAAGGTCCCAAGTTCGAGTCCAATTCCGGCACATAGGTTTAATCTGCCAGTCTGCCCTACACTTTTCAATTACAGGCTACATGTTCTGTAGATACTCATAAATTATCTTTAATGCAGTGCTTTCCATTGTCTCCTGCATCTTTATACCGTCGATCACCGCTGATTCTTCCATCTTTTAGGGGCAGTTTACAACCCCAAGGACAATAGATTGCCCTGAAACTCTGTTCGCTCTTCCACCCTCTCTGACAAAGTATATGGCAGAACGAGCGTGAGTGCTTATGCCAGAACCTTTCTCCTGCCATTGCTGATGATTTCAATTCAATGTTTATTCAGAGATCGAACCCAGGACCCAGCACATTTTGCTTACTGATTAAAGATGCTATTCCTAGACCACGGGGGTGACACTGAGATACATTGGAAGATGTACCCCATCCACAAAGGTGGCTAAGACAATCAACGTATGATTGGTGCTTGTCATTCTGGGACCATACCAGACAGGAGAAATAGAGGAAATGGGGAATATTCAAAGAAGAGCAGAGAATTTTGCTTAGGTCCGATTAAGAAGCAGGAGAGCAATGGAGATCGTCATCCAACTCCAGTGGCATATACTTGAGGAGTTGCTTTATCCACTTAAGTGTGCTTTACTTTTAAAATTCCGCAACCATACGTTCCTAGAATAGGCATCCTATGTATACGTAAAAGGGAGGCCACAAAGGTAAAACCAGAAAGATTCAAACTCATATGGAAGCCCACCATGTGCTGCTGCTGCTGTGGTCTTCAGTCCTGAGACTGGTTTGATGCAGCTCTCCATGCTACTCTATTCTGTGCAAGCTTCTTCATCTCCCAGTACCTACTGCAACCTACATCCTTCTGAATCTGCTTAGTGTATTCATCTCTTGGTCTCCCCCTACGATTTTTACCCTCCACGCTGCCCTCGAATACTAAATTGGTGATCCCTTGATGCCTCAGACCATGTCCTACCGACCGATCCCTTCTTCTGGTCAAGTTGTGCCACAAACTCCTCTTCTCCCCAATCCCATTCAGTACCTCCTCATTAGTTATGTGATCTACCCATCTAATCTTCAGCATTCTTCTGTAGCACCACATTTCGAAAGCTTCTATTCTCTTCTTGTCCAAACTATTTATCGTCCATGTTTTACTTCCATACATGGCTACACTCCATACAAATACTTTCAGAAACGACTTCCTGACACTTAAATCTATACTCGATGTTAACAAATTTCTCTTCTTCAGAAACGCTTTCCTTGCCATTGCCAGTCTACATTTTATATCCTCTCTACTTCGACCATCATCAGTTATTGTGCTCCCCAAATAGCAAAACTCCTTTACTACTTTAAGTGTCTCATTTCCTAATCTAATACCCTCAACATCACCCGACTTAATTCGACTACATTCCATTATCCTCGTTTTGCTTTTGTTGATGTTCATCTTATATCCTCCCTTCAAGACACCATCCATTCCGTTCAACTGCTCTTCCAAGTCCTTTGCTGTCTCTGACAGAATTACAATGTCATCGGCGAACCTCAAAGTTTTTATTTCTTCTCCATGGATTTTAATACCTACTCCGAATTTTTCTTTTGTTTCCTTTACTGCTTGCTCAATATACAGATTGAATAACATCGGGGAGAGGCTACAACCCTGTCTTACTCCCTTCCCAACCACTGCTTCCCTTTCATGTCCCTCGACTCTTATAACTGCCATCTGGTTTCTGTACAAATTGTAAATAGCCTTTCGCTCCCTGTATTTTACCCCTGACACCTTTAGAAAAGAGATGGTTAAAAATCTAGAGAAAAATTTATGTCATATGCAATTGTTACACAGCTTTTTTTTTAACACTCTTCAGGGTCGTCAGTTTGACAAGGACGGCAACCTGGTGGACTGGTGGGACCCTATGACCCACGACAGGTTCCTGGAGAAGGCAGAGTGCATCATCTCGCAGTACGGGAACTACACCGATGAGCAGACTGGCTTGCACGTGAGTATAGCTGCTTCTTTGTCCTCGTGGCTCCTTCTCTAAAAGTACTACTCTTTGTCCTAATTTTTTTTAAAAAAATCTACACACATCAAAAAACGTTTCGCATCTCCTCGGTTCCGAGAGTTCTGGAACATGTACAGAAAATTGGAATACAGATCAACATAAACATCATTTCCGCCCTTTTTATTGCTCATGAAAACCACACATTGCATGTTGTACTGCCATACAGCGAGACCTTGGATGGTGGTGGTCCAGATTGCGGTACACACCGGCACCTCTAATACCCAGCAGCACGTCCTCTTGCATTGATGCATGCCTGTATTAGTCGTGGCATACTATCCACAATTTCATCAATGCACTGTCCAGATTCAACGGCGATTTGGGGTAGATCCCTCACAGTGGTTGGTAGGTCATGTCGTCCATAAATTGCCCTTTTTAACCTATTCCAGCATGTTCGATAGGGTTCATGTCTGGAGAACACGCTGGCCACTGTAGTCGAGCGATGCCGTTAGCCTGAAGGAAGTCATTCACAAGATGTGCACTATGGGGCCGCGAATTGTCGTCTATGAAGACGAATGCCTCGGCAATATGCTGCTCCTACAGTTACACTATAGACCATTCACTTATCGTACAGCTGTTATGGCGCCTTCCATGGCCACCAGCAGCGTATGAAGGCACCTCATAATGCCATCCCAAAACAGCAGGGAACCTCCACCTTGCTGCACTAGCTTGACTGTGCATCTAACAAGGGAACCCCCCCATCGCACCCCCCTCAGATTTAGTTATAAGTTGGGACAGTGGATAGGCCTTGAAAAACTGAACACAGATCAATCGAGAAAACAGGAAGAAGTTGTGTGGAACTATGAAAAAAATAAGCAAAATATACAAACTGAGTAGTCCATGCGCAAGATAAGCAACATCATGGCTAATGTGAACATAGGAGCGTCGTAGTCCCGTGGTTAGCGTGAGCAGCTGCGGAACGACAGTTCCTTGGTTCAAGTCTTCCCTCGAGTGAAAAAACTTTTTTTTTAAGTTATGATCTGTCCGTTCGTTCATTGACGTCTCTGTTCACTGTAATAAGTTTAGCGTCCGTGTTTTGCGACCGCACCGCAAAACCGTGCGATAAGTAGACGAAAGGACGTGCCTCTCCAATGGGAACGGAAATCATTTGATCGCAAGGTCATAGGTCAACCGATTCCTCCACAGGAAAACACGTCTGATATATTCTATACGACAATGATGACGGCATGTGCGTCACATGACAGCAATATGTTGTCGACCCACCTACCTTGCACACTTGGCGAATGGGTAAAAAGAATCTTCTACCTTGCCCGATTTAGGTTTTCTTGTGAATGTGATAATCACTCCCAAAAAGTGATGAAAAGATAAGAGTTTGTCACATAAACTGCAACAAATGAATGCAACAGTTTCACAGTCGCACAGTTTTCCCTCTGCTCTGCCATAACATATATTTTTAACGTTTTGAAATTTTTCCGTGTGTAGAGCATCAAATCCTGCATATGTCCAAGGAAATCTGAACATGTCCTGGAATATTGGAGAGCGAATTTGATTATGTGTGAGTGCCTGAACTTTGATAATTGTCTGAAAATAAGAAGTTAAACGTTTCACTCGAGGGAAGACTTGAACCAAGGACCTCTCGTTCCTCAGCTGCTCACGCTAACCACGGGACCACGGCGCTCCTGTGTTCACACTCGCCATGATGTTGCCTATCTTGCACATGGACTACTCAGTTTGTATATTGTGCTTATTTTTTTCATAGTTCCACACAACTTCTTCCTGTTTTCTCGATTGATCTGTGTTCAGTTTTTCAAGACCTATCCACTGTGCCAACTTATAACTAAATCTGAGGGGGGTGCGATGGGGAGGTTCCCTTGTAAGGCATTCAGCCTGATCGGGTAGCTTCCAAACACGTCTCTGACGGTTGTCTGGTTGAAGGCATATGATACACTCATCGGCGAAGAGAACATGATGCCAGCCCCAAGTGGTCCATTCGGCATATTGTGGGGCCCATCTGTACCGCACTGCAAGGTGTTGTGGATGCAAAGATGTGCCTCGCCATGGACGTCAGGAGTGAAGTTGCGCACCATGCAGGCTGTTGCACACAGTTTGAGTCATAACACGACATCCTGTGGCTCCACGAAAAGCGTTATTCAGCATGGTGGCGTTGCTGTCAGGATACCTCCGATTCATAATCTGTCGACAGCGGTCATCCACTGCTGTAGTAGCCCTTGGGCGGCCTGAGCGAGGCATGTCATCCACTGCTCCTGTCTCTCTGTACTTCCTCCATTTCTAACATCGCTTTGATTCACTCTGAGACATCTGGACATTTCCCTTGTTGAAAGCATGGCACAAACTAGCAATGCGGATGCGATCGAACAGTGGTATTGACCGTCTAGGCGTGGTTGAACTGGAGACAACACAAACCGTGTACCTCCTTCCTGGTCGGCTGATCGGCTGTCGGACCCCCTCTGTCTAATAGGCGCTGGTCATGCATGGTTGTTTACATCTTTGGGCGGGTTTAGTGACATCTCTGAACAGTCAAAAAGACTGTGTTTGTGATATAATATCCACAGTCAATGTCTATCTTCAGGAGTTCTGGGAACTGGGGTGAGGCAAAACTTTTTTTGATGTATTACGTAAAAGTGTTAGCTTCCTCTGTTTCACTAATCACCATTTCGATGAAGATTCAAGCACATTTGACTAATCACTATTCTGATTAATGTACAGCTAATCTGAGAAAGACGACTTCCCCATTTGGCTAGTCATCACTCTCATGGTGATGCATCTCCTGTATTTGACTTATCATTTCAATGAAGTGATACAATCAACTTCCCCATTTAAACAGTCAGCAGTATGATGAAGATACACCTCATCTGACACATTTAACTGTGCTCATTTAGTGATCTCCATACAGATGTAGATGCATCCCATCTCTCACACCTGACTATCGGCCCAACGAAGATGCACCTTATACGCCACTTGTCACTGGCCCCATTGGAGTGGGGAAGCTTTTATCAGATGCAAATGACTTTCTCATTTTGGTAATCATTTTAGCGAAGGCATATTCCACCTCAACTGTTAAATTTGACTAATCAACATGAGTGTGTAACTTATTTGGCATATTTAAGTGACCCATTTGGTAATTAGTATTGAGGTGCTGGCACATCTTATTTGCCACGTTTGACTAGCACATTTAATAAATCACTGCACTGAACATGAATGTCACTGGCACATCTGACAACCGCATTTGAACAACCGTCATTTAGAGCAAACGGCATCTCATCCACCACACATCATTAACTTTCCTGATGCAAATGCATCTCGTCTGCTCATTGGTAGATCTCATTTTATCAGCATCCATGTGGTGAGTGTGACGACTGCGGTTCTACCCTGCCACTAAGTATCGCCAAAATACCCGAGAAGTACCGTGTTAACTAATGCTGTCCAAATCAAGCCGTATCTAAATAGACGTTTCTCCAAATTTTACTTCCCAACACAATATCTGACAGTGCATTTATCCCAGTTTAGCATAGAATAACGATATTAAATAAGATTTAAGGACATTGACAAAAAAATTTTTTCTAACATCAATAAACAAAAGAATACCAAAGTTGAGTGATGAACCCACAATTTTACACGACTCCCATTCAAAGTAATCACAACCCGTGTGGTTTGACAGCTACCCACCTTTGAATTACCCACTATAGAATGTTAGCACCAATAGCAAGCGAGCTTCACTGTCATTGGTCGACGTTTAAGAAATTAATGCGGCGCCCTTGTCCAAGTAGCAAAGCATTACAATACTTCAGGTAAATGCTACGGCACACGAATTTAGACAAATAGCCTCCAAAAGTTATGAAAAAAATACACATGCAGCGGCAGCGGATTTAAAATGTAAAAAAATAAAATGGAAATAATTAAAAGGGAAATAGCTACTGCTAATGAAAGTCAACAATATCTGCACAGAACACACCACTTCGTGGGGAACACTTTTATTCTAAAGAAGACAAATGTTACATGTATGTCAGCCAAAAGGAAATTAAAATTGTTTGCAATAATTTTGAGTCTTTGAGAGGAGAGCGCTGCTTTTAAATCTTATCTTGTGTGTTGTGACGATGGTCGCGATATCGACGGCAGCTGGCTGGTCCTGGTGAAACGCTGAGATCTGCTCCCACGGTCGTGTGATTGCAGCTGATGAATTTTTCTCGTAATCGGGCGGGCGGTGGTATTGATTAAGCTGCAAATCTGATTACAATGGCGTTTTGCAGACCACAGGTTGGTCGATGTAATTGTTGTTACAGATGTCCGTATGTGGACAGTATTAATGTTTCTGGCACACACAATTTAAGTTCACTTATGCCACACACAGTTTATAAAACTTGCCGATGGCGAATTCTATAGAAAGTCAATTCGTATTATGAGTGTCGCGATCGCGAAAAACCGTCGTGGGCGGGAATGTACTCACACACAATAGACAGTTCGCATAAGTTCATAACGACTGTTACTGATTATAGGCGTCCGACAGTTCATCGAAACGCGAATAAATACGTAAGTTCACAGTACTTGAGTGTACGAAAACACAGACAAAATACAAGTGCAGTTCAATTCACAGACACAAAGCTACAATACCGTGAATTCTCGGTTGCATTGTCATAGTTACTTCATCTCACGGCACAGTCTCAGTATTTACTTCGCCCAGTTTCTACACTCACTATTATCATATCACGACCTGGTATAAAACAGTCATTCAAAACGTACATCGCTTGCCACTAAACTCAATCTTCACCAGTTCGTAAAAGTCACAACTCCCACAGTAAAAGATGTGTCCTTCTCTCTAGCTACCCAACAACACAAACGCCTTTGTTGGATCGACTATCGATATTGCTCTCTCTCTCTCTCAATACTCTCGCCCACAGTTTATACAACATCAAAGTACATATATCTTTAAACAACTATTTTCTACCCAACTTATTGCTGTAAACGATAAACAAAGAAAAATTAAAGCTTTCCACAATCAATAAACTCTAAACCTATTTATCTACTTACAAAAAGGAAATAATTTCCAGTTACATATTACATCTAGAGAACAACTTTTATCTCTATATTGCAGGACAAAAGAAAAATGCGTTACAACATCAAAGATATATGAACAGACGGAAAAAAACAATATATATATATATATATATATATATATATATATATATATATATATATATATATATATATATATATCGCAAAATAAGATGTCTTCACATGAGGATGCACCTCTTTGTGTCTCATTGACTGTTCCATTTGATGAATCATTTCAGTGATGGCGGATATCATCTGAGATATTTGTCTGCACCATTTGACTAATCACGTTTTCAGTGAAGATGTATCTCTCCTGCTGCATTCAAATGCACCATTTGATTAATCACCATACTTGTGAAATTCATCAGATTAGAAACATTTCAATGCCTCCATTTGACTGATGTCCATTCTGGTGAAGGTGCACCTCATCTGAGGCATTTTACTTCAGAAGTTTCACGTGTCATGGCTACAATACATCCTGTGATACTGGAGCATTCAACAGAGCACCAGTCAGCATGTACAGGGTGTTTCAAAAATGACCGGTATATTTGAAACGGCAATGAAAACTAAATGAGCAGCGATAGAAATACACCGTTTGTTGCAATATGCTTGGGACAACAGTACATTTTCAGGCAGACAAACTTTCGAAATTACAGTAGTTACAATTGTCAACAACAGATGGCGCTGCGGTCTGGGAAACTCTATAGTACGATATCTTCCACATATCCACCATGCATAGCAATAATATGGCGTAGTCTCTGAATGAAATTACCCGAAACCTTTGACAACGTGTCTGGCGGAATGGCTTCACATGCAGATGAGATGTACTGATTCAGCTGTTCAATTGTTTCTGGATTCTGGCGGTACACCTGGTCTTTCAAGTGTCCCCACAGAAAGAAGTCACAGGGGTTCATGTCTGGCGAATAGGGAGGCCAATCCACGCCGCCTCCTGTATGTTTCGGATAGCCCAAAGCAATCACACGATCATCGAAATATTCATTCAGGAAATTAAAGACGTCGGCCGTGCGATGTGGCCGGGCACCATCTTGCATAAACCACGAGGTGTTCGCAGTGTCGTCTAAGGTAGTTTGTACCGCCACAAATTCACGAAGAATGTCCAGATAGCGTGATGCAGTAATCGTTTCTGATCTGAAAAATGGGCCAATGATTCCTTTGGAAGAAATGGCGGCCCAGACCAGTACTTTTTGAGGATGCAGGGACGATGGGACTGCAACATGGGGCTTTTCGGTTCCCCATATGCGCCAGTTCTGTTTATTGACGAAGCCGTCCAGGTAAAAATAAGCTTTGTCAGTAAACCAAATGCTGCCCACATGCATATCGCCGTCATCAATCCTATGCACTATATCGTTAGCGAATGTCTCTCGTGCAGCAATGGTAGCGGCGCTGAGGGGTTGCCGCGTTTGAATTTTGTACGGATAGAGGTGTAAACTCTGGCGCATGAGATGATACGTGGACGTTGGCGTCATTTGGACCGCAGCTGCAAGACGGCGAACGGAAACCCGAGGCCGCTGTCGGATCACCTGCTGCACTAGCTGCGTGTTGCCCTCTGTGGTTGCCGTACGCGGTCGCCCTACCTTTCCAGCACGTTCATCCGTCACGTTCCCAGTCCGTTGAAATTTTTCAAACAGATCCTTTATTGTATCTGTTGTGTCGGCAGACTTGCCAACACTACGCACACTAATTGAAAGAGGCGGCCAAGATGCACGCGCTAACTCACGAAGGATGGAGGGAGATCTGAAACAGGAGACTTAATGAATGCTATAAAGAAAAGTACATATCTTCTGCACTACTTAACTTTTAATCCTTCCTTTGTATACATCGTTCTTGATGAGACATCTGGAGATTGTGGCGATACAAGTGCGACTCTTTAGATACAAGCTACCTATGGCTAATGGCGCCTTGCTAGGTCGTAGACATGAACTTAGCTGAAGGCTATTCTACTGTCTCTCGGCAAATGAGAGCAAAGGCTTCGTCCGTATAGTCGCTAGCAACGTCGTCGTACAAATGGGGCGAGTTCTCGTACGTCTCTCGAGACCTGCCTTGTGGTGGCGCTAGGTCTGCGATCCTGACAGTGGCGACACGCGGGTCCGACATGTACTAATGGGCCGCGGCCGATTTAAGCTACCAGCTAGCAAGTGTGGTGTCTGGCAGTGACACCACAGTATCGCTTTTCGGTCCTTTGGTTACATTAAACCTCCGTTGAAAACTTCGTGCCGGCCGAAGTGTCCGTGCGGTTCTCGGCGCTGCAGTCTGGAACCGCAAGACCGCTACGGTCGCAGGTTCGAATCCTGCCTCGGGCATGGATGTTTGTGATGTCCTTAGGTTAGTTAGGTTTAACTAGTTCTAAGTTCTAGGGGACTAATGACCTCAGCAGTTGAGTCCCATAGTGCTCAGAGCCATTTGAACCATTTTTTTGAAAACTTCGTCTTGTTGCAACAACACTGTGTTCTAGGCGGTGGAATTCCAACACCAGAAAAATCCTCTGTTCTAAGGAATAAACCATGTTGTCTACAGCACACTTGCACATTGTGAACAGCACACGCTTACAGCAGAAAGACGACGTACAGAATGGCGGATCCACAGACTGCGTTGTCTTCTATATCTTTCACATCACTTGCAGCGCCATCTGTTGTTGAAAATTGTAACTACTGTAATTTCGAAAGTTTGTCCGCCTGAAAATGTACTGTTGTCCCAAGCATATTGCAACAAACGGTGTATTTCTATCGCTGCTCGTTTAGTTTTTATTGCCGTTTCAAATATACCGGTCATTTTTGAAACACCCTGTATGTAGACTGAAAGCATATAACGCATATGATCCTTTACTTGACGCTGTTCGTACAGTCAAGTGTATGGGTAACCGGCAGGGGGATACGAGTGTGGCTGACGGCGGCGTGCCGTGTTGCAGCTGAACGGGATCAACACGCAGGGGGAGAACACGGCGGACAACGGCGGCGTCAAGGAGGCGTACCGCGCCTACCTCGCCCTGCAGCGCCGCGCCGGCCAATCAGAGCCGCGGCTGCCCGCGCTGGCCGGCCTCTCCCCGCGGCAGATGTTCTGGGTGTCCGCCGCGCAGACCTGGTGCTTCAAGTCAGTAGCGGCGCTCTCTCTGTGTGTGCACTCTGTGGCCGGGCGGTTCTAGGCGCTACAGTCTGGCACCGCGCAACCGCTACGGTCGCACGTTCGAATCCTGCCTCGGGCATGCATGTGTGTCATGTCCTTAAGTTAATTAGGTTAAAGTAGTTCTAAGTTCTAGGGCACTGATGACCTCATCTACATCTGCATCTACATGGTTACTCTGCAATTCACATTTAAGTGCTTGGCAGAGGGTTCGTCGAACCACAATCATACTATCTCCCTACCATTCCACTCCCGAACAGCGCGCGGGAAAAACGAACACCTAAACCTTTCTGTTCGAGCTCTGATTTCTCTTATTTTATTTTGATGATCATTCCTACCTATGTACGTTGGGCTCAACAAAATATTTTCGCATTCGGAAGAGAAAGTTGGTGACTGAAATTTCGTAAATAGATCTCGCCGCGACGAAAAACGTCTTTGCTTTAATGACTTCCATCCCAGCTCGCGTATCATATCTGCCACACTCTCTCCCCTATTACATGATAATATAAAACGAGCTGCCCTTTTTTGCACCCTTTTGATGTCCTCCGTCAATCCCACCTGGTAAGGATCCCACACCGCGCAGCAATATTCTAACAGAGGACGAATGAGTGTAGTGTAAGCTGTCTCTTTAGTGGACTTGTTGCATCTTCTAAGTCTCCTGCCAATGAAACGCAACCTTTGGCTCGCCTTCCCCACAATATTATCTATGTGGTCTTTCCAACTGCGTAATTTTTACACCCAGGTACTTAGCTGAATTGACAGCCTTGAGAATTGCACTATTTATCGAGTAATCGAATTCCAACGGATTTCTTTTGGAACTCATGTGGATCACCTCACACTTTTCGTTATTTAGCGTCAACTGCCACCTGCCACACCATACAGCAATCTTTTCTAAATCGCTTTGCAACTGATACTGGTCTTCGGATGAACTTACTAACCAGTAAATTACAGCATCATCTGCGAACAACCTAAGAGAACTGCTCAGATTGTCACCGAGGTCATTTATATAGATCAGGAACAGCAGAGGTCCCAGGACGCTTCCCTGGGGAACACCTGATATCACTTTTACTCGATGATTTGCCGTATATTACTACGGACTGCGACCTTCCTGACAGGAAATCACGAATCCAGTCGCACAACTGAGACGATACCCCTAGGCCCGCAGCTTCACTAGAATTCGCTTGTGAGGAACGGTGTCAAAAGCTTTCCAGAAATCTAGAAATACGGAATCAACTTGAGATCCCCTGTCGATAGCGGCCATTACTTCGTGCAAATAAAGAGCTAGCTGCGTTGCACAAGAACGATGTTTTCTGAAACCATGCTGATTACGTATCAATAGATCGTTCCCTTCGAGGTGATTCATAATGTTTGAATACAGTGTATGCTCCAAAACCCTACTGCAAACCGACGTCAATGATATAGGTCTGTAGTTCGATGGATTACTCCTACTACCCTTCTTAAACACTGGTGCGACCTGCGCAATTTTCCAATCTGCAGGTACAGATCTATCGGTGAGCGAGCGGTTGTATATGTTTGCGAAGTAGGGAGCTATTGTATCAGCGTAATCTTAAAGGAACCTAATCGGTATACAATCTGGACCTGAAGACTTGCCCGTATCAAGCGACTGGAGTTGCTTCGCAACCCCTAAGGTATCTACTTTTAAGAAATTCATGCTAGCAGCTGTTCGTGTTTCAAATTCTGGAATAATCCATTCGTCATCCCTGGTGAAGGAATTTCGGAAAACTGCGTTCAATAACTCAGCTTTAGCGGCACAGTCGTCGGTAACAGTACCATCGGCACTGCGCAGCGAAGGTATTGACTGCGTCTTGCCGCTTGTGTACTTTACATACGACCAGAATTTCTTCGGATTTTCTACTAAATTTCGAGACAATGTTTCGTTGTGGAACCTATTAATGGCATCTCGCATTGAAGTCCTTGCCAAATTTCGCGCGTCTGTAAATTTTAGTCAATCTTCGGGATTTCGCGTTCTGCTGAACTTCGCATGCTTTTTTCGTTGCTTCTGCAACAGCGTTCTGACCTGTTTTGTGTACCATGGGGGATCAGTTCCATCTCTTACCAATTTATGAGCTATGAATCTCTCAATTGCTGTTGCTACTATACCTTTGAATTTGAGCCACATCTCGTCTACATTTGCATAGTTCGGAAGGAATGGAGATTGTCTCTTAGGAAGGCTTCTAGTGACACTTTATCCGCTTTTTTAAATAAAATTATTTTGCGTTTGTTTCTGGTGGATTTGGAAGAAACGGTATTGAGCCTAGCTACAACGACCTTGTGATCACTAATCCCTGTATCAGTCATGATGCTCTCTATCAGCTCTGGATTGTTTGTGGCTAAGAGATCAAGTGTGTTTTCGCAACCATTTACAATTTGCGTGGGTTCGTGGACTAACTGCTCGAAATAATTTTCGGAGAAAGCATTTAGGACAATCTCGGAAGATGTTTTCTGCCTACCACCGGTTTTGAACAAGTATTTTTGCCAACATATCGAGGGAAGGATGAAGAAGTCCCCACCAACTATAACCGTATGAGTGGGGTATTTATTTGTTACGAGACTCAAATTTTCTCTGAACTGTTCAGCAACTATATCATCGGAGTCTGGGGGTCAGTAGAAGGAGCCAATTATTAAGTTAGTTCGGCTGTTAAGTATAACCTCCACCCATACCAATTCGCACGGAGTATCTACTTCGACTTCACTACAAGATAAAACCACTACTGACAGACTCTGAAGTTAAGTCCCATAGTGCTCAGAGCCATTTTTTGCACTCTGTGTCCACGTCAGTGAGCCAGCACTGGCACTCTGTGGACGGGAGATGTGGAGGCTCTGTAAACGCTTGAAGTTTCTGGCTCCTGCAAACACGTGGTCGCGGGTGGAGAGTCGTGGACAGGTGTAGGAGTAACTCGGGGTATTCCCCAGGGGAGGTGTGCCGCGAACCTCGCTGTTCGTGCCGTGTGTTTATAACTTGGCAGACACTACTGACTGTAACCTCAAAATTTCACACATCTACAATGCAGTGGAAATAACCCGAGGCATCCCACAGGGCAGGTGTATTGCGATCAAAAAATGTTCAAATGTGTGTGAAATCTTATGGGACTTAAATGCTAAGGTCATCAGTCCTTAAGCTTACACACTACTTAACCCAAATTATCCTAAGGACAAACACACACACCCATGCCCGAGGGAGGACTCGGACCTCCACCGGGACCAGCCGCACAGTCCTCGATTGTAGCGCCTTAGACCGCTGTATTGCGATCCTCACTAGTCGTGTGTTAATAACAAATCAAACATTGTTGTTGTTGTTGTGGTCTTCAGCCCTGAGACTGGTTTCATGCAGCTCTCCGTGCTACTCTATCCTGTGCAAGCTTCTTCATCTCCCAGTACCTACTGCCACATCCTTCTGAATCTGCTTGGTGTATTCATCTCTTGGTCTCCCTCTACGATTTTTACCCTCCACGCTGCCCTCCAATACTAAATTGGTGATCCCTTGATGCCTCAGAACATGTCCTACCAACCGATCCCTTCTTCTAGTCAAGTTGTGCCACAAACTTCTCTTCTCCCCAATCCTATTCAACACCTCCGCATTAGTTATGTGATCTACCCATCTAATCTTCAGCATTCTTCTGTAGCACCATATTTCGAAAGCTTCTATTCTCTTCTTGTCTAAACTATTTATCGTCCATGTTTCACTTCCATACATGGCTACACTCCATACAAATACTTTCAGAAACGACTTCCTAACACTTAAATCAATACTCGATGTTAACAAATTTCTCTTCTTCAGAAACGCTTTCCTTGCCATTGCCAGTCTACATTTTATATCCTCTCTAGTTCGACCATCATCAGTTATTTTGCTCCCCAAATAGCAAAACTCATCTAATACTTTAAGTGTCTCATTTCCTAATCTAATACCCTCAACATCACCCGACTTAATTCGACTACATTCCATTATCCTCGTTTTGCTTTTGTTGATGTAATCAAACATTATTAATAGTAAACTCAAAATTTCGTAGACTGTGACACCATCTATAATGCAGTGTAACCGGAAACTCGAGCGGTTTTAGGCGCTTCAGTCTGGAACCACCGGACTGCTACGGTCGCAGGTTCGAATGCTGCCTCGGGCGTGGATGTGTGTGATGTCCTTAGGTTGGTTAGGTTTAAGTAGTTCTAAGTTCTAGGAGACTGATGACCTCAGATGTTGAGTCCCATTGTGCTCAGAGCCATTTGAACCATTTGGACCGGAAACTGTGTAAGCAACGTGTATCTACGTGCTATTGCGTTATTATTGGGTCGGCACCGACTCCGTGTAACTCACTTGGTTACTTCTTACTATTAAACTAAAGCGTAGGCAAACGGTCGCTGCTGACAGTCGTCGTGCGGCACCTGTGAATGAACCGCGTCAGACACCCGTGTACTTGTTGCGTTCTGTGTAAGTGGCATGCGGCGCCTTTGAGTCAACAAACCGTAGCACTCGGATCGGTGTCCGAATATTTAAATGAACCAGATTCAAATGGAAATGATTATTGATGGTGAAATTAACGTGAGAAGATTACGTTCGCCACCGACTCTATCTATCCATACAACTAATCAAAGATTTGGTCGAGTCAGAAAATGAATTAATTTAATCACAGACAAAAAACTCATAAAAATGCGTACGGTGTGATGTTGCTCATAGGGGATGCGATGTAATTAATAGTACTGCCCGTGCACTGTTCACGAGAATCAAACATTTAAAATACAACAGAAAGTGCATGAACACTGTGCATAAGATCAGCTCCCAGCAACACACCTGAAAATAAGACTTAAAAATGGTTCAAATGGCTCTGAGCACTATGGGAGTTAACATCTGAGGTCATCAGTCCCCTAGACCTTAGAACTACTTAAACCTAACTAACCTAAGGACATCACACACATCCATGCCCGAGGCAGGATTCGGACCTGCGACCGTAGCGGTCGCGCGTTTCTGGACTGAAGCGCCTAGAACCGCTTGGCCACCACGGCCGGCAATAAGACTTGATCTAAACTATTTGTTTTAAAGTAAAAGAGGAAACTAATCACTGGACCTGTTCATAAGGAAAGCCGTTGGATGTGCTAACGGGAAAGCTACGAGGTGATTGGCTTAGGTGCAAAACCGTAACCTCGGAATGCAAGAGAAAATTGCGGAAAAATCATTTATTCCTCAGACATGGATGTGAGGCACGTACACAATTCCTGATAACATTAATTCCTAAAAAATTAAAGAAAAGCAGCGATACATTCACCGTTATAATCTACACCTAAAATCATTGGTGTGAATCATTCATACAACTGCGGTTGCCTGTTAACTGATAGCAATGGCTCGTGAAGCGGTACACGTTTCGCAGGACACCCGCATGCCCACGTGGTTTGTGGAGACGCAATTTCTATGTATCGTGGCCAAATTGCAACAATATCACATCACGCAATCATGAACAGTTAAAATTCTTTAAAACACACATCAGATCGAACAGTTAGTGATGACGGCAACAGAACAAACTCTGATGTTCAACCACGGACGAAAGATACATCAAGCAAGGAAAATTTGCGAGAAGGCAAAGCTACGTATTAATATTTAGAAAAATAAAAGTGCATACAAAAAAATTTGTTCAAATGGCTCTGAGCACTATGGGACTTAACTTCTGAGGTCATCAGTCCCCTAGACCTTAGAACTACTTAAACCTAACTAACCTAAGGACATCACACACATCCATGCCCGAAGCAGGATTCGAACCTGCGACCGTAGCGGTCGCGCGGTTCCAGACTGTAGCGCGTAGAACCGCTTGGCCACTTTGGCCGACAAAAGCGTATACAGGCAAACATTCATACAGGAGCGAGGGCTCACGTCTTATAGATGCGACACCTTAGTGTGGCGCTCTTCCGGCGGATCCAAATCTGCTATAGTAATTTAGTAAAAGAAAAATCTGCCAACGGTTTGCATTCCTTGCTGTGACAAGGCAAAGCAATCTTTCAGAGTTGGAAAGCGAGACCAAAAGCTAACAGCTCTCCCTTCGCCAAGTAACGACGCGCCACGCGGTCAGTCTAACTCACCCTTCTCCAACTGGAGCACAGCTGTGGACGCTTCCCGTACCGGCGGCAGACTGCCTCCCTTTTTCTCCTCCAGCCTCTTCCACGCTCCGTGTGGCACAGAAAACCCAAAGATGCCATTTCCGCCACCAGCCTAACGCAGATGGATTTCTCACAAGTAGCGCAAACCTCTTTGCCTACTTGAGCACTACAAGAGTTGGCTGTTCTGTAGAACTGCTGCTGAATCTGTACGACTATCGCAGACTTTCTGCAGTAGACTACACCACCGTCTGGCAACGTGACACACAACGACGGTCATTAAATCAGTTATAAAAAAAAGAGAAACAAGGAAAAGAAAGAGAACTGCTAGTGAAAGTGGGCTACCAGACTAATGAAAGGTGGCTACAAGGACCTTTTAATTTGGAATATATATTCGTTTCTATTTTGACAAGATTCCAGCAGGCTGAAAAGCCTGGCTACTTGCTTTAAACGTTCAGAAATGTAGAATTGTACACTTCACAAAATAAAAAAAACACAACATAGTATCCTGTGACAAAAAATGTCAATTAGCCACAATAGCAATAAGTAAAGAACCATCTGTGGGTGATGAACCTAGGAACATGCACTAACCCCCCTCAAATTGCTCTTGTGTGGACACTGAACACAAGATTAGGCTAGTTACAGTGAGCTGAGAGGCGTTTAAACAGTCACTCATCCCACACTCCTTATGTGAACGGAATGGGAAGAAACCCTGATCCGTGGTACAGTTGTGGTGTATCCTCTGCCGTGAACTTCACAGTGGTTTGCGCCAAGGAGATGTACAATACAGGGTTACTCGTAAGTGCTTCCGAGGTTTCAGAAAACAACTGACGAAAACTACGAGATGTACTGAAAATGGACATTTATCGGTGCATGGGGTTTTTATCTCCCATTACATACACTCTACGTGGGTATCATTTATGATGCAACAAACTTCAGTATGTGGCTGCAATTAATTGAAGTTGCTGATACGAATTGCCTGGGAGAGCACTACAGCAGCCTGTTTTGGAGAGATCTTCATTTGGGCTGCCTGTCGGCAGGAGAAAATCGATTCAGTGTGACAGTACGAAGCGTATAATATGTGTATGGTACAGTCGTGGACAAAACGAGCGAGACCCCTCGCCTTTTCGTTATGCTGATCCGCACGGCTTTAAAGTCTGCTACACAGCATAACAGGCAAGGCGACGAAGTGCTACCAACATACTATGCGCAGGCGTGAAATTGACAAACTATCTGAACTTTTTTAGACTGTATTCCATAATTTCTAAGACTATATTAATGCTGATTAGTGTGTTAAATACAACACGTAAACATAAGACAGAACTGAAAGAAGAAACGCTAATTTGTATGAAACGGACGAATAAAAATGAATTTCAACTTATCCAGACAACAGACAAAGAACCCCAGACCGTTACGAATTAGCAAAATATTATCCGCATTCGGCCGCGAAACGGTCTGTGTCAACGTTCAGACCAGTCATACTGGATTACCATTGCTGACCTACCATGAAAGTGTGCAAATTTAGCAATGCGTGAAGATTCATAACGAAATTCACTTAAACATCATTCAGTGCCACACTTAAGTCAATTCCATTATTGACAGAAGCGGAAAAAGGAGGCAGTATCATGTATGAAATTCTACAAGAGTGTCATATTGACATGCACAGGGCGCCAGTACAGAATAAAGGTAGCGATAAAACGTATTGGGTGCGCGAGAATTTCTTAAAATTGCTTTACTGATATTCTACCTGCCTCCATAGAGATTAGAACCGAAAACAAACCAGACCTTCCTTTCACTATGCTAGCAGACAACCTAGGCAAACAGCCCTCTATTATTACCCCAGACATGAACAAGCAGGCAATTTCGAAATGAAAATCTGCAGTTTCTGTTGCATAGAGCTTTCTGGACTCAAAAACATGAATTTTCTTCCTTTATGTCACCGCTTATGTGACAATCATTCGGGATGTTTATCGAAATAACAAATTACTGTTATTAGAGAGTAAATTTTGTAGGATAATTCTGCACCACCCCAGGAAATAAACGGCTACATAGCTGCCAAACGTATTCTGCATTGTTTCGAATTCTCCACTAGACTCGCCACAGCCAGAAAACGTTCATTAGCAGAAGTGTTTCTTAAGCTAGCTAGCAATGAGAATGTTCGTACTTCTAAAACGCGGTGGCATTAATACTGGGATGTGAATTACCACGTGTATAGGCAAATACATTCTATTTGCATTCCTGTAAACGTGATTTGGATCGAAAACGTAGCTACGACTAATATGCTTATGTATCGACAGCAACTAGAACATTTCGAATAAAGAGTAGCGGGTGTTATTTATGCGGCCCTCATCTTCAGTGTTTTCGTTGTTAGGATTTCGTCACCTAAACCGGTAAAAACGGAACCCTACTAGTCTCACTTTCTTGACCGGCTATCGGTCTACCCAACCCTTAAAACCCGTTTACCTCCAGAACGGGTGGACATAATAAGCGGAAATGTATCGCACTTCTTGCTGTAACCGGTCCCATGCTGGTGTAAAAAAGTGAGCTTCTATGTCAACGCAATCAAAAGATACGACGGTTTATGTAAAGAAAATTTACGCGAAAGGTCAAAAAATGGCTTCAAGAACTATGCGACCTAACTGCTTAGGTCATCAGCCCCTAGACCTAGAACTACTTAAACCTAGCTAGCCTAAGGGCATCACAGACATCTATGCCCGAGGTAGAAATCCAACCTGCGACTGAAGCAGCCGTGCGGTTCGTCACTGAAGCGCCTGGAACCGCTCGGCCACCGCAACGCGGCGAAACCCTACTCACCTCATGTATAATGATAATATATACTGTCTAGTGAGGATAAACTGTATTCTCCAGCAACTCAGATCGTTTGATCACGGAACTTTTACGAAGCTACATTCAAACTTTGTCGAAGTCGTCTGCAATATCCATTACAAACACCCTAGGAACTTCGTATGCGATATCCACTTCTGAATACGCTGGCAGATAATGCAGTACTATAACAAGTAGGTGGGAACTTATTGTTATTGGTCCATGCATGACACTTTATTTCAATATCACTTTAACGCGCCTAGGTGTTCGTATATGGCTGAAATTAATGAACAAAAAGTAAATAAACAGTAAACAACTTCGATGTTCAGAGCAAGTGAAAGTCACATGTCGTAATTACAACATAATTTCGTTGTTACATCTACATGACTACATCAACAGGATTTCTTTGCAATCCGGACTTACGTGCCTGGCAGAAGGTTCGGATTATTTCTCTACCGTCCCACTCATTAACAGTGTGCGGGAAAAGGGACTACTTAAATCCTTTCTTGCGAGCCTTGAATTACATTATTACTATGGTTTCTTCTTGTGTAAGTACCCTAGGAAATAATGTTTTGGCATTCAGAACATATGGTGGTGATTGAAATTTCGTGAAAAGATCTCGTGGCAACGAAAAACGCATATGTTTTCATGAATGTTACCCCAACTCGATTATCAAATCTGGGATCCTCTCTCCCCTATTTCGTGACATTACAAAGCGTGCTACCGTTCCTTGGACGTTTTTGCGTGCACAGTCAATCACGTCTGTCAAGGATATTATAGCAGTGGACGGACAAACGTAGTGTAGGCAGTGTTTTCAGTTGGCCTGTTGCGTATTCTTAGTGTGCGGCCAATAAAACGCAGTCATTCGTTTGCCTTCCCCACAAAAGTATGTTTTCGATCTTTCCAGTTTAAGTTTTACTGGGTACTGAGATGAACTGACAGTGCTTCGACTTGTGTTTTGTCATGTAACCGAAAGTTAATTATTGTTATTGGACGCAGCTTTCGTGTTTAATGTATTCCTCAGTCAACAACAGTAGACTCCTCGTACACCACACATAACTGTTTCAAAGTATTAAATTGTTACTGATCTTACCATGTTGCAGTGGTCATCTTAACTTGCCGTTTTGAAAAAAAGGAAAATATTTTAGCGAAATGTAGCAACTAAGAAGCGGAGTATCCAAACAAACAAACGTTTCCGGTTTAAGTAGTTGCAGTAGGTCTACTACACAGTAACGTAAATTAGGAGCAAAGTCCATAAGTAGATCCTCATCAGGAAAACCAGCCCTCATAATGCAAAGTGCAACTACAACAAAGAAAGTTTCCAAACATGTCAATGAGTAGTCGAGGAAAGTGGACGCATTCTGTCTACTGAATCCCAACGCACGCAATTTACGAGGGGGCACGCCAAGTGTCAGACCCCGATCTTGCTTTTAACTACGCTCATTAAAAGAGGGGACAAAATAAGCTTAAACTCTACCGCTTCTGAGAAAACGACGGTCAAAGTGTTCAATGCGTTGTTGCTATAGTGTAGATACCGCTTAGCGGTTAAGGATTCAACTGAAGCGGTGGCTCTGCGGCTACCATAGCGACTTCGGAACTTTGCGCTGCGAGTTCGAAACCCGGTTTTTCCTTTTTTCCCCCCTCACTCTCTGAATTATCTACGAATGTTTATTCCAATTTATGATGAAACACTGTTGTCGTTATTCGTCAGTTAATTTACTGTGTAAGGAAATAAGTTAAAAAGGGAACACACAGTGCGTAGTGGGGCGATCACTCTGTTGTAGAAATAATTCAGAAGCCAAGATCGCTTAAATACTGTCTACTGGATAACCGGTTTCAACACACTAAAGGTGCCATTATCGGATCTAAATGTAGATTAACATTGATAAACCATTTGGATATAACGATACATGAGGCAGACGAGATGATTTTATATCAGCTTGTCTCATTCGTTTATTATTTTTTTAATTCATTAATTACACATAAAGTTAATTGTCGAGTAATGACAACATTATTTCAACATAAATTAGAAAAAAAACATTCGAAGATAATTCTGATAGAGAGGCAGGAACATAAAATAATTAAAAAACCCAATATGGTCTCGAACACGGGAATCAATGCTAAGAAGGAACGACGGTAGCCACTGAGCCACCGCTTCAATTGCGTTCTCGGCTGCAGAAGGTATCTACACTAGAGCAACAGCGCGTTGATAACTTTGGCCGTCGTTTTCTCGGAAACGGTCGAGTGTCTGCAGATAAGCCGAAACACAAGTTCGCTTATTTTGTCCTCTCCTTCACTGACAAGGGGAGGCCGCCAATTGTGAAATTCAGATTCGATTCATACTGCGCATAATAAAAGCTCATGGCCAGAGGTGTAATGTGGCAAAGCACCAAGATGCACTTCTCAGCCGTTGTCGAGAAAATCGACAGTGAGAAGAAACCGCTGCGGTGAAATACTCTCTACGATTAATAATTTTCTACAGCGTCGTGGCGCAGCGGTAAGCGCTCGAGTTCGTAATCCGAAGGTCGGCGGATCGAATCTCGCTCCATGCAACTTTTTTTTTTTTTAGTATTTGTTTTTTGTAATTCAAATGTGTGTATAAACACACACACACACACACACACACACACACATATATATATATATATATATATATATATATATATATATATATATATATATATATAATTCCCGGCAACACGTTGCAACAATTATGCATATAATAAGTTGTTGAAAGTCGTTTGTCGTGGAAAAACTGGCGACTTCGAACATCATTATGTTTTCCGCAAACAAATTTGATTTCACAAATGTTATTAATTGTCTTCATAATGTTAACCACGTATAGTTAGCGGAAGACGTAGAAACGATATTCCGAAACGAATGCGTATAGCGTAAGTCAAACGTTCGAATTAGAATAGAAACCCCACGAACACAAATTTGCTGTGGCAGGTATGAAATATAAACTCCGTTAATCGCTCGTTACACTTGAAGGACAGATGTTGAATGGGCCGAAACGAGCCGCCGCATAACAGCGTAGTTGCCTGCTAACTTCGAAAGAAGGTAGATGCGGTCCCTAGCACAACTTATAACACCGTCGAAAATCAGTGCGGACGTGAGAGCTTTGGTACACCCTGTTAAACAAACGGTAAAATGGAGGCGGTACAATTGGAGAGCGATCCGCCTTCACCAACATGCATAAGCAATTCATTAATAGTTTACATATATATATATATATATATATATATATATATATATATATATTTGAATTACAAAAAAATAATAATAATAAAAAAATGTTGCATGGCGTGAGATTCGATCCGGCGACCTTCGGATTACGAACTCGAGCGCTTACCGCTGCGCCACGACGCTGTAGAAAATCATTAATCGTAGAGAGTATTTCACCGCAACGGTTTCTTCTAACTGTCGATTTTCTCGGCAACAGCTGAGAAGTGCATCTTGGTGCTTTGCCACATTACACCTCTGGCCATGAGCTTTTATTATGCGCAGTATGAATCGAATCTGAATTTCACATTTGGCGGCCTCCCCTTGTGAGCAAAGTTTCGGGACAATCAGCCTATGACACTTGGCGAGTTCCCCTCGCTCGTCGAGTCGCTTCTTACGCCCGGCGAGAATTATGTATGCCTCCGAGTAAACTGCGCCACCTGGAAACACGGCGAGCGGGGATAAACACGTTTTCCTTCTTATAAGGCAACCCTCTACAGATAAAATTCATGAAGTGTTCTTCAGGTTGCCTCAGATATTTCAGAAATGTTTCTTGCGTCAGGCCTGCCGCATATGCAAAACGTAAACATTTCATTTCATGTAATATTTATCAGGATAAGACATGACAAGAGTGGACCAGTCCCTTCTGAGAAAAATTAGAGATTTTAAGTTGCTCCACTATGTAATGACACGGGCACGGGCTTGCGATCTGTCTTTTATGCCATCGATTTCCGTGTTACACATACTTGGCCACTGCGTTGCGGCTGCCATCGTGGAGGAGGCAGTCTGTTTCCTGCCAGCGCTGTTTCCGCAGCCAATATTAACCGCGACGAATCATTCAGTCAACGCTAAATGGCCCATCTGGCTGAGGCAGACAAGGGCGCTATAATAGAACTCCATGCAGAGGGATCCTCAAATGCCGACATAGCAAGAACTATGGGTCTTCACAAGTCGACGGTAGCCAGGTGGATCAGACGAAAGGAAGAGAGTGGTAACTTGAATGGGAGGCCTCATGGCCGTCGCCGCAAAACAACAGCAGCTCAGGATCAGCAGATACGCCGTTTCAGTGAGAACCACCCATTTGTCAACGCACGACAAATTCAGCAAACTTTGGGTCTCAATGTTAGCAGTAAGACCGTCACTCCTCGTGTAAGGGAAGGTGGACTGAGAGCAAGAAGCGCTGCTGTGAAAGAGACATTGACTGTTTCCCAAAGAGAAGCTTGCCTTGCTTTTGCTACTGAAAATGGCGACAAACCTCTCCAGTTTTGGAGGCGAGTGATTTTCACGCACCAAAAAGTTTTCTCTACGGCATCATCCGGAAAAGTACTAGTTTACCGGCCTAAATGTGCTAGGTATAATCGAAAATATATTTACAGTTGCCGAAGGAGTGGCAGGTTGTCGGTGCCGGCCGGTGTGGCCGTGCGGTTCGAGGCGCTTCAGTCTGGAACCGCGTGACCGCTACGGTCGCAGGTTCGAATCCTGCCTCGCGCATGGATGTGTGTGATGTCCTTAGGTTAGTTAGGTTTAAGTAGTTCTACGTTCTAGAGGACTGATGACCACAGATGTTAAGTCCCACAGTGCTCAGAGCCATTTGTAGTCGGTAACGGTATGGGCGTGGATATCGGCCGAAGGGTGTGGGCTCCTGTGGGAAGTGGAAGGAAGATTCGATGCGCGCAATTACATATCAATTCTGGAGAACGTGATGTTGCCTGCTGTGGCAGCAAGATTTGGCGATGATCAGATCATGTTCCAACAAGATCGCTCGTCTATTCATATGGCACGTGTGGTTAAGAGGCGGGTCGACGACCATAGTAATATTACTGTAACGGAATGGCCACCTAAAGGAGCTGACACGAATCCCATTGAGAATATCTGGGCAGAAATGGTCAGAGTAATACGAGAAAAGGGCAGTCACCGTCGACTCGCCGACAGCTTTCTGATGTGATTCATGACGCTTGGAATGAGTTACTTGAATCTCCTAGTTATGTGGCTCGAGTTGTGGGCTCAATGCCCAACAGACTTCGAGCTGTTGTGGAAGCCAAAGGAGGCTTCACCAATCAGCTGTTTCAAGCTTTGTTTCTTTCTTCTTCGTCTTTTTTTTTTTTTTTTTTTTACTTACAGACGTATATTTTATATAATTTCAAGGAAACGCAGTAAATGGAATGTGGACTGATTTTTGAGGCTTCATTTTGTGACGGCTAAACAGTGCTGCATCATGGGACCCGCTATTTGTCCACATGTGGCTGAACATCAGAGGTGTAAAAAATTTTGAGGTGCCGAAGTTCTCTGGAAGAATAACGTCTTTTAGACAAGGAGATGATTTTTAGTTCATTTCATTTTAACCATTCACACTATGATTTGACATTCTAATCTTTGATTTCATTTTATTATTATGTATCTTTTCTCCAGTGAAAGTCAACGGTAGTAAGTTTCAAGATATGAAGAATAACTGGAAGTTTCTAATTTGTGGAAAGCGTATTTAACAGTTAATATTTTCGACAAATCTGTAGTTATAGGACATATTAAGAAGCGAGTCAAAAATGGCATTGTGGAATGATCAGGTTGGTCTCTAAAGGGTAACGACGATAAAATAGCAAATATGAAACTATGGGTAACAACTATTGATGGTGAGGAGCCATAATCGATATGTCACTTTTCCGTAATTGTATTTCTGAAGTTTATCGTCAATCCTAGGGCTGACACCGATACTCTGTTTTACGTAAAGAATACAACCTTCAAAATTTATTTAGCAGCGCAGAATATTAAATCACAGTTTATAGATCAGGAACCTAATCCAACTGCCTTTAATTTTATTTTCACGGATGACATTGAGACAGTAAATAACAAGAGAAATAAGAAAACTCTCAGAATCAATATAGAGAATTCAAGTATCATGTGAATTCAAAAGTTTGCTATAATAGCGATTAATTGCTTTTTACAGACCCCTTCATGTCTACGTTTTCCGTCAGACAGACAATGTTTGAAACTAGGACTAACGAGGTAAACAATTTTTCCACAAATTGTCAAATTGGAAGTCGGAGAGCCAGTTACATAAATTACGATGACAACAAACGTTTTTCAAGTAAACTGATCACAGGAGGCATCCAACGCATTTATTGTGAGTTACATGCACAGTATGTAAACTGGCAACGCCACCAACACACAATACCACTAACAAGGGAACATCCCCATCGCACCGCCCTCAGATTTAGTTATAAGTTGATACAGGGGATAGGCCTTGAAAAACTGAACACAGATCAATCGAGAAAACAGGAAGAAGTTGTGTGGAAGTATGAAAAAAATAAGCAAAATATACAAACTGAGTAGTCCATGCGCAAGATAGGCAACATCAAGGATAGGGTGAGCTCAGGAGCGCCGTGATCCCGTGGTTAGCGCACGCAGCTGCGGAACGAGAGGTCCTTCCGTCAAATTTTCCCAGGAGTGAAAAGTTTAATTTTTATTTTCAGACAATTATTATCTGTCCGTCCGTCCGTCCGATGCGAGGTAACCGCGCCGTAGTATGATGACGCTACACCTAAAAAACATCGAAAGACATGACGTCAGTCGACTATAGCGCACGGAAGAGAGAGTATTCCTGCTAATGAGGCTCCCTGGCTGGCAGTTAACTGTTCGCTACTTTGGACGAGAGTGCATTAAATACGTGCGATGCATTGCGTGGGCAATATGAATCCAGCAAATATAGCTCGTGACTCCAATAACAATGTCAATGAATATTTTCCGAACTGTAAGGCATCGGAAAGTTCCTTAAGGGATCGAACGATTGTCGAACATTTGTATGATTATTTCCTACATTTGTTGAATAACAGTACGTGTGGTGATGATTGTCTGAAAATAAAAAAAAACAAACAACTAACCCGAGGGAAGACTTAAACCAACGACCTCTCGTTCTGCAGCTCCTCACGCTAACCACGCGACCACTGCGCTCCCGTGCTCAAGCTATCCTTGATGTTGCTTATCATGCACACGGACTACTCAGTTTGTTTGGTTTGAATATTTTTTTCATAGGTCCACACAACTTCTTCCTGTTTTTCGAATGATCTGTGTTCAGTTTTCAAGGCCTATCCACTGTGTCAACTTATAACTAAATCTGAGGAGGGTGCGATGGGGAGGTTCCCTTGTTAGCTATGAAACAACTGTAGCAAAACGGAGCATCCTCGTTATCCATGTGATGGATAAGACGACTAATTCGCAACATAAATGTCAATGTAAGCATCAGTTTCTGTTGGAACGTGCTTCCCGGACCAAATAACATACATTTCCTACGTCTTCAATGCGAATCATGTAGCAAATGTAATTTAAAGGACATAAAAATATCGAGTGAATTTACTAAAATAATTATGAACCACTTGAATTTGCATTCAACAGGCAATGTTCAGAAGTCTGGTGTAGGAGTACTGCATGCTCTAATTCGAAACAACAAAAATCAACAGAGTAACTATTATTGAACGTCATCAGGTCACTCATCGAGCATTCCTATGCAGTACTGTTACTGGTGACGTGTTATGATGCCTTTATCGTTAACTTCCTAAGAAGAAATGAAAGGCTGAGCCCCACCAAAAGACGTAAACTCGAGGAAAGAGTTGCGTGAACATATTATTTTACATCTGATAAATCCAAAAGTGTGTTTTGGGCTACGAATTCTGCCCCCAGGGTGTGTGCAACACAGCTGGAATTTGTTGCCAACAACTGAGACACCTTTCGGTCACAGTGTAAGAAAATCGAGCAACAAAACTACATCACCTGTGCTACTGCATGATAACGCACTATGTTGATTTGAGAAACAAAACTATCCAGGAGATTGATAGGAAAGTCGTCTCTCAGGCACATTTGTATTGATAGGGAAGTCCTCTCTCAAGCACTTGTCCCTCTCGTCATATATTTGTAAAATTTTACCTTTCCCACTCTAGATCGATCAACCGTCAAGGCAATTCATTTCTAGACGAAAATACTTTTAAAACTACTCTGGTTTATTGACATCGTTAGAACAAGTAGGTTTCTACAGGCGTAGAATTTGTAAACAACTTTAGCATTGTCATATCGTTTTAGATATCGTGAAAGAAAATTCTGCTGCTAATTAATTTCTCTTTGATAATTACTGTTGCGTTTAGTAAACTAATGGAAAATGCAATTAAAATATTCACTGTACTAATACAAACTAAAGTCAGCTTAATACAGAAACATCACGACGGCAGTCTATCTTAATAAAGCATTAAGTTTCTGTGAGACAATTGGGCTTATTTTAACACGAATTAGTAGGATATTACAGACTTTACACTTAGAAAAGATCTGTATTTATTTCATTTCCTGTACCATTCGTAAGTGTTATGAAAATGGGGCTTTTCATAGATAAAATTATGTATTCACAACAACAAAAAAATGTCGGCAGAAAACAAAAGTGGCATTATGAATCTGGCAGTACCGTAAGGTTTTCACTCTGACACTAAGAGTTACTGAAAGTAGCAAGAAGAATTTTGCTCGAGCGTTGTCTTACGATTCCCTTATTAAGTTTTTATCTGCCTGCTTGTAGCTGTGCTACAAAAGAATTAAAAATCTGGCTTTCAGCAAGTCTCGAAAGGCGAACAAAAGCAGCTTGCACCTGGTTACTAAGCATGTTGCCTGGGGACTGGTTTTTTCTTAAAGCGGGAAGACATCCTTTTGTGGTTCAATTGGCAAATGTCAGTCAGACGTGTGACGTTAGTCTAAGCGTTTCGGTGTGTTGAATTTGTTCCAATGATTTTTCTACACGTTTTTTCTGTCCCAAATAGAGTTGAAGTCTCCCATTAGCATTTTCACGTCATCTTGGTGAATTTTGCTCATGGTATTTTCGAGTGTGTTCCAGAATTTTTCAACATTGTCGATGTTTTTCTTATTTTCGATGTTGGTGGGTTCAAATGGTTCAAATGGCTCTGAGCACTATGGGACTTAACTGCTGTGGTCATCAGTCCCCTAGAAATTAGAACTAGTTAAACCTAACTAACCTAAGTACATCGCACACATCCATGCCCGAGGCAGGATGCGAACCTGCGACCGTAGCGGTCGCGCGGTTCCAGACTGTAGCGCCTAGAACCTCTCGAACACTCCGGCCGTCGATGTTGGTGGGGACACGTGCATTGATGAGTGTATATGTTTTACTGGGGCTCTGAATGACCATAGTCATAAGTCGCTTGTTGACGGGCCAGCCGCGGTAGCCGAGCGGTTCTTGGCTCTTCAGTCCGGAACTGCGCGACTGCTACGGTCGCAGGTTCGAATCCAGCCTTGGGCATGAATTTGTGTGATGTCCTTAGATTAGCTAGGTATAAGTAGTTCTAAGTTCTAGGAGACTGATGACCTCCACTGTTAAGTTCCATAGTGCTCAGAGCCATTGGAACCTTTTGATTGTCGATCGGTGTGATTTCTTTGACAGAGTTGATAGATCGGTGTTCGAGAAATGCAATGCCGAAGATTGGTACGCCTTTCGTTACCTTTTGTTGTATTCTGCTCTTGAAGATGCAATGGTTTCCCTAATGCACGGTTTCATTGTCAGTTAGTCGTGGTTCTTGAAGTGCAAGGATGAGAATTTTTTGTCGGTCCATTTCTTTTGTGAGATTATTTAGTTTTAGTGTTTGGATCAAGGTATCGATGTTTACTTTTAAATGCATGTTTTTTGCTTGTAGGGAAATTTACCAGAGATCTTCGATATTCTCTGTCGTGCTAACCTGGACTCCCCAGAATCCGAAAATCCAACTGCCGCCTGTCGACAGCCGGGTTGTGTACCACCTGGGATAAAGTTGACTTTGCTTGCATAGTTTACGTTTGCTTGTGTTTCATTGGTTGTGCTTGGGTGATACCAGGACCGGACAGGACCAGAGGGTGTTGAAGCCTTTGAAAGCAAATATTTTCAGCCAAGCTCATTGAGCTAACACGGTGACCAGAGTAACGGTGATTTTCACTCAGACGTGTCTGGATTTTGCGTTCAACGGATTGAGTAGCCGTTCAGGATTGTGTTAGTATTTGGTTCACCCCTAGTATTTGATTTCCTCGGTACCACCCATATGGGGGAGGGTTTCCACTATCCGCCACACGCGATTATTATTATTATTATTATTATTATTATTATTATTGTCATTATGTCTCAGCAAATCCCATATGGTGTATCTTCCCACCACTGAAATAGATGTGTATTGTTCGATTCAGTATTTCCATCACATAAATGTGGTTTATAATTACGTTACATTGCTACTAGTAGACATATTTCTCACTTTTTCTTAGACAGTTGCTACCTGTTACTCCATCATAGGAATTTATGTGCGAAGCATTGTTGAAATACAGACGTTCAAATTATCCGATTTCTGTAATTTCATTTCGATACCAGATCGTTCTAATCGGATTCAGCCAGGTAGTCTTAATGTGGATATCCGACCACGACTGTCATCATATGATAGACTGTGTAAACCACATTCTTTATCGGACTGTTGAATATAGATCACTTATCTATGACAGGACCTGAATTCTTAAACACTGTGGAAAATAATAATCCGATGTGCTTATTACAAATACGTTATTCCAATATAAATATGTGAACTAACGAGATAACAGTTTATTTACAGGAGCAGAACTAATGTTCAAATGTTCAAATGTGTGTGAAATCGTATGGGACTTAACTGCTAAGGTCATCAGTACCTAAGCTTACACACTACTTAACCTAAATCATCCTAAGGACAAACACACACACCCATGCCCGAGGGAGGACTCGAACCTCCGCCGGGATCAGCCACGCAGCTCATGACTGCAGCGCCCCTGACCGCTCGGCTAATCCCGCGCAGCTACTAAAAGTATACTCGTCCACAAAACCCATGTGGACAATTATCTGATAATCGGTCAAGCTTTGCTTTGTCGCAGCTCTTTAGGACAAAAGAATGGACAGCTCCCTGCTTTTTGCGTTTCCGATAGCGCCTACGATAAGAATCTGGTGTCATATTATGTTTCAGAGCCGTAAACTGTTTATTTTTTCACCTCATACTAAAACAAAAGCTATGATATGAGACGAGGAAATGACTTATATGCTTCTCAGGAACTTAAGTTTTTCGCGTTAATTTTCTCACTTCATTCTAAAACAAGGACGTTAATATGAGAAGAGGAAATGAAATATACGCTTCCAAGACATATTATTTCCTTGTGTGCTACTACTGCATACATGAAAGCCCTGCAGTTAATTTTTGTATGTTGGATAAATTTTGATATCACCTCACATTCCTTTGTGAGAAGGTTCCTATTTTCTTAGGATTCAAATAGCGTGGACATTTCATCACTGGTTAATATTCTCATGACTAATGACATGATACCCGTTGCAATTGCTCCATGGCACCTGTGAGTAGAGTCTCACGTTGGTTACTATAAGAACACGCAGGCAGTGATATCCGCTCACTGCAGTCAGAGCCAAGGTGATTTCTTTCTGTTTATGGCGAAGCGTCTGCTGCAGTGTCCACGCTCAGCCAACATAAACAAATCGCGGCGGCATTGGGCAGTGCTGATCGCTGCGCTTGTCGCAGGCCTCGACAACAAGAGCGCACTCTCTGCTAACGATACTATGGAGTTAATACATCTTACTTAACGTAATATGCAGGACGTGGGTTAGGTGAAAATTCAGTTTGTAACTTCCCATCGCATTAACATACTTTACAGTCATATTTGATGCCCGGTTGTCTGTCTGATGTTAATAGTATTGATTCAGATTGTGCATTAACACGAAAACTCACTCACACACACACACACACACACACACACACACACACACGCACACACTCATTGATTCCAGTGAGGGTGACAACTACTGTGTGTTGAACAACACATGCACCAGTCAGTTCCTCAGTTGGCGTCGAGTGGATGAGTTTTTTCAATTACCTTGCATTGCAAGAATTGTATGTAAGAGCCTGAAAGTAAATGGACTTGTATCCTAAAGAGCTGCGACAAAGCAAAGCTTGACCGATTATCAGATAATTGTCCACATGGGTTTTGTGGACGAGTATACTTTTAGTAGCCGCGCGGGATTAGCCGAGCGGTCAGGGGTGCTGCAGTCATGAGCTGCGTGGCTGATCCCGGCGGAGGTTCGAGTCCTCCCTCGGGCATGGGTGTGTGTGTTTGTCCTTAGGATGATTTAGGTTAAGTAGTGTGTAAGCTTAGGTACTGATGACCTTAGCAGTTAAGTCCCATACGATTTCACACACATTTGAACATTTGAACATTAGTTCTGCTCCTGTAAATAAACTGTTATCTCGTTAGTTCACATATTTATATTGGAATAACGTATTTGTAATAAGCACATCGGATTATTATTTTCCACAGTGTTTAAGAATTCAGGTCCTGTCATAGATAAGTGATCTATATTCAACAGTCCGATAAAGAATGTGGTTTACACAGTCTATCATATGATGACAGTCGTGGTCGGATATCCACATTAAGACTACCTGGCTGAATCCGATTAGAACGATCTGGTATCGAAATGAAATTACAGAAATCGGATAATTTGAACGTCTGTATTTCAACAATGCTTCGCACATAAATTCCTATGATGGAGTAACAGGTAGCAACTGTCTAAGAAAAAGTGAGAAATATGTCTACTAGTAGCAATGTAACGTAATTATAAACCACATTTATGTGATGGAAATACTGAATCGAACAATACACATCTATTTCAGTGGTGGGAAGATACACCATATGGGATTTGCTGAGACATAATGACAATAATAATAATAATAATAATAATAATAATAATAATAATCGCGTGTGGCGGATAGTGGAAACCCTCCCCCATATGGGTGGTACCGAGGAAATCAAATACTAGGGGTGAACCAAATACTAACACAATCCTGAACGGCTACTCAATCCGTTGAACGCAAAATCCAGACACGTCTGAGTGAAAATCACCGTTACTCTGGTCACCGTGTTAGCTCAATGAGCTTGGCTGAAAATATTTGCTTTCAAAGGCTTCAACACCCTCTGGTCCTGTCCGGTCATGGTATCACCCAAGCACAACCAATGAAACACAAGCAAACGTAAACTATGCAAGCAAAGTCAACTTTATCCCAGGTGGTACACAACCCGGCTGTCGACAGGCGGCAGTTGGATTTTCGGATTCTGGGGAGTCCAGGTTAGCACGACAGAGAATATCGAAGATCTCTGGTAAATTTCCCTACAAGCAAAAAACATGCATTTAAAAGTAAACATCGATACCTTGATCCAAACACGAAAACTAAATAATTTCACAAAAGAAATGGACCGACAAAAAATTCTCATCCTTGCACTTCAAGAACCACGACTAACTGACAATGAAACCGTGTATTAGGGAAACCATTGCATCTTCAAGAGCAGAATACAACAAAAGGTAACGAAAGGCGTACCAATCTTCGGCATTGCATTTCTCGAACACCAATCTATCAACTCTGTCAAAGAAATCACACCGATCGACAATCAAAAGGTTCCAATGGCTCTGAGCACTATGGAACTTAACAGTGGAGGTCATCAGTCTCCTAGAACTTAGAACTACTTATACCTAGCTAATCTAAGGACATCACACAAATTCATGCCCAAGGCTGGATTCGAACCTGCGACCGTAGCAGTCGCGCGGTTCCGGACTGAAGAGCCAAGAACCGCTCGGCCACCGCGGCTGGCCCGTCAACAAGCGACTTATGACTATGGTCATTCAGAGCCCCAGTAAAACATATACACTCATCAATGCACGTGTCCCCACCAACATCGACGGCCGGAGTGTTCGAGAGGTTCTAGGCGCTACAGTCTGGAACCGCGCGACCGCTACGGTCGCAGGTTCGCATCCTGCCTCGGGCATGGATGTGTGCGATGTACTTAGGTTAGTTAGGTTTAACTAGTTCTAAGTTCTAGGGGACTGATGACCACAGCAGTTAAGTCCCATAGTGCTCAGAGCCATTTGAACCATTTGAACCCACCAACATCGAAAATAAGAAAAACATCGACAATGTTGAAAAATTCTGGAACACACTCGAAAATACCATGAGCAAAATTCACCAAGATGACGTGAAAATACTAATGGGAGACTTCAACTCTATTTGGGACAGAAAAAACGTGTAGAAAAAGCATTGGAAGAAATTCAACACACCGAAACGCTTAGACTAACGTCACACGTCTGACTGACATTTGCCAATTGAACCACAAAAGGATGTCTTCCCGCTTTAAGAAAAAACCAGTCCTCAGGTAACATGCTTAGTAACCAGGTGCAAGCTGCTTTTGTTCGCCTTTCGAGACTTGCTGAAAGCCAGATTTTTAATTCTTTTGTAGCACAGCTACAAGCAGGCAGATAAAAACTTAATAAGGGAATCGTAAGACAACGCTCGAGCAAAATTCTTCTTGCTACTTTCAGTAACTCTTAGTGTCAGAGTGAAAACCTTACGGTACTGCCAGATTCATAATGCCACTTTTGTTTTCTGCCGACATTTTTTTGTTGTTGTGAATACATAATTTTATCTATGAAAAGCCCCATTTTCATAACACTTACGAATGGTACAGGAAATGAAATAAATACAGATCTTTTCTAAGTGTAAAGTCTGTAATATCCTACTAATTCGTGTTAAAATAAGCCCAATTGTCTCACAGAAACTTAATGCTTTATTAAGATAGACTGCCGTCGTGATGTTTCTGTATTAAGCTGACTTTAGTTTGTATTAGTACAGTGAATATTTTAATTGCATTTTCCATTAGTTTACTAAACGCAACAGTAATTATCAAAGAGAAATTAATTAGCAGCAGAATTTTCTTTCACGATATCTAAAACGATATGACAATGCTAAAGTTGTTTACAAATTCTACGCCTGTAGAAACCTACTTGTTCTAACGATGTCAATAAACCAGAGTAGTTTTAAAAGTATTTTCGTCTAGAAATGAATTGCCTTGACGGTTGATCGATCTAGAGTGGGAAAGGTAAAATTTTACAAATATATGACGAGAGGGACAAGTGCTTGAGAGAGGACTTCCCTATCAATACAAATGTGCCTGAGAGACGACTTTCCTATCAATCTCCTGGATAGTTTTGTTTCTCAAATCAACATAGTGCGTTATCATGCAGTAGCACAGGTGATGTAGTTTTGTTGCTCGATTTTCTTACACTGTGACCGAAAGGTGTCTCAGTTGTTGGCAACAAATTCCAGCTGTGTTGCACACACCCTGGGGGCAGAATTCGTAGCCCAAAACACACTTTTGGATTTATCAGATGTAAAATAATATGTTCACGCAACTCTTTCCTCGAGTTTACGTCTTTTGGTGGGGCTCAGCCTTTCATTTCTTCTTAGGAAGTTAACGATAAAGGCATCATAACACGTCACCAGTAACAGTACTGCATAGGAATGCTCGATGAGTGACCTGATGACGTTCAATAATAGTTACTCTGTTGATTTTTGTTGTTTCGAATTAGAGCATGCAGTACTCCTACACCAGACTTCTGAACATTGCCTGTTGAATGCAAATTCAAGTGGTTCATAATTATTTTAGTAAATTCACTCGATATTTTTATGTCCTTTAAATTACATTTGCTACATGATTCGCATTGAAGACGTAGGAAATGTATGTTATTTGGTCCGGGAAGCACGTTCCAACAGAAACTGATGCTTACATTGACATTTATGTTGCGAATTAGTCGTCTTATCCATCACATGGATAACGAGGATGCTCCGTTTTGCTACAGTTGTTTCATAGCTAACAAGGGAACCTCCCCATCGCACCCTCCTCAGATTTAGTTATAAGTTGACACAGTGGATAGGCCTTGAAAACTGAACACAGATCATTCGAAAAACAGGAAGAAGTTGTGTGGACCTATGAAAAAAATATTCAAACCAAACAAACTGAGTAGTCCGTGTGCATGATAAGCAACATCAAGGATAGCTTGAGCACGGGAGCGCAGTGGTCGCGTGGTTAGCGTGAGGAGCTGCAGAACGAGAGGTCGTTGGTTTAAGGCTTCCCTCGGGTTAGTTGTTTGATTTTTTTTATTTTCAGACAATCATCACCACACGTACTGTTATTCAACAAATGTAGGAAATAATCATACAAATGTTCGACAATCGTTCGATCCCTTAAGGAACTTTCCGATGCCTTACAGTTCGGAAAATATTCATTGACATTGTTATTGGAGTCACGAGCTATATTTGCTGGATTCATATTGCCCACGCAATGCATCGCACGTATTTAATGCACTCTCGTCCAAAGTAGCGAACAGTTAACTGCCAGCCAGGGAGCCTCATTAGCAGGAATACTCTCTCTTCCGTGCGCTATAGTCGACTGACGTCATGTCTTTCGATGTTTTTTAGGTGTAGCGTCATCATACTACGGCGCGGTTACCTCGCATCGGACGGACGGACGGACAGATAATAATTGTCTGAAAATAAAAATTAAACTTTTCACTCCTGGGAAAATTTGACGGAAGGACCTCTCGTTCCGCAGCTGCGTGCGCTAACCACGGGATCACGGCGCTCCTGAGCTCACCCTATCCTTGATGTTGCCTATCTTGCGCATGGACTACTCAGTTTGTATATTTTGCTTATTTTTTTCATACTTCCACACAACTTCTTCCTGTTTTCTCGATTGATCTGTGTTCAGTTTTTCAAGGCCTATCCCCTGTATCAACTTATAACTAAATCTGAGGGCGGTGCGATGGGGATGTTCCCTTGTTAGTGGTATTGTGTGTTGGTGGCGTTGCCAGTTTACATACTGTGCATGTAACTCACAATAAATGCGTTGGATTCCTCCTGTGATCAGTTTACTTGAAAAACGTTTGTTGTCATCGTAATTTGTGTAACTGTTTCTCCGACTTCCAATTTGACAATTTGTGGAAAAATTGTTTACCTTCTTAGTCCTAGTTTCAAACATTGTCTGATAGAAAATGTAGGCATGAAGGAGTCTGTAAAAGCAATTAATCGCTATTATAGCAAACTTTTGAATCCACTGGACACTTGAATTCTATATATTGATTCTGAGAGTTTTCTTATTTCTCTTGTTATTTACTGTCCCAAAGTCATCCGTGAGAATAAAATTAAAGACAGTTGGATTAGGTTCCTGATCTATAAACTGTGATTTAATATTCTGCGCTGCTAAATAAATTTTGAAGGTTGTATTCTTTACGTAAAACAGAGTATCGATGTCAGTCCTAGGATTGACGATAAACTTCAGAAATACAATTACGGAAAAGTGACATATCGATTACGGCTACTCACCATCAACAATAGTTGTTACCCATTGTTTAGTATTTGCTATTTTACCGTCGTTACCCTTTAGAGGCCAACCTGATCTTTCCACAGTGCCATTTTTACTTGCTTCTTAATATGTCCTATAACTACAGATTTGTTGAAAATATGAACTGTTAAATACGCTATTCCACAAATTAAAAACTTCCAGTTATTCTTCATATCTTGAAACTTACTACCGTTGACTTTCACTGAAGGAAAGATACGTAATAATAAAATGAAATCAAAGATTAGAATGTCGAAGCATAGTGTGAATGGTTAAAATGAAATGAACTAAAAATCATCTTCTTGTCTAAAACACTTTACTCTTCCAGAGAACTTCGGTACCTCTCAAAATTTTTTCAGCTCTGATGTTTAGCCACATGTGGAAAAATAGCGGGTCTCATGATGCAGCACTGTTTAGCCGTCACAAAATAAAGCCTCAAAAATCAGTAAATAAAACTATTCTTGTACAGTTGCTCCGAATCGCATATACCAACCGCCCTTTGCTGCGACAACTACTCAAAGTCTATTGGGTATTTGATTTTGTTCTGCTTTTTCGGGCCTCCTTACCTCTCCTTCTAGCCCAACCTTTGTTCTGCAATTACGTCTTCATCGGGGAGCTTCTCCTCAACATTTTTATTTTGTGCTGAACTGTTTTGTACCCTTCTTGCATACACACGTGTGTCACGTATTTTATAGAGACTGAATGAATATATAAGGTGAGTATTTCTTCTCTTATCAAATTAAATATTACATATCTTGCTGTGAATTAATTTGTTTGTCCCCATTCCACTTATTGCGTTTCCTTGAAATTATATAAAACATAAGTCTGTAAAAAAAAATCGCGTATAGCCTCCTTTGGCTTCCACAACAGCTGGAAGTCTGTTGGGCATTGAGCCCACAACTCGAGCCACAGAACTAGGAGATTCAAGTAACTCATTCCAAGCTTCATGAATTTGCTGATTTGTCGTGCGTTGACAAATGGGTGGTTCTCACTGAAACGGCGTATCTGCTGATCCTGAGCTTGCGTTGTTTTGCGGCGACGGCCATGAGGCCTCCCATTCAGGTTACCACTCTCGTCCTTTCGTCTGATCCACCTGGCTACCGTCGACTTGTGAAGACCCATAGTTCTTGCTATGTCGGCATTTGAAGATCCCTCTGCATGGAGTTCTATTGTAGCGCCCTTGTCTGCCTCAGCCAGATGGGCCGTTTAGCGTTGACTGAATGATTCGTCGCGGATAATATCGGCTGCGGAAACAGCGCTGGCAGGAAACAGACTGCCTCCTCCACGATGGCAGCCACAACGCAGTGGCCAAGTATGTGTAACACGGAAATCTATGGCATAAACGAGAGATCGCAAGCCCGTACCTGTGTCATTACGTAGTGGAGCAACTTAGAATCTCTAATTTTTCTCAGAAGGGACTGGTCCACTCTTGTCATGTCTTATCCTGATAAATATTACATGAAATGAAATGTTTACGTTTTGCATATGCGGCAGGCCTGAGGCAAGAAACATTTCTGAAATATCTGAGGCAACCTGAAGAACACTTCGTGAATATTATCTGTAGAAGGTTGCCTTATAAGAAGGAAAACGTGTTTATCCCCGCTCGCCGTGTTTCCAGGTGGCGCAGTTTACTCGGAGGCATACATAATTCTCGCCGGGCGTAAGAAGCGACTCGACGAGCGAGGGGAACTCGCCAAATGTCATAGGCTGATTGTCCCGAAACTTTGCTCAGTGAAGGAGAGGACAAAATAAGCGAACATGTGTTTCGGCTTATCTGCAGACACTCGACCGTTTCCGAGAAAACGACGGTCAAAGTTATCAACGCGCTGTTGCTCTAGTGTAGATACCTTCTGCAGCCGAGAACGCAATTGAAGCGGTGGCTACCGTCGTTCCTTCTTAACACTGATTCCCGTGTTCGATACCATATTGGGTTTTTTAATTATTTTATTTTCCTGCCTCTCTATCAGAATTATCTACGAATGTTTTTTTCTAAGTTATGTTGAAATAATGTTGTCATTATTCGCCAATTAACTTTATGTGTAATTAATGAATTAAAAAGTAATAAACGAATGAGACAAGCTGATCTAACATCATCTGGGCTGCCTCATGTATCGTTATAACCAAATATTTTATAAATGTTAATCTACATTCAGATCCGATGATGGCACCTTTAGTGTGTTGAAACCGGTTATCCAGTAAACAATATTTAAGCGATCTTGGCTTCTGAATTATTTCTACAACAGAGTGATCGCCCCACTACGCACTGTGTGTTCCCTTTTTAACTTATTTCTTTACACAGTAAATTAACTGACGAATAACGACAACAGTGTTTCAACATAAATTGGAATAAACATTCGTAGATAATTCAGAGAGTGAGGGGAAAAAAAAGGAAAAACCGGGTTTCGAACTCGCAGCGCAAAGTTCAGAAATCGCTATGGTAGCCGCAGAGCCACCGCTCCAGTTGAATGCTTACCCGCTAAGAGGTGTCTACACTATAGTAACAGCGCATTGAAAACTTTGACCGTCGTTTTCTCAGAAGCGGTAGAGTGTAAGCAGATAAGCCGAGACACGTGTTCGCTTATTTTGTCCCCGCTTTCACTGAGCGAAGTTTCAGCAAGATCGGGGTATTTCCTCGGGAACACAGGAAGAAACCATAGTAATAATGTAATTCAAGGCTCGCAAGAAAAGATTTAAGTGGTCCTTTTTCCCGCACACTGTTAATGAGTGGGACGGTAGAGAAATAACCCTAACCTTCTGCCAGGCACGTAAGTCCGGATTGCCAAGAAATCCTGTTGATGTAGTCATGTAGATGTAACGACGAAATTATGTTTTAATTACGACATGTGACTTTCATTTGATTTAAACATCGAAGTTGTTTGCTGTTTCAAAATGGTTCAAATGCCTCTGAGCACTATGGGACTCAACTGCTGTGGTCATAAGTCCCCTAGAACTTAGAACTACTTAAACCTAACTAACCTAAGGACATCACACACATCCATGCCCCAGGCAGGATTCGAACCAGCGACCGTAGCAGTCGCACGGTTCCGGACTGCGCGCCTAGAACCGCGAGACCACCGCGGCCGGCTCGTTTGTTGTTTATTTACTTTTTGTTCAATAGTTTCAGGCATATACAAACACCTAGGCGCGTTAAATTGATATTGAAATAAAGTGTCATGCGTGGACCAATAACAATAAATTCCCACCTACTTGTTATAGTACTGCAGTATCTGCCAGCGTATTCAGAAGTGGATATCGCATACGAAGTTCCTAGGGTGTTTGTAATGGATATTGCAGACGACTTCGACAAAGTTTGAATGTAGCTTCGTAAAAGTTCCGTGATCAAACGATCTGAGTTGCTGGCGAATACAGTTTATCCTCACTAGACAGTATATATTATCATTATACATGAGGTGAGTAGGGTTTCGCCGCGTTGCGGTGGCCGAGCGGTTCCAGGCGCTTCAGTGACGAACCGCACGGCTGCTTCAGTCGCAGGTTGGAATTCTACCTCGGGCATAGATGTCTGTGATGCCCTTAGGCTAGCTAGGTTTAAGTAGTTCTAGGTCTAGGGGCTGATGACCTAAGCAGTTAGGTCGCATAGTTCTTGAAGCCATTTTTTGACCTTTCGCGTAAATTTTCTTTACATAAACCGTCGTATCTTTTGATTGCGTTGACATAGAAGCTCACTTTTTTACACCAGCATGGGACCGGTTACAGCAAGAAGTGCGATACATTTCCGCTTATTATGTCCACCCGTTCTGGAGGTAAACGGGTTTTAAGGGTTGGGTAGACAGATAGACGGTCAAGAAAGTGAGACTAGTAGGGTTCCGTTTTTACCGGTTTAGGTGACGAAATCCTAACAACGAAAACACTGAAGATGAGGGCCGCATAAATAACACCCGCTACTCTTTATTCGAAATGTTCTAGTTGCTGTCGATACATAAGCATATTAGTCGTAGCTACGTTTTCGATCCAAATCACGTTTACAGGAATGCAAATAGAATGTATTTGCCTATACACGTGGTAATTCACATCCCAGTATTAATGCCACCGCGTTTTAGAAGTACGAACATTCTCATTGCTAGCTAGCTTAAGAAACACTTCTGCTAATGAACGTTTTCTGGCTGTGGCGAGTCTAGTGGAGAATTCGAAACAATGCAGAATACGTTTGGCAGCTATGTAGCCGTTTATTTCCTGGGGTGGTGCAGAATTATCCTACAAAATTTACTCTCTAATAACAGTAATTTGTTATTTCGATAAACATCCCGAATGATTGTCACATAAGCGGTGACATAAAGGAAGAAAATTCATGTTTTTGAGTCCAGAAAGCTCTATGCAACAGAAACTGCAGATTTTCATTTCGAAATTGCCTGCTTGTTCATGTCTGGGGTAATAATAGAGGGCTGTTTGCCTAGGTTGTCTGCTAGCATAGTGAAAGGAAGGTCTGGTTTGTTTTCGGTTCTAATCTCTATGGAGGCAGGTAGAATATCAGTAAAGCAATTTTAAGAAATTCTCGCGCACCCAATACGTTTTATCGCTACCTTTATTCTGTACTGGCGCCCTGTGCATGTCAATATGACACTCTTGTAGAATTTCATACATGATACTGCCTACTTTTTCCGCTTCTGTCAATAATGGAATTGACTTAAGCGTGGCACTGAATGATTTTTAACTGAATTTCGTTATGAATCTAAATTTGCACACTTTCATGGTAGGTCAGCAACGGTAATCCAGTATGACTGGTCTGAACGTTGACACAGACCGTTTCGCGGCCGAATGCGGATAATATTTTGCTACTTCGTAACGATCTTGGGTTCTTTGTCTTACTGAAACAGTTAAGTCATCTCGATAAGTTGAAATTCATTTTTATTTGTCCAGTTCATACCAATTAGCGTTTGTTCTTTCAGTTCTGTCTTATATTTACGTGTTGTATTTAACACACTAATCAGCATTAATATAGTCTTACAAATTATGGAATACAGTCTAAAAAAGTTCAGATAGTTTGTCAATTTCACGCCTGCGCATAGTATGTTGGTAGCACTTCGTCGCCTTGCCTGTTATGCTGTGTAGCAGACTTTAAAGCCGTGCGGATCAGCATAACGAAAAGGCGAGGGGTCTCGCTCGTTTTGTCCACGACTGTACATGTTCTCACGTGCCTGACCCCTAGTAAAACTATGCCACAGTGCATATTCTGAATCACAACTTGGAGACATGTACTGTCTAGTAACATGTTTCAGTTTTCCTTACGTTTTGTAATTTTCTCTCAGTCGCCTTCTGAGAACCTAGAGGTACTTAGGAATAACCGAATATACTGCAGTAGGGTGGTGGTAAATATTGTAAAGGAAGACAAAGAATCGCCCACAGTGAACCGACAGATGTGGACGTAGGCTGCGCTAGTTGTCCAGAGCTGCGGAGGCTTGCACAACATGGACTAATATGGAGAGCTGCATCAAACCAGTCTTCAGACTGAACACCAACACAATACATATATGTTTGTGTGGCTTATATGTGTTACAGTATGTATGTATGATTTTCTGCTGATATATCTGTGTTTTGTAATTCTGCACAGTTTGAATGTACGTTTGTGGAGTGTGCATCACAAGTCTGTGTCAGACAATTGTGCTTCTTTGAGCTGTTCAGTTCTGTGAAAGACCTGCATGCGTGAAAGTAGTCGCTTTACGTGCTGGGAGCAACTGCATTCGACTTTCCTCGCATTCATTCAGGCATGCCGTATTTCAATGCCCTAACCGTGCACTCTGCAGAAGGGGTGCAATCTACCCCTCACTTATTTGCTGATAGTCAGTCACTTCATAATAAAGTCTTTTAATAAGCTTCGAGAGGAATAAGATTTACAATAAAGGTTTTTAGTTACCTTCTTTTCACGTCTAGGGGTTGATTCTTGAAGCTGAATTTTTTCATATCATACACTCCTGGAAATGGAAAAAAGAACACATTGACACCGGTGTGTCAGACCCACCATACTTGCTCCGGACACTGCGAGAGGGCTGTACAAGCAATGATCACACGCACGGCACAGCGGACACACCAGGAACCGCGGCGTTGGCCGTCGAATGGCGCTAGCTGCGCAGCATTTGTGCACCGCCGCCGTCAGTGTCGGCCAGTTTGCCGTGGCATACGGAGCTCCATCGCAGTCTTTAACACTGGTAGCATGCCGCGACAGCGTGGACGTGAACCGTATGTGCAGTTGACGGACTTTGAGCGAGGGCGTATAGTGGGCATGCGGGAGGCCGGGTGGACGTACCGCCGAATTGCTCAACACGTGGGGCGTGAGGTCTCCACAGTACATCGATGTTGTCGCCAGTGGTCGGCGGAAGGTGCACGTGCCCGTCGACCTGGGACCGGACCGCAGCGACGCACGGATGCACGCCAAGACCGTAGGATCCTACGCAGTGCCGTAGGGGACCGCACCGCCACTTCCCAGCAAATTAGGGACACTGTTGCTCCTGGGGTATCGGCGAGGACCATTCGCAACCGTCTCCATGAAGCTGGGCTACGGTCCCGCACACCGTTAGGCCGTCTTCCGCTCACGCCCCAACATCGTGCAGCCCGCCTCCAGTGGTGTCGCGACACGCGTGAATGGAGGGACGAATGGAGACGTGTCGTCTTCAGCGATGAGAGTCGCTTCTGCCTTGGTGCCAATGATGGTCGTATGCGTGTTTGGCGCCGTGCAGGTGAGCGCCACAATCAGGACTGCATACGACCGAGGCACACAGGGCCAACACCCGGCATCATGGTGTGGGGAGCGATCTCCTACACTGGCCGTACACCACTGGTGATCGTCGAGGGGACACTGAATAGTGCACGGTACATCCAAACCGTCATCGAACCCATCGTTCTACCATTCCTAGACCGGCAAGGGAACTTGCTGTTCCAACAGGACAATGCACGTCCGCATGTATCCCGTGCCACCCAACGTGCTCTAGAAGGTGTAAGTCAGCTACCCTGGCCAGCAAGATCTCCGGATCTGTCCCCCATTGAGCATGTTTGGGACTGGATGAAGCGTCGTCTCACGCGGTCTGCACGTCCAGCACGAACGCTGGTCCAACTGAGGCGCCAGGTGGAAATGGCATGGCAAGCCGTTCCACAGGACTACATCCAGCATCTCTACGATCGTCTCCATGGGAGAATAGCAGGCTGCATTGCTGCGAAAGGTGGATATACACTGTACTAGTGCCGACATTGTGCATGCTCTGTTGCCTGTGTCTATGTGCCTGTGGTTCTGTCAGTGTGATCATGTGATGTATCTGACCCCAGGAATGTGTCAATAAAGTTTCCCCTTCCTGAGACAATGAATTCACGGTGTTCTTATTTCAATTTCCAGGAGTGTAGGTTCTGATGGTTCCAATTCACGTAATAACTTCTAAAGAATTGCCTGAATAGTTAATTTTGTTCTCTCACATTTTTCTATGTCGCACTGTCTTTACCATTTCCACTTCAAAGCAGAAAACTACATTGATATTCCCTCCCGAACAGCAAACCTGACCCTGCTCCACCGTGTCTCACCAACCTGAGTCGCACAGCAGCAAAAGGCAACTATAGCGCGTGCAAACTGCTGTGGCCGCTGTATGAGGTATGGGGAGGGCAGTGGCCAGTGGTGGGGGTTGTGAGCAGGCGCTGCAGGGGAAATTCCGAGCGCTGGAAGGGGCGCGCCATCCTAAACTGAAGCCTGCACTCACATTTCGTGTAAATATTAAGTGGGGCCCCTCCACCCCCACACATGCATGGTGACCATTCAGAAAGTGCAACTGTCAACTCTGCTTTCGTTAGTATCTAAAAAGAATTCCGCCGAAAATGCAGCGATCCATTTTCGCCTGGCTTGTTAACCATTTATAACTTTCTGAGAAGCATCAAGAGTAAAGCGTACACGTTTCTCTGGTTGCCATGCCAAAATTTGCTTCTTTTGCCAAAGCACAGCAGAGTTTACACTGTCTCGCCTCACTAAAATATTCTGGAAACAAAATTGCTAGAGAATTCTGAAACAGAAGTTTACTGAGGAACTAAGGAAAAGAAAAGTCAATAGCTCATGGAAAAGCGCATGCTCGATAAAAAGTGTAATGTCTTCACCTATGTTGTTCCAAAGCCCACAAAATTCCTCATTTCACCAGCAATTGATGACCCTTATTAATGACATTCTTTCACTACGATAGATAATGAAGTTTTGCATAATAACGATATGGTAAAATACTCTTCTTTTTGTCTGCTATCATTTGCCACAATCTCATTTCGATATCTCAAACCGCTAATTAAATATGAGAAACGTAGTGCGCATTTCACTCTGGCTTTATCGCTGGCGCAGTTGGATCGCAAATGAGTGCGCTATGTCCGACCAACTCTAAGGAAAAAAATCAATATTTTAATTTCGTAAACAACAACATTTTATGTACTACACACCACAGCGTGTCCTGCGCGAGCTGCAGTGTCTCACAGACTGACTGCTCGCGCTCGCACGCAAAAGTAACTGTCGTCCGCTACACGTACCCATTGGCTCACTGCCGCCACAGGAAGGCTCGTTTCTATTTATTCCCATTCAGTATGATATACCACACTACTACTAGACAATGTTTAGCCCAATTATGGAAGGCCTAAAATAGTTACTATTATAACTAAAGCTACTGTAATAGCTAAAGTTACCCTTAACACAATGCATCACACAGAGACGACTTTTGGTTAAGGGGCTCCGGAACGCCCTATACTTGCAATGTTAAAATAACGCTTATAAATTACATCTTTCCTCGCAAAGTATTTGAGGTAGGAAGTTGAACTTTTTACAGATTATTTATTGGAATATGGGCTACAACTTAACACAGGGATTTTACAAAATTTTAGTTCAGTTATTAAAGATGATTTTTTTTCAATTGTAATGAAAATTCACAACATTTTTTTGCAATTTTTTATTTATATATTCAAAAATATACAGTTTTTTGGAAAAAGGCTGTGTTAAATCATGCAGAAGGTACTGTGTAACATTTACTGAAAGTTTGAAACAAATATGTTTGGAAGATCCTTAGAAAACATGTAATTAGTATGAGAAAATAAAAGTTTTGGGAATCGAGCGACAAAGATTGGATTAACTTTTTAGTGCATTCCAGGTCCATAGGATGGATTATCTTCATCCTCTGCAAACTCCTCCTCCAGCTTCCTCTTGTTCCTCCTCCTGTTTACTCTTGCTTGTATTTCTAGACTCTTTACAGCCCTGTCTGCAGCCCGAAGGCGTTCCTTGTCTAAAGCGAGCATCGCTCGTTGTTGTGTTCGTAGATTTTGCTACCATTTTCTTCACTTGCAGTTACTGCAACACTGTTCCAAAAGGTGGTCATGTATGAACACTTATCACATTTCAGTTGTATTTCACTAGCAAGTCCTACGTGCTTTATTATGGAGAGTTCCAGACCAACTTCACTACAATGAATACATCTTACACAGTTTGAAAAAATTCCTTTGAGAACCGACATATCAAATATTTCATTCACATCCGATTCGCTCATAAAACATTCATAGTTTTCACTCATTGAACCGAGCTGCTTCTGTGAAGTATTTTCTTTCCCACTTTGACTGCTATGGGCAGGTGTACTTGAGAGGTTAGGTTCACTCACTCGGTTATCGTCTTTATTGTTTACAGTAATAACACATACCTTTGGCTTTCCAACATTTCTCCTTATCTTAAAAGCCTTCAGAGGATTTCTAATAACTTTACTTTTACTCATTATTATACTTCAACAAAACAGAGACTCAAGAAACAGAATTAATTACGAATATCTTCGAGATAACGACAGAGTAAATAAACATGAAACAATCGACAATCACACCAGCGATATATATTGAACCATCACAGGTTAGCCACAACACATACTTTATCTCACATCACTAAAATGTACCTGATGAACACGGACGTTAATAATAACACCATTTGACAGCAGTTTAACAGCGCCGCAGTGGGTCACGCCCATGTAGAACACATTTCAAAAAAAATTTAAAAATAGTTGTAGTCTTCGTAATTGAATAAATTATATATCTATTAAAAGGTAATAGTCTGCAGATTCAGAAAACGCAAAAAAGTAAAAATTGAACTTTTCATGATTTTGAGCCTTTCCGGACCCCCTTAAGACACAAACTATATGAAAAAATAATGAATGCATACCTCAGTGAGGCAACGAACTGACTGTAGTTTTTCACCACAGCTGACGTATGGTGTGCTTAACTATTTCACTATTTTCTTTGTCATCTAAAGAATCAGATGCTATCATGCAGGAATATATCTGTACAACAAAACTAAATTGATATGAGTCTAATTCTATCAGGTGGTGGGAATATATCAGAAGCAATACCAGGTTGTACACACACAGCTGTAACATTACACTCAAGTGCACCAGGCCGTGTGGCGTCTGCCCTGCATTCCCCTCAGTGCCTCATTCGACCACAGACTGCCCACTCCAAGCATTCGTGCTCAAACGAGCCACGCCTGAGCACAGCACGGAAGTAAACAAAGTCCCCAGTCTTCTAGTGTACATGTACTTTGGACAATGAGTTTGCATGATGGTATGTATTTTTACCAGTGTGTATGTGTGTTTGTGTGGTATGTATTTTTGTATCTATAAATATGTAAGCTTATGTGTGACTAAGGAATAGCGCAGTAGGCAGTACAGTTGAAGAGGAATGGACATCACTAAAAACGGCCATCACAGAAGTTGGGAAGGAAAACATAGGTACAAAGAAGGTAGCTGCGAAGAAACCATGGGTAACAGAAGGAATACTTCAGTTCATTGGTGAAAGGAGAAAGTACAAACATGTTCTAGGAAAATCAGGAGTACAGAAATAGAAGTCGCTGAGGAATGAAATAAATAGGAAGTGCAGGGAAGCTAAGACGAAATGGCTGCAGGAAAAATGTGAAGACATCGAAAAAGATACGATTGTCGGAAGGACACACTCAGCATACAGGAAAGTCAAAACAACCTTTGCTGACGAAACTTCCTGGCAGATTAAAACTGTGTGCCCGACCGAGACTCGAACTCGGGACCTTTGCCTTTCGCGGGCAAGTGCTCTACCAACTGAGCTACCGAAGCACGACTCACGCCCGGTACTCACAGCTTTACTTCTGCCAGTACCTCGTCTCCTACCTTCCAAACTTTACAGAAGCTCTCCTGCGAACCTTGCAGAACTAGCACTCCTGAAAGAAAGGATATTGCGGAGACATGGCTTAGCCACAGCCTGGAGGATGTTTCCAGAATGAGATTTTCACTCTGCAGCGGAGTGTGCGCTGATATGAAACTTCCTGGCAGATTAAAACTGTGTGCCCGACCGAGACTCGAACTCGGGACCTTTGCCTTTCGCTGTGAGTACCGGGCGTGAGTCGTGCTTCGGTAGCTCAGTTGGTAGAGCACTTGCCCGCGAAAGGCAAAGGTCCCGAGTTCGAGTCTCGGTCGGGCACACAGTTTTAATCTGCCAGGAAGTTTCATATCAGCCCACACTCCGCTGCAGAGTGAAAATCTCATTCTCAACCTCTGGTGACATTAAAAGCAACGGTGGTAACATTAAGAGTGCAACGGGAATTCCACTGTTAAATGCAGAGGAGAGAGCACATTGGTGGAAAGAATACATTGAAAGCCTCTATGAGGGTGAAGATTTGTCTGATGTGATAGAAGAAGAAACAGGAGTCGATTTAGAAGAGATAGGGGATTCAGTATTAGAATCGGAATTTAAAAGAGCTTTGGAGGACTTACAGTCAAATACGGCAGAAGGGATAGATAACATTCCATCAGAATTTCTAAAATCACTGGGGGAAGTGGCAACAAAACGACTATTCACGTTGGTGTGTAGAATATATGAGTCTGGCGATATACCATCTGACTTTCGGAAAAGCATCATCCACACAATTCCGAAGACGGCAAGAGCTGACAAGTGCGAGAATTATCGCACAATCAGCTTAACAGCTCATGCATCGAAGCTGCTTACAAGAATAATATACAGAAGAATGGAAAAGAAAATTGAGAATGCACTAGATGACGATCAGTTTGGCTTGAGGAAAAGTAAAGGGACGAGAGAGGCAATTCTGACGTTACGGCTAATAATGGAAGCAAAGCTAAAGAAAAATCAAGACACTTTCATAGGATTTGTCGACCTGGAAAAAGCGTTCGACAATATAAAATGGTGTAAGCTGTTCGAGATTCTGAAAAAAGTAGGGGTAAGCTATAGGGAGAGACGGGTCATATAGAATATGTACAACAACCAAGAGGGAATAATAGGAGTGGACGATCAAGAACGAAGTGCTCGTATTAAGAAGGGTGTAAGACAAGGCTGTAGCCTTTCGCCCCTACTCTTCAATCTGTACATCGAGGAAGCAATGATGGAAATAAAAGAAAGGTTCAGGAGTGGAATTAAAATACAAGGTGTAAGGATATCAATGATACGATTCGCTGATGACATTGCTATCCTGAGTGAAAGTGAAGAAGAATTAAATGATCTGCTGAACGGAATGAACAGTCTAATGAGTACACAATATGGTTTGAGAGTAAATCGGAGAAAGACGAAGGTAATGAGAAGTAGTAGAAATGAGAACAGCGAGAAACTTAACATCAGGATTGATGGTCACGAAGTCAATGAAGTTAAGGAATTCTGCTACCTAGGCAGTAAAATAACCAATGACGGACGGAGCAAGGAGGACATCAAAAGCAGACTCGCTATGGCAAAAAAGGCATTTCTGGCCAAGAGAAGTCTACTAATATCAAATACCGGCCTTAATTTGAGGAAGAAATTTCTGAGGATGCACGTCTGGAGTAGAGTTGTATGGTAGCGAAACATGGACTGTGGGAAAACCGGAAGAGAAGAGAATCGAAGCATTAGAGATGTGGTGCTATAGACGAATGTTGAAAATTAGGTGGACTGATAAGATAAGGAATGAGGAGGTTCTACGCAGAATCGGAGAGGAAAGGAATATGTGGAAAACACTGATAAGGAAAAGGGACAGGATGATAGGACATCTGCTAAGACATGAGGGAATGACTTCCATGGTACTAGAGGGAGCTGTAGAGGACAAAAACTGCAGAGGAAGACAGAGATTGGAATACATCAAGCAAATAATTGAGAACGTAGGTTGCAAGTGCTACTCTGAGATGAAGAGGTTAGCACAGGAAAGGAATTCGTGGCGGGCCGCATCAAACCAGTCTGTAGTCTGATGACCAAAAAAAAAAAAAAAGAAAGTGTGACTTTATGGCTGTGTGATGCTCGTATGTGTTATGTGCATATACCATCTATGTACTTGCTGACAAGTGAACGAGTTGTGTTCCTATGCAGTGTGATTATCTCATAAAAATATTTTTGTAGAAATAAATTTCATTTTTAAATACTTTTTGCAATCAAAGTTAAGATTAAATTCCTCTTATTTAATAAATTGCTATCATATTTTAGCTGAGTTTTAAATTGTCATGTGAAGAGTGATACTTACCCCATTTGGGGTAAGTAAACAACAAGAAAGGAAAATATGTGACGGTTTCCTCTCGATCCTGTTCTAGGTACCGCACTGAGGCGATGCGCCAGCTTATCACGACAGGAGTTCATTCCCCGGGCCGGTTCAGAGCACTGGGCTCGATCAGCAACCGGCCCGAGTTTGCCGAGGACTTCGAGTGTCCACTCGGCTCCCGCATGAATCCGGTGGAGAAGTGCCAGGTGTGGTAAAGGATCCGAGGGGGGACACCGAACAGCCGGGGCCTGTCGCCGACCTCTGAGTGCTTCTGCCAGCCACCGAGTGACACACTCGTGTAACTCTAAACCTCAAGAACAGAAGGGAAACTAATGAGGTCAGCGACTGGCCGATACACTAGCAGTGGAGCTCTGTTTCTGTGTAGCCATCACCGCTGGACCCTGACAACTAAATCATGAGGCAGCAGTCCTGGAAGAGACTGGCAGTCCCATCTGAAGAACATCAGAGGAAGACTGCTACAGATTCAAATCATCCTCGGTTGAGGTTTGCAGTTGGTTTTGGTAACTGGGTTGCCAGAACTCTGGATGGAAAAGTCATTGGGCAGAGATGTTGTATGCTCACTCTGGTGGAAAAGCTGATATCTCGTGGCTCTGAGCCACGATGGGATATGGCTTTAAGTTACGTTCCCAGTTTGTCGACTGCAGAGTGCGAGAGGTGACAGCTGACAGCTGCGAAGCTACACGCAGCCTGTTGGGCCCAGTACACACTTGCAATCTCGGAAAGTGTGGCTTGATGGTTGTGATTTCTGACATTTTGGACAAGGCATGTTACACCGTGATGTGCAAGTAAATAGATTAGCATGTGCCGCGAAAAATAGTGCTTCCATCAAGTACTATAAGCTGAATTTTTGCTAATTCTGCCACCATATTTAAATGCAGATCACACCTTAACGTCCCGAGTCCAAAATGTTGGATATCACAGCCACAACTGCACACTCAACCGCAGCAAGCCACAAACTGTGTACACTGCCGAACGGACTGCTGGGCAGCCTCTGTTGATGTGGCACTCCGCAGTCGACAAGCCAGGAGACTGGCTCGCAGCAGACTCCCACTGTGGCTCAGACTGAGAGATACTAGCTTCTCAGCCAGAGGCAGTGGACACCATCTCTGCCGAGCGACAAGTCGACCCACAGTGGTGCCAACCTAATTACCGAACCAGAATTGTGCCGTCCTTGGCACAGTGTGATTGTGGTATATCATAACAACCTGCACTTCTTTAGAATGGATAAACAAACCTGTGTGCAAAACCTGTTATTTTTATACTAAATGGTAATCAATAATTTTAGATATGAATTCCTTTCTTTCAAAAACTGTATATTCGTTCTGCTGCACAAAATCACAGGGAGCAAATCGTCACTCTTCACAACTGGTAAACTATGGGAAAAGGGGGAAATTTATTGGACAAAAAGTAATGATCTTTTCAGTGCTCAACCAATTTAGCAACTGTAACAAATAGTTTATGGAGCACAGATTTGTGCTGACTTGTTGGTAATTAGTAGGGTTCACTGCAATTCTAAGATACACTGAAAGGTCATGAAGAAAGAGCTAGTCAGATAGCATGGATTAATTAAGATGTGACAATAAATAACTGTTACAGGAAATTAAAACATCACATTACTGTCTTTGATGCTTGCTCCAATCACAACAAAACGAGGATATTACAGAAGATAGTGACCTCCATGCAACAGTCACCAGAAAAGCGACTGACTGCCAAGAAATTATTAAGTCTCATAAGCAGAACAGTTTAGTTAATAAGTATTGGAGAATATGTATGGACCATAGGGTTTTCAAACTGAAAACTAATTTCGATATAACATACCATACGAGCCGCAACACGATTTGTCTTTACAGTAGTCCATTACAGTATATGTTGGACGGAATTATCAGCAATGGGATCATTTCTATGTAATTGGTATTGTCACTGACGAAAATTGCTGTAAATAGTGCTTGAGGTTTCGAGAACGAAGCAGTAAAGTTTAGTTTCTTTGAAGGGTGCTATGAATATTTACTTAATTGCACGGCAGTGACGGCGCCCCTCATTCAGAAGCAGTGTCGAAGAAGTCGGTAAGTGTATTTAGCAACTCAGATTACACCTTAAAATAAGATACTCCTGTAGAAAGAACGGAATGTACTGATCATGTTGTAGATTGTTTAACGAGTATCTTCACTCAGTGTAAATCAGAAACACCTTCTACATACACTCATTTCGAATGGAGACATTACACACTCAATTAACATATGATGTAACCAGTCTACATATGTTTAGCATTGGATTGTAAAATTATACACTTGTGTATGAATTCCTTCTTTAAGACATTTGCACCATCCCGTCCATGAGAAGGCTACGATGAAGAAATTGTGCAGGCCCCAATGTGAATTGCATGGCCAAGGATAGCTGATACGAATACTAGACATTCCATGTGCTATTGCCTTTGTATATGGGGTGAGGGAAAATAATCTAATGGTACACCGTAGCATGTACTCTCATCTCTTTTTATCTTCTTCTTATGGAGTCTACATGAGATAAACATTGGAGGCAGCAGAACTACTGTACAAGTTTTGTCCAACACCAGGTCCCCAGATTTACCCAGTAGAGTTTTCCGATTACAGTTTACCTCCTCACGTAGCTCAGTAGCACTTTTGTATGGACTTTACTAGCCTGCTATGATTCTAGGAGCATGTCTACTGATTTTTTTCTTGGATTATGCTGCCATGTCTATTTAATAAGGATTCCAAAAACTGGAACAGTACCCTAGATCTGGTCGCACTAGCGTTTTGTATGTGATTTCTTTTACCAACGCACCACACTTCCCTAGAAACCTCACAGGGAATTGAACTGTCCTGTTCGCTTTCCCTGATGCTGATTCCATACAGCCACTCCTTTGTAATAACGCATCTTGCGAGTTAACAATGTTTTCCATAAATCTCAGACTGTGGCGGCGTCACACACAATTGAAATACTGAGAGTCGAGTAAACACATTTTTTCCTAATCAGCCAGCACAGCTACAGTTCATCCAGTGACATGCTCTCGCAGTTCCTTTGCTTTTCAACAATAAATCATCAACATGCAATCCAGCACCAGCAGGGTTGTCGAGAGTTGCAGGTACGTTGAAAAAATCTCAGACGGAAACGTCTGTTCCATAATGCAAAACCAAGATTAGATTAGATTAGATTAGATTAGTACTTGTTCCATAGATCATGAGTACGACACTTTGTAATGATGTGGAACATGTTAGGTTAATAAAAGGTGTCTATACAAGATATTACATTACACAAAATATTACATGACACTCAATATTTTTAATTTTTTTGTGGGGGTTGGGAAATTACCTACTTACTATACCCAAAAATTCATCTAATGAGTAGAAGGAGTTGCCATTAAGAAATTCTTTTAATTTCAAATGCTATATGGCTATCTGTCAGATTTTTGATGCTATTAGGTAAGTGACCAAAGAAATTTGTGACAGCATAATTTACCCCCTTCTGAGCCAAAGCTAGATTTAACCTTGAGTAGTGAAGATCATCCTTTCTCCTAGTGTTGTAGCCATGTACACTGCTATTACTTTTGAATTCGTTCTGATTGTTAATAACAAATCTCATAAGTGAATATATATATTGTGAAGCTACAGTGAAGATTTCTAGCTCTTTAAATAAGTGTCTGAAGGAGGATCTTGGATGAGCTCCAGCTATTATTCTGACTACAGGCTTTTGTACAATGAACACTCTTTTACTCAATGATGAGTTACCCCAGAATATGATGCCATACGAAAGCAGAGAATGAAAATAGGCGTGGTAAGCTAAATTACTCAGATGTACATCGCCAAAATTTGTAATGACCCTAATAGCATAAGCAGCTGAACTCAAACGTTTCAGTAGATACTCAGTGTGTTTTTTCCAGTTCATCCCTTCATCAATGCATGCACCTACAAAGATTCTACCTTAGCTACCAGTTTCTGATCGAAGTCTATATTTATTAATGGTGTCATTCCATTTACTGTGTGGAACTGAATATACTGTGTTTTGTCAAAGTTTAATGAGAGCCCATTTGCAGAGAACCACTTAATGATTTTCTGAAAAACATCATTTACAATTTCACCAGTTAATTCTTGTCTGTTGGGTGTGATAGCTATACTTGTATCATCGGCAAAAAGTAACAGCATTGCATCTTCGTGAATATAAAATGGCAAGTCATTAACATATATTAAGAACAGCAGTGGACCCAAGACAGATCCTTGCGGCACCCCATTCTTGATTGTTCCCCAGTTTGAGAAATCATCAGTTTTGTTTGCATATTATGTGCACTGTTTATTTCAACTTTCTGCACTCTTCCAGTTAGGTATGATTTAAACCATTTGAGCACTGTTCCATTCATACCAGCTTGAGCTTATCTAGAAGTATTCCATGATTTACACAATCCAAAGCCTTTGATAGATCACAAAAAATCCCAACGGGTGACTTGTGGTTACTCAGAGCATTTAATATTTCATTAGTGTAAGTATATATAGCATTTTCCGTTGAAAAACCCTTCTGGAAACCAAACTGACATTTTGTTAAAACTTTATTTTTACAAAGGTGTGAAGCTACTCTACAATACATTACTTTTTCAAGAATTTTGGATAAGGCAATCAGATTGTGCGGTAGTTGTTGACATCACAGACGTATCCCCTTTTTTATGCAGTGGTTTAACAATGGCATACTTCAATCTATCTGGGAAAATACCCTGTTTCAGAGAGCTATTACATATGTGGCTAAGTGAGGTGACATGGTGATTAGCACACTGGACGCGCATTCGGGAGGACGGCGGTTCAAGCCAGCGTTCGGCCATCCTGATTTGGGTTTTCAGTGATTTCCCAAACTCGCTTCAGGCAAGTGCTGTGATGGTTCCTCTGAAAAGCCAAAGCCGACTTCATTCCCCATCCTTCCCTAATCTGACGGGACCAATCACATCGCTGTTTGGACCTCTCCCACCAACCAACCAACCATAATGCAAACCTACAACCACCTGAGGGACACAAGCCTTATGGTACCACTTTGAAACACACATGACAAGGGTAATGTTTTAGTGGAGTTCTGTACCTGCTTTGTGACGTCACCCGCTGTCGGCGCAGAGACCAAAAGGAATACGGGCCCCACGACGAACTTGTGACATCACACCAGTAGGCTTGTTCGCCGAAGTTTGGAATTTAGTTCCTTACACGGCATTGGCTTCACTACTACTACTTTTTCTGACCTTTTTTGCTTTTCTCAACAAGGCTCCCACAAACTAAGATAAATTTGGACATCTCTGTACGTTATATTACAGATCTTTGTTTCAAGCATTTCATCATTCAATCACTTTCACCATGGAAGGTCATTACATGAGCATCGTGCATTACATGAGCATCATGCAGAATATCACACAGTTCTTCAGCATAAACATAGTATTTAATCTTACCTTCTTCAGTTACAGGTTGTATTAATTTGGTTACCCCATTTACTTCCATCACTTCATATCTCTTCAAAAAAAGTATAGCGATGTGATATCACACAGGCCAAATATTCCTCCATAATAGTAGATTCTGCATCGTTCTTGTGAAACACAACTAGTTGTTTACCCACACGAAGTGTTCAGTGCTGTTAACAAGGAATTTCAAATTGATTCCGTATTTCTAGATTTCCAGAAGGCCTTTGACACTGTGCCACACAAAACGCTTATAGTGAAATTGCGTGCTTTTGGAATATCATCTCAGTTATGTGGCTGCATTCGTGATTTTCTGTCAGAGAGGTCCCAGGGTAGCGTTATAGGCCCTCTGCCGTTCCTTATCTATAGAAACGATTTGGGAGACAATCTGAGCAGCCATCTTAGACTGTCGTTTATCAACTAGTAAAGTCATCAGAAGATCAAAACCAATTGCAAAACGATTTAAAAAAGATATCTAAATGGTGCGAAAATTGGCAATCAACGCTAAATAATGAAAAGTGTGAAGTCATTCACATTATTGCTAAAAGGGATCCGTTAAACTTCGGTTACACGAAAGACTACTTGCTCAATATACAGACTGAATAACATCGGGGAGAGGCTACAACCCTGTCTCACTCCCTTCCCAAGCACTGCTTCCCTTTCATGCCCCTCAACTCTGATAACTGCCATCTGGTTTCTGTACAAATTGTAAATAGCCTTTCGCTCCCTGTATTTTACCCCTGCCACCTTTAGAATTTGAAAGAGAGTATTCCAGTCAACATTGTCAAAAGCTTTCTCTAAGTCTACAAATGCTAGAGACGTAGGTTTGCCCTTCCTTAATCTAGCTTCTAAGATAAGTCAGTATTGCCTCATGTGTTCCAACATTTTTACGGAATCCAAACTGATCTTCCCCGAGGTCGGCTTCTTCCAGTTTTTCCATTCGTCTGTAAAGAATTCGCGGTAGTATTTTGCAGCCGTGACTTATTAAACTGATAGTTCGGTAATTTTCACATCTGTCAACACCTGCTTTCTTTGGGATTGGAATTATTATATTCTTCTTGAAGTCTGAGGGTATTTCGCCTGTTTCATACATCTTGCTCACCAGATGGTAGAGTTTTGTCAGGACTGGCTCTGGCCGTCAGTAGTTCTAATGGAATGTTGTCTACTCCGGGGGCCTTGTTTCGACTCAGGTCTTTCAGTGCTCTGTCAAACTCTTCACACAGTATCGTATCTCCCATTTCATCTTCATCTACATCCTCTTCGATTTCCATAATATTGTCCTCAAGTACATCGCCCTTGTATAGAACTCTATATACTCCTTCCACCTTTCTGCTTTCCCTTCTTTGCTTAGAACTGGGTTTCCATCTGAGCTCTTGATGTTCATACAAGTGGTTCTCTTATCTCCAAAGGTCTCTTTAATTTTCCTGTAGGCAGTATCTATCTTACCCCTAGTGATACTCGCTTCTACATCCTTAAATTTTCCTCTAGCCGTCCCTGCTCAGCAATTTTGCACTTCCTGTCGATCTCATTTTTGAGACGTTTGTATTCCTTTTTGCCTGATCTCAGTACACTGTAGCTAACCAGTTGCTCACCTCCACTACAGAACAGGCTTGTTGCAGCTAATACTACTACTCTGTCTGCAGCTTAACTTTTCAGATAGCACACTCAAGAAGAATGCCATCTCCTGTTTTGCGAAGAGGCTCCTCATATCCCACCAAATAAAATTCACTCCAATTATCGGTCCATTTCTTGATAAAGGCTCACCAAATACTGAAAGTTTCTGACAGACAGACAGACACACACACACACACACACACACGCACACACACACACACACACACACACACACACAGAATTGTTCAGATATAAAAAACACCAAACTGGCAATTCCGCCCATGTAAAAAATGTGTGTGTGTGTGTATGTGTGTGTGTGTGTGTGTCAGATTTGGTGGGCCTGATAGCAAATGCACATGTATCTAACATGTACTATCATACTCAAAACTACCCGAATGACCAGAATTGTGTTTCACTTGATTTGTATGCAATCCACATAACACAGATCCTCTGCTCCCTTTTCGGTACAGTCGTTTCTCTATACCTCATGGCCACTGCAGGAGAACACAAGAGACAACTGCTCTGTGTGACTGCCAGTTTAGATGAAAATTAATACTACGATAATGGAAATACCAGAACACATGGAATTGGAGATTGCAGAGCCATTACACTTGTAAACGCAAATTTATTACGATAATTAATTTTCACCTTGAAATTGTACGATGAAAATTTTGTTTCTGCAGTACACTCTCCAAATACAATCCATCAGCTATTATTCCTGTTAACAATAACATGAAATATCATAGCTATGGTTTCAGTCACAAGTGAGAAAGAGTGCTCATGTGTGAAATGACATGCCAGGGTTCGTGCCCAGACACGTGTCTCTTGTGAATTTGTTGAAGACTTTGTAGACATGAGGAAACAATGAAACGGGGGAAATATATCATATGACAAAGTTCTCTGTCGACCGGAGATTCGAACCCACGACTTAGACAGTTAAGTAAGCACAATCAAACATTAGAAATCGTCATTTTTAACCAGTAGCGAGATGATAAAGTGAAATGACAAGACGAAAATGTTTTGCTTTACCAGGATTCGAACCCTGCACGCCACTACATTCACTTCTTGTCACGTGTAAACGTTACATGTTGGCTTACTTCAACAGCAGCGAAATATTTACATGTCTGAATTCTAAATAACATGACGAAAATTTCTGTGCTGACTACGAATCAAACATTACACACTTCGTTGTTGGCTGTATACAAAGACACGTTGACTATCGAATTCTTTGTCACGAGGAGCTAGGAGCGGGATGAGCCTGACATGATATGACAAAAAGTTGAGTCTTGGGAGTCTAAATCAGTACCCATCATTATTGTTGACAAAGCCCAGAGAATCATTAATAATAATTTGTGACAAGTAGTTTCGTGCGCGCACGTTGGAACTTTTAATGACACGCCAGGATTCGAACCCAGACATGTGTCTTGTGAAGGTCTTGTGGACTTTGCAGACATGACGAAACAATGAAATGAAGGAAATGTATCATCTCAAAGGGATCAGACGTGACGAAAAGGGAGATTTGAATGCAGCACCAATATTTTCCATATCTCAAGCTCAAATACAGTAAGAGTCAAGTGCCCTGTGACCTTGCACGGCGATTGGCTCGCTGTTAAAAAAATACCGCGTGAGAAAGGTAACTGGTGAGAGTTTCGACCTGGCGTGACTTCCTCCTCTGTCAGGGCCCAACCTGTACCGACTCTCCTCCAGGTTACCAGAGGTGGGAGAGATGCTGCTTCTGCTTGATAAAAATGATTGCCTGACGTGAGAAACGAACACAGCTACATAGCTAGAATCGTGACTACGAAGGCTTTCCCGGCGTAATAATTGATAATATTCTTCTCGGGTATGCAGCCGGATCATGACGTCTTCAAGACACAATATTTCTGCAGTCCAACTGGCCGCCATCATCAGGTGAGAGCGCTGGTGCACAATCTCGCCGGAACTGACTTCCCAGCGCAAGCGGCAGCCCATATATAGGCCGCAGAAGACCCACAACGCGTGCGCGAGAAGGTGCCGTAGCTGCCCTCTAGTGCAGTAAACATGCCGCGCCGCCGGTGGTGGAAAGAGGCGAAATCGAGATATCGCTGTCAAAAATAAAAGAAATTTTAAAAAAATTCTATTCCGACGATTGAGACGCAGACCGTTGTTTTTTAATGTCAGATAACACCGGGTCCCAAGTCTTACTTAAAAGATAACCCTTGTCTCTATTAATAAGATTGTCAGATAAACGAATCTCTATGGATTCTTTTAAAACACAGTCCCAATAGCGAGATGCAGGGGCAACCATTTGTGTCGCATCATATTGCATTCTGTGTCACTCGGTGAGACAGTGCTCCGCCACTGCGGATTTCTCGGGTTGAAGCAGCCGTGTGTGCCGCTGATGCTCAACACATCGGTCCTGAATGGTCCGGATCGTCTGACCAATGTAAGCCTTCCTACAGTGGCAAGGGATCTTGTACACACCGGGCTTCCTCAAACCCAAGTCATCCTTAACAGAGCCAAGAAACGCTCTAAGCTTGGCCGGCGGACGAAAAATACTTTTGATGTGATATCTTTTTAGAATTCTTCCTATCTTCGAGGAAATGCTCCCAGCAAAAGGCAGAAAAGCCACCGATTTGCAGGTATCTTCTGGTGGCTCAGGCGATGGTCCAAACTGAAAAGCACGACGGATCTGTTTATCTGTATAGCTATTCTGCTTGAACACAACCTTAAGGTGGTCCAATTCTTGTGTCAAGCTTTCTCCATCTGAAATGGCATAAGCTCTCCTCGCCAACGTTCGCAGGACCCCCGTACGCTGGAACGATGGATGACAGCTAGAAGCATGCAGGTAACGGTCCGTGTGCGTAGGCTTTCGATAAACACTGTGTCCCAGTGTCCCATTATCCTTTCTGTACACCAGAACATCCAAAAACGGAAGCTTTCCATCACTTTCCACCTCCATGGTAAACTTGATGCTAGGATGCAGGGAATTAAAATGATCTAGGAGGCGGTCAAGAGCCTCTCTCCCATGAGGCCACACCATAAACGTGTCGTCAACGTACCTCCAGAAACAGGTTGGTTTTAAGGACGCCGTCTTCAGCGCCATGTCCTCCAAATCTTCCATAAAAAGGTTGGCGACTATTGGGGACAGTGGGCTCCCCATAGCCACTCCGTCAGTCTGTTCAAAATATTTGTCATTGAATAAAAAATACGTCGACGTCAGCACGTGGCGACAAAGCCTGGTTGTGTCCTCATCCAGTTTCTCACCAATTAATTGCAAGGATTCTTCCAGAGGAACCCGGGTAAAAAGCGACACGACATCAAAGCTCACAAGCAAATCGCAGGGACTAAGAGACAAGGACTTCAATCTCTGAATAAACACCATAGAATTGGGAATGTGATGTTCGCATTTACCGACGTGAGGGCCAAGAACAGATGCTAAATACTTGGCTAGATTGTAGGTAGGAGCACCCAAGTTACTCACGATCGGACGAAGCGGGACCCCTTTCTTATGAATCTTGGGTAGGCCGTATAGTCTCGGTGGCACGGCAGCACCAGGACGAAGTTTTTTGAGAACGTCGTCAGGTAAAGAACTCTTCTTCAACAGTGAAAGCGTCTTCCGTTTTATCCGTTCAGTTGGGTCGTCCTGCAATGTTCTGTATGCTGAGTCCTCAAGTAAGAGATCCATCTTTCCCAGATGGTCATCACGTGACAGAAGAACCGTTGCGTTGCCTTTGTCGGCTGGTAGAACTATCAGATCCTCGTCTTCTCTAATGGATCGGACGGCTGCCCTTTCGAGAGAGGAGATGTTACTCCGTGGAGGCGGCGCCCGCCGCAATGTATGTGAGACCTCTTGCCTAATCTCTTCAGCTTGGCCCTCCGAAAGGTTGGACACTGCTTGTTCGACTGCACAGATGAATTCCGTGATAGGGACATTCCTCGGTGTAGGGGCAAAATTCAGGCCTTTCTCCAACACTGACAGCGTAGCGTCGTCCAGTTCTTTACTCGTGAGGTTAATCACTGTCCGTCGACGGGTGTCGTCATCAGATATCATAGGTTGAGAACAAAGCCGTTGAAACTTAGAAGACTGTTTCCTGACGGCGCTCCTATGCGTCCAATCTGATAGTGCCCAAGAAGAACTATCCACCCATTCCCAGGATGCATCCGACAGCGATATCTCGATTTCGCCTCTTTCCACCACCGGCGGCGCGGCATGTTTACTGCACTAGAGGGCAGCTACGGCACCTTCTCGCGCACGCGTTGTGGGTCTTCTGCGGCCTATATATGGGCTGCCGCTTGCGCTGGGAAGTCAGCTCCGGCGAGATTGTGCACCAGCGCTCTCTCCTGATGATGGCGGCCAGTTGGACCGCAGAAATATTGTGTCTTGAAGACGTCATGATCCGGCTGCATACCCGAGAAGAATATTATCATAGCTAGAATCATTTGAACTTCTTTAACTAATAATTTTTACCACGAATTGAAATTCATGTAAGTGACGGCATTCGAACCCACTACGTGCAGACTAAAACTGACCGTCTTAACCACTTTTTTCAATTTTATTTTTTAACCACTACACCATCCTTTTCTCTACATGATATCTTCCGTGCCAAATCTTTATTTTTTTCATTTTTTAGGGCGTCAGTGTGAGGCAGGTGGCGATAAAGAGGGCAGGGTCAAGAACCCAGAGGCCCGTCCGCCATGCTGTCTCAGCTGTCTGCTTCCTTTGTGGTGTGCTGACTTTGTTTTCCCGGGAGGCGCTGGTCAGCACCAGTCAGGCAGGCGGGGGGGGGGGGGGGGGGGGGGGGGCGAGGAGGCCTGGCCGCGACTCCTCCCCCATACCTCTCACCGAGGCGATCCGTTATTTTCGTGTACGATTTTTTTTATTTTTAATGGTTCCTCCAGAAGACCATGGTTCAAATGGCTCTGAGCACTATGGGACTTAACATCTGAGGTCATCAGTCCCCTAGAACTTAGAACTACTTAAACCTACCTAATCTAAGGACATCACACACATCCATGTCCGAGACATGATTCGAACCTGCGACCGTAGCGGTCGCTCGGCTCCAGACTGTAGCGCCTAGAACCGCTCGGCCACACTGGCCGGCAGAAGACCATGTCCACACACAATCATCACAGCTGTGAACGACGGCTTGAAGTTCATGTTCGCGACACTTTCCTTTCCATTTTATTTCGCAGTATCTTCTCAGTCATCCAATGCATCAGTTCCCGAGGCCTGTTTGCGAAGTTGGTCTTCTGCTATCTCCGAGTACTCCACTCGCTGGAAGCTGCGTGGTGCGATTCCTGATACTTGGGGTGACGACGAATGTAACGCAGAACAGAAGAAATCGGGGCGGTCTCTTCTTCTGGTTAAAAGTAGTTGTGGCATACGGAAAAAAGTAAAATTAAATGTAGGAAAAAGATCCTTGTCTTCTGTCGTGAGGATAAACTTTTCCTCCGAGATTTCAACACAAAATAGGGTGCTTCTGACCTACGTATTTTAGAGGAGATTTCTATTACCTTAAAAATAAGTAAATAAATCAGTTAAAAATACCGTTTAAGACAAAAGTGCTACTACATAGAAACTGCGATGACATTCAAGATGATTAAGTTAAGATGTCCGTAATGGTTTTAGATCTGGAAGTCTCTAACTTGGAAACAGATGACGAGAGAAGCAGACAAAACGTTTATGGTTTTAGGGGGTATAGAACGTTCCCCGCACATAGCAGCCACGTCACCATTTAGCTGGCGAGCCACAGCCGCTACTACTGCCCTCTCACTGCGGTATTCTTCTTCAGTAGAGACACTTAGTAGCGTTAAATATCAGATTAGTTATACGTTCTGTGTGGAATGACCTCTCTCTAACCAAGTAATAAATTTGACGCCCCACTGTTTAGTCTTAAGTGACAATCAGTCACATTATATACCGGAAATGACAACGAAATATCAGATGAATTTAGCAGGACAAATCTGAACCACACCGGGAAGTAAATAGACGATCACGTAGTTGCCAAATGTATTCTGCGACACCGTCAATTCTGCATTACACTAGCGACACGGACAATACGTCTGCTCAGCTGATGCTCTGAGCTTTCTAGCACTTGGCGATCTCGCCTCGTGAAGACGCGGGGAAGCTGTCTGTTGCCGACTGGCTGGCAGCCGAAATACGTGAACCGTGTCCCAGAGTTTCGTTCGCGTTTCAATAACTTCTGTTTTGATCCAAAGCAATGTTTCGAATAATATCCACACCCACCGTCTGTAGATCTAATGTCGTAAACAAAGAGCAGAAGGAAACATTTGGATGGTCCTACTCTTCAGTAGCTATTGTATCTGTTTCTTTTTGTGTGTGTGTGTCTTACGTGTACTGCAGACAAGCAGCTCAGTCACCAAAAATGGTTCGTTTTTTTTATTGCCACCTGACACCGTTAACCTTATGACTAAATAACTTCCATATAATATTATTTACTTAAAGAAGTTTTCCTTAAGTATGCTTTCATTGGTATCATCCCCAATACATAATAACCTAAATGAGAATACAACGCAATACCAATTAGAAAACACAGACATCCGCCAAGATTTTTCGTAAAAAGCGAATAACAGTGTCGAATCAGAAAGGCAAACACTGAAAGAAAATGTTATCAATGACCAAAGAAAATGTACTCAAAATGGTGTGAAGAAAATGTAACAAGCGAGTGAGTGCAGTACAGGTTTGATAACGTTAGATGATGTGGGAGACTGCATTCCTGATGCGAACACATTTCTTTTATTTAGCTGTCGTGTTCAACAAACCAATGAAAAAAACGCAATGAGGTGTACATTGTACTAACACAAACGAACTGGAACTTACCACGATAACCTTACAGCAAAAGTCTTCTCCAATAAGACAAAGATCCAGTAACACAAACGTCCACATATCGCCATGAATTGGTCAGATATTGTGCGCTTCTTGCGCCAAAACAGGCTCTGACTGTGTGCAGCCCACAGTCCTAGTGAAGCTGCGTTGCAGGCCTACTGTGCAAGTATGGGAAAGTAGCAGTGTGGTCACACACATCACGAAATCAAGTTCACATATCATTCAGTGCCCCAATTAATCACTACTGTTTAAAAACAAGAAATTATCTCTGGAGAAGCAGAAAAACCAGCAATAACGAATTTTCAAATCGTTAAGTTTTCACTTTTAGATCTACAGTGTACTGAATCAAGGTAGGAACAAAACTTATGGAGCAGAAATTTTCTAATGACTTCTTTACTGCTTGTAGGTCTGCCTGAGGATATCTGTCTTGAGGTATCAGTGTGTAAATAAATGGGATACTGAAGTACTGAGGAATGGAATGGGAATTTTCACCTCTATGAGGCTCTAGATAATGCGATAATGAATACCGTAGCTGGAAGTTCAGGTGAACACCAGTTGATGTCTCTGAAAAGGCCAATAACCAAAGTTTGACAGACAAATGCAGCTACAAGTAGAATGAAGAACCCTTGGCAAATGAGAAAATATACTTGATCTGTTTGGCGAACAGAAAAAGGACGAGACAGTAATACAGCATTATGGATCAATAAGGAATGAAATCAATCGCAAATTTGAGGGGAGTAAAAGTAGAATGATTGGTGGAAGAATTAGAAAACATGAACACAGGAAGGGCAAATTCAGCATGCAACAACCTGCAGTGAAATTAAATGCACAGATGTCAACAAGAGTTCGAAAGGAATTCCACAGTTAAATGTGCAGGAGATAGTAGATGGCAGAACACCATTAAAGACCTCTATGAGTGTGAGGAAGTATCAGATGACGTGACAGAAGAAGACATGAAAGCTGATTTGGAAAACGTACACACAAACAAAGCAGAATGGTTAGTTAATGTTCCTTCGGAACTTACATGATCGTTGGGGAAGATGGCAATCAATGGAGTTTCCACTTTTGTCTGTGTAATCCATGAGATAGGAGTCGTAACAAGAGAGTGCCAGAAGAAGACCATCCAGACACTACAGAAGCGACTGAGGGCCAACAAGTGCGATAGCTGAACAGCTCATGAATTCAAATTATTGACAATAATAATAATAATAATAGCATACAGAAAGAGAGAAGACAAAGCTGAGGATCAGTTTGATGACGCTAAACATGGAGTAAACGATCCAGGTGGTACTCCGATTAAAGACTATGAAAGACAGTGGTGCAGGTCATCACCACATATTTTCAGACTGAACACTGCAAAATCGTTGGTGGAATTGAAGAAACCTCCAGGAATTTAATTAAAACTGAGGGTGAAAATGATTTTGTTAATGAAATTCAGTGGTAATATTTCTGTGTTCACTGAAGGTGAGAAAGAACCGTCAGACTTGGTGAATGTAATAAACAGTCGAATGAGCACTTAATTAGGACTAACAAACAGGAGAAAGAGGAAAGTATTGGCGAGTGGCAGAAAAAATATTGGTGGCAAAGTTTACATCAGAATTAAGGAACACGAAGTAGACGAATTGTAGTGAATCTACTACCTGTGAAGCCAATTTATGCTGAGGGACAAAGAGTGATTGTTATAAGGAGTAATGTAGCACAGAAAACAGGAGATTCTGCTCAAAACATAGTTACTGATACCAAAGATAGGCCTTCATTTGGGGAAGACATCTCTGAATGTATGTTTGGAGCACAGTACAGTATGAAAATGGATCATAGATTACGGTAAAAACAGGAGGGGAATCTGAGCATTCTAACTGCAATGCTATTCAAGGGTGTTCAAATTAGGCGAACATTTAACTGAGGACCTCTGGAACATCTCTGCAGGATAGGTGAGGATAGCGATATCTGGAAAAGCGTGACCACTACAAAGGTCAGTGTAATAGGTTATAAGTGAAGGCATCAGGGAATAACTACCATGGTACTAGAGATAGCTGTAGAGCGTAAAAACTGTAGGGCAAGACAGAGACAGGAATGCATACCACAAATGATTGTGGACTTTGGGTGCTCAAGGCACTAAATCTGTTGCTCAAACAGACAATTGTTATCTACAACAGGCGGAGTTTCTGCTTTGCACGTATGTGGTTACTGGGACTGGCTGTTAGGCAAACAACAGTGGTCCACACCCTGAGAAGCTGAGGCTCTGCTGACGTTTGCTTCTGTTTGGTGCTTGACTAGTATACACTCCTGGAAATGGAAAAAAGAACACATTGACACCGGTGTGTCAGACCCACCATACTTGCTCCGGACACTGCGAGAGGGCTGTACAAGCAATGATCACACGCACGGCACAGCGGACACACCAGGAACCGCGGTGTTGGCCGTCGAATGGCGCTAGCTGCGCAGCATTTGTGCACCGCCGCCGTCAGTGTCAGCCAGTTTGCCGTAGCATACGGAGCTCCATCGCAGTCTTTAACACTGGTAGCATGCCGCGACAGCGTGGACGTGAACCGTATGTGCAGTTGACGGACTTTGAGCGAGGGCGTATAGTGGGCATGCGGGAGGCCGGGTGGACGTACCGCCGAATTGCTCAACACGTGGGGCGTGAGGTCTCCACAGTACATCGATGTTGTCGCCAGTGGTCGGCGGAAGGTGCACGTGCCCGTCGACCTGGGACCGGACCGCAGCGACGCACGGATGCACGCCAAGACCGTAGGATCCTACGCAGTGCCGTAGGGGACCGCACCGCCACTTCCCAGCAAATTAGGGACACTGTTGCTCCTGGGGTATCGGCGAGGACCATTCGCAACCGTCTCCATGAAGCTGGGCTACGGTCCCGCTCACCGTTAGGCCGTCTTCCGCTCACGCCCCAACATCGTGCAGCCCGCCTCCAGTGGCGTCGCGACAGGCGTGAATGGAGGGACGAATGGAGACGTGTCGTCTTCAGCGATGAGAGTCGCTTCTGCCTCGGTGCCAATGATGGTCGTATGCGTGTTTGGCGCCGTGCAGGTGAGCGCCACAATCAGGACTGCATACGACCGAGGCACACAGGGCCAACACCCGGCATCACGGTGTGGGGAGCGATCTCCTACACTGGCCGTACACCACTGGTGATCGTCGAGGGGACACTGAATAGTGCACGGTACATCCAAACCGTCATCGAACCCATCGTTCTACCATTCCTAGACCGGCAAGGGAACTTGCTGTTCCAACAGAACAATGCACGTCCGCATGTATCCCGTGCCACCCGACGTGCTCTAGAAGGTGTAAGTCAACTACCCTGGCCAGCAAGATCTCCGGATCTGTCCCCCATTGAGCATGTTTGGGACTGGATGAAGCGTCGTCTCACGCGGTCTGCACGTCCAGCACGAACGCTGGTCCAACTGAGGCGCCAGGTGGAAATGGCATGGCAAGCCGTTCCACAGGACTACATCCAGCATCTCTACGATCGTCTCCATGGGAGAATAGCAGCCTGCATTGCTGCGAAAGGTGGATATACACTGTACTAGTGCCGACATTGTGCATGCTCTGTTGCCTGTGTCTATGTGCCTGTGGTTCTGTCAGTGTGATCATGTGATGTATCTGTCCCCAGGAATGTGTCAATAAAGTTTCCCCTTCCTGGGACAATGAATTCACGGTGTTCTTATTTCAATTTCCAGGAGTGTATTTCTTGATACTAGCAGAAATTTTATGGCAAATTATTAGGTTCTTTCTCCTCTCTCATTCCTGCCAAGCACCCCAAATGGTCTCATAAATGTGTGTGTGTCTGACCCCTATTACACTCTTCCAATGCACCTGGAGTATTGGACATTCATCTCTTTTGACATGGAGTGTTACGCATTCAGTGCAGTCATGCTATCTCCCTGACACTATATTTTCTGTGTATGACGTTACGCGAATTATTGCTGGCATTGGTTTGCTGATTTTGATGAAAATAAATAACTGAACTTTTGACAGTAACTCACTATTTTCCCTACAAACCTGTTTTTAATTAACCTGTCCCTCATGATACAACCTCCTAATCCTGTGGATAAATCTAGACAGGATTTACACTTGCTTTTCGATATTTATCTCTTATCTACCACATGCACACGCACCCATGTGGCTGTCGCAGAGGTGGTGGCGGTCGCAGAGGTGGTAACGGTCGCAGAGGTGGTGGCGGTCACAGAGGTGGTGGCGGTCGCAGAGGTGGTGGCGGTCGCAGAGGTGGTGGCGGTTGCAGAGGTGGTGGCGGTCTCAGAGGTGGTGGCGGTCGCAGAGGTGGTGGCGGTCGCAGAGGTGGTGGCGGTCGCAGAGGTTGTGGCGGTCGCAGAGGAGGTAACGGTCGCAGAGGTGGTGGCGGTCGCAGAGGTGGTGGCGGTCACAGAGGTGGTGGCGGTCGCAGAGGTGGTGGCGGTCGCAGAGGTGGTGGCGGTCGCAGAGGTGGTGGCGGTCGCAGAGGTGGTGGCGGTCGCAGAGGTGGTGGCGGTCGCAGAGGTGGTGGTGGTCGCAGAAGTGGTTGTGGCGGGAGAAGTGGTGGTGGCAATGTCGCCTGCCACAAGCATCACTACAGCGCTGTCCACCGTGCCCAGGGTCATGACCGCTGCCTCTGTGATGTCCTTAACTGCTTCCAGTGGATTCTGAAACGCAGCATCGCCGAGTAGCCCGTTCAGCTTACATGTGACAATTGATACTTCTACGAGCGACAGGCACACTGGTCTGCAGCGACAGTTGATGACTCTGAGTACTATGGGACTTAACATCTATAGGTCATCAGTCCCCTAGAACTTAGAACTACTTAAACCTAACTAACCTAAGGACACCTCATACATCCATGCCTGAGGCAGGATTCGAACCTGCGACCTTAGCAGTCCCTCGGTTCCGGATTGAAGTGCCTAGAACCGCAGGGCCACAGCGGCCGGCAGTGACAGTTGATAAATGTGGTGCATCATCAGTCAGTTCCGGCACTATCTCACCCTTTCTGTCAGATTGATGCCATTGGTAAATAAGTGCAAATCATTAATAATACTATTTTCAAGTGTTACCTTTTCTTTCAACACATTGTTTTTTTGGACAACAAGATCCAGGGGCGGCAGAGACCTCATTTCCATAATTTTTTCTGCAGCACAATGTTACTTGGTCTGGAAATCGTTCAAAATGGACATCTACCAAAGTAGTAGAGAAGTTGTAAAGAACTATAGTACTATTTTAGCCAACGAGATATTCTTTATTTCTCCTATTATTCAAGAAAATAACATTGTTTTATGACTGGGATCTAATATTTGTTATTTAAAAAAATGGCTCTGAGCACTATGGGACTTAATTTCTGAGGTCATCAGTCCCCTGGAACTTAGAACTACTTAAACCTAAGTAACCTAGGAACAGCACACACATGCATGCCAGAGGCAGGATTCGAACCTGCGACCGTCGCGGTCCTGCGGTTTCAGACTGTAGCGCCTAGAACCGTTCGGCCACTCCGGCCGACCTTTGTTACTTAATAAGCAGTCGTGCATATAACCTTGCAGGAGCTGTTTCACACAGGGGATCAACCTTCGACTAAAACCCAGAGAGTGTTTCTGGGAAACACTGCTTACGGGAAGCGAGCCTTCTCAGACTGTAACTCATTCTCAACATTTCTCAAATAGTTCAACAGGACAACATCCAACACCCACGCACACCACAATATGTCGCAGCCAGCCGTAGGGAATATCTCATCCCTTCAACTAACATGTGTACTATCATTTTGTAGCTGAAGTGACGGTACCACGGCGGTGCAGATGGTAGTGATAACAGTCAAAATCAAATTTCGCGTGGCTAGGGCCTCCTGTCAGATAGACCAGTCGCCTGGTGCAAGTCTTTTGAGTTGGCGCCACTTTGGGGACTTGCGCATTGATGGGAATGCGATGATGATGAAGGCAACACGACACCCCCGACCCATACGAAAATCGAACCTGGGCCCCTTGGCATGGCATTGCATCGCGCTGACCACTCAGCTATCGGGTCGGACACTTATAACAGATGATAACGTTCACTGATACGGTTTCTGAACTACAGAGTCGAATTATCACTAAAGAAGTTCTCAGTTCCTGCTTATATTGACTGTGCAGACTGTGTGCGTTAGATGCCCAGACTGGTCCTTTATATTAGACGGGAAATCACTATCTGTTTATTGGATTTACTTTGCTTCACTAGTAACAGCAGCTGGACGATCCGTTTCAAAACGGGAATTCGAAACAGTTCTGTAGAAGACGAGAATTAACGTATCGACAGTGTTTCTGCTGATCTTGTCGAAGGGAGAGCAATAGAACTGAAAGGCCGGCTATATACTGTCTCTCTCTTTCCTTGTGCCTCTGTCCCGCATTGTTATGGTTTGAAACTTCCTGGCAGATTAAAACTGTGTGCCGGACAGAGACTCGAACTCGGGACCTTTGCCTTTCGCGGGCAAGTGCTCTATCAACTGAGCTACACAAGCGCGACTCACGCCCCGTCCTCACAGCTTTCCTTCAGCCAGTACCTCGTCTCCTACCTTCCAAACTTTACAGAAGCTCTCCTGCGAACCCTGCAGAACTAGCACTCCTGAAAGAAAGGATATTGCGGAGACATGGCTTACCGCCAGCCTGGGGGATGTTTCCAGAATGAGATTGTTCTGGTTTGATTTGGCAAGGTTAATTTTAGGGGGGTGGCCGGATGCCCTTCCTGTAGCCACCCCAGTGGATGAGAGGATGAGAAACACAACACAACACGATGACGGGGATGAGGACAACACAACACCCAGTCCCTGCATGTACAGAAATCCCCGACCCAGCCGGGAATCGAACTCGAGCCCCTTGGCGCGATATTCCGTTGCGCTGACCACTCAACTACCGGGGCGGACACCAGCTATATTCTCTTTTGCCTTATACAGGGTGTTACAAAATGGTACGGCCAAGCTTTCAGGAATCATTCCTCACACACAAAGAAAGAAAATATGTTATGTGGACATGTGTCCGGAAACGCTTACTTTCCATGTTAGAGCTCATTTTATTACTTCTCTTCAAATCACATTAATCATGGAATGGAAACACACAGCAACAGAACGTACCAGCGTGACTTCAAACACTTTGTTACAGGAAATGTTCAAAATGTCCTCCGTTAGCGAGGATACACGCATCCACCCTCCGCCGCATGGAATCCCTGATGTGTATTGGTGTATTGTATCACAGCCGTCCACAATACGAGCACGAAGAGTCTCTACATTTGGTACCGGGGTTGCGTAGACGAGAGCTTTCAAATGCCCCCATAAATGAAAGTCAAGAGGGTTGACGTCAGGAGAGCGTGGAGGCCACGGAATTGGTCCGCCTCTACCAATGCGTCGGTCACCGACACTGTTGTTGAGAAGCGTACGAACACTTCGACTGAAATGTGCAGGAGCTCCATCGTGCATGAACCACATGTTGTGTCGTACTTGTAAAAGCACATGTTCTAGCAGCACAGGTAGAGTATGCCGTATGAAATCGTGATAACGTGCTCCATTGAGCGTAGGTGGAAGAACCTGGGGCCCAATCGAGACATCACGAACAATGCCTGCCCAAACGTTCACAGAAAATCTGTGTCGATGACGTGATTGCACAATTGCGTGCGGATTCTCTTCAGCCCACACATGTTGATTGTGAAAATTTACAATTTGATCACGTTGGAATGAAGCCTCGTCCGTAAAGAGAACATTTGCACTGAAATGAGGATTGACACATTGTCGGATGAACCATTCGCAGAAGTGTACCGGTGGAGGCCAATCAGCTGCTGATAGTGCCTGCACACGCTGTACACGGTACGGAAACAACTGGTTCTCCCGTAGCACTCTCCATACAGTGACGTGGTCAACGTTACCTTGTACAGCAGCAACTTCTCTGACGCTGACATTAGGGTTATCGTCAACTGCACAAAGATTTGCCTCGTTCATCGCAGGTGTCCTCGTCGTTCTAGGTCTTCCCCAGTCGCGAGTCATAGGCTGGAATGTTCCGTGCTCCCTAAGACGCCGATCAATTGCTTCGAACGTCTTCCTGTCGGGTCACCTTCGTTCTGGAAATCTGTCTCGATACAAACGTACCGCGCCACGGCATCTGCCAACTCCGCATTTGTAAACATTGCACTGACTGCAAAACCACGTTCGTGATGAACACTAACCTGTTGATGCTACGTACCGATGTGCTTGATGCTAGTACTGTAGAGCAATGAGTCGCATGTCAACACAAGCACCGAAGTCAACATTACCTTTTTTCAATTGGGCAACTGGCGGTGAATCGAGGAAGTACAGTACATACTGACGAAACTAAAATGGGCTCTAACATGGAAAGTAAGCGTTTCCGGGCACATGTCCACATAACATCTTTTCTTTATTTGTGTGTGAGGAATGTTTCCTGAAATTTTGGCCGTACCTTTTTGTAACACCCTGTATAAGTGGATGAGGAAAACTGTCCACGACTCCTGAAAGAAAAATTTTAATTTCAATCCAAAGAAAGAAGAATGACTTAAAAAGGGAAATATTACGGAACATTTAAGCTAGGCGTTCATCCAGCGGAAATAGTAACTTTATTTCTTCAGAAAGACGAAGCCACATTTTCAGAAACTCACTTTGGATCATAAAAAAAGGAAAAAAAGTATGGGACTGGTGTTGTTTACGCTGACCACACACAGCACCACGCCGCCATCATACTGCTCCAGCGACAGCCGAGTTCCTCCAGGCTGGACGACAACGGGCGCCACACGCACGCTGACGGACGTCGCCACTACTGGCCGCGCTCCCAACACAGTCCAAAGTGTTCATCCGCGGCTGTTTAAACACTGACGCTCGCGGAGAACTGCGGGGGTGGAGGTATGACCAAGACTGGAAGACTGCCGTCGAAGCCTCACAGAGGCAGCGTGGCCACGCCTGCACAGTATCATCAGTGAACAAGGAGCTATGAGGCCGACAATGAGCAGATTTGTTGAGTTAAATGAACAACTGTCAACTCGGCAGGGAATGGTAAGTAGTTTATGTTGGTAATTTTGCCAGCTTGACTACAGGAACACTGTAAATGAACATGTGTTAATTTTTACCCACTCAACTGTACGTCTCTGTGCTTTTAGTTTAGAACACCGACCTCGTAACCACCTCCTACAGCTGCAGGGGAAACGGAAGCTGAGGAGGAATGCTAATTCACTAATTTTCTGAGTCGTAACGGTCTAATGATAATAGACGAATGTGTCAACGGGAAAAGAACCAGAGAACACAGCAGCTGGAGTACGTCATTGAAATTATGAAAGGTGTCAGCTTCAGCTCTACAGCACAAATGAAGGAATGAGAGAGACGTGGAGATTGCCAAACAGTCATTGGACTGCACACTGCACACTATGTGTATAAACACACACACACACACACCTACACCTCAAGAGTTGCTTTAATCCTGTACACTTTTACTCCTCGTTTTCCACATTTACCCATGAGCAAAAAATTAGAAACATAGCAAATAGTTTGTATGTCAGTGTCAGATCACTCGTTCTTCGGGACAGTCCTATGGAACTCGCAAACTCGTGACTGATGAGAGTTTTCTGATTCAGTATCTCTCAGATTCCAGCGATGTGTTGTGCCGCCTCAGCAACAGTACTGTTGCAACGCAGGACCCAGTTCACCGACTGGACGTCAGAACGTGTGGATTTATGTACTGGAGTTACTATTAGCATCATTAGGATGGGACTTTGGCGTTTAATGCCCATTTCGCATACATTTCCAGTTCCAGATTGCTTGGTCTGGGGTATAAAGGGACTAGAACTACAGGGTCAGCAGTACCTTATCCCTGACGCAAGCAAGGCTCGAGGTACAAAAACACCCAACACCACACCTAAAAGGGAAACGAATGGAGCGAACACAAAACGGGGAAAACATACACTACAAGGTAAAGTGGAGGAAGGTGTTTAAACCATAGAGTATATGGTGTGGGCTCGCTGATAACAATAATAAAAGATCATGAGTCAGCCAGTCAGCAACGCATTAAAACGTCCACCCCAAAAAGACAAGGCGAGATGAACACATGTAGGGAAAAGACGACCACCAAGACAAGCAAATGCTAAGAAAGTGCGACAGAGTTGAAAATAAACTGAAACTGTATACTGGAGTAGACAGTAGACCTGCTTCAGAGGTGCTTTTGAGATTGTTAAGAGGCTGATGGTTGGTTGGTTGGTTTGGGGAAGGAGACCAGACAGCGTGGTCATCGGTCCCATCGGATTAGGGAAGGACGGGGAAGGAAGTCGGCCGTGCCCTTTCAGAGGAACCATCCCGGCATTTGCCTGGAGTGATTTAGGGAAATCACGGAAAACCTAAATCAGGATGGCCGGACGCGGGATTGAACCGTCGTCCTCCCGAATGCGAGTCCAGTGTCTAACCACTGCGCCACCTCGCTCGGTGAAGAGGCTGATGGAGCCAATAAAGAATACAGGTTACAACGTCACAACTCACTACTTCTACGTTTTTGGGAAATAGGCGGACGCACCTCAGGAAGATTACAAGCTTATCTCAGTTAGGACTTTCGAATCCTGCGGAGAACACACACCGCAAGAACTGAAGACGACAGAGGGCAGAGAGGTGTATTCCTCCAAGTTTGCATTCGCAGATTCATTGGCTAAGAAGTCTCCAGTAACAGTCGTCTCTAGCGTCACACAGGAAAAAGTGAAGAAAAATTTGTTGCGAAGAATAGAAGCTGGTGCAATCTGTAATTGCACTAAGGCAGGAGCGGATGCTGTAGACTGAATGCCCCGGACACAGTCTACAAACAGGGAGAGGAGCAGGTGGTTCTGCACTCTGCTTCGTATGGCTGCAGTCAACTCTCACACAAAGTTACAGAAGGACGTGCCTCAGCTGAGTGAAGGGAAATCGAAGGCCAGGGAACTACATCTGCATGAATTAGGATTGTAACTTTTGAAACCATATCTACAACAGCGATCCAGGGACTTGAAAGGAGTCCATTTGTCTATCATTTACGCTATAGGAGATGATATGCTTTAAGAACACAACTAACCAGGCAGCCGGAGCTGAGACTACAAAAACCGACCTAACGGTTGCGAGCTGTGGTTGCCAACTGTGCGAGAGAAATTAAGAATAAACCCTTTTGTGTGGACGGGAAAAGTGTCGTCTGGAAATGATTGTATTCTCTCTGGTTGAAGACAGTTTCTTTTTTTTTTTTTTTTTTTTTTTTTTTTTTTTTTTTTTTTTTTTTTTTTTTTTGGGTCATCAGTCTACTACTCACTGGTTTGATGCGGCCCGCCACGAATTCCTTTCCTGTGCTAACCTCTTCATCTCAGAGTAGCACTTGCAACCAACGTCCTCAATTGTTTGCTTGACGTATTCCAATCTCTGTCTTCCTCTACAGTTTTTGCCCTCTACAGCTCCCTCTAGTACCCTGGAAGTCATTCCCTCATGTCTTAGCAGGTGTCCTATCATCCTGTCCCTTCTCCTTATCAGTGTTTCCTACATATTCCTTTCCTCTCCGATTCTGCATAGAACCTCCTCATTCCTTACCTTATCAGTCCACCTAATTTTCAACATTCGTCTATAGCACCACATCTCAAATGCTGCGATTCTCTTCTGTTCCGGTTTTCCCACAGTCCATGTTTCACTACCATACAATGCTGTACTCCAGACGTACATCCTCAGAAATTTCTTGTTCAAATTAAGGCCGGTATTTGATATTAGTAGACTTCTCTTGGCCAGGAATGCCTTTTTTGCCATAGCGAGTCTGCTTTTGATGTCCTCCTTGCTCCGTCCGTCATTGGTTATTTTACTGCCTAGGTAGCAGAATTCCTTAACTTCATTGACTTCGTGACCATCAATCCTGATGTTAAGTTTCTCGCTGTTCTCATTTCTACTACTTCTCATTACCTTCGTCTTTCTCCGATTTACTCTCAAACCATACTGTGTACTCATTAGACTGTTCATTCCGTTCAGCAGATCATTTAATTTTTCTTCACTTTCACTCAGGATAGCAATGTCATCAGCGAATCGTATCATTTATATCCTTTCACCTTGCATTTTAATTCCACTCCTGAACCTTTCTTTTATTTCCATCATTGCTTCCTCGATGTACAGATCGAAGAGTAGGGGCGAAAGGCTACAGCCTTGTCTTACACCCTTCTTAATACGAGCACTTCGTTCTTGATCGTCCACTCTTATTATTCCCTCTTGGTTGTTGTACATATTGTATGTGAGCCGTCTCTCCCTATAGCTTACCCCTACTTTTTTCAGAATCTCGAACAGCTTGCACCATTTTATATTGTCGAACGCTTTTTCCAGGTCGACAAATCCTATGAAAGTGTCTTGATTTTTCTTTAGCCTTGCTTCCATTATTAGCCGTAACGTCAGAATTTCCTCTCTCGTCCCTTTACTTTTCCTAAAGCCAAACTGATCGTCACCTAGCGCATTCTCAATTTTCTTTTCCATTCTTCTGTATATTATTCTTGTAAGCAGCTTCGATGCATGAGCTGTTAAGCTGATTGTGCGATAATTTTCGCACTTGTCAGCTCTTGCCCTCTTCGGAATTGTGTGGATGATGCCTTTCCGAAAGTCAGATGGTATATCGCCAGACTCATATATTCTACACACCAACGTGAATAGTCGTTTTGTTGCCACTTCCCCCAGTGATTTTAGAAATTCTGATGGAATGTTATCTATGCCTTCTGCCGTATTTGACCGTAAGTCCTCCAAAGCTCTTTTAAATTCCGATTCTAATACTGGATCCCCTATCTCTTCTAAATCGACTCCTGTTTTATCTTCTATCACATCAGACAAATCTTCAGCTTCATAGAGGCTTTCCATGTATTCTTTCCACCTATCTGCTCTCTCCTCTAAATTTAACAGTGGAATTCCCGTTGCACTCTTAATGTTACCACCGTTGCTTTTAATGTCACCAAAGGTTGTTTTGACTTTCCTGTATGCTGAGTCTGTCCTTCCGACAACCATATCTTTTTCGATGTCTTCACATTTTTCCTGCAGCCATTTCGTCTTAGCTTCCCTGCACTTCCTATTTATTTCATTCCTCAGCGACTTGTATTTCTGTATTCTTGATTTTCCCGGAACATGTTTGTACTTCCTCCTTTCATCAATCAACTGAAGTATTTCTTCTGTTACCCATGGTTTCTTCGCAGCTACCTTCTTTGTACCTATGTTTTCCTTCGCAACTTCTGTGATGGCCCTTTTTAGAGATGTCCATTCCTCTTCAACTCTACTGCCTACTGCGCTATTCCTTATTGCTTAGAGAACTTCAAACGTATCTCGTCATTCCTTAGTACTTCCGTATCCCACTTCATTGCGTATTGATTCTTCCTGACTAATGTCTTGAACTTCAGCCTACTCTTCATCACTACTATATTGTGATCTGAGTCTATATCTGCTCCTGGGTACGCCTTACAATCCAGTATCTGATTTCGGAATCTCTGTCTGACCATGATGTAATCTAATTGAAATCTTCCCGTATCTCCCGGCCTTTTCCAAGTATACCTCCTCCTCTTGTGATTATTGAACAGGGTATTCGCTATTACTAGCTGAAACTTGTTACAGAACTCAATTAGTCTTTCTCCTCTTTCATTCCTTGTCCCAAGCCCATATTCTCCTGTAACCTTTTCTTCTACTCCTTCCCCTACAACTGCATTCCAGTCGCCAATGACTATTAGATTTTCGTCCCCCTTTACATACTGCATTACCCTTTCAATATCCTCATACACTTCGTCTAAGTTTTAAATGAACCATAACCTATAATTGTGCAAGTGTTTTTCCTTCTGTTTATGAAACTTTCCGTCGCTGGCAAAAATATATTACTCACTTATTCGACCAAATATGTATAGAAAATTTGGACAGCCGATATCTTCAAACAAGGAGTTTATGCTTCTAGTTTACACAAACTTTTATCGTCCAAGTTTTGACCACTGTTGACAAGAGAGAAATGTTGTACTAACTTACCCATTTTTTGAGCACCCTATATATTTCGAGCATTACGTTTTTAGTTATATTGTCACTGAGCACTTTCAAAGCGCGAAAAAATTTGACAGGGCGCAAAGGATGCTCCACTGAACAATTTGTGTGGTAGGGAACCTCGGGTCAGAGAAGCCAGCTTAGGGAGATAACAGGAATAAAATCACATTACTGAGTACTTTTTTGTTTACATTAGTTACAGTTGACTACAAATACCATCACCGACACAATGAACGTTCTGTTTGAGCTGTATCTTACAAAATGCGCTGGAACTGACGGCCATCGACCTCGCTGCACGCATGACATGGGCGAACAAGATTCTGACGCAGCCTGACAAATGTCCCCGGTGTGTTTCGAATGATAACAAAGGCAGCTACAATTGTGGCAACTAATTCCATCTCCGTTTCCACTTGGACCTCATACCCAAGTGACTTCAGATGTCCTGTAGTCTACCCCCTCCTTCCTAGTTGCAGCTGTTGTCCACAAAGTGCAAAGTCTTTTTTGAGGATTTGTGGAGAGCAAGACTGCAATAAACGCTGTAGTTTACTTATCTTTTCTTGTAGGGTTGGCTCCAGTTCTTCCTGTCTAGGGAAGAAACTGACATTTCAGGTCCTCATGGTTGAACTGAATTAAACAATTTTGAAGATTGTTGTTGCGGAATTTTTGCTTTTACGTTACGATATTTGGTCACATTTTAGTATATCACACAGTTTCCAGAATGAGATTTTCACTCTGCAGCGGAGTGTGCGCTGATATGAAACTTCCTGGCAGATTAAAACTGTGTGCCCGACCGAGACTCGAACTCGGGACCTTTGCCTTTCGCGGGCAAGTGCTCTACCATCTGAGCTACCGAAGCACGACTCACGCCCGGTCCTCACAGCTTTACTTCTGCCAGTATCTCGTCTCCTACCTTCCAACTTTACAGAAGCTCTCCTGCGAACCTTGCAGAACTAGCACTCCTGAAAGAAAGGATATTGCGGAGACATGGCTTAGCCACAGACTGGGGGATGTTTCCAGAATGAGATTTTCACTCTGCAGCGGAGTGTGCGCTGATATGAAACTTCCTGGCAGATTAAAACTGTGTGCCCGACCGAGACTCGAACTCGGGACCTTTGCCTTTCGCGGGCAAGTGCTCTACCATCTGAGCTACCGAAGCACGACTCACGCCCGGTCCTCACAGCTTTACTTCTGCCAGTATCTCGTCTCCTACCTTCCAACTTTACAGAAGCTCTCCTGCGAACCTTGCAGAACTAGCACTCCTGAAAGAAAGGATATTGCGGAGATATGGCTTAGCCACAGACTGGGGGATGTTTCCAGAATGAGATTTTCACTCTGCAGCGGAGTGTGCGCTGATATGAAACTTCCTGGCAGATTAAAACTGAGTGCCCGACCGAGACTCGAACTCGGGACCTTTGCCTTTCGCGGGCAAGTGCTCTACCATCTGAGCTACCCAAGCACGACCCACGCCCGGTACTCACAGCTTTACTTCTGCCAGCAGGAGTGCTAGTTCTGCAAGGTTCACCCGAGAGCTTCTGTAAAGTTTGGAAGGTAGGAGACGAGATACTGGCAGAAGTAAAGCTGTGAGGACCGGGCGTGACTCGTGCTTCGGTAGCTCAGATGGTAGAGCACTTGGCTGCGAAAGGCAAAGGTCCCGAGTTCGAGTCTTGGTCGGGCACACAGTTTTAATCTGCCAGGAAGTTTCATATCACAGAGTCTTTTAAATTTTCACGTTAACAATGTCGAAATTAAATTGTTTGCCCAAAACACAAAAGTACGTCCGATCACCTCAGACGAATGCTTACTAATCTCGTACTTCACTGTGCGGTAATAACACTTCACTTTGTTTTTAATCGGAAGGTGACCCCAACTCGTGAATTTTTCTTCCACCAGCCCTGCGAGCAGTACGAACTGGCACTTACAACACAGCACTCTGAGAAAGTGGCTGATTGTAACAGTGCTACCAACAGCTCTGTGTAAACATTTCCCACGTAGCGAATGAAACACTCACGTACCGCCCATCTGTTTGTGGAGCACTTGATGGCGCTTCGGCGACCTGTTCCCTGAGCCAATGCTGAAACTGCTCGCGCGCACTCAGACGAACTCTGAACCTCAACGCACGCAGTCGATGTCCACCCGGCCGAAGCAAGACGCCGAAACAGAAATGCAGCCAACATTTTAGCTGTGGGGACGGAAAAACCTTCATCTCACTAGGAGGTGACTTTGAAAGAACCGAGTCGCCGCTCCCTGTTTTATTGTTGGCGCTCTGCGTATCCACAGACCGTAACGCCCCTAATTACACTATGATATTTCTTTGACAGAGAAATATGATCAATTATTCGTCAAATTTCCTTGGCAAAGATCTATGACGTGGCTACCAAGTGCTGTTACACTGCTGTCATATTTTTCACCAGATTCAAGATGGCGGACGACAGCTTGTCATTACGCAATTCAGTTGCTAGTATCTTCTGGTAAACCTTCCGGGATGTAAGGTCGTGGTCCATGAAACTCTTCGGCTCCTAACGTTTCGTCCAGAGCTGCGCTGGACATCTTCAGAGGGGTGTTTCTCCTCCGGTGAGTCTTGCCGACTGACGGGTCGGACGTCTGAGAGCGACTTATATATCGTAGAAAGTGGGCGTGACCAGAGTTACACGTGATATGCAGAGATAATCTTTGTCAGAGATAAAACTTAACTATCGATCGTAATCTCGTCACGGATAAAACTGTCTAGCAATTCTGTAGTGCTACTGTACAAATATCACTAAGTTTCATGGTCTCTTCTTTCCGATTAAAATTATCCCTATGTTTATATACACTCCTGGAAATGGAAAAAAGAACACATTGACACCGGTGTGTCAGACCCACCATACTTGCTCCGGACACTGCGAGAGGGCTGTACAAGCAATGATCACACGCACGGCACAGCGGACACACCAGGAACCGCGGTGTTGGCCGTCGAATGGCGCTAGCTGCGCAGCATTTGTGCACCGCCGCCGTCAGTGTCAGCCAGTTTGCCGTAGCATACGGAGCTCCATCGCAGTCTTTAACACTGGTAGCATGCCGCGACAGCGTGGACGTGAACCGTATGTGCAGTTGACGGACTTTGAGCGAGGGCGTATAGTGGGCATGCGGGAGGCCGGGTGGACGTACCGCCGAATTGCTCAACACGTGGGGCGTGAGGGCTGTACAAGCAATGATCACACGCACGGCACAGCGGACACACCAGGAACCGCGGTGTTGGCCGTCGAATGGCGCTAGCTGCGCAGCATTTGTGCACCGCCGCCGTCAGTGTCAGCCAGTTTGCCGTAGCATACGGAGCTCCATCGCAGTCTTTAACACTGGTAGCATGCCGCGACAGCGTGGACGTGAACCGTATGTGCAGTTGACGGACTTTGAGCGAGGGCGTATAGTGGGAATGCGGGAGGCCGGGTGGACGTACCGCCGAATTGCTCAACACGTGGGGCGTGAGGTCTCCACAGTACATCGATGTTGTCGCCAGTGGTCGGCGGAAGGTGCACGTGCCCGTCGACCTGGGACCGGACCGCAGCGACGCACGGATGCACGCCAAGACCGTAGGATCCTACGCAGTGCCGTAGGGGACCGCACCGCCACTTCCCAGCAAATTAGGGACACTGTTGCTCCTGGGGTATCGGCGAGGACCATTCGCAACCGTCTCCACGAAGCTGGGCTACGGTCCCGCACACCGTTAGGCCGTCTTCCGCTCACGCCCCAACATCGTGCAGCCCGCCTCCAGTGGTGTCGCGACAGGCGTGAATGGAGGGACGAATGGAGACGTGTCGTCTTCAGCGATGAGAGTCGCTTCTGCCTCGGTGCCAATGATGGTCGTATGCGTGTTTGGCGCCGTGCAGGTGAGCGCCACAATCAGGACTGCATACGACCGAGGCACACAGGGCCAACACCCGGCATCATGGTGTGGGGAGCGATCTCCTACACTGGCCGTACACCACTGGTGATCGTCGAGGGGACACTGAATAGTGCACGGTACATCCAAACCGTCATCGAACCTATCGTTCTACCATTCCTGGACCGGCAAGGGAACTTGCTGTTCCAACAGGACAATGCACGTCCGCATGTATCCCGTCCCATCCAACGTGCTCTAGAAGGTGTAAGTCAACTACCCTGGCCAGCAAGATCTCCGGATCTGTCCCCCATTGAGCATGTTTGGGACTGGATGAAGCGTCGTCTCACGCGGCCTGCACGTCCAGCACGAACGCTGGTCCAACTGAGGCGCCAGGTGGAAATGGCATGGCAAGCCGTTCCACAGGACTACATCCAGCATCTCTACGATCGTCTCCATGGGAGAATAGCAGCCTGCACTGCTGCGAAAGGTGGATATACACTGTACTAGTGCCGACATTGTGCATGCTCTGTTGCCTGTGTCTATGTGCCTGTGGTTCTGTCAGTGTGATCATGTGATGTATCTGACCCCAGGAATGTGTCAATAAAGTTTCCCCTTCCTGGGACAATGAATTCACGGTGTTCTTATTTCAATTTCCAGGAGTGTATTTCAATTGCTTCTCTACAAAGCCGTGGGTAATAGGGATAATTTTAATCGGAAAGAAGAGACCATGAAACTCAGTGATATTTGGACAGTAGCACTACAGAATTGCTAGACAGTTTTATCCGTGACGAGATTAAGATCGATAGTTAAGTTTTATCTCTGACAAAGATTATCTCTGCATATCACGTGTAACTCTGGTCACGCCCACTTTCTACGATATATAAGTCGCTCTCAGACGTCCGACTCGTCAGTCGGCAAGACTCACCGGAGGAGAAACACCCCTCTGAAGATGTCCAGTGCAGCTCTGGACGAAACGTTAGGAGCTGAAGAGTTTCATGGACCACGACCTTACATCCCGGAAGGTTTACCAGAAGATATGTCATCTGGTCGTGAAAGCCTTCATACTATGATCAGTTGCTAGTACCACAAATGCGCTGTGTGTGTATTTGGAAGAAAAGCGGCGGGAAGAAAGGAGACATACTTGGTTTAAGCCCTAGATATTACGTCGTGATAGTGAAAGCACTCAGCAGGATTTGTTACTGGAACTGCAAGTGGAGATGTATAAATTACTTACGAATGGATGAGAGTGTATTTCAATATTTGCTCAGTACAATGCCTTCTCATATTACAAAACAGAGTACTCCCTTGAGAAATGCTATATGTGCAGAAGGCAGGCAAACCGCGACATTGCAATTTCTTGATACAGGAGAGAGCTACTCTAATTTACAGCACAGAACTCGAATATCACGTTGCACATTAACCAAAATAATTCCAGAAACGTGTCAAGTGATTTATAAAGCACTAGAGGCGGAATATGTCAAGATAAATAAATGTTTAGTGCACTATATGGGCAATAAAAACTATTTTTAATTTTGTACCATTTAAGTAATGGAGTTAGTGTTCCGACAACTACGAAACAGATGAAGTGCCTTTTAACTTGTGCAATCCAGAGTTCAAAAATAGACAAAGTAGGATGGAAAGTTAAGAAACAATTTTTTTTTTAATTTTAGAGTGTGACCACATCCTCTGTTCGGTCTTGCTGAAAAGCTGCTTAGGTGTTTCGAGATGTAGGCGTGGACGGCTGTAGCTGTGATTGCGGACACGAAGTCGCCTGCAGGTTATTCCACCTGCCCATCAACACACAATTAACAGCGTGCTCTGTGATGCTTGCTCACCCAGCACCCTAGTCGTAGCAAAATTATTAAAAAGAGTCACAAGAAAAAAGCAACTTTGAAGCCATGTTTACAAACACAATATGGAGACGACAAAGCACTGTAGCGACGCCAGCGCTCGAAGCGGTTACATTTCACACTACAGTGAACAGAAGACGAACGACGTTTATGATCAAATGTATGTCGAGGCCATAGATCATTTTGACGGCAGGCGAGGTTTGACAAAGTTCCCTATTACACAACCAAATTTCTTTGACGTACATATTTGACCATATCAATCTTGATAAAGAAATATGGTAGTGTAATACAGGCCTAAGGCTAAGCGCAAATTGAGAAGCGTATAGCACGTGTGACGTGACACTAGACTACAGCGCGGCAGGCACGTGCCGCACGGGTCGCGCGGGTGCAGCGGATATTGCGACGTGTACACCATACTTCGCACGCGCCGACTGGCGACGGTCTGCGTTGACTGAACCGAAGCGCGCGCAGCCTCTTATCTTTCTCAAACGATTTTACAGAAACTATTCTCTGAAAATATATGGTTTTTGCCTTACTTGTAGCGTTATATGTCAGCTTCGTGTCCATCACCTCGCTAATGACCATTCTTATTGTGATGTACACATTTCAGTGAGACACTACGCAAAACTCAAAAAGTTTGCAACGAAAATTAGGGGTCGCTATGATTTTGCGTTTGGTGCGTATTACACCATATGTTGCTGCGTATGAAATTTAGCTAACATGCCGAATTTTTGTTTAGACTTGGGAGGAGGTCTCTATCTGCCTCCGATCTCGAGAAAATGGATCCCATGTAGCGCGCTCACTTCCGATCCCACGCCCGTGAGAATGAAATACTCGCAGCATCTCTCGTATCTCCTAAACCGCTCGAGACATCGAAACGAAAGTTTGACGAATGATAGCACACAAGGAGGAGAGTGTTTTGCCAATTATTAAACACACGGAACTTTCTTATCTATGGCGATATATCACTACTTCTTTTTTTTTATTTATTTCACTCCAGTGACAAATTTTTTTTTTTAGAGTTATCGACAGCTAGCGAAACAAGAGCTTTCTAGTATGACAATAAACATGAAATTTCTTCTTTTTTGTTACTGCAAACCGATACTATGACGTTTTTCGTAAGCTATTGAGCTCTGTAATTGTCAATTACTTGTTTAATGAGGCCCTCCTTTTCGGAATTCTGTCTCAATAGCTGCTGTGAGATGAGTTTGGAAAATTACACTGTGACAAGAGAAGTACAATTAAACCAGTCACCAAGACAAATGTGGCCTTTACTCATAAATGGTGATGCTTCTTCGAATGCGAAAAGGTTAACAACTCACACAAAAACAGATTGCCAATTCTGTTGGAATTTTGGTGGAATCTCCGTAACCCATCGTATTTTTAACACTGAGCGACGGGAATGGAAACTTACCAAAGGATTTTATTCCTTCTCTTGATCCGAGCAGTATTAAAATAATGACGAGCGTTCCTTCAGGCGGAATGATGGGCACATGCCAGATACTGTTTACTCACCTAGGGCTTGCCAAACTGACAATGCGTGATCGCGAATAAAATAGTTGTTATTGAGAAAAATAAACAATTGATCTGTCGCACAACACAGTGGTTAGTGAATTGTCACCAGCGGAGGATAATGCGCGCGACAGGAATGCACAAGCTAGCCATGTGTGCCTTTTGAGATGGAGTTCGAAAAACATTGTCATGAAAGTAGATCTGCCTTTGTCAGCAGCACATTTCAACAAATTAAATATGTCTAATCATAACACTCTTTTAGGATATTCCTACTTTCGTAATAATACCGACCATTTTTTTCATTTGTGTAGCCTGTTGTTGTATAATTAGTTTATTAATGCCGATAATGTCCATGCAACAATTGAAATGCTTTTTCTCATCACGGCGAACCAATTAAAACATTGTTATTTGTGACTGCTTTTCGACTGTTTCTAGCTTGCAGTGGAAATATGTTGTTCACATGCATGTAGTACAGTGTGTCGTATTACATTATTACATACATATCAGAGCAATCACAGTGAAACTTCAATACTTCAGATCTTGGACGCTTTTTACCACAAGAACAAAGGGATCACACCTGTGGAGATTATCCCTTTCTAAATTTTTGTAACAGATCGTACAGATACGCTAGCTTACTAGGCAGCGAGAATATAACCTTTCCTTACTTTCCTGCCTTTATTCTTAATCACCTGATTTTATAATATTCCTTGCCTCCTTATTTACTACCCTCTGTCCCTTCTTGCGATCTGAAAACATCGGGGGGGGGGGGGGGGGGCATATGGTGCAATTCCAGCGGCCAATGGCTCATCAGTTACTGAAGTATACATTTTTCTTTACAGAAGAAAAACAGAACAAAACTATGCAGATATAAATAACAGGAAAGTATAACGTGCTAACGAAGAAAGCTGAGCGTTTAAATGGCGAAAAACGAAACACTACCCAAAGACAATAAAATTCAGTACACAGTAAGGCAAAATTTATCGAATGGGCAATACTACCACTGCTGATATGCGCCGTTCCGATGTGAGCATATCTCCGTGCTACTTTTCGGCTCCCCGCCTCAAATTTCCCACGGTGCTAGCGAGGCACGCGCGACGCGCGGCGCGAGAAACTGTGCCGCAACCACAACGCCGCGCGACCTGGCGCAGGCGCGAGTCGCGTCCCAGTCGCGTCGCGTCGCAGTTTGCGCGGTCCCATTTGAACCTGTGGAGTTACAAAAAGACGCGCTGCGCTGCGTCGCGCTATACGCGCTATACACGTCTCAATTTGCGCCTAGCCTAACCGATAGCCGGGTGTGGTCGATAAGAAGTGCACGCGTTGTCAACACGGCGAATGTGCTGCCCGTTGCGCAAAGATAGACACCTTCTTTAGGGAACATTTGGAGACAACTGGATCCGTCGTTCGGAAAATACAAAACACCTTTACATTTTCCAAGCGTAACACCACCTTATTTTCGTCTGCGCGGAAAATTAACAAGTCTACAGGGAGAAACAGGCGACTCGCGAAGACAACATACACCGTGTAACACGCGTCCACGCTAAATGAAGTCCAGGCCAAGTTCAGCACGCTGTGCTGAACGTCAGAAATCGCTTTCTGGCGTGTATCGGTCAGTACTCAGGGTCAACACACTGAGTGCTCGGCCAAGTTCCACGCATGTCAGTGCCATATCGTCTTTGAAGACTCTTTACAAAGCGACGGAAAATGAATACAATTCCATTAAAAAGTGGTCATTGCCATATTCAAGCAGCTACAAACGAAAGAGTCACTTTGAAACGTTAACATAGAACCTAATAAATTTTTCACGTAATAAATTCTGTAACCATAATGTGGACATGAAAGGGAAGCAATGGTTGGGAAGGGAGTGAGACAGGGTTGTAGCCTCTCCCCGATGTTATTCAATCTGTATACTGAGCAAGCAGTAAAAGAATCAAAAGAAAAATTCGGAGTAGGTATTAAAATTCATGGAGAAGAAATAAAAACTTTGAATTTGGCAGATGACATTGTAATTCTGTCAGAGACAGCAAAGGACTTGGAAGAGCAGTTGAGCAGGATGGACAGTGTCTTGAAAGGAGGATATAAGATGAATATCAACAAAAGGAAAACGAGAATAATGGAATTTAGTCGAATTAAGTCGGGTGGTGCTGAGGGAATTAGATTAGGATATGAGACACTTAAAGTAGTAAAGGAGTTTTGCTATTTAGGGAGTAAAATAACTGACGATGGTCGAAGTAGAGAGGATATAAAATGTAGACTGGCAATGGCAAGGAAAGCGTTTCTGAAGAAGAGAAATGTTGTGAATTGGCAGGAGGAAGCCGAAAGGCACGCGTTAAGCTCACGCAGACTGGCGTGAGGTCTGGAACACTTAAGGGAATTTTTAGTAGCAAATAAAGTAAGTAGTTGATGTAATACTTAACTTTAATCCATAATCGTAGAACATCAGTGTGACGGTACAGGCATCACAAGTTAAATATCAATTGATAATGGCGCCTTGCTAGGTCGTAGCAAACGACGTAGCTGAAGGCTATGCTAACTATCGTCTCGGCAAATGAGACCGTAATTTGTCAGTGAACCATGGCTAGCAACTGGGCGAGTGCTAGGACGTCTCTCTAGACCTACCGTGTGGTGGCGCTCGGTCTGCTATCACTGACAGTGGCGACACGCGGGTCCGACGTATACTAATGGACCGCGGTCGATTTAAAGGCTACCACCTAGCAAGTATGGTGTCTGGCGGTGACACCACAAGAAATTTGTTAACATCGAGTATAGATTTAAGTGTCAGGAATTCGTTTCTGAAAGTATTTGTATGGAGTGTATCCATGTATGGAAGTGAAACGTGGACGATAAATAGTTTGGACAAGAAGAGAATAGAAGCTTTCGAAATGTGGTGCTACAGAAGAATGCTGAAGATGGACGATAAATAGTTTGGACAAGAAGAGAATAGAAGCTTTCGAAATGTGATGCTACAGAAGAATGCTGAAGATTAGATGGGTAGATCACATAACTAATGAGGAAGTATTGAATAGGATTGGGGAGAAGAGAAGTTTGTGGCACAACTTGACTAGAAGAAGGGATCGGTTGGTAGGACATGTTCTGAGGCATCTAGGGATTACCAATTTAGTACTGGAGGGCAGCGTGGAGGGTAAAAATCGTAGAGGGAGACCAAGAGATGAATACACTAAGCAGATTCAGAAGGATGTAGGTTGCAGTAGGTACTGGGAGATGAAGGAGCTTGCACAGGATAGAGTAGCATGGAGAGCTGCATCAAACCAGTCTCAGGACTGAAGACCACAACAATAACAACAAGCCATAATGTAATTGGATCATTTCGGTCTTATGTACCTTTTATTTTATTAATGTTGTGACTTAATTTAAATGTCAAAGAATTGATTCTAACGAACTAGTTGGAGAAGACTGTAATTGTGATGTAGTGAAAACTGTGGCCCAGTCAGCGAAGTTTACTGTTGTACAGAGCCGCAGCATACGTCTGAAGTAAGGAGTGTTGCCGGGTGGAAGTAGTGGGGTGGAGCGGAGGGCAGAGCTGCCGGCGGCGGACACGTGGTGCGGGGGAGGCGACGCGGGGAGTCGACCCCAAGACCTGCGACACACGGCCGGGCGTACTGTGCGGTCGTAAGTGGGGACAGTACACCACCGTCTGGGGGCACTGACATTCAAAGACAGTAAATGGTTCAAATGGCTCTGAGCACTATGCGACTAAACTGCTGACGTTATCAGTTACCTAGAACGGAACTACTTAAACCTAACCAACCTAAGGACATCACACACATCCATGCCCGAGGCAGGATTCGAACCTGCGACCGTAGCGGTCGCGCGGTTCCAGACTGTAGCGCCTAGAACCGCTCGGCCACCGCGGCCGGCTCCAAGATAGTACTGTGGGCCCAAACTTGTTACGGGGAGCTACATTAAGGCACAGCCTGTTGCCACACGCTGTCGAAGAACAACGCCTTACGTCGCACCAGCAGCAACTCATTAAAGTAATAACCCACCAGTTAAATCTTTACCTTGTACAAGGCTTGCCAGCGTAGGAGTTTTTCTTAACTGAATAATAGTGTTCAGTGCAGCAAATGTTATAGCCTAATGAACTTTACCTCAATCATTTCCCCAACAGTGTCCCATCCTTTCACCATTACGACTCCGGGACCACCACCAGTGAAAATATAGTAAAATATTGGGCGTGGTAGCTTACTTAATTTCGGTAACTATGATAAACAAGAGCAATTTACAAAACAGGGTGCTACTCAAAACCGTCATTTAACATCAGTTAACTTTCTTGCTTGGCAGGGCAATTAGGTAAAGAATAATGACAACGTGTAAGAGCAAAAACATAATTTAAACGAATGCTCACAAAATATTACCACAGAATGATACATTTTACTTTTTTGTGTGCGCTGCATTTTCTACTCACATTTGCAAATTACGTCAACAGAATTTTTTGTTATTATTTTACACGTCTGCCGGCCGGAGTGGCCGAGCGGTTCTAGGTGCTACAGTTTGGAACCGCGTGACCGCTACGGTCGCAGGTTCGAATCCTGCCTCGGGCATGGATGTGTGTGATGTCCTTAGGTTAGTTAGGTTTAAGTAGTTCTAAGTTCTAGGGGACTGATGACCTCAGAAGTTCAGTCCCATAGTGCTCAGAGCCAGCTGAACCATTTTTTAGACGTCTAGTTCCCTAGTATTAAACTGATGAGCGAATCTCCAAGCACATGCATCGTGTCATTACATGAAATCGTTGTGACTTGGCAAGACAGCCAAGTCACTATGAGAGGAAGCCGAAAGGCACGCGCTGAAGCTCACGCAGCCTGGCGTGAGGTCTGGAACAGGACAATGTCTTGAGAATTGCAATAAAGTACGAAAATCTTGTAATACTTATCTTTAATCCACATTTGTAGAACATCGCTCTTGATGATACATGCTTCACAATATTAATTATCAAAGGCTATGGCGCCTTGCTAGGTAGTAGCAAATGACGTAGCTGAAGGCTATGTTAACTATCGTCTCGGCAAATGAGAGCGTAATTGTTAGTGTAGCATCGCTAGCAAAGTCGGTTGTACAACTGGGGCGAGTGCTAGGGAGTCTCTCTAGACTAGACCTGCCGTGTGGTGGCGCTCGGTCTGCTATCACTGACAGTGGCGACAAGCGGGTCCGACGTATACTAATGGAACGCGGCCGACTTACGGGCTACCACCTAGCAAGTGTGGTGTCTGGCGGTGACACCACAGAAATTACAGCGTAGGAGTAATAAGAGATGAAATAAAATGGTTATGAACCCCGAAAAAGACACGCCATAAGTTTGTGTAAACGCATTCAACAATATAATGCATGAATCAGCTGAATTTTTCAAGGAACTCTTCGACCGAATAGAAGGAATGACCCATGAGAAAACTCTTCAGTTTCAATTTGAAAGCGCGTGGGATACTGCCAAGACGTTTGAATTCTCGTGGCAGATCATTGAATATAGGGGCACTAGTATAATGCGCACCTTACTGCAACAAGAGTCAAGGAAGTGTTAAATTACTGCTTCTTCGATAGATAAAAGATTGTGAGCTTTCCACGAATAACTTACTATAACAGAAAACAAGTATTTCTGAACGTTTTCATTTCTGAAATCAGTACCACCTATCATTACAGTGAGTAACGTAAAGTTGTTCATTTCCATAGCAGTTTTCATCCCCTAACAAATATTTCTTTACAGCTAACAGAGGAGCAAAGTACCAATTTTCATGAATGTAGCTTTGAAAATTTTCTAATGTAGCGAAACATTTTCTTAAGAATTTTCATGCTCTGTTGGACTGCCTTCAGGGCTGGATTTTCAGAAACAATGAAACACGTATTTTTTTGTTTCCTGACAGAAACCAGATTGCAGTTTTCGCAGTTCTACCTTCAAAATTGCCTTAATAGCGACATTTTTCGAAACATCCTTCATCCCCGTTTCACCCTCTTAGGGTTGAAATTTCGGGCAATCCCTTCTTACACGCCGCCTGCAGTGTAAGACCCGCAAACCTCCTGGAGATTTCGAGTTGCTGCCCTTATCGGCCTGCGCTGCGCGATGATGGTTCAGACGTCAGGACATTGCCTTTCATACATCGAGATTAATAATTATTAAAAACACAGTAATTTTTGCTCAGTTCAGCTGCCCACCGTTCGTAAGTTATTTTCAATCTAAAATTATAGAAGATTCAGTTTATTTACTCCATATTTCACTGATTATTTCTTGTTTTTACTTTTCGTTCGATCGTTGCCATGTACAAGTAGTCGTGCAGTAACGATTCGTTTGTAATTGTATCTGGACCTTTTGGTATTTTCATTATTCATCGAAACATATGGCTTCCCCCAAGTAACAGCGAAAAGTAGGCGGACGCGTCATTTAAAAATCCTAATTAAGCGTAAGACCAGCTCCGCTATAACTTGCGTAGTTTAGCGAAAGCCGCGCCTCGATACATGTTCAGTCATTCCGCGCATATTTTGTACCGTTGTACAGTTGTACGACCGCTGTAAAGAACTGTAAGCGAAACGTATGTGGCATCTGAAGCAAATAAGATGTCTTTCCAGCATTTGCCAGGAGAACACTCGGGAAGTGACGGATTAATGATCTCCAGAACGTCGCCGCACCGCCGTGTTGTGTCGTGGTGCTGCAGTAACGTCAGACGGAGTGAGCCGCGGCAGCCCACAAGGAGCGGCAGAGCAGCCGGCTGTGCCGAGCAGCACACAAATCCGGCAATGTTAAAGCGGTAGCTAGCGCAAGAATGTAAAGCTGTGAAGAGAAGAGGTGAACCCGACACAGCACACGACACATGCTGTCTTACAGCGACTCGCATTCACAGTTCGTGCGGAAGTGTTCGCGGGTTCGATTCCCGGCCGAGTTAGTATTTCTTTCCCTCGGGGTCTGGCTGTTTGTGCCGTCCCCATCTATTCACCGCCGCGCAAATCGCCCAATTCGCGTGAAAGAGGACGGCTTTCTCCTACCGGCCGAGCAACCCGGGACAGGATCATCTCCCGGACCATTCACTTCATTTTCAGAGCTCTGCAGCTGAGTCGGTAAACACAGAACCCTTGTTTCACTACACCTATACCGGAACGAGACATCGTACGAAATGTGTTGTCAAACAATCCCACCATGTAAACAATTATACAGGGTGGTCCATTGATAGTGACCGGACCAAATATGTCACGAAATAAGCATCAAACGAAAAAACTATAAAGAACGAAACTCGTCTACCTTGAAGGGGAAACCAGATGGCGCTATGGTTGGCCCATTAGATGGCGCTGCCATAGGTTGAACGGATATCAACTGCGTTTTTTGTAATAGTAACCCCAATTTTACGCCGATGAGAGTATACCGGTACATTCGTAACGGCGCATTTCGTGTCCTTCATATCGTTTGAAAGCGACGTTCCACACTACAGTGGAAGTGTTCGTACGCTTCTCAACAACAGATTCGGTGACCGACGGATTGGTAGAGGCGGACCAATTCCATGGCCTCCACGCTCTCCTGACCTCAACCCTCTTGACTTTCATTTATGGAAGCATTTGAAAGCTCTTGTCTACGCAACCCCGGTACCAAATGTAGAGATTCTTCGTGCTTGTATTGTGGACGGCTGTGATGCAATACGCCATTCTCCAGGGCTGCATCAGCGCATCGGGGATTCCATGCGACGGAGGGTGGATGCATGTATCCTCGCTAACGGAGGACATTTTGAACATTTCCTGTAACAAAGTGTTTGAAGTCACGCTGGTACGTTCTGTTGCTGTGTGTTTTCATTCCATGATTAATGTGATTTGAAGAGAAATAATAAAATGAGCTCTAACATGAAAAGTAAGCGTTTCCGGACACATGTCCACATAACATCTTTTCTTTATTTGTGTGTGAGGAATGTTTCCTCAAAGTTTGGCCGTACCTTTTTGTAATACCCTGTATATATAGGGTGGTCCATTGATAGTGACTGAGCAAAATATGGCCCCAGTGTTACAATATGGCTCCAGTGTTTTCCGTATCAGTGTGGAACGTCGCTTTCAAAAGATATGAAGCACACGAAATGCCTCGATATGAATGCACCGGTATACTCTCATCTGCGTAATCGTAATTCGTTACATCACTCCGTATCAACATGTCTCGCTTACCAATCAAATCTAAACACGAAGTACTAAAAAGTAATATTGTGATGCAGAATGCAACAAAAGTGAGTTCCAACTTGCATCTCAAAAGCTCACGCCACTTTACGGTGTGTGGCGGAGGGTTCTTTGTTCAAAGAGGCCATTCTACGCTGCGCCTCGCGGCTGCGCCCTTCTGTCCCCCCCCCCCCTTCCGTCTACTATCCACAGCCTGGCGCGTGACGTCACCTCCAGCCGCTGCCGACCCTCCACTGGCGACAATGGGAACCTCCCCATCGCACCCTCCTCAGATTTAGTTATAATTTGGCACAGTGGATAGGCCTTGAAAAACTGAACACAGATCAATCGAGAAAACAGGAAGAAGTTGTGTCGAACTATGAAAAAATAAGCAAAATATACAAACTGAGTAGTCCATAGGCATCAACAGGAGCGCCGTGGTCCCGTGGTTAGCGTGAGCAGCTGCGGAACAAGAGGTCCTTAGTTCAAGTCTTCCCTCCAGCAAAAAGTTTAAATTTTTATTTTCAGACAATTATCAGAGTTCAGGCACTCACTCATAATCAACTTCTCTCTCCAAAATTCCAGGAAAGGTTCAGATTTGCTTGGACATATGTAGGATTTGACGGTCTGCACAGGGAAAAATTTGAAAACGTTAAAAACATATGTTTTGACAGAGCACAGAGAAAACTGTGCCACTGTGAAACTGTTGCATTCATTTGTTGCAGTTTATGTGACACACTCTTATGTTTTCATCACTTTTTTGGGAGTGATTATCACATCCACAAGAAAACCTAAATCGGGCAAGGTAGAAGAATCTTTTTACCCATTCGCCAAGTGTGCAAGTTAGGTGGGTCGACAACATATTCCTGTCATGTGACGCACATGCCGTCACCAGTGTCATATAGAATATATCAGCCGTGTTTTCCTGGATCAAATGTTTCCGGTTCCCATTGGAGTGGCTCGTCCTTTCGTCTACTAATCGCACGGTTTTGCGGTGCGGTCACAAAACACAGACACTTTTGTGGCGGTGTTCGTAGCGACAAACACTTCGCTGTAGAAACGGCTTACGAAGTCACCGCCACACTTTTAATAGCGGGCCGACCGGTCCGCTGGAACAGTGAACAGAAAGATGAAAACCCCAACACTCGGATTAAATAAAAGTCGGTACTTAGCTTTATTAACGAAGATACAGAAATTTGTCTAGTTCGAGTCGGAGCGGCTAGGTCAGCGTCGGCTGACGACAAACAACAACTCTGCCGTGATGAACACCCAACTGACTATGAAGTACACAATTCGGTGGCGTGTATACAACTGAGCGGCGAATCCAGAACTGTCCTAGCGCTCGCGACTCCAGCGCTTAAGAAGCCAGAAGCCAGCGGTGGCGCGCGCAGACTTACGGCGATTTCCTGTATCGCTGGCGCTGCTTAGGCGGACGGCGTCCGGACTTTGATGCTGCCAACCTTTTGGCAGCGGGCTCGGGTGGCATTACTGGCTAGGATATAACAGACACTAAACTTATTACAGTGAACAGAGACGTCAATGAACGAACGGACAGATCATAACTTTGCAAAAATAAAGTAAGAAAACTTTTCGCTCGAGGGTAGACTTCAACCAAGGACCTCTCGCTTCGCAGCTGCTCACGCTAACCACGGGACCACGGCGCTCCTGTGCCGAAATCATCGTTGATGTTGCCTATGTTGCGCATGGACTACTCAGTTTGTATATTTTGCTTATTTTTTCATAGTTCCACACAACTTCTTCCTGTTTTCTCGACTGATCTGTGTTCAGTTTTTCAAGGCCTATCCACTGTGCCAACTTATAAGTAAATCTGAGGGGGGTGCGATGGGGAGGTTCCCTTGTCAGCTATCCGCTTCCGTGCGGAGGACGCCCCCTTCCTGCTGACAGGGTGCAGTCTCGCACTGCCAACGCGTCTCCTCGAAGCGAAATCAGCGCGACGACCACGTACCACGTACCATGTACCACTCGAGGTAAGGCGGCTGGGAGCAGTCAGTGGTACCAGGAGTACCCTCTGCCACACACTGTGACGCGGCTTGCCGACTGCTGACTGAGATACACACGTAAGGGTCAAACTTGGAAGTTGCTGGAACTCCTACAGCGCCACGAGGTACAGTGGAGAGCTCTCAGTTCATTTCAGGTTGCAACCAGTATAAACCCCGCCCCACTCCCCGATTCAACTCCCATTTATAGTACTCCTGCAATCGTCAGATTACTTTACAAATGCGTCACTGTGTCGAGTATTTGACGTTATGCGAGATAAAGTTTTGAGAAGGTTTGAGATGAGGTTCAAACTTTGTTGCAAGGCGCCAAGTGCTGTCATTCTCAGACATACTGTGGGATATTTGGGCTTCACGAGATACGCTGAACGAGACAGATACGGAGTTTGCCATCGTAATACTTGTGACACTGTCTCAGGGCTTTAAATACAAGTTTATACCTTTTAACGGACGGTTTACGACAGAACTTTAAAATTCGCCCAAGAACAGCGTGAAATACTGAGAATCAAATTTTTGTTGCCCCCGGAAGTCGTTTGAGGCGGCTTAGTTAACGCCATAAGTTCATCTACGTGAATAACTACACTCCTGGAAATGGAAAAAAGAACACATTGACACCGGTGTGTCAGACCCACCATACTTGCTCCGGACACTGCGAGAGGGCTGTACAAGCAATGATCACACGCACGGCACAGCGGACACACCACGAACCGCGGTGTTGGCCGTCGAATGGCGCTAGCTGCGCAGCATTTGTGCACCGCCGCCGTCAGTGTCAGCCAGTTTGCCGTGGCATACGGAGCTCCATCGCAGTCTTTAACACTGGTAGCATGCCGCGACAGCGTGGACGTGAACCGTATGTGCAGTTGACGGACTTTGAGCGAGGGCGTATAGTGGACATGCGGGAGGCCGGGTAGACGTACCGCCGAATTGCTCAACACGTGGGGCGTGAGGTCTCCACAGTACATCGATGTTGTCGCCAGTGGTCGGCGGAAGGAGCACGTGCCCGTCGACCAGGGACCGGACCGCAGCGACGCACGGATGCACGCCGAGACCGTAGGATCCTACGCAGTGCCGTAGGGGACCGCACCGCCACTTCCCAGCAAATTAGGGACACTGTTGCTCCTGGGGTATCGGCGAGGACCATTCGCAACCGTCTCCGTGAAGCTGGGCTACGGTCCCGCACACCGTTAGGCCGTCTTCCGCTCACGCCCCAACATCGTGCAGCCCGCCTCCAGTGGTGTCGCGACAGGCGTGAATGGAGGGACGAATGGAGACGTGTCGTCTTCAGCGATGAGAGTCGCTTCTGCCTCGGTGCCAATGATGGTCGTATGCGTGTTTGGCGCCGTGCAGGTGAGCGCCACAATCAGGACTGCATACGACCGAGGCACACAGGGCCAACACCCGGCATCATGGTGTGGGGAGCGATCTCCTACACTGGCCGTACACCACTGGTGATCGTCGAGGGGACACTGAATAGTGCACGGTACATCCAAACCGTCATCGAACCCATCGTTCTACCATTCCTAGACCGGCAAGGGAACTTGCTGTTCCAACAGGACAATGCACGTCCGCATGTATCCCGTGCCACCCAACGTGCTCTAGAAGGTGTAAGTCAACTACCCTGGCCAGCAAGATCTCCGGATCTGTCCCCCATTGAGCATGTTTGGGACTGGATGAAGCGTCGTCTCACGCGGTCTGCACGTCCAGCACGAACGCTGGTCCAACTGAGGCGCCAGGTGGAAATGGCATGGCAAGCCGTTCCACAGGACTACATCCAGCATCTCTACGATCGTCTCCATGGGAGAATAGCAGCCTGCATTGCTGCGAAAGGTGGATATACACTGTACTAGTGCCGACATTGTGCATGCTCTGTTGCCTGTGTCTATGTGCCTGTGGTTCTGTCAGTGTGATCATGTGATGTATCTGACCCCAGGAATGTGTCAATAAAGTTTCCCCTTCCTGGGACAATGAATTCACGGTGTTCTTATTTCAATTTCCAGGAGTGTATTTGTAAGAGCCTTGTACACATGAAGTGGGCCGTTTCTAGTTTGCTGTAGATATGCCAATATGGACGAATTTTATTTAGTGAAGACCGAGTCCGAAGTATCCTACTTATTTCATCGGGAGTACTTTCAGTGAAAGTTTCTCTTCTAAACATGGAATAAAATTTCTAGAATGAAATTTCCGCCCTGCAGCTCGTGAAAGGCAAATGTCCCGAGTTCGAGTCTCGGCCCGGCACACAGTTTCAATCTGCCAGGAAGTTTCACGGATTAAAATTTGTTTCGCGAGAGGACATGTCTGAGGGAACAACTAATTTTCTTTCATTTCTCTTCGGTCACTTGGTAGCAAGCTGAATTTATTCTACGAAGATGAGCTGTGAACTGCATGGTGCTGCCTTTCGAGATGACTAGAACAACGAGAAAACTCATGACGTGTCACTGAGCACATTTGTTCGCAGCATGCAGTACACGTGAGGTGCCTAGCTGTTTCCACTGCACTGTGTGGAATACGAAGGTTCTGGTATAGTTCACTACCCTGCTGTCTTCGAGTTGATGTCCCCAGCGCAGAAAACAGCACGCAGGTCGTAGGTTCTGTATCTTGAGGCTGAAACTAAGTTTCAGCGAGGTTCTGTTCTGAAATAATGTATCACTTCTTTCGGATGCCACTCGTGTATTTTAACATAGCCACACGAGAAAACTACATGATCTTAATACAATACCTTCTGATACAGCAAAGTACATCGCCAAACACAATGTTGACGAGAATGCATCTTCACGCTATTTGTAGCACGTGTCTGTGCCTCATGACTACCGGAGTGAATTCTTCAATACTGAATACTGCCGGCCGAAGTGGCCGAGCGGTTCTAGGCGCTACAGTCTGGAACCGCGCGACCGCTAGGGCCGCAGGTTCGAATCCTGCCTCGGGCATGGATGTGTGTGCTGTTCTTAGGTTAGTTAGGTTTAAGTGGCTCTAAGTACTAGAGGACTGATGACCTCAGAAGTTAAATCCCATAGTGCTCAGAGCCATTTGAACCATTTTGAATACTGAATACTGGCGAACACATCTGCCACAGACAACATGACTGTACATCTCGACTGCCTAATCCAGAGTGAAGAACGGGAACTTAAATAAAAATTGGAAACACAAGCTACGACAGACAACATGTCTGTTCTTCTCGACTGCCTAATCCAGAGTGACGAACAGCCCGAAATACTTCGCGCGCCATACCAGAAAAGGCGTGACCCGAACGCTTTCGAAGTGCTTCGTCTGCAATTTCGTCACTCTTTTGTTTTTTATTTAAATGGTTTTTAATAATTCTAAAATGACTGATTGATAGTCAGCTGTTGAGAGATATTTATATTAAAAAGTGAAGTCATTCCAATGGGTAGTTTAACTAATCATAATAACTATACTTTAACGTTTTGGCGCCCTTGCTCCGAACACAGCAGCCAATCACAGAGCAGTAGCATTATGCAGGCGGTCTGTCTCACGGGAATGGTACCGAATCTATCATCTGTCACAGGTACCTCACACCACATATCGTCATTATATACTTCTTGCATCTCCACTGCTCTTGGAACAGCTTCTTGGGGCCTAATATGATGGCTGACTAAGCCAGAAATATTACAAAATCGGATACGATAGTCAAGCCTCCAGCAAATCGTAGGTTCAGAATGTATCCTTGAACACTTGAACTGCACTTCCAGCATTTACAAGTCCTTTTAACTCGAAATGGTCACCGCTTGTGTTTTCCATAGTTATTTGGATTTCAGTCTTAACAGAGAAGCTCATAGGTCGCAAGTACACAACGTAATTAACTCGTACGATCTGGCCACTCATTTTAGCGATTCAGTTGACTGTGTGCTGCCCTGGTATGTAAGCAAGAGCTTAAAATTTTTCTGTCTGCTCCCTTGTGCTGCGCCAAGTACGACAGCCGGAACGTTTATTTTGTAGCAGCAGTTTTTGCAGTAAACGGTAGTTATTTTTAACATTTCGTAACAAGACGCGTTATCTGTGCTGTGATTGCCTGAGGCGCCGGCCGCTGTGGCCGAGCGGTTCTAGGCGCTTCAGTCCGGAACCGCGCGACCGCTACGGTCGCAGGTTCGAATCCTGCCTCGGGCATGGATGTGTGTGATGTCCTTAGGTTAGTTAGCTGTAAGTAGTTCTAAGTTCTAGGGGACTGATGACCTCATATGTTAAGTCCCATAGTCCTCACAAGGGAACCTCCCCATCGCACCCCCCTCAGATTTAGTTATAAGTTGGCACAGTGCATAGGGCTTGAAAAACTGAACACGGATCAATTGAGAAAACAGGAAGAAGTTGTGTGGAACTGTGAAAAAATAAGCAAAATATACAAACTGAGTAGTTCATAGGAACATATGCAACATCAAGGACAATACGATCGCAGGAGCGCTATGGTCTCGTGGTAACGTGAGCAGCTGCGGAACGAAAGGTCCTTCGTTCAAATTTTCCATTGAGTGAAAATTTTTATTTTTTATTTTCAGTTTATGTGACAAACTCTTATGTTTTATCACTATTTTGGGAGTGATTATCACATCCACAAGAAAACCTAAATCGGGCAAGGTAGAAGAATCTTTTTACCCATTCGCCAAGTGTACAAGTTAGGTGGGTCGACAACATATTCCTGTCATGTGACGCACATGCCGTCACCATTGTCGTATAGAATATATCAGATGTGTTTTCCTGTGGAGGAATCGGTTGACCTATGACCTTGCGATCAAATGTTTTCGGTTCCCATTGGAGAGGTACGTCCTTCGTCTACTAATCGCACGGTTTTGCGATGCGGTCGCAAAACACAGACACTAAACGTATTACATTGAACAGAGACGTCAATGAACGAACGGACAGATAATAACTATGCGAGAATAAATAAAGTAAAATTTTCACACTTCAGGGAAGACTTGAACCAAGGACCTCTCGTTCTGCAGCTGCTCACGCTACCACGGGACCACGGCGCTCCTAAGCTCACATTGTGCATGATGTTGCCTATGTGTCCCATGGACTACTCAGTTTGTATATTTTGCTTATTTTTTCACAGTTCCAGACAACTTCTTCCTGTTTTCTCAATTGATCTGTTTTCAGTTTATCAAGGCCTATCCACTGTGCCAACTTATAACTAAATCTGAGGGGGGTGCGATGGGGAGGTTCGCTTGTAAGCTCTGATGACCTCAGATGTCAAGTCCCATAGTGCTCAGTGCCATGTGAACCATTTGGCTGAGGCAGAACAGAGCAGTCACCGTATTCGGTTTTATACTGTTGCCACATTTGCTGCCTTTGTATTGAAACTTAGGTCCAAAGAAAAAAAGTCCACGAAAAACTCAAGTTACCTGCGCGATTTCTTACAATACAACAGCGAAAAATATCGGTATACTAAAACGTCATCCCTGCAAGCTGCAGTTACTTTACGGTCATATACCGAGTTTAATTTCTGCCCATGCAGGCTAATTACACTACAGTCAACACTCTGGATCACCGCACAAAACGTTTGACGTCATAGTCCTTTTGTTTAGTCCTGTAGGAAATGCTTCATCCCAGAAAAGTTTCGATAGTCAAGTTTTGCATCAACTTATAAAAACTACGCCATTCGTTATGCAGACACTGGGTATTGCATTTCGTACAAATATTATCACACTTTTTTCAAGAGCTCCTCAGTTATGTGTGTGCTCTTGTTGGGACAGTATTTGACTGCCGTGTCGGCTGCAGAGTCCTGGCTACTGCACCGACGTAGGGAGTCGTGGCTTCTCTCCCAGCAGCAGCTCCTTCTCTACGCACGAACCCGCGCCTTGCTGTGGTGTGTCAGAATGTGGCGGTACCTGTTAGGCCACGCCCACACAGTACGGACCTACGTCTTCTCTTCGCATTTTTCAGTGTTATTCTCTATCGTTGTTGGTTTGAATATTTAGCTTTGCTGCCACTCGTTCTTAGCTGACGATAAACTGCTATAAACATAACAAAACCTCAAATGAAGACTTGGTCAATAAAAAAATAAAAATCACCTTCCTCATTCCCATTTCAGGTAAACAGAATTTTTCCCTAATTAATCTCGAGTCCCAAAGAAAAGAATAAAAAGAATTTGAAAGGCACCTACGTAGAAGAGATTACAAAGATAGTAGTAATTATCTTTCGGCCACATTAGGCAGCAACCGTCCATAGAAACAATTTTCATTTTTTAAGTCTATCTAGGAGGTAATGACCATTTTTTGATGTGACGAAGTAAAAAACGGAAACAATTAATTTGCACAGGCGATAGGTATAAAAAAATTTCAATACTAATTTTCATGACAGGAAAAGACAAAGAGTAACAGCTGTTTGAAACTGATAAATAACGAGACTCATATTATATCTGTGACTTGGCAGTTAACTTGTTTGCTTGGAGTTGGCAAAATGTACACGACAAAAGAAAGAAGGCGTCACACAATACAAATTGGCTTTGTGTATGCTCAGGAACTGTAATGATCAATAATTCAGAAAATGTATTTTCTGTAAAACACCAATGATGGCCGTGATGAATTAATGATTGAAACCGTAAGACAAATACAACAGCAAGCTACGCAATGACTAAGAATCTGAGAATTGTCAGTCAGATCAATCCCTGTTTTGTGTGTGTTCTCACAGTTTCATTAAAATTCTGAAAAGCATCACTTTTTTCGTGAAGCACGTTGCACTTCTGAGTTTCTGATGCATCAGGTGCCGACTTACATCCTGTCATCTACCATACAGCCACGTTTCATGGAATGTTGCCTAACGCAAAAATGCTGCATCTGAATCGATCATACTATGCCGCCCTAGTGTGGATAACTTTACGAATTCGTCTACTTTGGTGTACGCACCATAGAGCTTACATTCCACAGATGGGCCACTACCGGACTGTATCCTTTTTCTGGTCATAATACAGGGTGATACAAAAAGAATACCACAACTTTAAAAATGTGTATTTAATGAAAGAAACATAATATAACCTTCTGTTACACATCATTACAAAGAGTATTTAAAAAGGTTTTTTTTCACTCAAAAACAAGTTCAGAGATGTTCAATATGGCCCCCTCCAGACACTCGAGCAATATCAACCCGATACTCCAACTCGTTCCACACTCTCTGTAGCATATCAGGCGTAACAGTTTGGATAGCTGCTGTTATTTCTCGTTTCAAATCATCAATGGTGGCTCGGAGAGGTGGCCGAAACACCATATCCTTAACATACCCCCATAAGAAAAAATCGCAGGGGGTAAGATCAGGGCTTCTTGGAGGCCAGTGATGAAGTGCTCTGTCACGGGCTGCCTGGCGGCCGATCCGTCGCCTCGGGTAGTTGACGTTCAGGTAGTTACGGACAGATAAGTGCCGATGTGGTGGCGCTCCATCCTGCTGAAATATGAATTGTTGTGCTTCTTGTTCGAGCTGAGGGAACAGCCAATTCTCTAACATCTCCAGATACTGTAGTCCAGTTACAGTAGCACCTTCGAAGAAAAAGGGACCAAAAACTTTATTGGCTGAAATGGCACAGAAAACGTTCACCTTAGGCGAGTCACGTTCATACTGAGTTGTTTCCTGCGGATTCTCAGTGCCCCATATACAGACATTGTGACGGTTGACTTTCCCGTTAGTGTGGAAAGTTGCTTCATCACTAAACACAATCTTTGAAACGAAAGATTCATCTGTTTCCATTTGAGCAAGGATAAAATCACAGAAATCGATTCTTTTAATCTTATCAGCTGCAGACAGTGCTTGAACCAATTTCAGACGATAAGGTTTCATAACTAACCTTTTTCGTAGGACTCTCCATACAGTCGATTGTGGAATTTGCAGCTCTCTGCTAGCTCTGCGAGTCGATTTTCCTGGGCTGCGAACAAATGCTTGCTGGATGCGTGCTACATTTTCATCACTCGTTCTCGGCCGTCCAGAACTTTTCCCTTTGCACAAACACCCATTCTCTGTAAACTGTTTATACCAACGTTTAATACACCACCTATCAGGAGGTTTAACACCATACTTCGTTCAAAATGCACGCCGAACAACTGTCGTCGATTCACTTCTGCCGTACTCAATAACACAAAAAGTTTTCTGTTGAGCGGTCGCCATCTTAGCATCAATTGACGCTGACGCCTAGTCAACAGCGCCTCAAGCGAACAAATGTACAACTAAATGAAACTTTATAGCTCCCTTAATTCGCCGACAGATAGTGCTTAGCTCTGCCTTTTGTCGTTGCGGAGTTTTAAATTCCTAAAGTTGTGGTATTCTTTTTGAATCACCCTGTACATCCGCGTTGCTTTCTTGAAAGGATTGTAGGCGTATCTGCAGCCGCTCTGTCAGTTTACGACGCTTGCCCAGAAAGTAATTCACAGCATATTTTTTCTTCAACCATTGTTTACAGAACATAATGAGAACTGCTCATACGAAAGAATGGTGTTGTATCTACACACGCTACTTCTCCACGTAATCTCCATCCAGTTCTGTGACCTTCCTCCAGCGCGAAACGAGGGCGTGTATGCCCTGTCGGTACTGATCATTGTCCTGTGTGAATCACTTCCTCATCGTTCCCTAAATGTCTTCCACGAATGGCGTCCATTAAAGACCCAAACAAGTGCAAGTCTGAGGGCGCTAGATGAGGGCTGCAGGGTGGATGGCCTCCCCGACCGCTGCAAATCGCCCAACTGCATACTGATGGCTTCACCCCAGTGCCCAGCGACTAGCTGGACAGGGTTATTACAAATGATTGACGCGATTTCACAGCTCTACAATAACTTTATTATTTGAGATATTTTCACAATGCTTTGCACACACATACAAAAACTCAAAAAGTGTTTTTAGGCATTCACAAATGTTCGATATGTGCCCCTTTAGTGATTCGGCAGACATCAAGCCGATAATCAAGTTCCTCCCACACTCGGCGCAGCATGTCCCCGTCGACGAGTTCGAAAGCATCATTGATGCGGGCTCGCAGTTCTGGCACGTTTCTTGGTAGAGGAGGTTTCAACACTGAATCTTTCACATAACCCCACAGAAAGAAATCGCATGGGGTTAAGTCGGGAGAGCGTGGAGGCCGTGACACGAATTGCTGATCACGATCTCCACCACGACCGATCCGTCGGTTTTCCAGTCTCCTGTTTAAGAAATGCCGAACATCGTGATGGAAGTGCGGTGGAGCACCATCCTGTTGAAAAATGAAGTCGGCGCTGTCGGTCTCCAGTTGTGGCACGAGCCAATTTTCCAGCATGTCCAGATACACGTGTCCTGTAACGTTTTTTCACAGAAGAAAAAGGGGCTGTAAACTTTGCGAATTTGCTGCACGAATGCGTGAGGATTCTCTACCACCCAGATTCGCACATTGTGTCTGTTCACTTCACCATTAAGAAAAAATGTTGCTTCATCACTGAAAACAAGTTTCGCATTGAACGCATCCTCTTCCGTGAGCTGTTGCAACGGCGCCGAAAATTGAAAGCGTTTGACTTTGTCATCGGGTGTCAGAGCTTGTAGCAATTGTAAACGGTGAGGCTTCTGCTTTAGCCTTTTCCGTAAGATTTTCTAAACCGTCGGCTGTGGTACGTTTAGCTCCCTGCTTGCTTTATTCGTCGACTTCCGCGGGCTACGCGTGAAACTTGCCCGCACGCGTTCAACCGTTTCTTCGCTCACTGCATGCCGACCCGTCGATTTCCCCTTACAGAGGCATCCAGAAGCTTTAAACTGCGCATACCATCGCCGAATCGAGCTAGCAGTTGGTGGATCTTTGTTGAGCTTCGTCCTGAAGTGTCGTTGCACTGTTATGACTGACTGATGTGAGTGCATTTCAAGCAGGACATACGCTTTCTCGGCTCCTGTCGCCATTTTGTCTCACTGCGCTCTCGAGCGCTCTGGCGGCAGAAACCTGAAGTGCGGCTTCAGCCGAACAAAACTTTATGAGTTTTTCTACGTATCTGTAGTGTGTCGCGACCATATGTATAATGGAGCTACAGTGAATTTATGAAATCGCTTCAATCATTTGTAATAGCCCTGTACTTCTGTTGACATCAGATGCTCCATAATTGGCTTATAAATGAATGTGAGTGATTCAAACGATTAAAACTGTGAAAGCATCCCGGTACAAATACTCCACTGTGCGACGCCAAATCCCGGCCTGCTCTGGAGGCTGTGACGTCAGCCCGCGAGGCATCCTCGTGTTCCACTACGTCGTCTGGTGCCCCGTAGAGTTCACGGCTCACCGACGGTAATCACCTTCTGAACGAATACTGCGCCGGGAAACAAAACGTACGCATACGACGTCTTTGGGTCGCGTCGCCTAACACAAAGTTCGCCGGCCGAAGTGGCCGTGCGGTTAAAGGCGCTGCAGTCTGGAACCGCAAGACCGCTACGGTCGCGGTTCGAATCCTGCCTCGGGCATGGATGTTTGTGATGTCCTTAGGTTAGTTAGGTTTAACTAGTTCTAAGTTCTAGGGGACTAATGACCTCAGCAGTTGAGTCCCATACTGCTCAGAGCCATTTGAGCCAAAAACACAAAGTTCATCCACGTTCCTCGAGACTGAACTACATAATACGAGGTTATTAAATAAACAGCAGTGCGAGGGGCGTTTGAAAAGTCCGTGCAAAGTCCGACAGATAGCACCACCAGGGCGTATCGAAGTCATGTAGCATCTTTGGAAAGAGCGCACACCGAGTTTCAACCATATTGGTCTATTTCTTTCTGTTTGGCATTCGTGTGAATCGAGAAGTCATAAAAAGGACGAGAAAGAATTTCGTGTGGTGACTAAACATTACTTTATGAAAGGCAAAACACCTCAGGAGACTAAAGAGAAGCTTGATAAACATTACAATGACTCTGCACCGTCGATTAGAATAGTTTATATGTGGTTTCAAAATTTTCGGTGTGGCCGTTTGGGGACAAGCGATGCTGAACGTTCTGGACGCCCTGTGCAGGTTACGACTCCAGAAATCATTGATAAAATCCAGGATATGGTGATGGATGACAGAAGAGTTAAGGTGCGTGAGATTGCTAGTTCTGTGGGCATCTCGAACGAACCGGTACATAATATTTTGTATAAACATTTGGAGATGAGAAAGCTATCGGCAAGATGGGTTCCGCAATTGCTGACGATTAACCAAAAACGGAATCGTGTGAAATGTTGCAAGAATGGTTTGCAGCTGTTCAGGAAGAATGCGCCGGCAAGGGAGAATCTGCACCAAAAAAGGCGAGGACCAGTCCTTCGGCCGGAAAGGTTATCGCGACTGTCTTTTGGGATTCTCAGGAGATAATCCTCATCGAGTACCTGGAAAAGGGTAAAACTATTACAGGTGCATATTATTCATCGTTATTGGACCGTTCGAAAACCTAGCTGCAAGAAAAACGCCGGAGATTGGACTGCAAAAAATTCATTTTCCATCACGACAATGCACCAGCACACACCTCTGCAGTTGTGCTCGCAAAATTAATGGAAATAGGATTCCAACTCTTTTCACCTTCCCCCTGTTCTCCAGACTTGGCCTCCTCGGACTACTGTTTGTTCCCCAATTTGAAGAAATGGCTGGCGGAACAAAGATTTTATTCAAACGAGGGGGTGATTGCAGCAACTAATGGCTATTTTGCAGACTTGGACAATTCCTATTATTCGGAAGGGATCAACAAATTAGAACAGCGCTGGACGAAGTGTATAAGTCTAAAAGGAGTCTATGTCGAAAAGTAAGAAAGGTTTGCCCCAAACACATGAGTAGTTGCACGGACGATTCCAACGCCCCTCGTAGAAGTGACTTTGGCCTCCCGCAGTCCCACGAGTCAGTCAGCCAGCAGAAGAACGGCTGGCAGTCTCTTCTGGGGCGAGTGTTGTGTTGGTATCACTGCGCACTGGCAACGTCACGCGTGACGTCACTATGACGTGTACACGCTGCATCGAAGATTGCAGAGCACGCGCGTTGACTCCCGTGATCGTTCGAGACGCTAAACTGCTGTGGCCGTTTTTGCTCAAAAACTAAAGGAGCGGCTCATTGTATCCTCAACTGGCATATTCGCTGCATTTTCTTTGAAAATGTGAACCTACCAACTTTTTAAAAAAAGTGAGCTCACAATATTCTTCGTAAATAGCAATACAAAGCAGCAACTTTATAACGGCGCAGTCAGTTAAATGGAGTTATGCGGTGACGGAATCCACTTTAAACTCGATGCAAGTGGGGAATTCTCTTCAGAGATGATTCTGTTGTTAAAATTAAAGGCTGAAATGTTTAGTACCAAAGCGTATCCTTACTGTCAACTAATTACACAGATCATTGAAAATCTGCATCAGTGTGTGTCAAGTTGTCGCAGTACTGTCATTTATCAGTAAGGATTGCAGAATCTGACCTCCGAACACACTTTTGGGATTTTAAAACTCACCAGGGAAGGAGGATCATGCCAATGTGAATTACTTGACGCGAGACATTGGGCAGTCATTAGTCACATCTAACGCAAGATTTAACTTCTCATTTCGCTTCAGTGTACACGATAGGTGCAGTGTTTCTGCTGACAATAGGTGACCAAAGAGCTTTCTTCTCAAATACCAGTTTCAAGTAACTGTCCTGAGCTGACAATGTTTGCATATGGTTCTTTGCATCAGTAAAATGCAGGGTTTTGTTAGCCTCGCTCATCTGACATTTTCGAGACATTTTAAAAATGGCAACAGTAATTTCATTGCAGTTTCCGAATGATGAACACTGGATTGAAGAATTGTATTTTCGAGTGAAATGGGATGAAGATATTAAACTACCGGGAAAAACAATCTATGCCCTCTACGTCTGCGTTTCGTGTCTCAGGGCAAATTTTGATGGGTAATGTTAACAAAACTTTGCATTTTGCTGGTATGGTATGTGTAACTGGTCGACAACTTGGAGGATATGCTTTGGCGTTCGACATTTCAGTGTTTAACTTTTAACAGTAGTCATTTCTGGAGGTGATAAACCACACTGAGTAGTTTCTAATACGGAATTTCTGTCACCGCATAACTTGTGCTCCACTGTAAAGTTGCTCCTTTGTATCGATTGAGTCTTTGGTACAGTGTATACGCTTCAGTGACGTCACGTGTGACGTGACCGGTGTGCAGTAAGACTTAATCCGGTTTTCCTGGCGTCTGGACAGCTGCTCCAGTCCCACCGCCAGCAGGCGGTTCCAGAGCACGTTGACCTCGCTCGTAGAAGGTGGGCTTCGCGCTCCCGCTGCTGGAGATGTGGGGGGGGGGGGGGGGGGGAGGGGAAGGGGGAGGAAGGCCTCCCGCAGTGGATCAGGTCGTTGGCGTACGCGCTTTATAAACAGGCGAGCAGGTATCAAGGTCAGAAAACGAGAGCGCAGTATTCCGATTACGTGGGACAAATTTTGTGGCAAGAATATTGTCAGTCCGCCTGGAACAAAAGCAGAGAATCAAATTACATAAAACTTGCAGGTTGTGCGTAATATGAGGAGTGCAGCTATCATGCCAGGTTTTACAGTTCTATCAGAATTATTCACTGAAACTGGGCCAAAATTTTTGAAGTGTCACCGCTACTTTTCGTCACCCTTTATCTACTAGTCTCCCTATCTGGCCCGCAAATTAGTACGCCTTCCTTTGATTGGTCAGAGAACCTGCACAGGAAATTTGGACAATATCTGGCTTGGTCGAGTGGGGACCGGCAGACGACTAACCGTTTGATGATTCTGTGTGTGTGTGTGTGTGTGTGTGTGTGTGTGTGTACTTGCGTTGTCAGGAGGCCACATGAGAAACTTTTGAGATACGGAGTTCTTTTTTTCCTTTTAGCGATCATCTGCCATGTATTGATGACCACAGCAGTGTCCGAGGCGATTGTCCGTCTGTGAATGCCGCTGGCTCTTGTTTCCGAAGTCGATCCACTTTGCGGTAACTGTAAACAGTTCCATCCTGTCAATATATTGTTTAGAATTGTGTTCGTCACGCGGGATGAACCGATAAAATATATGTTTAGTGAATAGCTTCCGTTTTGTGGGCTTCGTTGTGAATATTAGTGAAACAATGGTGTGCTTCGGGGTCTTCTGTCCAGTTACCACCGAGTCAGCCGGGTTCTTCAGTTGCTGAAAATGTAAACAACAACTCGACGGAACAGCGGCAGGCTCACCACTAATCAGTCGCGCCGAGGAATCCCGCGAGATCGTGCGAGCGAGACGTGTTGTGAGCCAGTTCATCCCGGTTTGTCTGCCTCGTACTGTGTAACGAGCAGACCTCCGATTCTTTAAAGAATCCACTTTGCCCGTATAAAACGGATTGAAACTTCTCATTACATTGCAACTCACTTAATGTGTTAAGTATTCGGCGTTTAGCATGCTAGTTTAGAAGAGATTTGAAATCATGGTCAAAGTTTACTGGAGGTCGCCGAGTACTGCGAGACGCCGGGTGACACGGCCAGGGGGATTTGTTCTCCATTTGAAGCGAAGGCGAGTTTTTCGCGCATGTTTACGACATCGTACCTCGTCAGCAGTGACGTATGTGGATACTGTCTGCAAACTGTGTTGTCAAACAGAGTCGGTAGTAAACGAGTAACAAATTCAAAGCGTTAGGTCCGCTGATGACGTTTCACTGATCGAACGGCGGAAATGGAGTTAGCGATCAAGTTTTCTCCCTTCACAATTTCACGTGGATTGTGTGTGTGTGTGTGTCCGCGCAGGGGTGTCAGTGAGAAAAAAAAAAAAAAACTTCGTGAATATTTGGAGGAGGTACGCGGGTAAGTTTAGTTTCTTGGGTGTCGAAGAGTGACGTCACTCAGCCACGGAGAACGCAGCAGAGGCGGACACCGACAAAGTGTGGGCGCAACTGTAACTGAGACGTCTGTAAACATTCCTTGAAAGCCTCTTTCAGCGTCGCGATTAGCTCATGCTGTATGCGAAATGGACAAATATTTCCAGATGTTGGGGTATTTGTACACTCCTGGAAATGGAAAACAGAACACATTGACACCGGTGTGTCAGACCCACCATACTTGCTCCGGACACTGCGAGAGGGCTGTACAAGCAATGATCACACGCACGGCACAGCGGACACACCAGGAACCGCGGTGTTGGCCGTCGAATGGCGCTAGCTGCGCAGCATTTGTGCACCGCCGCCGTCAGTGTCAGCCAGTTTGCCGTGGCATACGGAGCTCCATCGCAGTCTTTAACACTGGTAGCATGCCGCGACAGCGTGGACGTGAACCGTATGTGCAGTTGACGGACTTTGAGCGAGGGCGTATAGTGGGCATGCGGGAGGCCGGGTGGACGTACCGCCGAATTGCTCAACACGTGGGGCGTGAGGTCTCCACAGTACATCGATGTTGTCGCCAGTGGTCGGCGGAAGGTGCACGTGCCCGTCGACCTGGGACCGGACCGCAGCGACGCACGGATGCACGCCGAGACCGTAGGATCCTACGCAGTGCCGTAGGGGACCGCACCGCCACTTCCCAGCAAATTAGGGACACTGTTGCTCCTGGGGTATCGGCGAGGACCATTCGCAACCGTCTCACACCGTTAGGCCGTCTTCCGCTCACGCCCCAACATCGTGCAGCCCGCCTCCAGTGGTGTCGCGACAGGCGTGAATGGAGGGACGAATGGAGACGTGTCGTCTTCAGCGATGAGAGTCGCTTCTGCCTCGGTGCCAATGATGGTCGTATGCGTGTTTGGCGCCGTGCAGGTGAGCGCCACAATCAGGACTGCATACGACCGAGGCACACAGGGCCAACACCCGGCATCATGGTGTGGGGAGCGATCTCCTACACTGGCCGTACACCACTGGTGATCGTCGAGGGGACACTGAATAGTGCACGGTACACCCAAATCGTCATCGAACCCATCGTTCTACCATTCCTAGACCGGCGAGGGAACTTGCTGTTCCAACAGGACAATGCACGTCCGCATGTATCCCGTGCCACCCAACGTGCTCTAGAAGGTGTAAGTCAACTACCCTGGCCAGCAAGATCTCCGGATCTGTCCCCCATCGAGCATGTTTGGGACTGGATGAAGCGTCGTCTCACGCGGTCTGCACGTCCAGCACGAACGCTGGTCCAACTGAGGCGCCAGGTGGAAATGGCATGGCAACCCGTTCCACAGGACTACATCCAGCATCTCTACGATTGTCTCCATGGGAGAATAGCAGCCTGCATTGCTGCGAAAGGTGGATATACACTGTACTAGTGCCGACATTGTGCATGCTCTGTTGCCTGTGTCTATGTGCCTGTGGTTCTGTCAGTGTGATCATGTGATGTATCTGACCCCAGGAATGTGTCAATAAAGTTTCCCCTTCCTGGGACAATGAATTCACGGTGTTCTTATTTCAATTTCCAGGAGTGTATTTAACAGTGAGCACTATTACAGCCCGTTTAAACTTGACGTTTGGCTCACCGGTGGGGACATGACGTCGTTCCCCCACCACGCCACCAGCAGTCCGCCTGGTACGGCGTCCCTGTTGACACGCCGTGGATAAACAGCGCCACGTGGTGTCGTGATTTAGAGGCACCTGCGCCCATCAGCCCTCGTAGTAAAGTGATTTTCTGGCGTTGGTGTGCTCTACAGTCGCCGAGAGTTGCGAACGAGTGTATCAGTGTTGGCGTTGCATCAATGATAACAAAATGGCTCTGAGCACTATGCGACTTCTGAGGTCATCAGTCGCCTAGAACTTAGAACTAATTAAACCTAACTAACCTAAGGAGATGACACACATCCATGCCCGAGGCAGGATTCGAACGTGCGACCGTAGCGGTCGCTCGGCTGCAGACTGTAGCGCCTAGAACCGCTCGGCCACTCCGGCCGGCTAATAACAACACTACAGGACGTCTGAACACGAGATTCGCAGTGACAGTGGTCGTCCTAGAGCACGGCCGTCAGCTGTGACTTCCATGTTCTGCTGCTGGCTACTCCTCAGAGTTCGACAAAGCAGTGGACAGCGCGCAGTACCGCTCGGTTGTGATGGATGAAGCTCCAACAGTGCACCGGAGGAAAGCGGCTAGTTTTCTCTGGCTACAAAGAAATGTCTATAAGCCACAGTTTACGTGTTGCAGTTACATGATATACACACTAAATAAAAGGAGTTTTTGTAGAGCCAACTACATTTCTATATAAAAAGCTCAATGCTTCAATAATGAACAATAAATAATGCTCTTGAACAGCTTAAATATAATTCTTATGATTTTGTAACTTTTGGTGACATTTGCTATTACTTGAATAAATTAAATACTGGAAAGCCACAGTGCCTTAGGCCTGTATTTATTTTCAAAATTATGCTCCCATTTATTCTTTCGCGATTTAACGTGAAGGTAATAGGACGACAAACTCTGCGGAATATAATGTTTACATATTGGGATCGATAGGAATGTTCTTATTAAAGACAGACAATAAGTAGAACTAACCTTGCTGTCAAGTGTAGAACGTATTGTGCGCTTCATTAAAGGCTACGTATCGTACCCTTCAGAACCCACATGCGATCTACCACTTTAAATCGAAAAACTCTATCTAACAATTTTATCAAACTGGTCTCTTGGTTTCTTACAAGGTCAACGAACTGTAGCTAAAATTTGTTAGCTACAAATGTTTGATGTAATTTACGGAATATTCCGTTCGTTCTTGGAGGAACATAGACATGTTAACACACAGTATTAATGTTCCACTATAACATTTATTTAATAGTTCGTTAAGAACCTGCAGCCGGCCGGGGTGGCCGAGCGGTTCTAGGCGCAACAGTCTGGAACCGCGCGACCCCTACCGTCGCAGGTTCGAATCCTGCCTCGGGCATGGATGTGTGTGATGTCCTTAGGTTAGTTAGGTTTAAGTGGTTCCAAGTTCTAGGGGACTGATGACCTTAGAAGTTAAGTCCCACAGTGCTCAGAGCCATTTGAACCATTTTTTAAGAACCTGCTTTCTGCTTTTTTGGTTTAAGAAGCCGAAAGCAGATTCATACCACACTATTAAATAAATATTATGGTGGACCATTAATAGTGTGTACTAAAGTATCACATGTGTTTAGCCCTTCGAGAAGAGAACATGAAACAAAGTTAATTCCTATCTCCCACGTCATTTACGTAGTCCCCACTAGAGTTCTCACAAGAGCCACTACCACACATCCACCCACACACACCCAGCCACTCGCCCACGTACCCCCCCCCCCCCCCCCCACACACACACACACATACATACGCTGAAGTGCCAAATAAACAGGCATGCGTATTCAAATACAGAGATACATAACACGCAGAATACGCCTGTATGAGACAACAAGTGTTTGGGGCAGTTGTTAGATCCGTTACTGCTGCTATAATGGGAGGTTATCAACATTTAAGTGAGTTTGAACGTGGTGGTATAGACGGCGCACGAGCGATGGGACACAGGATCTCTGAGGTGGCGATGAAGTGCGGATTTTCCATTACGGCAATTTCAGGAGTGTACAGTTAATATCAGGAATTCGGGAAAAAATCAAATCCCCGAAATCACTGCGGCCGGAAAAATATTCTGCAAGAACGGGACCAATGACGCCTGAAGAGAATCGTTCAATGTGACAGAAGTGCAACCCTTCCGGAAATTTCTGCAGATTTCGATGCTGGGCCACCAACGAGTATCATTGTGCGAACCATTCAACGAAACGTCATCGATACGAGCTTCCGGAGCCCATGGCCCATTCCTGTGCCGTTGATGACTGCACGGCACAGAGCTTTACGCCTCGCCTGGGGCCATCAACACTGACGTTCGACTGTTGATGACTGGAAACATGTTGCCTGGTCTGACGAGTCTCGTTTCAAATTGCATCGAGCGGATGGACGTGTAGGGGTATGGAGATAACCTCATGAATTCATGAACCCTGCATGTTAGCAGGGGACTGTTCAAGCTGGTGGAGGCTCTGTAATGGTGTGGGATGTCTTCAGTTGGAGTGATTTGGGACCCCTGATACGTCTACATACGAATTTCACGGATGAAACGTATGTAAGCGTCCTGTCTCATGACGTGCATGTATTGATGCCCATTTGCGTTCCGACGGACTTGGACAATTCCAGCAGGACACTGCGACACTGTACGCGTCCAGAATTGCTACAGAGTGGCTCCAGGAACACTCTCCTGAGTTTAAACACTTACGCTGGCCACCAAACTCCCCGGACATGAACATTATTGAGCATATCTGGGATGCCTTACGACGTGCTGTACAGAAGAGATCTCCACCCGCTCGTCCTCTTACGGATCTACGGACAGCCCTGCAGGATTCATGGTGACAGTTCCCTCCAGCATTACTTCAGACATTGTTCGAGTCCATGCCACGTCGTGTTGTGGCACTTCTGTGTGCTCATGGAGGCCCTACTCTGTATTAGGCAGGTTTACCAAAGTGTTTGGCTCTTCACTGTATTTATTTCATGATAGCATACAGCCTCTGAATGTCGCCTCGAGGAATTTCTTGCCATGCCTGAAACAGATGCTGCTTCTCTGAAATAAATTTATTCTAACGTTAATATACCGAAAGAAAATTAATTCAGAAAAACTTGTGGCTGGTTATAGTATTTCGTACTGTGTAATGTAAAAAACAGCTGCATTGTTCTCTAATCAATGTGGACGAAATACCGTGCCGTTTCAGCTGATGCAAGCCTCTGGCTGGAGGCTGCTGTGGATGTATACGCCTGCCCAGCGAAGTCCACATACGGTCTGTGGGGGACGAATCAGTGACGTTCCCAGTCCTCTCATCCGATCTCGGAATCTTAATTCACAGTAGCTAGGTAGCAACGGGGCTATTAATTACAGGCGGTTTAATCCTGTCTCGCAGATCAAAGCGAGGTTGGCGACCCTTGCGTCAGACTGACTTACATGTGTAGCAGTGAAGGCTGCTTCCACGAGTTGTGGTGGTGGTGGTGGTGGGGGGGGGGGGGGTCTGCAGAGACGGGCGTGTAGGGATGAGGGGGGGAGAGGGGAGGGGAGGGGAGGGCCGCCTATGTGACATCGTATTTCATATCCCACAAACGGTTAAACTGAGGCAACAGCACGAGTCGACTGTTAATAGTTGTGGCTCACTGATATAGAAATAATAGGACACTGTGCTTTAGTGTCTTGTGAAGTATTATACGAGGGCTACCCACAAAGTACATTACGTTTTCGTTTGTGTCCGTTAGGGGCGGGGCTAGCGCGGCCACCTTGGTGTCATGGCATTCCGCCGCTCAGTCGTCATCCTGCCGTGCTAGTGAGAGGTTCGTGCTGTACTCCGTCGAGTTACTGTGACAGTTTGAAATGTCAGCTTAATTGAAAATGCCGCGAAGTGTGAAGTGCGTGCTGTAATAAGGTTTCTGACGGCAAAAAACTGTACACCGATAGAAATCTATCGGCAGCTTTGTGAAGTGTATGGGGACAACATAATAACTGAAGGTGGAGTGCGTCAATGGGTCATAAAATTTAAAAATGGCCGAACTAACGTTCACGACGAAGAGCGAAGAAGACCCAGCATAGTGACTGCCGAACTTGTCGAAAAAGTCGATGCCGCGGTCCGTGAAGACCTTAATTTCACAATAACGGAACTCTCTATGAGTTTTCCACAAATTTCACGAAGTTTGTTGCACGAAATCATTACCGAAAAGGTCGGTTACCACAAGTTTTGTGCAAGATGGATACCAGTAATCTTGACAGAGATTCACAAAAATCAGCGACTGGCTGCAGCGTTAACGTTTTTGGACGCTTACGAGAAAGATGGCGACTCATTACTCGATCGCATCGTTACTGGTGACGAAACATGGGTTAAGCATGTGAACTGCGAGACAAAATTGCAGTCAATGCAGTGGGGGCACACGAATTCCCCCCAAAAACCCAAGAAATGCATGCAGACAATGTCGGCAAGGAAGGTGATGGCGACTGTCTTGTGGGACAGAAAAGGTGTGATTGTTGTGGATTTCCTGGAAAGAGGCACTACAATAAACTCTCAAAGGTATTGCCAAACTCTGCACAACCTCAGAAGAGCAATACAAAACAAGCGCAGGGGAAAGTTGGGCTCAAAGATCTTGCCGATTGACGACAACGCCCGGGCCCACACGGCAAATGCCACTCGTGGAGTTCTCGAATCTTTTAAGTGGGAGTTGTTTCCTCATCCGCCGTACAGTCCCGACCTGGCACCGAGCGACTTCCACTTATTCCCAGCAATGAAGAAGTGGTTGGCTATGCAGCGTTTTGATGACGGCGCACAGCTTCAAGAAGAGGTAACCACGTGGTTGAAGGCGCAGGCGGCCGAATTTTACGACGAAGGAATTTCCGAGCTCGTCCATCGCTAAGATAAGTGCCTTAATTTAAATGTCAACTATGTAGAAAAGTAGTATTTAAGTGTGGCTTTCATCTGTATATAATAAAAAAAAATTCCAATACTTTGTTTATTTTTAATTCCAAAACGTAATGTACTTTGTGGATAGCCCTCGTATTTCTGGACATTGAAACAAACATCAATGTTTGCACTACTTTTAGGTCTCGAGATATGAATATTTGCGCATCTTCTTAGGAGATAGCGCCTCATTACAGATAACTGTCGTCTACAGAATCTCTGACATTACTGATATTGTGTATCAAGTAAGTAACATACAACGTCTACAGTGAGGATAGCAAAACACTTCCATGAGGTACACCTGAAGTTACTGCTATTTCTGCCGATGTCTTTCTATCCCAGATTAGATGCTGCTTTCTGTATGCTGATCGAATCATACATCTCCTCAGGTATGCCATATGACCGTGGCAAAGAGTGGCAAAGACCCTCCCCTTTCTTAAAAGTCGAGAACTACTGCATCCACCCGGCTGCCTTTATGCACGGCTTTCACTTGTCATGAGAAAAGTGCAAGTTGGCTTTCACATGGTAGATAGTTTCAAAATTCGTGCTTCCTGGCATTGAGAAGGTTATTGGTTCGAGATACCCATTCAGCGACTGTAACAAAGCCTTTCAAATGTATATTTGCTGTCCTGGTTTGTTTGTTTGAAGTTTAGTACATAAAACAGCTGAGGTAATACACACCCAATACTGTCTTTGATACATACCAACTATACATTGAAACGTCCCCTTTTAACAATTTATACCTGACTGTGCTTAAACTGACACACAATATTTTTTAGCGCAACGCAATCTGACTTTCAGAATTCCCTACAAAAGAATGGCCCTGAGTAACATTAAACTATACCTTTCACAAATCACTAAATCACTTACCTCACAAAAATCTTCGTTACTCCCACTACTGCAATACAGTAAGCGCCACTACTGCCAGCTAAATAAAAGATTCAAACTATGGAAGGCACTAACTACTGATAGGGATAGTTAGCAAATGAAAGATATTAATAGAGAACAAACAATGTATTTACCTTGATATCATCATATATAAATATAGCAGTTCATGACAAATTTCAAAACTCCGCCACCTCTCTACCCACATCCACCACTGCTGGCGGCTCACCTCCAACTGCGCAACGCTACGCGCTGTTCACAGCCAGCTGCCTAACACTACAATGGCGAGTATTACAACAATGCAAAGCAGCCACAGACTGCACACAGCACAGCCAGTGATTTTCATACAGAGGTGGCGTTACCAATAAAAAGACCTAAACAGCCTACTTACATAGCCCCCATGCTACCCACAAAAAATTGTACAAATTTTTTTGGGCACTGGCCAATACATATTTGTTAAAATTTTTTTCATAATCGTAATTACAATAACAAAGAAATCAAATGCACACACTTACTGATACAATGTTGGTCAAAAGCTAAAATTTTCTCACAGTCCATAAAGATAGTCCTGATCATTCATCATAATAGTAATTACAGTTCTTTTTCTCAAAGTCTCATTAGTAAAAGAAATTGCACACAGAAGTAGTGGATTTCCATGCAGTCTTGAAGAAGTAGTGTTGTCCTTCCAACGGTAAGACAGTGCTGACTCTTGACATGCTGACAGGTAATGGCCCACAACAGAGTAAACCCACAGCGGAGTCAGTCGACGTTTTGAAGAATATTGGTAGTTAGGTCATCACAGAGCAGACCCACTGTAGTCCTGGTAGAGATTACGGTACTGGTGGGCCACCAGAGGCGCAGACCCACTGCAGTCCTGGTAGAGATTGTGGTATTGGTTGGCCACCAGAGGTGCAGACCCAGTGCAGTCCTTGTAGAGATGGCCAGCAGCCATCTGCTGCGACTGTGCAGGTGCACAATCACCATCGAAGAGTCTTGCGGATAATATAGCAAGTCCATAAACCACCACTTGTGCACTCACAAAGTTTTTGAAATGTCCTTAGAACCAGCAATGCTGTTATCCAGTCCCTTGCTGAATTATTAACACACGTGCAAACACTAACAGTCCCTACTTCTCACATATTGTCCATATACTATGACCAACAGAAACGTGTGCAGTGAAAAGTAACTTACAAGTTAATAATAAGATGAACTGGTGTCAATTACAATTTTATAACATAAGAATACAATAACAAAGGTACAAAATACATCATTAAAGAACATAACAATACAGATAACATTTGTAGTAAAACAGGTGTTATAAAAGAATAGAAATAGACATATACGTCAGTGTTACAGGAATTATGACATGAGTACATACATAAAAGATCAGAATAACTTTCTAAACATCAACTTCACACATGAGCATTAACACAAAACAATAAATAATGTCTAAACATCTTTACAAAGTAAATAACATATTATTAATGCAAATTGTATTTGAGGATAACAGTATGCCTCATCATAGTGAATGTAGCTTAGTATTAGAAGAGGAAAAAAGTCTATTAAACTACACAGAGACAGGAAGAAAACAAATACACAAGGGTACACAAACACATAGTGGGATAACACAAAAGGAAAGGACAGGGTTTGTTTCCCGTATAACATTTGGTACTGCAGTCCAACCCAAAACTTCATTCCATAGATCGTTCGTCTTATTTCAACCTTTGCTTCCACCAAAAAAATCCTATCCAAGCATGCTTTCTGTATTTATTTCACATATTTCTTACCTCATTATTTATTTCCAAGTAAATCCTACCTATATCTGTTGTCCCTAAACCCTACTTTCAAAATACCTTTTTTTTTTGCCAAACCATTTTCTTTAAGCTTCTCAATGCATTTCTTCCAATCCATCAGAGTTAGTTTCTTATATAGTCTACCCCCTCTTAAGCTAACTTAAATCTACTGAGCTCAGATGCTAAACTAAGGGACGAGGCAATGCAACAGCATAAAACAATTAACACAAACATCAATGACAAAAAATTTAAATAGGCAAAGCAATTGCAATATTACAACTAATATAAGGCAATGAGCAGCAAACCAGAAAAATAAATCTGGCTTAGCGGAGTAACACAAATTAAAATTCAGTAGCACTATGCCTGGCAACCAGCAGCAGCAAATATAAAAAAATATAAAAAATATAAAACTTATATCTATGCATGACAAAGCTCAAGCAGGAAAAATATTACAGTAAAAATGGCCATGTTTAATACCTATGTCACATCTTAACACTAAAGTGATGCATCACGAGAACTTACACTAGCAGATAAGTTACTAAATCGTAAAGAAATTATTTATGCAATTCCTGTGAAGGGAAATGTCTTTTTATGTGCCCTCGTTTTCTTGGAAGTAAATCATAAATTTCTTATTGACTGGATCTGTAGGCATAAAATAACTATATTAGTACATATATTAAATTTTATTTTAACCAATGCTGCAGTGCAGCTAGAAACTAGATATTAAAGAAAATGAGCAAATATGTACAAAGGACGGCATGAAACATCATTCATTAGCCATATGGCATTTCATAACGCAGTAAAATTCCCTCAATTCTAGAGAAAGACGCTTGTCATAATCAGGTGTGCAGATGTAAGCGTGTCGTGTTTGCGGTGCTTTCTACAAAGGTATGTCAAAAGCGAGGATAAAGGCCTCCCTTTTTTTTTTTTCTACCTGTGCTTCCGGAAAGGCACACCCTAATGGCTTGTTCTCCAGGTGTCTGACACAGCTGTGTGCCGACGATGCACGTGCAGGTGGTCACTTAACTTTCTTACGGAAATATTTACGACAGCAGTTTCTGCTAGAGTGACAGTCTCTTATAAAAAAAATTCACAGTTCGAGAACTTGCGTTGCAAATCTGTAGAAACAAAATCCTATAAATATAACAGCGTCCAAAAAATTTTCGCCAGCATTGTGATACCTTCACACATTTACACACATTTCATAACCTTAAAGTACGATTTCTCGGTTTCTAACAACCTTTTCCACAAATCAGAGTTCCTAAGCACTACTCATTATTCCTTACCTTATTATACATATACATATCGTCGACACTTCTACAATATTTCATCATAACCAATAAGTAGCATAATCAAATTCCTCATATAGCATCAGCTTATTGACCATAAACATACCTCAACAGCATAATACACATCATCGTCATAATAATATCATAACATCTCAGTCAATTCTCAAAATCGTCGTAGCTTCCTCCAATAATTTCAAAACCTAAGAAAAATTCTCTGCTCATTTCAATAGTGTCATCTACCTCAAACATAATTTAAAAATCATGATCCCATACCAAATACATCATTCAAAGCTCTCATAGTATCACAATGGTTCCAAAAAAATATGAACAGTTCACAAAGTACAGACAAAATACAATTTCGTAAGTGTGAAGTTATCCAACTGTGTAATTGCGTAAACATCTGTCACTGATGTAGTAAAAAAAATGTTTATCTCTCAGTTACATGATCAGATAGCTGTGTAATTTGTGTGTTAGAGAAATATGGTACCGATGTGTAAAGTTGTATATGCAAATACCATATTAGCTAGGGTTCCTTGTGGTTGCCACACACATGGTACACAAAGTAAGCGTGTACCCCCCTGAGGATTAATGTACTTTCCAGAATAAAACAGAAAACTGTGCAGATATAAAACAGAAACACTGCAAAAGCAACATTGCAAATTGTCACTCATTAGTAGCGTCGTGATAAAATCGTGTAGCTGTCACATAAACTAACCACTGTGTCGTCTGGTATCTCACAGAAAGTACTTTAAATCCAGAATGTATTTTCAAGTAAACCAAAATGTTGCATTAAAATCTCAAGTTAAAAAAGCACATTATCTCTCAATAAACGGTTTTACGTGTGAAATGTGGTGTAAAACTTTACTCTTCCTAGTACGCAGAGTTTCAACTTCAACGCAATTATCATGCGGTATATATCGGTAAAGAATGCTAAAATTTTTCTCAAGGCTAGCGTCTTATGTTATTTTTCTCGGAGCCAGCGAGCGCACGCGGCTCCCTGCGGTGTGAGTCATTGTCTGTTCCCTTGGCGCGCGTCATTATTGGAAATAGGAGACCTAACTTCTACAAATTCACCATGACGAGAGGGCCCTGCCCTGTTTAAATCCCGCCAGTTCTGATGCAATTCAGGTCTGTCGTTACGATCACATCGTCTGTCGTCATGTCGGTAGTACCTGTAGTTTCTTCCTTGTCCGTCACGTGGTGGAGAATTTCTCCCTGAATCGTAACTGTGCGCCGAACTGTTGCGTCTGAAGTTATTCTGTCTCCCTTGATAATAATTGTTTTGGTTCCCATATTGTCTGTTTCTATGGTAATCTCTGTCATATTCGTTACTACGGAAATGCGATCTTTCTCTGTAACTATTGTTACTCTGCCAGTGGTTGTCATATGGGTGGTGTCTGTTTTGTTCACGCTTTGCGTTGTAAGAATAGCCTTGTCGTGTCCATTTATTATTTCTGTCATCACGGAAATGTGGCGGATGTGACCTGTATTTGTTGTTTTCATGTTTTCGCGTTCCGCAATTGTCAGTGTCAATTTCTAATTCTTGTAAGAGTCCCTGAAAAGCCTCAATGTCGTCTTTGCAACGTCCTGCTAAAATAATATGTCGTAAATGTTCAGGAAATTTGAGTAAGCAAATGCGGATGAGTTCTGAGGGGCTGTATGGGTTTGAAAGATACTGATTCTTATGCAACATGTCTTCAAAATATTTGACAAGACTGGAAAATTCAGATTGTTCAAAGTGTTTCATCATTATGATGCTATGTTTTACTCGGTCTTGTGTGGCTTGAGACCAATATGCTGAGAGGAAGGCATGGTAAAACTCTCCTTCACTGTGACAATCGTGAATGACCGATCGCATTCTTACAGCTGGTTCATTCTCTAAATAGCCACACATAAATTCTAATCTGTGCTCTAATGACCAGTTGGGAGGAAAACAATGAGAGAATTGATGGAGCCACGCTTGTGGATGAATGTCGTTGCCAGAATTCTTAAATGTTTTGAATTTACGTGTAGTAATGAACAGCTTATAGTCAAAGTCATCATATCGGCGAGTCGCATATCGGTCATTGTTACGTCGTTTCGGCCGTTCCATCTCAAAATTCGGTGCACATTGCCAATTTCTTTCATAACTTCCGAAATGCCCTGTGTTATTATTTTGCGGCTTTTCCGTATTTCTAAGTCCCTCTTCCCGTATTGGGGCGCGAGTGTCCTCTGAAATACGTAATTCTTGTATTACCTGTGTCAGCTGATCTTGTACTTCCCGGATTTCTCTTTGGTGTTGATTGAGATTTTGTTTCAGTTTCCTAATTTGTTCGCTCTCTTCTGTGTCATTAAAGACTACCGGTTTTGTGTCATTCAGATTATCATCTACCTTTGTAGATAAATTAGTGAACTGATCCGAAAGTTCGGCTACTTTCTCCGATAGTGTACTTATTTCCTCAGTGTGTTTTTCTGAACCAAGTTTCAGAGTATCTACTGTGTCCTTTAAGTTTTCCTGAGTTTTTGCAAGTTGCATAACCGAATCGGTAGATGCAACTGAGTCAAATTTAGCTTGCAAGGTCTCATGATTTTCATGAACAATAGTTTGCAGTTCGTTTATGGCTGCTTCGTGATTCTGTAATGCATTTTCATGCCGCGAAAAAATAGGTTGAAAATGCTCACAAATTTGTGTTTTTATGTCGTTACAGACTTTTTGACATTTCGATTCGATTTTATGTAACTCAGTAGTTAAATCTTCACGTGTTTGTTCAAGAGTTTGTTCCAATGAGTCTAACTTTTGAAGATTTTGTTCCATTGTGTCTAACTTTTTAAGATTTTGTTCCACTGTGTCTAACTTTTGAAGATTTTGTTCCATTGTGTCTAACTTTTGTAGCTTTTGCTGTGTTTGACTCTGATTTTGTTCCATTTGTTTCTGATTTTGTTCAAGCGTTGTGTCTAACTTTTGTAGCCTTTGTCCCATTTGTTGCATTAACTGTAATAACAATGCACTGGTGTCTGAAACACGTTCCTCAGTGCTTTTCGGCAGTGAAGTTGCACCGGCAACATTCACATTTTGACAAGCAGAAAATGTGTCTTGACTTATTTGAGAAAACGGTGAGGACCCAAATCCTGAATCTACAGTATTTGCAAAATTGTGTCCTGTCATTTCGGATTCCTGAGGCGAGCTGTTGCCGACCGATCGATCGATAATGCTTCCCTCTTCACTAATTGTTTCACTGTCCACGCCATTGTTTGCCGCCCGCTCCATTTCCCTATGCACAATTACCAAATTACTACTTTGAACGTCTGTTAATTCATTACTCGGTGGCGCTAACACACTGCTTTCATTTTCACTGTCATTTCTCAGTTTACTTTGGAGCCTAGTATTACGTTTTTCACACGCCATTATTGTCACAGTATTTCACACGACAACACAGAAAAACACAATTTGAAGATAAAAAAATAAGAGAACACATTAACATAGCACTGAAAATAATATCTAGTTAATTGCAAGCGCAGCTGCGAAATACTTGGTGCAAATCTACATGCATGCCACAACTGTTTTACTGTACAACAATGAAAAACTACAACTACAATGGAAATTCTCTCTATAACTACGCGCTAGCAATAAACAAAAGCTACACTAATTACACAAACTACAAGAAAAAAATCAGAAGATTCCAGTGAGGTATCCTCGGCTAAGGGTCGACATATGAAACGTCCCCTTTGAAAAATTATACAGGACTGTGCTTAAACTGACACACAATATTTTTTAGCGCAACGCAATCTGACTTTCAGAATTCCCTACAAAAGAATGGCCCTGAGTAACATTAAACTATACCTTTCACAAATCACTAAATCACTTACCTCACAAAAATCTTCGCTACCCAAGCTACTGCAATACAGCAAGCGCCACTACTGCCAGCTAAATAAAAGATTCAAACTATGGAAGGCACTAACTACTGATAGGGATAGTTAGCAAATGAAAGATATTAATAGAGAACAAACAATGTATTTACCTTGATATCATCATATATAAATATAGCAGTTCATGACAAATTTCAAAACTCCGCCATCTCTCTACCCACATCCACCACTGCTGGCGGCTCACCTCCAACTGCGCAACGCTACGCGCTGTTCACAGCCAGCTGCCTAACACTACAATGGCGAGTATTACAACAATGCAAAACAGCCACAGACTGCACACAGCACAGCCAGTGATTTTCATACAGAGGTGGCGTTACCAATAAAAAAACCTAAACAGCTTACTTACAACATTCGTCATACAAAATCTGAGTCACTTTCGCTAAAACACATGTGAAATATCTCTTAACTGAAAACGTGTCGTCGTGGTTTGGTGCTCTGGCTGATGAGCTACTATGTGAAGGATATTTGAGATGCAGTTTTATCAGGGTACTGAAGTGTGAGAGAATCAGTGCTCGCAGTTTGTGTTTGCTTGCGTAGACGTGCGATGCACCAGCTTTCAGAAAAAAAATTCACAGATTTTTTTCACTTTAACATTCAATGAAAATCAGAGAAATATTTGTTGTCTTCTTGTTGTGTTTGTCACTAATGATCTTTCTCCTGCATGAGGTGCACATAGGTTATTTGGACAGTTATATTCTGTGACAAAAAGGAATACACATAACAATATTGTGAGGAAAGAAATTTTGTTTTTGTAGCTTCTGGTCACTTGTCCGTCTGTTTTGTAACAAACAGTGTGGATTTTTGGCACATATTCCATTGCCGACGGCGTCATTGTCTCAGATTTCTGTAGTCAGCAGTAATCCCCCAACTGAGGGTTGGGACTGCTGAATGTATTGTTTACTTATCCATTTTATCAATTTGTGAAATTGTTTCTATCCATATGGTGATTTTTATAACGTATTACATGCACAATCGGTTTTTATTCATAAGGAGTGCCGTAGTCTTAACATCTTGTGGGATGTATTTAATTTTGCTGGTAGATGCGCATACAGAATCGTAACATTACCCAACAGCTGTACATTTCCTGGAAGACAGTTGGTCAGACTGTCGGATGTGGCAGTGAGAAAAGACTGTTGGCAGCAGCTTCTGTGACTCCATAGTAGTTGTGTCACATGGTGCATGGTGGTCCCTGCAGATGCTCTGATGCTATGCCACTGCAGCGAAGGAAACGTACTGAAGATTGTAGGAAATGTCGAAAATGGGAATATTTATTGCGTCATCTTGGAACGTGGAGGAGAAGTTCCATGTTATCTGACAGATGTCAGTGTGTTTGGTACCAGCAGTGTCTTCAGCTGAGTGGGAAAGGAACGATTTGAGGTTGTCGTTCAATCCTCTTTAATTAAAATAAACTGATAATACGATTCCATAAGGTAGGACAATGGTATGACTCAAACATTGCAAGTAATGTCACATAGTACACTCCTGGAAATTGAAATAAGAACACCGTGAATTCATTGTCCCAGGAAGGGGAAACTTTATTGACACATTCCTGGGGTCAGATACATCACATGATCACACTGACAGAACCACAGGCACATAGACACAGGCAACAGAGCATGCACAATGTCGGCACTAGTACAGTGTATATCCACCTTTCGCAGCAATGCAGGCTGCTATTCTCCCATGGAGACGATCGTAGAGATGCTGGATGTAGTCCTGTGGAACGGCTTGCCATGCCATTTCCACCTGGCGCCTCAGTTGGACCAGCGTTCGTGCTGGACGTGCAGACCGCGTGAGACGACGCTTCATCCAGTCCCAAACATGCTCAATGGGGGACAGATCCGGAGATCTTGCTGGCCAGGGTAGTTGACTTACACCTTCTAGAGCACGTCGGGTGGCACGGGATACATGCGGACGTGCATTGTCCTGTTGGAACAGCAAGTTCCCTTGCCGGTCTAGGAATGGTAGAACGATGGGTTCGATGACGGTTTGGATGTACCGTGCACTATTCAGTGTCCCCTCGACGATCACCAGTGGTGTACGGCCAGTGTAGGAGATCGCTCCCCACACCGTGATGCCGGGTGTTGGCCCTGTGTGCCTCGGTCGTATGCAGTCCTGATTGTGGCGCTCACCTGCACGGCGCCAAAAACGCATACGACCGTCATTGGCACCGAGGCAGAAGCGACTCTCATCGCTGAAGACGACACGTCTCCATTCGTCCCTCCATTCACGCCTGTCGCGACACCACTGGAGGCGGGCTGCACGATGTTGGGGCGTGAGCGGAAGACGGCCTAACGGTGTGCGGGACCGTAGCCCAGCTTCATGGAGACGGTTGCGAATGGTCCTCGCCGATACCCCAGGAGCAACAGTGTCCCTAATTTGCTGGGAAGTGGCGGTGCGGTCCCCTACGGCACTGCGTAGGATCCTACGGTCTCGGCGTGCATCTGTGCGTCGCTGCGGTCTGGTCCCTGGTCGACGGGCACGTGCACCTTCCACCGACCACTGGCGACAACATCGATGTACTGTGGAGACCTCACGCCCCACGTGTTGAGCAATTCGGCGGTACGTCCACCCGGCCTCCCGCATGCCCACTATACGCCCTCGCTCAAAGTCCGTCAACTGCACTTACGGTTCACGTCCACGCTGTCGCGGCATGCTACCAGTGTTAAAGACTGCGATGGAGCTCCGTATGCCACGGCAAACTGGCTGACACTGACGGCGGCGGTGCACAAATGCTGCGCAGCTAGCGCCATTCGACGGCCAACACCGCGGTTCCTGGTGTGTCCGCTGTGCCGTGCGTGTGATCATTGCTTGTACAGCCCTCTCGCAGTGTCCGGAGCAAGTATGGTGGGTCTGACACACCGGTGTCAATGTGTTCTTTTTTCCATTTCCAGGAGTGTAGTTAATTTAACAAACTATTGCACTGTCTGCACTGAAGGCAATGAGGTAAATTTAGTCTGAGGTCAAAGCGGAAGATTCAAGTCGCAAGGTGCGAAATCCGGGCGGTAGGGCAGAGGAGAAAGAACAGCCCGATGACCTTTTGTGGGGTCTTCACTGGTGTACAGACGCCAGTGAGGCCTTACGTAGTCATGGAGAATAAGTTCGCTCGCAGTTTTGTGGCAATGAACACGCTCAAGCAGTTTCAATTTCGTGAGGGTAACAGAATACACTTCAGAGTTGATAGTCGCATCGTGGGGGAGTATATCAAGCAGAAAAACCCCTTCGGGGGCCATATCACAGTCGGCATGACTTTACCAGCTGGGGGGGGGGGGGGGGGATGGCTTTGAACTTTTTCTTCGAAGGAGAGCTGGTGTAGCGCCACTCATTGGACTGCCGCTTCGTTTGCAGGTCGGAGATATGAACGAATGTTTCACCGCCTCTGACGATGTTCGACGAGCAAGTGTCACGATCTGCCTCGTAACACGCAAGCAGTTCCGCACAGATTGTCCTACGTCGCTCTCTGTGGTCTTCTGCTAGGCGGCGGGGAACACAGTGGGAGCACGGCACTCAGCACCACAACTGGTGGAGTAGTGTGTCAGCGCTACCAACAGAGACGTCAGCTGAGCAGCGAGGTGTTTGAATGTGACCCGTCCATCACCTCAAACGAGAGTGTCCACACGTTCCAACACTGCAGGAGTCACAGCCGTGTGCGGTCGTCCGTCACGCGGAAGATGGGACAGGTCTGCGTGACCTGCTTGCGATAATGACAGACACCTCGCCCGGCGACTCAACGTACTTTTGTTCACTGCCGCATCTCCGTAGGCGTCCTGCAAGCGACTGTCAGTATCTGTGATGCTCTTATATTCCGCACGCCTCTCTGCTCGGGATGCACCTCCATTACAGACGCCTTTCTGTAGGTTGAGTACTGCACGGCCACACATCGCAACTTGAGAAATCCATGGGGGTAAAGCGGGAATGTTTCACGATGTCCCCCAACAAATACCGCATTTTTACAACCGAAACTGGCCGAGAAAAACTGTGTTGCATCCCTTACTGAACCCCCCTGGTGTTGTTCAGGGAAAAAGTATCCTATTTTGTGCATTTCTCATCAGACTACGCAGTTGAAACAAGCTGAATGGCCAAAAAGTACAATCGCTTCCATTCTACAGACAACGCTCAAGTACTGTGTGCCGGACCGAGACTGGAACCTTTGCCTTTCGCGGGCAAGTGCTCTACCAACTCAGCTATCCAAATATCACTCACGACCCGTCCTCACAGCTCTACTTCTGCCACTACCTCGTCTCCTACCTTCCAAACTTCAGAGAAGCTCTCCTGCGAACCTTGCAGAACTAGCACTCCTGGAAGAAAGGATATTGCGGATACACAGCTTAGCCATAGTCTGGGAGATGAAATTCTACCCTGCAGCGGAGTGTGCACTGATATGAAACTTGCTGGCAGACTAAAACAGTGTGCCGGACCGGGACTCAAACTCGGGACCTTTGCCTCTGGCGGGCAAGTGCTCTACCAAAGGCAACGGTCCCGAGCTCGAGTCTCGGTCCGTAAATCTGTAAATCCATACCGGTGCAAAATTTTGAGCTACTGATCACTAGGTTCAATTTGATAACACATATTTTACACTCCTGAATGCAGGAGGTGTTCACGAGCGTTGATTGGCGGATTGTGTAAGTCTACCTAAGTCTACCCACGAGCCACTCTCGTGATCCCGGCCCGTCGCATCTGCAGTAAACACTCGAGCCAGGCGATAAGCTGATACACGCTGCAGCGAGAGTGGGGCGCGGTGGCCTCACGAGAACGCAGCAGGTGTATAAGGGAGGGGCGGCCGGGCCGGGCCGTCTCTGGCCGCTCTGACGGCACGCTCCTTCCACTGGCCGCACCGCCTGACGTCGCTCCAGCCTCACTCCAGGGTGAGTAGCAGCGCTCCAGCATCTCTTTCTTCTGTTCATTCTCACCGCTCCCTGATGTAATGGGCAGCCACCGTATTCCTCCGTCACTCAGTTCGGCAGTTCCTCTCGTAAGTTTACTAAACTCAACTAAACTCCGCCCGAACAGGGCACGAAAGGCCCAGCGGCACCGACCGGCCGCCGCGCCATCCTCGGCTGACAGGCATCACTAAAGTGCGCGTCATTTATGTTGGCGGCCGAGTTTAGGTTCGTTCTGCGCATCTGACGTCACAAAACACAGTCAGCCAATGAACAGAGAACGACGTTGCCACATCTCGACTGCAGTGCAGAGCATCGACGAGTGTCTTCAGTTTTAGAAACGTTCAGTCATAAATAAAGTAATAGAACAAAAGCAATGTCTTCATAGCAGACATTCTTTTATAGAAAGTTTGGAAAAAGCATTCTTTGTACCAGTTGCTTCATATTCTATTAATTAATTAAACCAAACAAGCAATAAGCCTCCTAATTCAGGCGATAGCAAGGAAAGGTGTTTCTATCAATCTCACGAACCGCTTTTTCGCAGTAAAGAACAGCGGTAATTGTTTATTTCCTATTGTACTTCGACGAAGCGTGAGTAATTCTTAGTCATACCAACAGTGTTTGTCAGTATTTTGCGTGACGTGTTATAGTCCTCATGCCATTATGTTGTCAGACGAGGTGCGTTAGCGTAACAGTTAAGGTGTCGGGCTGATACGTGGAACGTTATGAGTTCAAACCCTGTGTGGTGCTTATTATTTTCATTATTTAAAAACAATATCGAAGTGCCTTACTTCGCGAATTATATTCGTTTGAATGCAATTTTTTGAAATTTCTAGTGCATTGTCTCTTCATTAACCCTTTCGCTGCTACAGACACGTCCTCCCCGCATTCCGAGCTGTGCGCGATTTTGTCATCACTGCACTGCTCGCCTGTGCAGACACATGGTGTTCTCACTGCTTTGACACGCTTATCATTCGATTTCACAAAAACTATTTGGCCCAAAAATTTGATTTTTTCACATCTTCTTGACTGATACCTTCCCCCCATAAACGACTTAATTTTGTTTCGATGTTCAACGCAGTTATTATGCAGCATTAAATGTAGTAAACCATTGCACGAAATTTTGAAGAATTTGCAGAGGTAGAAATCCATAGCGTATACTTCCCGTATGGTCGATTTTAGTTGCCACAATGTTGAGAATGAAATGTGGACAAGATACCTAAATTTTATATAAAATTTACTGTATAACAATATCTCATTTAATTTAAGTACGACATAGGTGTCGTATGTAATATTGAGAAATATTCCGTCTTTCGCGACAGTAATAAAAGTTTTATTTACACCAGACGCGTTTGGCTTTATTTTAAAGCACTTCAATCAATGAAAGGTATGGCACATACACAAAGGTACTCATGTTCTCTTTCTTGTTTTTGTTCCACAGTCGCAGTTTTACCAATGGTACTGAAATATATTCCTCTTCTGCAACTGTAATAAGGGACTTATTTAGACCAGACGCGTTTCTCTCTTTTGAAGCATCTTCAGTGGACAGTATTTTGTCTCCTCCATTGCCAAGTCACCTTTCGTAGTTTTGTGCTGCGGTAACACAATATTCAACGTTTGTGTTGGCAGATCATTGTTTTAGCAAATAAAGGCTGTTTGTGTGTGCCACACACAAAAATTATATTTGACATAGCTCAGAGCACTTCACTGATAGACGGTATATTCAAGTCCTAATGTTTTTGTAAGTCCACAGTTTTGTTTAATGTATTTTGTCTACCTCCTTTTGATTGATTGAAGTGCTTTAAAATAAAGCCAAACGTGCTCAGTGTGAATAAAACTTTTGTTACAGTCGCGAAAGACGCAATATTTCTCAATATTACATACGACACCTATGTGGTACTTATATGAGCTATTGTTATACAGTAAATTTTATATAAAATTTAGGTATCTTGTCCACATTTCACTCTCAGCATTGTGGCAACTAAAATCGACCATACGGAAAGTATACTCTATGGACTTTTACCTCTTCAAACTCTTCAAAATTTCGTGCAATGGTTTACTACATTTAATGCTGCACAGTAACTGCTTTGAACATCGAAACAAAATTAAGTCATTTATGGGGGGGGGGGGGGGGGGCGGGGGAATGTATCAGTCAAGAAGATGAGTATAAATCAAATTTTTGGGCCAAATAGTTTTTGTGAAATCTAATGATAAGTGTGTCAAAGCAGTGGGAACACCATGTGTCAGCACAGGCGAGCAGTGCAGTGATGACAAAATTGCGCACAGCGCGGAATGCGGGTAGCCCTTCTTTGTAGCAGCGAAAGGGTTAATGCGGCCGTGGTGGCTTTACTTCATAAACCGCACGCTCCCCCCTAAACGTAAGTTTGCCAACTATGCTATACTATGGCGCTGCTTCTATTGGCGCGTGCGTCGTGTGCAACTGGCAACGCAGCAATCTCCCGTGTCTGGGCGGGCACGCGCGAGCCGCCAAGATAAAAGAATTGAACCATAGATGCCGATGTGGAGGGACACGTGGTCAGCACACAGCTCTCCCGGCCGTCTGTCAGATTCCGAGACCGGAGCCTCTACTTCTCAGTCAAGTAGCTCCTCAGTTTGCCTCACAAGGGCTGAGTGCACCCCGCTTGCCAACGGCGCTCGGCAGACCGCATGGTCACCCATCCGAGTGCTAGCCCAGCCCGACAGCGCTTAACTTCGGTGACCTGACGGGAAGCGGTGCTACCACTGCGGGAAGGCCGTTGCCTCTTTAACTTTAGGCTCGTTTCAGTCTCTCTGTGACAGCTCTGCAACCTGCAAAGCAACATACTGCATGGCCATAATGCAGACGATGGCTGAGGAAGGTTAGCGTACAGGAATATGAAGCCATTTCGACTGTCTCAAGAAATATGTAAACGTTTTTTTTTAATTGCCGCTACCAGCCGCAAACTTTCTCAACTATTGTATTACTCATTTATTTAGCGACTTGTTTCGAGGGAATACCTCATCTTCACGCTAAATGACATTCCAAAAACAACTTCTGTCTGACAGAACTGTTTGTGATCGTGATTCCAAGTTACTGCTATGTTAGTGACAATTTGTGAACAGTGACCAAGAGAGCCACGGAAATGGAAACACTGCAACGCGTCACAACGAGACTGCCACGGCAGAAGAACAAAGTGAGTGGCTGTTAACAAAACATTTACGCACAAACATCAGTCCAGCTTCCAAAAGTTACAACGCCTGTTACTAAGTTTTCTCTTCTTCCACAGGATGACCACAGCATTTACGAAAAGACCATGTAACATCAATATGACCATATTGTAAAGTTGTTTTCGTAGTGCCATTCAGCGTGAAGATGAGGTATTTCCTCGAAACATGTCGCTAAATAAATGAGTAATACAATAGTTGAGAAAGTTTGTGACTGGTAGCGGTAATTAAAAAAAAATTCCTTTACGTAGGTTCGCATACATCATGACTCAGTTTCGTAGCAGCTGCAAATAACTAAATAAAAATATATATTTATATGTACGAGGGCCGTTCAGAAAGTAACCTCCGGTTGATTTAAAAAATTACACCAAGTTAAATAAAAATATTTTAATATATACATCTTACAACTACATCTTTGCACTATTTTTCTACATAGTCTCCATAGCGATTGAGGCACTTATCGTATCTCTTCACAAGCTTTGAAATTCCTTCTGCATAAAAATCACCCGCTTGTGCCTGGAGCCAGCCTGTGACCGCATCTTTGAGCTCTTCGTCGTCATCAAACCGCTGTGACCCGAGCCATTTCTTCAAATGCATGAAGATGTGATAATCACTTGGCGCCAGGTCTGGGCTGTAAGGTGGACGGTTGATAACGTCCCACTTGAAGGACTCGAGAAGGGCCGTTGTTCTGCGAGCAGAGTGAGGACGGGCGTTATCGTGCAAAAAAACGATACCGGAAGTCAGCATACCACGGCGTTTGTTCTGTATAGCCCGTCGTAACTTTTTTATTGTTTCACAGTACACGTCTTGATTAATGGTCGTACCACGTTCCATGAATTCAACCGACAACACCCCTTTCGCATCCCAAAACACCGTTGCCATCAGTTTTCTGGCAGAAAAATCTTGCGAGGCTTTTCTCGGTTTGGTAGGCGAATTTGAATGTGCCCACATCTTTGATTGTTCTTTTGTCTCAGGGTTCACGTACTTAATCCAGGTTTCGTCACCGGTCACGATTCTGTTTAACAATGGTTCTCCTTCGTCCTCATAACGTGACAGAAAGTCTAATGCAGAGGCCATTCTTTGAGTTTTGTGGTGGTCGGTAAGAATTTTGGGCACCCATCGTGCACAGAACTTACGGTAACCCAATCTTGCTGTCACTATCTCGTACAAGAGAGTCTTAGAAATCTGTGGAAAACCAGTAGACAACTCCGACATTGAGAAACGTCGATTTTCACGAACTTTTGCATCAACTGTCTGAACGAGTTCGTCAGTCACCAATGATGGTCTACCACTCCTCTCTTCATCACGAACGTTTTCTCGTCCACTTTTAAATAAACGTACCCATTCACGGACAACTCCTTCACTCATAACTCTCGGTCCGTACACGGCACAAAGCTCACGATGAATAGCTGCTGCAGAATATCCTTTGGCTGTAAAAAACCTTATGACAGCACGCACTTCACATTTGGCGGGGTTTTCTATTGCAGCACACATTTCAAACTGCCACAAAAACTAAATTGGAGCAGGTACGACGTTCACTCGACCACGGCTTGATGCCGACTGACCTGTTGAGTGCGTGAACGCACAGATGGCGTCGCTACTCCCCCCACAACCCGCACTGTGACCAATCGGAGGTTACTTTCTGAACCGCCCTCGTATATAAATATGATTATTTATATTATTTTGTTTTCATGTTGAACTGAATTGAGATGGATGGAAATATTTAAAAAATCAGTGAATATATTTGAACCATGATAAGGTGGCATTGGACATATACTTTGAGAATTTCGTCGCCGTAAGAAGGAGGTTCGTGGGCCACGTTATTTCTGAGCTAAAATGAGATAAATACTGAAAATACAGTTTACATAAAATGTTGAAATTTTAGGATCATGGATTAAACAAATAATGAAATCACAATAGCGTTAGTCATAAGTATAATTACTGAAGTGCATTATGCTACTTACATTGGGAATACAATATTAATCACTAGTGATATGTTGATTGCTGGCCGAGGTGGCCGAGCGGTTCTAGGCGCTACAGTCTGGACCCGCGCGACCGCTACGGTCGCAGGTTCGAATCCTGCCTCGGGCATGGGTGTGTGTGATGTCCTTAGGTTTAAGTAGTTCTAAGTTCTAGGGGACTGATGACCTTAGAAGTTAAGACCCATAATGCTCAGGGCCATTTGAAGCATTTGATATGTTGATTATCCGCACGTCGGTATCTCGTCCGTGCGCAGTGGAAATTCCCTTATATAATTACTAGTATGGCGCGAGTATGCGCCTTGCAGTACGCAGTGACTTTTTATAAAATTAAATAGTTTCAATTAGAGCGGCCAGTCTAACGCGCGAGGCTCTCCCTCGACTCCATTCCAGAACAGATAACAGATAGCAGAAGAAGTAATGAACAAAAGACTAGACATCCTTTCTGTGTCTCATCAGCGATCAGATGCGACCGCGCACAAGACAACTTGCATTGGCTTTCATGCTTTATTAAATAGGGTTCTCTGATTAAAAAAAATAGATTTACATGCTTTGACTAAAAATGTGCCTTTAAACAGCCTTATGCTTTTCTGCTCGTACCAGTGGTATTTCATCTGTTTTCTGTATCATCACTTGTTTCGGCTTCAGAAATTGACAAGCATTTGTCTCGTCTTAAAACAGAACTCAGTAACATTAACTGTTATAAAGTGTACGGTAGACATCAGGAGGCAAGAAGTTATTCAAAGGTGGGCTTCCTCAATCTGGAATTTCATTTGCCTAATCATTCACTGAAAATTTTCCTCTCCCGTGGGTAGCAGATCCATTTCAACGTAACGTGACCATATTGTGAACAGCCCTCTGTCTCGGTTACATAGGGACGAAAAACTATGTGTGGCCTCATGTTCTGCAGTTTACACACATTGTTGGAATTGTATTTCAATACTGTTCTCTCTACGCAACTGTGCATAAGTAACAGCCAAATGAAAACGAACTAATTATGTCACTGTATGAACAAATTACCGTAGGGCAGTAGCAGCTACAAGGGTAGCGTCTGCTCAAACAAACACGATCTTAGATTGAACCACAGCTTGTAAAAGCAGAAAAAAGCGTTAGGAAATGGGACATCTGAAAATTTGTAAGTACTTACTAGTTCAACGCCTTGAGGAAAATGTTTCTGTTTAATTGCAAAGCTATAAATTGGTGTAACAGCTGCTACTCACGACTCGCGTGTACATTATTTTATATAGAACAGACACCGGTGGGAAAAAAATTGCAGCATCAAAAAATAATGGAAGTAGAGCACGGAAATTTCTGGAATACATTTGTCTAGGTAACATATTTAAGCGATTAACATTGCATGTTAGCGCGAGATAATTCATCGCAAATGTGAAATGCTAGTACCGGTGTAACCGCCGGAATGTTATGCAAGCTTGCAAACGTGCATGCATTGTCAAATGTTTTTTTATTCCAGTCTTTGATCACAATATGAATTCTTTAGACGATGACCGGTTTCAGTCCGTAATGGCCATCCTCAGATCTATAATATACAAATATATACACCTAGTGAGCAGTGTGTCTTTCAACATAACACAGCAGTACATATCACAATATACTATCATACAACCAGCGAAATGTACAGAAAATACGGTAAAACGTACCTTTTTTACACCATTTCCTAAAGTGATAAGGCCATAATGGCATCGTCAAAACGTACAAATATAATCAGCACAGCATCGTCATATAGATCTAAAATAAAGCGTAGAATAGGCTGGATCGTACACACCGTCATTATTGCAACTGGCTGCTGAAGCACAGTAGCTACCAGAAACCTGTTTGCCTACATCCTCGCTGTATATCGCTACTGCCGGACTAGATGTAGTCATCATTTACGCAAAAAAAAAAACCTGATAAAAACACATAATGTAAAATACATGTAGCAGACTGTTAAAATTGATAACTATCATAGAAACCAATTGTGATACATTAAAAGACGAATACAGTTACCCATATAAAATTATTAAAAGGAAATATTTGAATTAGAATAGGACCGATCCTTTTTATGGTGAATTTACGGTCAACAGTTAATATACGTAATACATTGCCTGTAGCAACCTATAAATTGCCTATGAAAGATAAAATGTCTATATGACAGATGAAAAAAAAGGACGGATCAATGATCAGCACCCTCTGTTGGGTCGGCCGCCAGGATGTTATGTAGGCGCGTACTGATCTTAAGAACTTAACCACTAGAGGGCTTCACATACATCGTGACATGTCTCCCACATAAAACGTTTAAACAACATATAAGCAGCCAACAAATAAAATTATATAGTCTGGTTATACATTCAATGAGTAGGTAGGACATAATCAGTTACAGGATTAGTGCGGATAACGTATGGAATTTGGGAAAATGCCTACTGTTCTCGACATAAATCATCAAGTAAGGCTAGGTATAAATATGCGAGGCATTATGTGGTTATCGTAGTACATTATGAAACAAGGCAAAGAAGGCGCTGGGCACCCTAGTGGGCTCATGCTTTTTCGGCTTGTAAATGTCCAACAAGTCAAGAGCGCGACCCTTCTCTGCTCTGGGTAGAACACGCACACAACTGTCGATATTGCCTAGGGTGTGGCCGGTCTCTGACAAATGCATTCCCAATGCAGTTCTGTTATGTGCCTGCAACTGCTCCCTGAATCTAATTTTAGAAGAACGGCCAGTTTGACAGATGTGAAATTCGTCAGAACTACTACAAACGATGTTGTAAACCATGTGGCAGTTGGTGCATGCAGTGTGCTGTACAGGTGGCAGGCAGATGTCAGTCTGTGGGATGGAGTTCGACGCCTGTTTGTGGATGATGCTGGAGTGGTCGTCCAGTGATGTCCCACGTGTGCTCGACTGGAGACACCAGGTGTCCCGATGGAGCAGACCGAGGCGACGTACCGGTGCTGTGTGGGAGAGCGTTATCCTGTCGGAAAACACCTCCTAGAATGCCAACACAGCTGGTCGAATCACCATACGGACATACAAATTTGCAGTCAGAGTGCGTGGGATGAGGCGAGAGTGCTGTCGCTACAGTGATAAATCGCACCCCAGACCGCAACTCCAGGTGCAGAGCCAGCGCGTCCGGCACACACACGAGTTGGTCGCAGGCCCTCAACTGGCCCCACTGTAACCGACCGACACGAGGCGATCACTGGCACCGGAGCAGCACCAGCTATCATCAGAAAACATGACAGACCTCGAGCCTGCCCTCCAGTGAGCACTCGCTTGACACCACTGAAGTCGCAAATGGCGGTGTTATAAGATGTCGTGGTCTCCTGACCTTCATTGCTTACATATTCCGCCCTCACAATCACGTTCCGCACATCGAGACGCTTCATTCGAACCCAAACTCGATAAGATAAAGTCAATGTTGCATGAATTCATGTAAACGATATGCAATTGACAAGTGAGCGCACCGTGGTCGAAATACTCGAGGCTGGCGTACACACGTACATTCCAGATACGACAGTCACGAAAGCTTTTAGTGCGGGAGAGAGCCGCACAACGGGACGCCAGGCCCTTCAGAGGACGACCCCGCATATGTCGGCTGGTGACCGCCCGTAGCGGACAGTGTGCGCCCGAGTGAAAAGGGGGAACGATCACGTGTTTGGCTTAAAAGCAAATTCCGCTACATTGTGTGGGAGTGGCCAGCCTACGCATTCATTACACGTAGCAAGCAGTTTCAGAGATTTTCACAGGGAGACAGCAAACGCCAAACGCCAAAGCTACAAGCTTCCGGATTGGTCGCCTTAAACGAAACGTCTTTCTCCCGTTTTAGAAGAGCTATGCTGATTAGCAGACGATATTTCTGACGCCTTGAGCTCAAGGAATAATGGAAGAGACCGAAAGATATACCCCTCCACGTCTGGCGTGGAGTGGGGCCGTTCTGTTGTCGCTCTTGGAGGAACAAGTCTCTCCTCAGTACTTCACTGGGAGAGCACCTCCGTGGAGAGCGAATCGAAGTGCGACTCTATATTGAGTCCATGCGATTAAGTGTTGTTCACTGTGTTGGCTGACACACTTATTGTGCGGTGTGAACAGAGTTATAGTTAAACGCCTGCGAGCGAATTTTGAGTGGCATCGCGGTCGACTGGTTATCTGACCGGTGTACCATGCCAATAGTTAGACTAGGGGCGAATACGAATCCTTGACTTCATCAAGGCATAGGGAGAGTTTGATTGGCGAAGGTCAGTCCAGACAGAACAAGAGTTATCTTATTTGTCAGCAGCGAGCGGCGCAGAGAGCACATTCCGGGAAGAGATGGGCAACATATTACTACCGCCCACATATATCTCGCGTAATGATCACAACGAAAAGATCCGAGAAATTAGAGCAAATACGGAGGCTTACAAGCAGTCGTTCTTCCCACGCACAATTCGTGAATGGAACAGGGAAAGGGGGATCAGATAGTGGTACAATAAGTACCCTCCGCCACACACCGTAAGGTGGCTCGCGGAGTATAGATGTAGATGTAGATGTAGACAGCAGTCATCGCAGCTTACGGTATTGTGCGCTACAGCTGTTGCGAGCCCCATATTTCCTCCACAACAGTACACTTCACTGCATTTCACACGCGACAGCCTCGACCGTACCTAGCAACATTCTAAAGGATAGTTATTCAAGTTGAGTAGGCGCGGCTCTCAGCCATTCTGCAAAGGCAACAAGCATCTTAAACTCTGTGTAGAAATTTCATTAGCGAATCCTATCCTTGAAAGGTAACTTCACATTCCGAAAAGAACCAGGATATAAGTTGTTCAATTCATAACTAAAAGTGCCATTGTGATTTCTCAGAATTTTTGCAAAATAAATAATAACTTTCGTTAGTTTCGTGTTTTTCTTGCACTAAGTAGCACTAATCCAGAACCCAAGTATCCCACTAGTTACGTAAGAAATTTTGTGAATTTTTGTGTCATTTCCTTACAGTGGACGACTCCAGAAGATATTTATTGCTGAAAGTTTTTCAGGCATTTCTCTTTAGAACGTTAGGAGCGTCTGTCTGACTTCTGTAGTAGGGTGGGCGTGGAAATTGCATCTTGCAGGAGCCACATCTCAGGATCAATCCGTTGCGCACAAAAACAGAATAATAGATCAACCCCACAGGCTCAGGTGAGTGGAATACAAGCCCCTGGCTGACTTTCTCGCAGCTGCCCTTCAAGTATCCGATTTCTAACCGTTTCGTCACTGTGATGCCAACTGCGGCTCAGATTGTTGCTGCAGACACAGTACGATGGGCCAGAGCGATACTCGGAACACGGTGGTCTTCCCTCTCGGTTATACCAAGTAGTTGTCCGCAGCCCGGTCTCCTTGTGACCACACATTCTGCCGACAGTCGTGGACAGTGGCTACGTTCCTGCCAGGTCTTTCTGCGGTATCTTAGAAGGAACATCCAGCTACTCGTACGTGTATTACGCGACATCCTTCAAACTCAGCGAGATGTAGATAATGGCGTCTTCATCGCTTCAAAGTCAATAGCCACTGACATGAACTCTCCGTGTCCATCTCTAAAGATGACGAACGGTCACGCCCGTTACAAGGTGTGTTTAAAGCAAATCTGATTGCCAGCATTATAGTGGCGCCACTAGCACAGCTCTTATGCGACAGAAACGGAATTTCAATAGAAATCATATTTTCAGCCGGCCGCTGTGACCGAGCCGTTCTAGACGCTTCGGTCTCGAGCCGCGCGACCGCTACAGTCGCAGGTTCGAATCCTGCCTCGGGCTTGGATGTGTGTGATGTCCTTAGGTTTAAGTAGTTCTAAGTTCTAGGGGACTGATGACCTCAGATGTTAAGTTCCATAGTGCTCAGAGCCATTTGAACCATCGTATTTTCCGATGCAGAAAGACGCCTACCAACTTCCGTTTATGTCGCACAACTCCTTCTTCATGTTGCACCCGCGCGGGATTAGCAGAGCGGTCTGTGGCGTTGCTGTCATGGACTGTGCGGCTGGTCCCGGCGGAGGTTCGAGTCCTCCCTCGGGCATGGGTGTGTGTGTGTTTGTCCTTAGGATAATTTAGGTTAAGTAGTGTGTAAGCTTAGGGACTGATGACCTTAGCATTTAACTCCCATAAGATTTCGCACACATTTGAACATTTTTTTTTTCATGTTGCGGTTTTCTTCCATGTGTGCGTATGTTACTCAGTTCTGTGCAGCTATGTGTTACATTTAGTGTTCTCCTGCTAACAGAGAATGACAACCAATCGCACACCGAGACGTTCGAACAAAGAATCTTCCGGCGTTACTATAATATTGCTCGTATTGAGGTGTCAAAGCTGAGTGGAATATACGAGATAACGAAGGAGTGGCCGAGCGGTTCTAGGCGCTACAGTCTGGTACCGCGCGAGCGCTACGGTCGCAGGTTCGAATCCTGCCTCGCGCATGGATGTGTGTGATGTCCTTAGGTTGGGGTGATCGTGCGGTAGCGTTCTCGCTTCCCACGCCCGGGTTCCCGGGTTAGATTCCCGGCGGGGTCAGGGATTTTCTCTGCCTCGTGATGGCTGAGTGTTGTGTGCTGTCCTTAGGTTAGTTAGGTTTAAGTACACTCCTGGAAACGGAAAAAAGAACACATTGACACCGGTGTGTCAGACCCACCATACTTGCTCCGGACACTGCGAGAGGGCTGTACAAGCAATGATCACACGCACGGCACAGCGGACACACCAGGAACCGCGGTGTTGGCCGTCGAATGGCGCTAGCTGCGCAGCATTTGTGCACCGCCGCCGTCAGTGTCAGCCAGTTTGCCGTGGCATACGGAGCTCCATCGCAGTCTTTAACACTGGTAGCATGCCGCGACAGCGTGGACGTGAACCGTATGTGCAGTTGACGGACTTTGAGCGAGGGCGTATAGTGGACATGCGGGAGGCCGGGTGGACGTACCGCCGAATTGCTCAACACGTGGGGCGTGAGGTCTCCACAGTACATCGATGTTGTCGCCAGTGGTCGGCGGAAGGTGCACGTGCCCGTCGACCTGGGACCGGACCGCAGCGACGCACGGATGCACGCCAAGACCGTAGGATCCTACGCAGTGCCGTAGGGGACCGCACCGCCACTTCCCAGCAAATTAGGGACACTGTTGCTCCTGGGGTATCGGCGAGGACCATTCGCAACCGTCTCCGTGAAGCTGGGCTACGGTCCCGCACACCGTTAGGCCGTTATCCGCTCACGCCCCAACATCGTGCAGCCCGCCTCCAGTGGTGTCGCGACAGGCGTGAATGGAGGGACGAATGGAGACGTGTCGTCTTCAGCGATGAGAGTCGCTTCTGCCTCGGTGCCAATGATGGTCGTATACGTGTTTGGCGCCGTGCAGGTGAGCGCCACAATCAGGACTGCATACGACCGAGGCACACAGGGCCAACACCCGGCATCACGGTGTGGGGAGCGATCTCCTACACTGGCCGTACACCACTGGTGATCGTCGAGGGGACACTGAATAGTGCACGGTACATCCAAACCGTCATCGAACCCATCGTTCTACCATTCCTAGACCGGCAAGGGAACTTGCTGTTCCAACAGGACAATGCACGTCCGCATGTATCCCGTGCCACCCAACGTGCTCTAGAAGGTGTAAGTCAACTACCCTGGCCAGCAAGATCGCCGGATCTGTCCCCCATTGAGCATGTTTGGGACTGGATGAAGCGTCGTCTCACGTGGTCTGCACGTCCAGCACGAACGCTGGTCCAACTGAGGCGCCAGGTGGAAATGGCATGGCAAGCCGTTCCACAGGACTACATCCAGCATCTCTACGATCATGGGAGAATAGCAGCCTGCATTGCTGCGAAAGGTGAATATACACTGTACTAGTGCCGACATTGTGCATGCTCTGTTGCCTGTGTCTATGTGCCTGTGGTTCTGTCAGTGTGATTATGTGATGTATCTGACCCCAGGAATGTGTCAATAAAGTTTCCCCTTCCTGGGACAATGAATTCACGGTGTTCTTATTTCAATTTCCAGGAGTGTAGTTCTAAGTTCTAGGGGACTGATGACCATAGCTGTTAAGTCCCATAGTGCTCAGAGCCATTTGAACCATTTTTGAAATTGTGGTCATGTGCAAGACATGGAGGTGTTTTACCTTTAAGTGCCAGTGGTCTAACGCTAAGATATATAGAAATTTGTTATCTTAACATTTTTACTATAATGTAACATAGAAATCTGGAAAGTACGTGAGAAATCTGTAAAATGTGAAAGTGGCGTTTACTTAATATTTGTAAAGCTAGGTGCGTATATCTGTTGGCATTTTTGAATGCTCTTCGTCACAACAGCCGTATGGAAGAATGTAACGGCTGTGCGCGTTTACTTGTAACAGGCATTGTGCGGTGTCTATGAATTTTCTGAATTTTTGATGTTGTTCCTTTAATGAGGGCTGC